>NC_140588.1:55303044-55946481 GCF_964204655.1 Triturus cristatus
ATTTTATTTTAGTTGGCTGCCAGGCATAACCTGAGGATTCAAAGAGGTGTTTTTGACAAAGAAAATTCAAAGGCAAGATTTCGCATTTGTCAGCATTTAGATGATACCCTGAGAGTGTAGAGAAAGAGGAAACTTGCTGAAGAAATGGAGTGAGAGAGGTTTCTGGGTTAGAGCAATAAAGAAGAATATCATCTGCGTATACTGACATCTTAACTTGATGAGGGCCAAATTGAAACCCTGTAATGCGATCATCATTTCTAATTTTAGTTAGAAAAGGTTCCAGTGCTATAATAAATAAATAATGGAGATAAAGGGCATCTTTGCCTTACCCCCCTATGCAAGGAGAAGTAATCGGAAGCCTTACCGTTAACAAATATGGAAGCCCGAGGATCAGAGTACAATAAAGAGATTAGAGCTATTAGTTTAGAAGGAATACCAGCCCATTGCAGAGCTTGAAACATAAAGTCCCAACCAATTCTGTCGAAAGCTTATTCAGCATCTAGGGTAATTGCTGCAATAGGATAATCCAGGGAAGAGGCCTTGCTCAGAATATTAAAGAGAACTCGGGAGTTGTCGGAAGCAAGTTGTCCTTTAACAAAACCTGCTTGTTCAGGACCAATGAGATCCAGCAGAATAGGATTAATACGGACTGCCAAGATCTTTGCAAAAATCTTATAATCTGTGTTAATTAACGAAATAGGCCGATAGTTCTTACAGAGAGAATGATCCTTATCATCCTTCGAGATTAAGCAGATCTGTGCTTCTTGAAACGTTCCACTAGAATAGCCCTTAACTCCGAAGGACTGGAACAAAAGTAAAAGATTAGGTAAAAGAATTTTTGCAAAGTGAGAGTAGAATTCAATGGTAAAGCCATCTGGTCCAGGTGCATTCCCACGTCGTAATACTGAAACAGCCTGAGATATATCTGCCAATGAAATATCATCTCCCAAAGGTTCAAAATTAATATGATTAGAGGAAGGAGAGGGAATGGATTGGAAATAGGAAAGAAGATCCGACTTATCAGGTAAAGATTCAGGAGTATATAGATTCTTATAGAAGGAAACAAATTCATTCAAGATATCTCTAGCTTTATAAATAGGAGTACCAGCAGAGCCTTGCAAGGAATCTATTTTTGTTCTCTCTTTTCTCACCTTTAAATAGTTAGCCAATAGTTTACCCATTTTGTTTTGGCCTCCATAATAGTGGGAACTGCTTTTTAGTAGATAATTGGAAGCTGCATCAGTGGATAATTTATTAAAATAAATTTTAGTGGCAAGGGGATTTTTCAATGCAGATTCATTATTAGAATGATAATAAGTGTATTACAATTGCTTAATTTTATCAAGTAACTGAGAGGACTGGGTTTCGAAAGACTTCTTCTTTTGAGATACAAAATTCATAATAAAACCTCTAGCAGCTGCTTTAAAAGAATCTCACACCACCCCAAAAGGAGAATCTGGGGTATTGTTTATAGTGAAAAATTCAGAAGCAAAAGAATTAAACTTCTGACAAAAATTAAGGTCAAGTAGTGGAGAAGCTGTTAAGGCGCCATCTTCCAGGAAGAGGAGATAAGGGGATCAAATCGATATCAACAAAAACTGGAGCGTGATCTGACATTAGGATTGAACCAATTTCACAATGAGTTGCATGTTGGGTCAGGGATTTGCTTAAAAAGAGGTAATCAATACGGGATTGGGAGTGGTGGCCAGCCAAATAAAAACTGTACTTTCTAAGGTCAGGATGGCAAAGTCGCCAAATATCAACTAGTGCTTTACGCCGTACTGTAGAGGTAAATTGTGCTTGCATTTTAGATGGGGTAAACTTAACATTAGAATGCCTGTCAAGAATGGGTTCAAAAATTTGATTACAATCGCCACCAAATATGATGTAATCATCATCATATGGAAGTAATCTATCAGAGATATTAGTCCAGAAAACTTTATCAATCGAAGTAGGTCCATATACATTAAAAACAACTAAAGGAATCTTATCTATTAGAAGCTTAACAATAACCCAACATCCCTCAACATCAGCTTCCTGGTGATCAACAGAAACATTTAATGTCTTGTGACATAAAATCAAAACACCATTTTTCTTACCAAGGGCAGGAGAGTTAAACACATGCCCCACCCAGCATCTCTTCAGTTTAGAAGCTGCAGTTTCAGAAATTTGAAATTCCTGGAGTAAAGCAATGTCAGTTTTTAAGTTTGCCAGGTGAGATAGGACCCGTTGCCTTTTAATGGGATTATTTAGTCCTTTAATGTTCCAGGTATTGACCCGAAATGTAGTTGAATGAGGAAAGTATGAACAAACAGTATGCTTACAAGAAACAAAGCTAATTTTACTTGGAAGATATAGAAGGAAAAAAGACAGGGGAGAAAAGGCAGTTGCATTAGCAACGAAGATTTACAAAATGAGAAGGTGAAAGAGGAAAAATAGAAAAGATAAAAAAAGGAGGACAGAAAAAGAATCACATAGGAAAAAATCGATAGAAGAAAGATAAAATGAAAAATTAAGAGACAGTACAAGTCAAACAAGTGACGACTGAAAAACATACCTACAAATACAAGATGAAATGGGGAGTAACTGCACCAGAAGATGACGAGAACAGCACTGGAAACTCCACCAAATCCTCAAGGAATCATGATCAAAACTCAACACAATGGGAGACCAATAGGAACGAGTTTGTATGGGCAACGACACCTGTAAATCAGGGGAAAAGAGACACAAATATAAGAAGTATACATTGAAGAAACAACATGAGAAAAATACAAACAGCATAAAAAGTGCTAGAACAATACAAAAATAGAAAAAAGACGGAACAAAGTTTAAAGTACAATCCAAAACAGCAAAATAGCTATATCAGGTAGTACATAGGTAACAATCATGTAGGTGAAGAAGTATCCATGTCAACAGCTCTATGGCGGCGAAGGAAATCTTGTAGTGCTGCTGGATCTTCAAAGGTTGTGGTCTTCTCTTTGTACGTGACTTTGAATATACAAGGATGTAAGAGGCCGAATCTGGCATTGATAGCTTGTAGTTGGGGTCGTAATTCCAGACATTTTTTCCGACGGTCTGCTGTGACTTTAGTCACATCCTAAGAGAAAAAGAGTCGATGACCTTCCCGAGACGATCTGTTTCTTCAACTTAACAGCAGATAAAACTTGTAGAAGGTCTGTGAACTGCAAGAATAGCATGATGACACCGCAAGGTTTAGTAGACATTTTAGGACCCAGTCTGTGAGCTCTTTGAATATTTAGAGGAGAATCCACAGGTAAGTCCAAAAGCTTAAGCAGGAATGACTGAAAGAAAACCATTGGATTAGAACTTTCAATGTTTTCAGGGAGACCATAAATTCTGAGATTGTTCGTGCGATTTCGGTTTTCTAAATCTTCAGCTTGCTTTTTAAGTGTAGAGACCTCAGATTCCAGAGAGGAGATACGAGAGCATGAAACTTGAAGAGATTCCGTTCTTTGTTCTACAAAGAGCATACGCGAATCCAATGAAGACCATTTGTCATTCAAAAATTGTAGAGTCTTGTTGGGTTCCTCTATGAAGGGTTTTAAAGCTCGGATCTCCTCAAGGATTAAATCCATAGATGATGGAGATGTAGAAGAGTTCACTGGTGAAGGAGGATCTTTCTTTGGTCGTTTGGTGGAGATCGCAGGTAACTTGCTGGAAAGTTGAGTTTTTGGTGTGGCGCCTGACTAATGATCAAGTTTTTGATGAGGATTGTCTTCCATTTTGTTAAAGTTGGTGCATTCAGTAACCTTGGAGACAGTTGAAAGTTTAAGGTTTCTCAATCTTCCCATAAAAGGACTTGAAGCTTGGTAAATAGAATAAAAAGAATTGAATTAAACACTTAAAGACTGACTCCTCAATTAGCTTAACTCACTGCAAGAGAAAGCATCAACTGAAAATAGTTCGAAAAATGAAAGATCAATCCTCACAGAAAATCACAGAAAGTCAAAACCCTGCATCAAAACTCCAAAGGAGTTAGGGCATAGAGATCGTATTAAAGAGCCTCGCGGTGTAATTCAGAAGGAGCTTAAAATTCTATGGCAACAACAAAAGCGGCAGAAAAAGGAGCATCTATGTTGAAGAAAAAGTCATTTCTTGAAGCATGTCGAATACAGAAACCATGTGGTTGCACTGCCATGTGGATTAGAAAACTTGCAGGGATCCTAAGCTAGAATGGTGTGCACGGTGGAAGCATCTAAGATGGTGGCCGTTTCCAGAGAAAGCCAGTTGTGTCGTCAATAAGCCACAAAAACGGTGCACAAAAACATTTGAGTAGTAAAGATGTTAAAGTGCTTACCACTATCCTGTAGAGCAGAAATCTTGCAACATGGAAGTAGAACAGGAGATCTGAACTAAAACGATGAAAGGGGCTCTGAGCTCCCAAAAAGGAACTTCAACAGGAATGGCGGATCTGAGGTACGCTGCTATCTTGTTTGGCATCTTAGTCACGCCCCCACGGGGCGAAATGTTGTAATGGCTCTATAGCTCACCATAGCAGCCTATACGGGTCATTAAAATCCAGCCTCCTTGTTAAAGGCACTCTCCTTTGACTTGGCCCTTTAATGCTCGAGCGGGTGTTTAATGGCCGGTATAGTTGGGTACAGCGGGCTAAAAGGCTATATTAAACCATATTTATTCAAAAAAATGAATCACTTTTTGGAAAATAGAAACTGAAATACATTTATTTTCTATACAGCATAGCACAAGACAAAACGTTTTACAGCTCTAAGTGTTTTACATAATGGTACTCATATTATCTGCCACAGAAGAATGAAAGTCCAAATTGTCCTTGTTGGAGAGCACATGATGACCTGCTGCTGCTAACAGCAGTGACTGTATTACAAATAGCATTGCATCCACTTTTTTGCTCAAATAAGGGAACAACATTACGCTAGCACTCATGCCATATTACGATGCGGATGCAAGACAACCCCACAAAAGGCGTGATTGTCTACCACTTGGGATATAGTGGCTTAACAAAACATCGGAAGCCCCTCCACAAGGTACTGTGAAGCCCCCCCCCCCAATACAATGGCACTGCCATCCACTGTATTCATTTACCTCAACTCCTGCAATCTACACCTGAGATAGCATCAGGAGTGTTAGCGTACATGCCCATGATGACAGCAGAGCAAACCAAAAAGGTCATTTACAAAATAGGTGCTGAGGGGCTAACTATGCATGTCCCAGATCTCATAGAAATAAATCAATGCAGCCCTTTAAAGAATGGTTTGGGAGGGATGTCCAGATACAAGTGAAATCCATCAAAACAACTGAAGACTAAAGTATCACCACTGCGGACATAATCCCTATATTAAATACGTATTTCCTTTTTTCTCGTTCGTTTGCAGTTTGGCATTACACTATTTCATAGAACAACTGTCCCCTTGGTGTTGTGTAACCCACGTGCCAGTGGTAAAACAACTATTGTCCTAGGCCTGAGGTGTTTGCTAGAATGTATAAGGCCCAGGCACCCCCTGTTTTAATCCTGGCTCCCCATTCACCAAATTGCACATCCTGACGCATGCCTATACCTTGGTTCCCTTATCTGACAAAACTGAGAGTAGCTAGAGGTGAATAATTGTATTTGAGGCAGCTTATATCGCCATACAAGGTACCACATTGCAGCCATCGGCACAATGAATGAGCAATGACAAAGTAGACGTTTGAATGGCTTACACACAGCACAGCCACAACCATTAAGTGAACATCCAAATGTCATTTGTATGTACACTAAAACCAAGTATTCTGAAAGCTAATAGTTCCCACATTTCTTATGTAAGTGGTAAGCTATTAACTTTCCCAATGTTTGTTTTCAAAGTATTGCCTAAAAACAAAAGTGAAAAAAAAAATACTGGAGGAACATTAAATATATATAGTAAAGTATCTCAAAATTGAACATTGAATTCAGTATTTGTAAACTGCATGGTTTATTTTTCAAATACTTTTCACACAGGAAACTGAAAGGAATTTAAAAGGTCTTTTGCATGTGATCCAGATAAAAAAAAAGAGCACAGATCATTAGTTGCAGGTGCTCAAGGGAACATAACAGCTGTCTGAGGTCAGGAATAAGGGAGTGTCAGAGTTTAAAGGAAAACAGCTTGCCAAGGCTTTCTTTGCCTTCCACATAGATCTGAACTGGAGCACATTCTCAAACCAGCTGGTGTGATGCAGAAGCCCAAGGTGCCTTCTTATAAGTCTCTAGGAGAAAAGATATCTCCAGCAGAGGAGTGCTGCTCCTGCCCTTTCCTATGCCACAGATGCTGCCTTTTTCGTGCAAAGGATTGAGCTTTGATGCAACATTTTGAGTACAGAGGAGATAAAACTAAACCAACCTGATAAAGGCAGGTTTTTTTGTCATATCCTGGCAAAGAGATACCTGTTGTGCTTTTACCGAGGTGCTGAGAGAGAAGTGGGTAGTAACAGGCATAGCACAAGAGAAGTGAATTGAAGTGAGGTGGAAACAGTTTATGGGAAGAAATCACCAAAACAAATGCACTCCCAAGGAGTGCTCAGAGAAAAGAAATAATTTGTTCACTGATTTGGTGCTGTGAAAGAATAAACGTTAGCCAATGAAAGGATGACCAAGAAGCTAGTCTCCAGGAGAGGGACAATCACTAAGAAAGGAAGAAAAGCTATGGCATAAGCAAGCAAATGAGGTTGACCAGAATGTCAACCAATGTTTATGTTTGTGTTTTGTAAAGCGCATGGCTGCCCAAGGGCTTCCCCACGCTGGTGAGTGCTGTCCTGAGTGCTATGATCATAAGTAAACTAATGGGGAAAAAGCTAAGTCTTTAGGTTTTTCCTAAAAGAGATTTCGTTTGGCAATGATCTGAGGTCGAGTGGGAGGCTGTTCCACAGCCTCGATACCAGATGGGCAAATTATCTGCCTCCCCATCTTGCCCTTTTAGCTCTGGTTGTCCTGAGGAGCTGCAGTTTGGAGGATCGTAGATGTCTGGTCGTAGTATACCTAGATATCAGTTGTCTGAGCTTTAGTGGGCCTTTTTTGATTATGGCCCTGTGGGCAATACAGAGGTATTTAAACTTGATTCTGGCTTCAATCTGCAGCCAGTGGAGCTGTTGAAATGATTCTTTTACTGATACGTGGCTTGGGACTTTAAATAAAAGCCTGGCTGACGCATTTTGCACCACCTGGAGTCTTTTTGTTACATATTTCCTCGAGCCCACATTAAGGCAGTTGCCATAGTCCAGGCAAGAGTCTATAAGGGACTGAATGACTTTTTTTTCTTTTAGATGATCTAGGATCAATTCAATACTATTCCGGATCATTTTGAGTAGCGAGAAGCAATTCCTGATAATTTCTTAGTTTGATAGTCCATTGTGAGCGTATTCTCCAGGCTGATTCCTAATGTTTTTATGACAGGTTTGGGGGCTGGTGCTTAGCCCATGTCATTAGGCCATTGAATTATTGGTTTGTGTATGGCAAGGCTTCCCAGTATCATAAGCTCCATTTTTCTCCGTTTAGCTTCAAGCAACTGTTTGACATCCAGTTTGCTACCTTTTCGAGACAGTGAATGAGCTGGTGGTTTCCTGAATTCGAGCCATTTGCCAGAGACACAACCAACTGGGTGTCATCTGCATAGGACACCACCGATATGTCAAACTCCTGCACTATATTGGTAAGCTGTCTCATGTAATTGTTGAATAGTGTAGGGCTGAGAGACGAGCCCTGTGGAACACCACAGGTAATTGGCAAACGATCTGAGAAAAAGTCCTTTTCCATCACTTGATAAGATCTGTTCTCTAAAAAACGAGGTGAGTCAATCCATGGCTCCACCCTGGATTCCTAATGCTTTTAAGATGGCTTAAGCCATGGTGTCAAAAGCCGCGCTAAGATCTAAGAGGAGGATAGTGGCTGACCCACGTTATCTAATACCACCTTCAGCTCCTCTGTAACAACCAGTAAAGCTGCCTCTTTGCTATGGGACATGCAGAAGCCCATCTAAGCAGGGTGAAGGATGACATTAGCCTCCAACAAATTGGCTAATGTGTGATTTATATGTTTCTCCAGGAGTTTGCCAAGAAATGGCAGTAGGGAAATAGGACGCAGATTGTTGAATATTGTTGGGTTGAGATTAGCTTTTTTTTGTAAGCGTCTGATGACCACGTGCTTCCAAGGTTTAGGAACCAGGGCTGTGTCAAGTGACAGTTTAAGCAATTCCTTTAAAGATGGCAGACTAGTATCCAGTGCTTTAGCTAGGATATGTGGAGGTGCTGGGTCAAAGGGAGAGTCAGATTTAGTCACTTTAATTGGGTTGAGCACATTCTCTTCCTCTAGTCTAGGGAATTGAGCTAGTGTGGGAAATCAGGATAGTTCTCTAACCTTAGTTCCTTTATCTGGAATGACTTCCCTATTACTCGGGAATTGATCATATATGTCTGTCACTTTTCTGTGAAAGAAAGATGCAATGTCATTGCATCTTTCTTTTTTGTAGTGTGAAAGGAGATATTAGTTTTAGGGGTGTTGGTCAGGGTTTTGACCACTCTGAATAATTCCTTTGGCGAGTCTGCCACCTGGGAGATTTTATCCTCATAGTATTTAGCTTCCACACTCTTCATTTTGTTATGATAGGAGCTAATTGTGGATTTATATTGAGATTTAAGGGCAGGGTATACTCTTTTCTCCATAGTCTTTCTAGCTTTTTACATCGTTTTTTCAGTAATAAGAGATGGTCGTTGTACCATGGATCCTTTTTGGTATGTGTTTTTACTGTTGATTGTTTCCTTGGGGATACACACATCTAACTACTGGATAATCCGGTTCTCCCATTGTTGATAGTCCTCTTCTAGTTTGCCAGTAAAATTGGGGATTTTGTCCCTCAAGACTGTTTGCCAGATTTCAGGGACCAGCTTGGACCAGCTTCTATTCACCATGGTGTGGGCTCTAACCTTGGTCTGCTTGGCAGGTTTAGGTAAGCTGAAGGTGAGAAGAAAATCGTCTGACCAGAGGACTGGGTTTGCTTTAGGTATCGTGATCTGGGGGTCATTGGAGAAGATAAGGTCCAACATGTGCCCTTTCTCACGTGTAGGTGTTGACACATGTTTGGTTAATTGTAGTGCTTCACGGTCGCCCTGCAGCCTTCTTATAGTGGGGGTGTCTTGTGTGTCGAAATGAAGGTTGAAGTCCCCTAATATTGTCATGTGGTATTTTTCTATCGCAAGACTAGTTAGTGAGTCAGGTAAGGCCTTCATAAATATGCTATTCGAACCTGGAGGCCTATAAACGAGCACCCTATTCTTGTAGGGAATGGCTTAGGACTTATAAACAGTTTGACCGGGGACCTCTCATTGCAGTGCCCTACTTATGCTGGCTGTGGCAGGGCCAGCTCTATTGATTTTATGCTAATATATAGACAATTCACTAGGCTTGTTCAGGATTTTATTCTGGAACCTCAGTGATCATAACCCCCTCACTGTTTCCCTCAACCTAAAGATTCAGGTGGGGGAGGGTGATGATCGCCCGATTCATTACCATCAGAATAAATACGTTTTTGTTTTTTTTAAATTGCTTTTTATTGGCATTTTCATCATAAAGACGACAGAGAAGAAACAACAAGCATTGTAGTGCTGTATTGTGATGATTGATCCGACACGGCAAGGTTACACTCACTTCTATCAAACCTGGGGTTCTCAAAGCGTCATCTTCAATATGTAACACCAGTAGGCACAAATAAACGATAGGACATTGAAGCACCTCCATTCCGCACCAGCTCTATACAATACAATCTAGGAGTGGTCTCATAGGGAACATAGAGCATGCTATCAATACAATAAACATCTACATTTCTAGAATTTAACCAAGTTACGTATGGTTCCCACATATCCCTTGGTCGGGATCTAGTAGGTTGGAGCTCCCAGTAGGTGGAGAGCTGTGAGCTGCAATAGGTGACTTGTGTGATCCAGTCTTTAGCTAACGGGGGTCGCGTTGCAACCCAGTGCAGAGCTATCTGCCTTTTGGCCATCAGTAGGAGCAGTGAGGGCAGCTTGCGCAATTTAGGGAGCACTGTCTATGGGCCTGCAGCTCCAGGCCAGGTGTTTAAAGGTGGAAAAGGGGGAGCCGCATCTCCAGCAGCAATCATCTTCATGCAGTCCCATTTTGAATAAGTGTATGGGAGTGCGATACAGACGATGTAAGAATTTAAAATGTATGAGCTGGAGGCCATAGTTAGACGACAGGCGCTCTAGCTGCTGGCAGCTCAGCTTCCATTGTGCGTCCGTGAGGGGGACACCCAATTCCACATGCCAAGCCGCACGGGAGGTGGGGACGATTATTGGGGAGGCTTTTTGAGTGTGTTTGTAAATGGGTGATATGAGTTTTCGTCCCGACGTCACCGCCAACAGGTTTTCAAGCGCCGGCAAGGGGGGCGGAGGTGCTGGAAATGTGGGAAGTTTACTTCAACAGGACGCGCGGAGCTTGTAGTACAGCAGCATATCTAGTGCTGATGGCTCCGCGGGGGAGCACATTTGTTGAAGTGTGAAGAAAGTGTCGTTAGGGTAAAGATCTCTGCCTAGTGCTAGGTTATACCTGTTTGCGCGGTCTTGAGCTTTCCATTCCATTAAGGGGGGAAACATGGGGTTGTTGATAAGTGGGATGGATGGTGCGTATAATATCTGTAAGTGTGCTCTTTTGCGGATACCTTCCCAGGCCCATCGCATGACTTGAAAAAGCACTGTAGAGATTGGTAGGGGAGCTGTGCGATCTATTTCTATGGCTACATGTGGCTGGTAAGGTGTGGGATGTGCCCAGAAATGCAGGAATTGCGCCTGTGCGCTGTAAGCATACAATGCGAAATCCGGGGCCATCCCGCCCTGTTCCTGCGGTAATGTCAAAATTTCCCAGGCTATGCATGGTTGGCCACCTGTCCATACCAATTCGATCATGAGTGACCATAATCTTCTAAAAAAGTGCAATGGAAGTGGGAGCGGCAAATTCACGAAAAGGTACAGTAGTTTGGGCAGTTTGATCATTTTAGCTACCGCTATGCAGCCCGCCAGTGATAGGGGAAGTGTTTTCCATCGCTTGACCCTATCTTCAATCCACGCCACCACTTTCCCATAGTTAGCCGTCCAAATCTCCTGTAAGTCAGTAGTTAGCCACACTCCTAAGTATCGGACGGGTTCTGAAGCCCGTGTCACCGAATAGTCAGTATTGAATTTCTGTGTGCCAGACGTGAGAGGGAGAATCACTGATTTATTCCAATTGATGTGTACTCCTGAGAGTCCACCAAAGAGGACCACCTCCCTGATCATGGGGGCCAGGTTGTCTTTGGGGTGTACCATGAACAGCGTGATGTCGTCCGTATACATGGACACAGTCAGGGCCCTGGTAGTGAAACCAATTCCCCTGTTGGCATGATGTTGGCACAAGTGCGCAACTAGGGGTTCAGTCATGATCGCAAATAGTAGGGGTGACAGAGGGCACCCCTGCCTAGTGCCACGAGTTATGGCTATCGGCTCCGATATGAGCTCATTTATCCTTAAGCGCGCTGTGGGCTGTGTATAAAGGAGTTGGATCTGCTTTATAAAGATTGGGCTTAATCCTATCCTGTGGAGCAGCGGAAAGAGGAATCCCCATTCCAATGAGTCAAATGCCTTCGAGGCATCCAGGAGCGCAGCGGCAGCAGGTAAGTTTGGCGCTAGGTAGTGCAGCAACCCAAACAAGGTTCTGATGTTATGTGAAGTGGCCCTGCCCGGCACAAAGCCAGATTGGACCGACAGGACTATCATTGGGAGCAGCGGTTGAAGTCTAGTAGCCAAGAGTTTCGCAAAGATATTGGCGTCCAGATTAATAAGTGAAAGAGGATGGTAAGATTCACTACGCTGGAGGGCCTTATTGGGTTTGAGGAGGACGATAATAATCGCCTCTCTCATTGACGCGGGGAGGATACCGCTCTGCAGCGCCTCCTGGTACACCTCCAGTAGGCTAGGGGCAAGCCCCTCAGCATATTCTTTATAGAATTGTGCGGTGAGACCGTCTGTCCCCGGTGCCCTGTCTGCTCTCGTGCCGCCGATTACTCACCGTACATCTTCAACCGTGAAAGGTATATCAAGATATTCCCGGTGCAGATTGTTGAACCATACCAGCGCTATGGAGTCAAAGTATTCCTCTAATGCCGAAGTCGTGGGTGTGGCCTGGGAGCTTTATAATAGTGAGTAAAAGTCCCGCATGGTATTTAAAATGTAAGGTGGGGAGTGTATTATGCCACTAGTTGCGGTTGTGAGTGCCGTAATGAAGGTACCCCCCCCCCCCGTGGTGGCCTCAGTAGGTTCGCAAGTGTCCTACCAGGTCTATCACCTTCGCCATATTTCCTTGCAGTTGCATATTTGTGTAGGAACTTCACCTCTCTGTCTGCCTCCTCCTGATAAGCTGTCAATTTTAGGGTGAATCGACCCCAATAGTCCCGCCGATGGTGTTGCATAATACTGTTGTTCGAGCGTTTGCAGTCCGATTCTAGGCATTTAAGACTGTTCCTAATGTCCGTGAGCACCCTATTTTGCCCCAATGCAGTGTCCACGAACAACCACCTTGAAGGCCTCCCACAGAGTTCCGACCGACTCCACGGATCCCATGTTTTTATCAAAGTATTCTTTGATGTGTGTGTGCAGTTCCTCTTTGAATGCGGAGTCAAGCAAAGCATTAGGGGGCAGACGCCACGTGAAGGGCTGTCGATATGGCTGGGGTCTCTGTAGGGTCAGAGTGACCGGAGAGTGGTCGGAAAGCGTGCGGGCGTGATGGGAAGCGTCCGACACCCAGGAGTGCAAGTCAGGGGAAGTGAGCCAAAAGTCCAGTCGTGACCAGGCATTATGGTGATATGTAATACAAGTTCCCTCACGTGCTTGGGGGTGGAGGCTCCTCCAGGTGTCTACCAGTCTGTAGTCATCTATTAGTTGTTGTAGAACCGCCGCTGCTTGTGGGTGGTGTGTGCGTCAGGTTCCTACACTATCATCTCCGAGGGACAGTACCGTGTTAAAGTCCCCCCCCAAAAGCAATGTCGCATCCCCCATGGATTGTATGGCATGCCACAACTTCTGGAAGAAGGAGGGATCATCTATGTTTGGCCCGTATATTATTCACTGAAGAAGTCAGGCAGATGGATTCACTGATCCTGGGAAATGCTCGTGTTGCTCATTTTAGTGGCAACTTTAACCCCCAGCATAAAAAGGTAGAGGGATTTGCCCTCAGATCTAATTGCAGACACCCAACTAAGTCAATCTATCACAGTAACTGAGGTTGAGGAGGTGTTAGCTCAGGGGACTTGAATAAAAGCTCCAGGTCCAGATGGAGTGCCACCTCTTTTTAAAAACATCTGAATTTGTGGGCACCATTGCTGAATGTTCTTAAGGCAGTAATTATTGGTCTAATGCACGCATCTTGGAAGGAGGCACTAGTGGTCCCCGTTTTAAAAAAAAGGATAATAGAAGTGATCCGGCTTGTTATAGGCCAATTTTCCTTATAGATGCCACAGCAAAGGTATTAGGCAGAGTACTCCTTGCCCATTTAGAGACCTGGGCAACCGCCACATGAGTGATACCTAAAACACAATATGGCTTTAGAAGGGGGCTAGGTACGACTGAGCAATGCCTTAATCTGTACTTAATTATTAACGAATAAGTGAAGGCCAGGAAGGGCTCGATCCACATGGCCTTCATGGATTCATCTAGTGCCTTTAACACTGTTAACCCGGAGAAATTGTGGGATAATTTGGGAAGTATGGGTGTGGAAGAAGGACTGGTATCACTCATCCACCTGTTACATTTTGATATTACAGTTACCATAAGACGTGGCACTCAAGGGGAAAAAACTGATCCGATAGCTTCAACAGAGGGTGTTGTCATTTTAGCACCTTTTCTGTTTTTAATATACACACATGGTTTGGAGGCTTTTTTATTAAACGGGAAGCTGGAAGTGCCTAAAATTAGCAGCAAATTTGTTCCTTTATTGTCTTATGCTGATGACACCGTGTTAATGGCCACAACAGCTAATAGTCTTCCGAAATCCCTTGATGCTTTTACCAATTTTATGTCTTCACTTGACTTAAAAGTACATTTTCTTAAATCTTACATCATGGTATGTGGTCCAAAGAGCACAAAAACTAAGAATTTCATTGTACGGGGATATAAGTGAGCATGAGTGAGTGTGCGTCTAAGTTTGTTATGCTTGTGAGTATGCCACTGGCCCTGGCACACTGGAGGTAATTCATGATTTACAGAGTCACCCATGGCAAAATTCTGGAACATTAGATGTAATTCTTGGAATTAGTGTAACCTCTGGCAAAATGCAGGTGAAGGCATTCTAGAGATAAATCTTGACATAAGAAACACCCTGGCAAAATTATAGCTCTAACATACTGGAGATAATTCTTGATATTAGGGAGGCTAACTATGGCAATTCGGGAAAGTAGGCAACCATGACAAAATGCTGGCTAGCCCTAACATATTAAAGGAAATTTTTGTCATATGGGTCATTCAATATTTATTGATTGGCCTTTAGGAGTGTATTGTCTTGAGTTAGTTTCTACGTGTGCATTAAACACACTGCTTGACCCCATCGTTTCGAAATGTTCTTGGGAAAGAATACCTCTTCCTATGAGCCCTCTAGAAGAAGTTGTGCTTTTTCGCTTCAGTTGCTAAAATTCAGAGAAAGTGTTACACCCCACCACTTCCAAAGATCCACAGCTACCAATGGGATTTCCCTTTCCACACCCACATCATCTTCAAACCTGCTATCTCATATATAAGACTATCAAAAATGGCATCCCTACATCTCTGGCTAGGAATATAACCGCCTCTGGCACACAGCTTCACACGAGAAGCCAGGACAGCAAGAGGCTGTAAACTGAGAAATGCAAGAAAAAACAGAAGGCATGCCTCACTGTAAATTATCCTACTGAGGACATGCACTCCTCTGTTCCTTACTATGCTACCTTTCAGGTAGGTTTGCACCCTACAGATATATTTACGTACATACATACAAGGTTGAAAATATATTAAAGGGGGCAGTGAACAACAGCGCTTCCTTAGTGATGTTGAAAATTACATTTATAAAGCACCAATACGCATAAGGGCCTGTTCATAATGGTAAAGACATAAGTATACATCCAAATTTACCCTTTGACACCTGGTAGGCACTCACAAATGGAGATTCAACCACAGGGCCCCCATGATGCACTAAAATATTTCCCTGGTACAACCTAAATGAACATTAGAAACCTGGTAGTAGAACTTAAAAAATTAGCCCTTCGTTACCCCCTGGTAGGCCAAACTGTGACTGTAATTGGCATCATGAAGTAGCTTTCGGGAGATTAAACATTTAACATAATGTTGTACTATCAGGTTAAATACATACTCTGACTTACTTGATAAGGCCTCTATACTGTATGCTAAAACTGGTATAATTTTTGTAAATTTCTTGAGAAATGATCCAAAAGTTAAACATGGTAAACTTCACTAAAGGGTTCTCGGGCATGAATTAATGTTGCTGCTTTAGATCTTGTAGAAGATAGTTGGTGTGTAAAGCCCCCATACTCATTAAAAAAAAAAACATAACAATAGTCGGGTGACCTTGCATCACTTTGAGATAGTTTTAGGATGTCTATTATGGCCTGCATTTGTTTGGACAGGTCTCCCACATGGTCAGTTGACTCTTTATTTACTCCTAAGCCTGAGATCATATTATGAAGGACAATCTCCTCAAAATATACATGATCCCCATTTATATTGTTGGTCAATTGCTCCAGCACTAGAATAGTCCAAAGCCTGTAATGTCATTGTGTCAACAGGGGTTCTTCATCTTTCATCCGTAGGAACACAGTGGCAAGTTTTACTGTTCCCAAACATTGTCACTTCAGGTGCCAGTCAGACCTGACTATCTTCCTGTATCCAGCAACAGAGCTCTGGGTTCTAAACAGATGGGGTATCTTACCATTTCTTTCAAATCCTTCAACATCTTTACCCTGAAAGGTGAAATTCTGTTGCATTCTCATCTTATATTCAGGATGTTTCCGTTCCTACCACATCTCCTCCAACATTCCTATCTAGAAGTGGGGTACATATGATGCAATTTCACAGGCATATAGTGGCATTTAAAAAAGGTCTTATTATGGATCGCCTTATTTTCACACAGAACAAACTTCCATGTATGCCTGATCTCAGAGTTTCCCACCGCTTCATCATAATCTTTTTGTTTAAAGCTTTGTCTCAAGAAGACATATATGACCACTTAGCAGCAGATTCGTCACCATTGTATAGATTCTAGAGACATAGGCCCTTAGAAACTAGAAACCTTGGTTAAATTGCAGTGGAGTGCATGGGGTTCACGAGTTTGCGAGACCATACCACATTGTTAATGAGTCCCATAGAGGTATTTTAAACATAGGTTTATCTGTTAGAACTAATCGTAACCATAACTTTACTTTAATTGTCGTTAATTTCTAGAGTTTTTGATGATATACTACATCCAGCTTCCATAAACACATGGCTTTGTTTGGCCGGGAGCAGCACGGTTTGACCAATCTACCAACCCACCACAGGCAGCGAACCCTAACAGGCTATTCATTCGGCTAATCAACTGAACCCTGCCACCGCCTGGATAATTTCATGGGCGACAAGTTGCGCTCTGCGAACCTACTGATTCATTGATTGATTGATCCCTGCTACACATGGTCTTCAGTGCATTTTTGCCACCTGGCCTGGCGTATGGATAGGCTGTGCAGCCAATCCACTGCAGTTGGCCAACACTGCTGCACAGCAGGGATTGGCCACAAGGCCTGGATTCTTGCAAGGGCTTGTGCATAACCTCTGACAGACAGCCAAGCCTGGGCTGGCCCCCTTTTAAAAAAAAAAAGAAAATTACATCTATTTTCCTCATTATTATTATTAGTTATGTATTTTTATAATGAATTTTTACTTATTTTTTGCAGAGTTTAGAAATCCTAATCATTGTGCAGGTATAGGGCAACTGGGGGGAAGGGGAGCAAGGATTCAAGGGCTGTTACTCGTGGTCTGTGGTTTGCATATCTATGTCTTCAGCAGTTTCAGAACATTGGCCTAGGGTCCACAAGCCTTGCAGCAAAATGTCCTTTTAAAAAATATTTTTAAACAAATAAGGTTATCCCTTTGGGACCCTCCATATGAGCCATTGGTTTAAGGTTTGCTCTCCCTGTACTGTCTTGGCTTCTCTAATTTTTTTTTATTCACAAGATGTGGGCACCGAGTCTTGCATAGTAATGGCAGAACATTTTCTGGAGTGCCCAGCCAATCACAGCCTTTGGGTCTCCATGCGCTATTCTTGGACCGCAGAGCTAAAATGGATGGCAGGAGTAAAAATGTACCTTGTCTAGTGGCAGGCTTTTATTTTTTACAATTTAGGTTTGCAACAGTCCGCAAACCTGGGTTCAAAGACTGTCCATGGACTAATTGTCCAGACATCTCTAATTGTTAATCCTTTCAGGCCCACCCAAAACATGTCAGTAATGCTATTTACTCAAAAAGTACTGAGCGATTTACTCAATGCCAAGAAAAGGCAATTCACAGAGTAAAGTTCTTGTTTCTTCAGAGTTTGGTGTAATTCCATTCACTGCTTTTTTCTGTGGCGGAGAACAAGATTTCAACAAGAGTGGTTTTTTGAATACTCCCTTGTTGCTTCCCCTCAACCTCTCAATTGACCTCCATGAACTTTTCCGTGCCTACAGAAGGACCACCTTCCTAAATGTCTACCAAATTTTAAGTTAATTTGTCACATGAGGCCAAAGTTATTTGCAAATTAACACTTTTTGCCCCTTTTAATTGAATCCCTAATTAATCTGCACACATCTAAAAAAACTAAGAGTAAGATAAACAATGTAAGCATGTGCCATAATTGATGCAAAATCAGGAAACAGTGCTAAAGTTATAGGTAACCTACTTAAATGACAAAATAGCTCCAACATTTAACCCTTTCAAGACAACCCAATATTTTTTTGCAACGTTAATGTCTTGAAAACTACCAAACAAATTTACACCAAATCCATTTAAGTCACATCCCTTAGTAATGTTCCATTTGCATGCAAAGTTTGGTGTATATCTGATCAGCACTTTTTATGTAGCGGACAGCAAAGATTCCTATGTCACCTAAAAAGTAAAAGCACAACCTTTTTGATCTCCACCCCCTTACTCTCAATTCCCCCTTGACTAACTAAAATGAAACTTGGCATGCTGAACTAAAACCACACAATTTTCTGGAGGAAATGAAACACACATCGGCAATGCCAATATGCATGGGGCTTGCTATTTGACTAAAATATTTGTAAAAATCCTGATGCAGTGAAAAAACAAATAAAAAATATATGATACCTCTCTGGGATAAAGAATTCTCAATATGTCAGTATTTTTGTAACCAGTAAATAATTATATACACCTACCTATGTAGCATTATATCAGTTCATAAAAAATAGAGGGGCAATATTTATGACTTGGTTTTTATTGCGTTTGCACCACGCAACGTGTACATGCGCAAACATTAAGTGAGATTTCTGAAGCCATGCAAGGATACTTTTCTGGGCCTGAGTGGCTCCATCAATCTGGTGTAAAGCAACGCAGTGCAAATTGCTGCATTGCCTTACTCTGCGCTAAGGAGGAGTTCCATGGTTTTTGACTCCTTCTTTGATTTTCCAGAATTGGTAAAGCTGAGAATGCACCATAAAGATACGCCTTCCCAGGAGAGGGTAACGAGGAGAAATATCTTTATTTCTCCTCATTACTTCCTCTTTCTAAGTGTCCTGCATTCTGCAGCACACTTAGAAAGAGGAATATTCCTCTCAGGGTACCCCTTCCTGCACAAAGACAATCCCGCAGGTAACACGGGCACCCTTATACCATGGTGCACAGGTGCCTGCATTGGCGCTAGGCTGCCAAAAGGGCGCCAGCGCAGGGAAAAAGGCAGGAATGTGTTGTAATGACTTAAATATAGGGCATTCCTGTCCTTTCCTTGTCACGCAATGCAGCGCAGCAAGGTGACTTGCTGTGCTGCACTGCGTGACAATTTCGTAAATCTATCCCAGAATCTGATTGAGTCGCAATTCGACCTAACTAATTATTATTGATTAGGTAGCTTGAAAAAGTGTGACTCAATACGATGGGCGACAGCCACAAAGACAGTACACCACTATGCCTGCGATTTATGTACAATAAAGTACACTTTTTTTAATGCAGCCAATGGGGATGCTTAAAAAGGTTTTCTTTTTTTAAAAAAATTCTTAGCAGTTGGCAGTCGTCCACAGGACCACTGCCTGCTCTTCAAACTTTTTCTTTTACATGCACAAATGGGATCCCTTCTCTTTTACAAAAGGGCTACCACTTCTTTTGAGATGTGGGTACATTTTCAATGTCTTCTGACCGGATTTTGATCACAAAACATTGACAAACAAGGTACCGATTTGCTATTTGGAAGGGATTCCTACTACACTTCCCTTCCAGATACAGAATCCTATGAAGGGTTGGGGTAGGGCCTAGTCAGAGGACCCACCATGCTGAGCACGGTCCAAGGCCATGTGCTGCGGGGGGGGGGGATCAGACACTCATGTAGGTTGGGGTGCAGGTCCTGTGCCTCATCCACCATTGTGCTCAGCTGTAGATGTGCAGCGGGGTTTGAAGACAATTGGAGGGTGGAGCATAGCGCCCATCTGGAAGTAGCACCCTGCACCCCATCTCTGCTGCACACAGCAAAAGGCCATGTGCATTGTGAGTTGTCTGCCCAGGGAGTGTGAGGCAGAAAGAAAGAGAAACAAGATACAAATGTACACATTTGTTTTTATGGTAGTAACAAATATAAACAAATGAAGGGAAATCAAAATTTTTATATTTGTACTACCAAACCAAACCTTTCTATCTGTTCCACCTCTTTCGCTCCATTGGCCCAAAGGTTTAGTAAAAAGGAGAGACATCTATGAAAACAATGTGACTAGGTCAAAAAAACACAAAGTAACTTTGAGGTGTGATATTTCTAATGTCATTTATAACGAATGTTTATCCTGAATGCATTACTTAGAACATATTTATATGAATTTGTATTATCTAGTCAACATTGTTACTCATGTACCTGAATTCAGAAGGATAAAAGACTGAGTTGATCTTGCCAGATTTTGAAACTTCAACCTACAGAGCACACACAAATCTCAAGAACTTGCTAAAATTAACTTGCTGAGCTATGGCGTCTTGAAAACAGCAATGATAGTTTGAATACATGGTGTATGGGTAAACATCTCTCAAACCAACACAGTGTTTAAGACTTATGGATACACCGGTGGAGAGAAGGCATGCAGAGCAGATGGTGACCTTTATTTATATAAAAAAGAAATGGCTTATCACTGGATTTGATTACAGTCATTTTCGAGTAAATAATGGTGCTAGGAATAAAGTACATAATATAATGTCATAGGAGGGTGATGAAGGAACATAAAATCTCTTTTTTCCCCACAGTTGTATGTTCTGCAAAATATTCCTGATATTCTCTCTCCTGGTGGTTCCCAATAAACTATTTGGGAAAGTATTATTTTCTCCGTTCCATAATTATCCTTTGTTTGACCGGCAGGACAGATTCGAGCAAGCATATGCTCAGTATCGCATCCAGAAAGGAGCATGGCCTAAACAAAAAATATATCCAGTACCAACCAAACACACGCAGATAAAGACAAAACCAAGTTGAATTTTTGTGGCTTCAAACTAGCGGGAAATGCTCGTCGTGATAATTTACGTAACGGAGAAAATTTTACTGGGCTACCAAATGACAGCAAGAATCGGACCATATAGTGGAACGAAGATTCAGTGTTAATATTTTGAGGAGGTGCATTTAGTCCAGCATTGCCTAAGATCTTTTCAGTGGCAAATAAGGAGAAAGAGCCATCATACGTCTCTGATTCAGATACCATAGGTCTAAATCTGCTAGTGGACAACACATTCTAGACACCCACGAGTAACCACTGTGACGGAGTCCTGAGGAAGGCCTAGTCGAAACGCTTTGTTTGCCAACAAACCGCCATTCTCTGTGTATTATGTCATTTGTGTTTTATGGTTTCTAAATATCAATTCTCCTTGGTTGAGTTTGAAATGAAATAGTCAAATTATGGATAACTGATTCGAATATATGAAAATCATGTTTCTTGTCATATATAACAAAGATTCCTTGAAATGTATCAATTGTTATATGAAGATAACACATGTGGTTGATAAATCAGTATTAATGTTGTAAATATATTTATATTTTTGTCTACAAAATATCTAACCCAAAAACATTTTTTTAATACTTCTAATGAAAAAATAAATCGGTCAAATTTATCTTTAGAATAACGTGTCCTTTTTCAGTCTAGAGTTTTTATGTCAACTAGATGTAAAATACACTGTGCCTGGTGTTTTCGCTTTCCCAAATAGTTTTTTCCCTGCCAGGGTATTCTTATCCTTAATCTAGGGGACCCGTTCGTTTTACGAAAAAAGGTTCCCAATAAACTTCCAGTAAATGAAAACAATCACTCATAAAACAACTTTTGCCAGGTTGCTGTTGAAATTTCTTCTATGTGTCTCTACCATTTGGAATACCTCTATGCTTCTAATTGCACCCAATCATGCCATAAAATATTGTTCTTCCTTCTGAATTCAACTAAATGTTCTTATCATTCAAACATTGTTTTCCCGCAGTAATCACAGTGATGAAGATGACCTACCTCCGGCCCTGGCAGCAGTAGCAGCTGAAGCCGCAGCAGAGGCAGCAGCAGCAGCGGCGGTGGCGGCAGCAGAAGCTGAAGCAGCATCACCGAGGTCACAAAGAAATGAAGTGCTGCATTCAACAGATAGGCAAAACCAGCCGTCCCCAAGCGAAAAGGTACAGCAAGGAGATGCGGAATGTAATTAAAGGTTAGATAGTGGGGTGAATGCTAAGGGCACATAATCAGTTGGCAGGCCATGCTGCACAGGTTCATGATTTTTACAGACGTGCCGTTTCTAGATTTTGGGGTTACCATTAATAAAGTCAAATATCAGACAGCAGGCATTAGGAAAGTCATTTGTTCTCACCTGAAATAAGCAAGTTCAGATTTATTGACTTTACAGATGTTTGTCTGCTTTAAAATCATTCAAAGTCTTAAAACTAAAATTCACCAGTGTAATCAGCCACGTGCACACATGAACAGGCAGAGGCGACCATCATGAAATGCTTTTTCTTTATGATACATAACCATTCTAAGATGGTCACTGGTGCATGAGCACCTCCTTGTAAAATCCAATAAAATAAAAAAAAATATGGAGTAGACATGGGAAGTGAGGAGGTTCGAGGGGGCGGGAAGTATTTCTAACCAGACATGGGTCTGAGTAAGAATGTGAAAAAAGGTTTCAAAATAGTTCCCTTGCGTCAGTAGTGGAAGGATACAACTCATCCAATTCAAACCATAGGAAAGAAGAAATAATCAAGGGGCAGGGCAAACAAAACTTAAGAAGGAAAGCCATAAGAAGTCGGAGTAAGCTGATGTAGATGAATAAACCATTCATCTACAAACTAAGTATATGTTAAAGTATGGCATAGGATGCCATTCGCGACAGAAGCAAAAACTGTCAGTAATCGGACTGCAACAAAAAGTGCCCTCTCAATGAACATCTAAAACATTTTACCTTATGTCAAGCAACTAAGGTCAGGATGTGTACTTAGTCCAAGTGCAAGATTTTCTTGCATTTGCTATTAGTTTTAACATAACTGCTTAAGTCAGTCAGTTGATTATTTGTTTATTTAGACCTTAGTCCTTTAAACAGCTCCAACAGGTATACAAAGTATAAATATAAAAATATATGATAACAAATGAAATATTACAATGCTAAAAACAATAAAACAGTTTCCCCCTATTGCACAATCCATACTAATAGCTATTTACAATATTCATTTTTCTAACGTCCACCCTAACAGATATGTATATCCCCGGTATGGCCGTTATAACAAGGTATGATAAAATCATCAAAGGAGCTAGTTAAAATGACAGGTTCTCCCTCACTCAGGAATCTAGTTCAATAACATTCACATAAATTCATCATTGTTCCCTATAAAGCCTCATTCAAGTTAATGCTTCCTTTTTTTTCCAAAACTGCTTAAGGTATGCAGTTTGTTTAACTAGTATAGAATTAATACGTTCAACCTTTCCTCCTTATGCAGCAGTATCTAGTTGGAATAGTCCTCAATAACTCACCAGAAAATAGTACGACTATGTATGTTGGGCTCTGCTGCAAAGTAATTCCTAGACCTTCATGGCCCGTAAAGGTGTCGATCACTGACACACATTCTTCCAATACAATGTCTACCATATGTATCTGGTGAGTTCTGGGAAATTCAGTGGTAATTTTGACAGATATTTTCATATAACAACACAGTGGGCACTTACATTTGCAAATTGGCTGTTGTTATTTTTAATTACTAGGTTGCTAGGTAATGAAAAAAGGGAAGAATGGAAGCTTTTGAATCATTCTTAATCAATGCGAAGTTCTCTGGGTTAAATTCCGCCTCGCTTGTATTGTTACAGACGGGACCAGACAAGTGCAGATATTTCTGACCTCGTCCCAGAAAAGCAGTATGGTCTGAGTTGTTTGGCGAGGTAGTTTTTACAAGGAAAACAAGCAACTCCAGATGAGCCTCTGCTTTACTGGTATTTATTGCTGCGGTGTATCCTGTGCCCTCATGGCATAAGGAGCAATATGAATTCCTGGTTTGAGGAGCCCAGTTTAGTGCAGGACATTTCTGAAAAGAACTCATCAAATTTTAATAGAACATCAGATCTCAGGGCTTTCTCAAATCCGTCACAATAATGCTTATTTTATCCGGCTTGAGCACACAGATCCCTAGACATTGTGGCTGAAAATTTTCAGACATAATTTCACTACTTTTGCTAAATTCCTTCCACACAAGTGTAAGGGTCTGCTTTCTTCAGGTTTCAGGAAGGCTACTTAAAAGTATATCAAAACTTGCTTGTTAAGTACTTTTTTTGCTTGCTCGTTGTGGAGATTCCCATATTTCATTTCACAGCATTTACTATTTATCTACATTAAGGATTGATTTTTTTTTTGTTATTTTTCACATTTTTGAGCATGTACTGTGTGCATGTGAATACAGAATTAAGGGCACGATTCACAAAAAATGGTAATGATTGAAGTGCATGTATTTTTCACTATTTAAGGCAGTCATAAGAAATCACAGGAGAACGGCTTGAAATCTATGCAGCTGGTACAATTTTGCATATACCTCCTCCTCTATATTTTGTTCTTGTGAGTTGATAGCACTGTACACAAACTGCAAATGTAACCATTGTGAAAATGCTGTCTCCATCCTCCACTGAAAATATGGCGGTGTTTTAGAGTTTGTTATAAACACAATTGTCCCTGACAGGGAGAATACAAATAAACAGAGTAAATATAGACTCAGAATCAGTACTATATTAAAGCTGTCCAGCCGTACAGGGTTATTTTAATGATGCTTTCCGTTTGAAATGCAAAATAAAGTGGGACACAGTCATGCGTCCAAGGCAAAGCATACAACATATAACATAAACAAAAAATCTCAGGCTGGGGAATAAGCTTGTGAACTATACAGAAGATACAACAAGTCAAAATGAACAATGACACCGTTACACTTAAATAGCAAATTGGATAGTGTTTGCGGTGTACTATTAGTCGACGACGCTTCGATCCCGTAAGGAAAGTACTGGGATCATCATCAGGATATTGTATTACATGCCCGAGGAAGATTTGCCTGTAAAACAATTGAGGAAAATGGGGAAAAAAGGGGAGTAAAAACAGTAAAAAGATCAGATGTTCTAAGGATACGCGAACAACATAGTGCCGGTGATGACCAAGTGGTCTGCATTCCAAACGGCGAAGTCGTGTGCCAGGAGTCAAACTTAAAATATGGTAAACAAGCTTGATGAAAGTTGAAGGATGGAAAGCCTAAAAAAATGAGGTGGAGTGGATAATGAGATGGCAAGTGGTAGTTGACGTAGCTGTGATATGAAAACTGGATAGAAACATGCTGATAGGCGAGATAAGGACCTTCTAAGCCCTACCTGGCAGAGAGATCATGCATATTAAGGAGCTAAGCATGTTGGTGGCTGGTGCTGACAATGGCCGGGTCTGATGGCACGACACCAGTATGTGGTTCCTGAAGGACTATTCGCTTATCGTGTGCGGGGCAAACCAGTAAGCTGTCTGAATGGGAGAGCATCTCAGATGGAGTGAGTTGGCCGGGATGGGGTAACCGGTCGATGTGGGGTGAAGGCAGTCCTGTAAAGGGCAAGGGGCCCCTGAGTTCCAATTAAAATGACAGAGGTGCAGGAGCAGGAGATGCAAAAAATGGCTGCTTACCGTGCGTAGAGCCGCAAATAATAATTATTTAACTGAGCCTCAGTTGCCGGTCCGGTGTGGGGGCATGCCGCACTAAATGGCAGTGGCGAGACTGCCCAGAAGGAAAGCCGCGCTAGCAGAGGAATGGTACAAGGTCCTAGAGAGGGATGGGAAAGGGGCGTCAGCGGGGTGACTGCAACCGCGGTAAAACAGAAAATGAGCGGAGCCAAGCAGCTTACCAGCTACAAAAGAGAATAGTGTGGCCGGCAGTAGCGCGTCCAGCAGGAGGATGGCTGGTTCAATGACCTGCGGAAGAGAAGAGGGTTACGCAGTGGAATGCTACAATGGATGACCTAAACCATGCAGGCAGGACAGTGCTTATCTTAGTGATTTGAGTTGTACACGTGACTCGGTGAGTGCGTAAACCGGCCGTGGCGTCATAGAATACCATGGTTAAAAGGTCATGTGACGCATCACGTGATTGGAAGAGTGTGTGCTCCTCTGGATACGAGTGCTCAATTACAATTAAGTGGTGGCCATCTTAAAGTAGGATAGTAGAGGTACAGAGACCTATAGTTATAGATAGAGAGAAGAGCATTAATGAACCACCTTCAAAACAATAGGTGACCTGGTTGATACAGTCAATGCAATTTAATTGTCTTGAATTGAAATTATTAAAATCGTACTCAGCATTGTACGAATGAAACATAAACAATTAAGTTTAGTGCTGACTTGGAATTGACCGTAATACTAATGAGACTCACAGATGTGAAGTAGAGGTACTGCTGTCAAAGAAGAAAACGAATTGCATGACAAAAAGAAGGTCATTGCGCAAGGCTCTGCATGTTAAAAACGAATAAGGTGGCCATCTTAAACTGGAAGTACACAATTATTAGTAGGCAGAGGACGGAATATGAAAATAAGGAATTTGCAAGTTAGTTGGTGCATCTGGTGACCATATGATGAAAAAAACTCCAAATTGTGAGATTAATTAAGCCTAACATGTACATTGCAAAAATGAATGGCGATCACCACAGGAGTGATTTAGTAACCAGCAATTTGCATTATGGCATTAACCAGCTGCTGCGTAAGTGGAGAATGTAGAATAATACAAAGGCATTGTATAATTCTAAATTCTCAACTTACCAGCCGTCGTCCTGCTGGATGAGCTTCTGCCGGCCAGACTATTCTCTTTTGTAGACGGTAAGCAGCTTCGGCTCCTATCGTTTTCTGTTTTACCCGCGGTTGCAGTCACCCGGCTGATGCCCTTTCCCATCCCTCTCTAGGACCTTGTACCGTTACGACGCTAACGCGGCTTTCCTCCTGGGCAGTTTCGCCACTACTATTCAGCGTGGCATGCCCCCACACTGGACCCGCAACTGAGGCTCCGGTTAAATAATTATTAAATTTGCAGTTCTACGCACGGCAAGCAGCCATTTTTTGCATCTCCTGCCCCTGCACCTCTGTAATTTCACTTGGAACTCACGGACCCCTAGCCCTTTACAGGATTGCCTTCACTCCACATCGACCAGTTATGCCACCCCGGCCAACTCACTCTATCTGAGACGTTTTCCCATTCAGACAGCTTATTGATGTTCCCTGTACATGGTAAGCCAATACTCGTCCTTCACGAACCACATACTGGTGTCATCAGTCCCAGCCATTATCAGCACCAGCCTTCATCAACTAATAGTACACCGCAACACTATCCAATTTGCTATTTAAGTGTAAGTGTGTCATTGTTCCTTTTGGCTTGTTGTATCTTCTGTATAGTTCACAAGCTTATTCCCCTGCCTGAGTTTTTTGTTTGTGTTAAATGTTGTATGCTTTGCATTGGACGCAGGACTGTGTGACACTTTATTTTGTGTTTCAAACTGAAAGCATCATTAAAATACCCCTGTCCAGCTTTAATATAGTACTGATTCTGAGTCTATATTGACTCCGTTTATTTGTATTCTCCCTTTCAGGGACAATTGTGTTTTTAACCTACTAATACGCAAGGTCCCTGACCATTTCAATTAGGTTCCCTTGTCCTTATTAACCCAGTGTTTTAGAGTTTGGCAAACCCGGAGAAAGTTTGGTAAAATTGTTCCCAATTTCACCATTATCATTAGGCAAAATCTCCTGTGTACTTACAAAAATCACTTAATTACAAGTTTTTTTTGCAGTGGCTTCAAGATAACTTCATCATAACGCCTT
Source organism: Triturus cristatus (assembly GCF_964204655.1). Classification (NCBI taxonomy): domain Eukaryota; kingdom Metazoa; phylum Chordata; class Amphibia; order Caudata; family Salamandridae; genus Triturus; species Triturus cristatus. The sequence continues at coordinate 55,330,624 of NC_140588.1, forward strand.
ATTCGACAATAATGTTGTAAATGCAATAAAAAAACAATAAAAATGTGGTGATAATATAAATATTACATAAAATAATAGCATTTAAGTATGAGAGCCAATGCATCACAGCATACGAGAAGATAACGAATAAAATAATGGGCAACAAGATAAAACTAGTATCAAAATATTTTGCTATGAGCTAGGGTTCGGTGTTCAAGACCAATCACATATTCTAGATACAGACATACAACAGAATGGATTTCCCCCAAATTCCAATGGATCTCAAAGAGCTACAAGTAGTGGCTCATAATATCAATTGATTTACCAGCCAGAGTGTCATAAAGGTTTTCTATAGCAGACAGCACCCTTGCTCTAATGAACCACATTTTGGCCAGGAACTTTGCTACAGCACATGCATAAATAAGTCTAGGATCTGATGTAACAATTCTAAGGGCAATAGCATTTCTACATGTCCCCAATGTCCTACAAATCGGTTTTATCCATGTCTGGCGAGGAACTGCATACCCTGAAGAGGCAAATAAAACATATTACATCTGGGACCCAATGCATTTCTTCCAGGGACCCAGCCTTTGGTAAATGATCTAAGAGGCAAGGATCCTACGCTGAATTTGGAATGTAATTTTCTGTCCAGGGGTACCATGATGGCATCCTGATAAGATTCCAAGGTGTTGGTGCATTTGAAATCAAAGAAATTTCCAGTCAAGGGACAGCTAATACTTACTCTAACCATTTTTTCAGCTACCCATAACCAGTAATCTTTCTTTATTATCTTGGCCGATGTGAGTGGGTTAGAATGGGGATTGTCCCAGAGCTCACCAAGACCTATAGTTGATAATACATTTTGGACCCGCTTTAGCCAGACATTCTTACGGAATCTATCAGCCTCTATGACATACTGAGCTAATTCCAGTTGGGTCCATAACCTCCTCCAGAACAACAGTGGACGGAGTCTAGCTCTATCTGCCAAAAATTGCTTGCCTATGTCCATTATCAGGAGCTTAAGTAGGGTGCTCTGCTGTAATGGAGCCATGTTTCTTAGGAATCTATTTTCAGAGCTAGTTAGCTAATCTGTCTTAGTAAAACCCTACCGCTCTGAACCACAAAGGACTGAACCGACTGCTTTGGCATTTTATGTTTGTAATACTGGTGTAATAGGTTTGCTGGATGAGCAACTATGTTCTTTAGAGATGGCGCCTGTGACTTGCCTACGTTTAAGGGTCACAATTTCCACCTGGGACTTACTTCCATGTTAAGTTAGAAAATAGAGTAACCCAGAGACAGCTAAAAGGCTCAATAATTTCAATGGGCATCCCCCCAACTCAAGCCTACCTCTAAAGGATCTATGTTTATTTAAAACCATAAGCTTAGTTTTCACAGAATTGATTTCCAAACCTCAACTATTGCAAAATTCCTCAAAGTGGGATAGAGCGTGCTGAAGACCAGTCAGAGTTTTCAAAAATGAATAGAGTGTCATGTGCGAAGAGCAGAATGGGTGTTTTTAGACCAGCCAGAGTTGAGCCATCAATTGAAAATGAGGATAGATGTTGAACAACATCATTAACATATAAAGAAAGCAAGGTGGGCACCAGGAAGCAGCCCTGGCAAACACTTTAATTGAAAGAGAATCGTTCTGTGACTTGACCCGGAGCTCCCCAACTAACCTGGGCAAAGTTACTCTCATGTAGATGAATCACTAAACTCAAAAGATATCTGGGGATGCCCATATCACCTAACACCTGCCATAGCCTACTCTGAGGAACCAGGCCAACAGCCAATTTGAGGTCAACGAAGGCAACATACAAGCTGCCTCCGCCAACCACAACAATCTTTCAATATAGGAAGAGAAAACAAAAGACCTGGTCAATCGTAGATATCCTTTTCCTGAAGCCGTCCTGGATGGGGAATAAAATGAACTTATCCAATCCTCTATCTTGCCCTAGACCAGCCTTGCAAAAATATTTTTCATACAGTCTTGAAATATTCGGTTGTATAGTTTAAACTATCAAAGTATACAAAGATAAAAAGGTTCACTATTTTGCAATAAAATAAATTTCTGAGACTGAGTTTAAAATATACAATAAAATGACTGGGATAAAAACGTGCATTAAAAACATAAAAAGACGAGGTTCTGATTGACAACCTTCCTGTTAGTAGTCACGCCACATACAAAAGTATTAGAAAAGAGCTTATAAACAGTACACAAATTCATTATTTCCATTAGCCAACAGATCACAGTCAAAGTTTTGTTTTCTGATACTAGCAATTAGTGCAACCTAGGATAAAAACTTGCGACAAGTAATCCAAAAGGAGAATAAAAAACGACTAACAGCAAAGACTATTGGCCCAGATGTATCAGTTTTTAGAATTCTATATGCTGTCTTTTATTTCCTAGCTCCTAGGTTTAAACAGAGTGGTCTTATCCACCTCCTGCGTATCAGTTGGTATTTAACACAAAAGGAAAATACGTGTTCTTCAGTCTCTTTTGTTCTGACGCAGGCAGAACATAGGTCTGATAATATCCTAGTAGCCTCCTTGCTTTAGGAGCAGGTTGCCATATCTAAATCTAGCATATAAACTTTTAGCAAGTGGTTGTGTGATTTGATCAAGGAAAGGTTCAAATCGCGGGCATGGCATTTAAAAATAGCGTTGTTAAGCGGCCATTAGATGATCTAGTAGCGTAACACTCGCTCACAACCTCCCAATACCTGGATTTCATTTTTGGTAGGTCTCCTCTGGTTGCTTTCTATGGGTGTTCCCATAGATCCAACATATTCAGTGATTTACACCAACCTTCGATATGTTTGAACCACGGTAAATTTTTGGCACCGCTAGTCATCAATACCTCCCTCATAAAATCACAGTAGTCAGAGAGCTGGGGAGTTGTCCACATGCGTAACCAATAAATAAGAAGTTTCAGTGAGGCCGTATCACCTATTCTCTTCATCCCTAGACCACAAAACAGGGGAACCAGTGGGGTGGTAGTGGTTACCGAAATGAGTGATCTGACAAAAAAAATTCACAGATCGTTAATTTATTTACATTGCTGTGGCCCCATATCTCTGCTCCATACAGAGTGCCACTTTGGGCTTTAGCACGGTAGACTTCCAATGCTGGAGTTAAAGATTGAGTGTAAGACTGTTTATGAAATCTCAGTATTGATTGAGACCTGTGGCATAGGATAAGATAGCTCTTGTCTAGTTGTTGTTCACCTCTAAATGAATCACTTAATCTTATCCCAAGGTAATCAAAGTTTTTTACCTGCTCCAGAGGTTCACATGCAATCCTAACCTCGTGTAACCCCCACGTACTTTTCCAAACACCATATATTTTGTTTTGGCAACATTAAGTTCCAAACTCCTGTCCCTGCAGAAATCTAAAAATGTATCCACTAAAATTTGTAAACCCATCGGTGTTGTGGATATAAGTAAAGAATTGTCTGCGAAGAGTATTATTGGGACTTTCGCGCCATTCATGTTGGGAGAATCTTTCTTGCAATCCAGCAGTCTACGCTCCACGTCATTAATAAACCGAGAGAATAGTGTGGGGTGAGCACACACCCCTGGTGCACCCCACGCTCCTCTATGTTAATTCCCCATTTTTCTCCCACCTGACCTGGGAATAGTTGTCCTCATGTAGTCTAGCTATCAAGGTTACCAGATAGACTGGGGCGCCTAGATCAAGCATTATTTGCCATAGCAACTCATGAGGTACTAAATCAAATGCGGCTCTTAGATCGACAAATGCTACATAGAGTTTCTGTTTTCTTAGAAGCACATACTTCCTGGTTAATTAGGTAAACCTGAAAGCCTGATCGCATGTGCTAATTTCCGATCAAAAACCTGCTTTATATGGAGACAGTATTGCAATTATTCTCTATCCAGACTTGAAGTGTATCCAAAACTTGTCTGGCAAAGATCTTTTGTAAATTGTCGATCAGGCTGATGGGTCTTAAATTGGAAGGGATAGAGACATCTCCCTTTTTGTGTATGGTGATTATCTCAGCTCCCCTCCAAGATGCCGGAGTATCCCCACCAGCAGATATAAAATTTGACAAAAGGTTTATATACGGGGCCCAAATTGTGCGTTCTGATTTATTTAGGTCCCCTGGTATGTGATCGTACCAGGGGCTTTAGCGCCCTTTAGTCTGTTAATTGCTGGCATGGTATCATCTAAACTAAAAATCCATGTGCAGTTCCAGTCTTATTTGTGATGGGGATGGTGTTAACAGTGGTCTGATCGGCTATAGGTCTATCTTTACAGCCAGAACCCCCTGCCTTGGAATATAGTCTGGAAAAGTGTCCCACCCAAACCTCCACCTGGATATGGTAACTAAGGGTATTTGCATTCTCCAAACTTCCTTTTGAGATAATGTGCCAGAACAAGCAACTGTGTTTACTTTTTGCAGCTAATACCAGATCTTGCCAGTTTTTGTCTGCAAATTAGCGCTTGGCTTTGGTAAGTGCAACTTTGTATCTTTTGCGTGCCAAAGCTACCCCAGACTGACTATGCTCCTTGACGGCTAATTGTAGTGCCCCCTTTGTTAGCTTGCATTCGCTGTTGAACCATTTATTGTCTGTTATGCTAGCAGGCCTTCTACCTGAGCTATTTTTAGTGAAAGCTGTTTGAAGGGCATCATAGAATTTCCTATGAACCTATAGGATTGGAATTAATTCAAAGAAGTGTACACAGTCCAAGCTGCTGCTCAAGCCCGGACTTTAGGCCAGGAGACTCTCCTGCAATTGTTGGTTACAAGAGGCTCTTCTGCTCTAGAAATGCAACTAGGTGGATTCCTATCCAGGGCAGTGTCTGACATTTTTAGCAGGAAAGGGTTGTGAACGCTGTCGAACCTCTGAGCAATTATCATCTCCTCCAATAGAGACCAGATTCTTACATCAACTAAAATATAATCGATAACACTAGTGCTGGCACCCTGTTTGAAAGTGGCCTGCCTGTTTAAGTCAGATACGGTTCTCCAGTTGCATGCCCTCAGGCTCCTTCCTGTAATCAAGGCTGCAATCTGCAGGGAAACAGATGTTAAACGGTGGCTCTGGTTGCTAGCTGCCAGACTAGGTATGCTCCACAACTCGTCCTCTTCCTCAAGTAGAGTGCGTAGTAGTTGAGAAGGTTCAAAAGAAGAATTGAAGTCCCCAGCAACTATAATTTTGAAGGTAATTTGATATACTCCTACCAGGCCGTCTAGTAAAGACAGTACTGGAGATTTGTTGCTATAGGACTCAGACCTAGCATAGACATTATACAAGGTCAAATTTAGGCCGAACGGAAAAGCAAGCTGAATCCCCAGAATATCTTGAGATTTAATTGTTAATTGCTTATACTTGCAAGCTAGAGTATTCCTCACAAAAATTATCTGCCCCCCGCTGGCTCTGCCCGTTTTTTTGGGTGGATTGGCTTCCACACTAAATGTGGAATAACCATTTATATGGACCCTATCTACAGCCCAAGTCTCCTGGAAAATGCAAATGTCATTTTTGCCTATATAGGAATACCATTCGGGATCGTGAAGCTTGAAATGGATCTCTGCCAGATTCCAAGAGATTAAGGTTAGGTTATTATTTGCCTCTGTACTAAGTTTTGATGGACACCCATGAGTATCTACGTTACATAGCGAAATTTTGCAACTAATCAAACAAGCCAGTCGAGTGGATGAGTAAAGTTGCAACGGGGGTGCGACCTTGGCTATGCTAGTGGTATTGTTAAATAGTGCATCAGTATTTGGTACCGAAAGCAGATTACTAAGAGACAGTTCAGTAGAATGACTGTCACCCCAGGATTTAAGAGTAAGATCACTTTCACAAGCCATGTGGTCCAGTGGGAATGCAGAGTACCTTTTGATTTCCTTATTTGGCCACATGCTGGAGTAGTAAAGTTGGCTTCATCCCTTATACTGCTACAAGATGGTTGGGTTTGGGTGATTTTGTTTGGCTTTGCTATGCATATACTGCTACATTTTGCATGAGATGGTACAGGGGTAGGGAGTAAGAGGCTGGTAGTATTCCTGAGTCAATCCTCATCTTGTAAGTGGGATAAGGACCCCTCCCTTGGATTGCAACCCTATAATACATCAGCTCCAGGCCTGCAATACTTAAATCTAATGGATGATTTATTTGGAGGGATTGTCCTGAGATCTAGGGCCACCAAATCGTCAACCATTCTAGCATCTTTTAGTGTGAGTTCTATCACATCGAAAGCTGAATTCTTGGGGGAGCTCCTTTGGGCACGGAGGATGTCATCTCGAATAACCGAGTGACAGCCTCTGATGTGCCTAATCCAATGGATACATTTATTTATAAGCGAATCTTCAGGTTCAAACTTTGCATAGTACATTTAACATAACGACTTTGGTTTGTAAATCATTTGGCCAATTTCTGGAGCAAGGGATGGGGATATTGTTCCATCCTCTGCTAGTTCAGTTACATTTGGAGTTAAAAGTCCTTAAGGGATTCAGTTGCTGCAATTGACAAAGATTGAATGTACTAGGGTTACTCAAAGCACCATTGCTCCGTTGATGTTGATGTTGAAGATTGGCCCTAGTATTTTGCTGGAGGTGCTGAGGGTGCTGGAGGTGAGATTGATGGGATAAGGACCTACAATTCCTGCTTTCTGCCTCTTGTGCTTCATGAGACCCCTGTGAATGATGAAAATCGTGTAAAAGGATAGGCTGTTGTATTTCTGATTGTTGCATAACCTGAGCAGTCTGGCTGGACTTGCTATACTGGCCAATTGACCTGTCAGTGTCTTTTGTGCATTTAAGCTTCTCTACTGTTGAGGCCAACCTAAATATGGCGGTTTTGAATTCTCCCGCTTCTGTTCTTACTTCATTGATTAAAGCAATGCACTCTCTACTTGTGTGAGCTGGGAGGTCCAGATAACACATTCTTCATAGGGAGATTGTAAGAGGGGTCAAAGACAGTTACATCATCAGCTGTGTCGGACAATGGTAAAAAACGATTGCTACAATGAACAATGTCGGCTGTTACAAGAGGAGGGGATAAATCGTGTGCATCCAGTCTGAGAGACTTCCCCTGGGTGACAACCTTAGCCACAGGTTGTGTGGCTGTCGTCCCAAACATGCTCGGTGTACGCGGCTGAACAGTGGGAGTACCCAAAGAGGTGGAGTCCAAGGTGATTAGAGTGTTTCGCAATGCCGATGTGTCTAAATGTAACAAGTCCTCGCATTCAACGATTGAATTATCAATTTGGTCAATTACGCACTTCATGCCAGCAGATTTGACTGAACTTTTTGTTTTTTTTGTTTTCGTGGCAGCAGTAGGCCCCTCAGCAGCCTTCCTCTTGCCCATGGTTGGTTTAATGATTGTTACAGGATACTGTTGGACAGCACTAATGCAGGAAGCAGTTAACCTGAGAAGCAAGAGAGGATCGGCCAATGGTATCAATGAAAACCTCAGATATTGTCCCTAATAATGTCCCTGGGCCCCGGGGTCCCAATCACTTTAACCAACAAGATAACAACCATCAGAGCTGGCTTACAAAACTCTAAAGAAAAAATAGAAAAAAATAAGAAAAAAACCCCATTGTCCAGCCACAATATAGGATAGCAATAAATAAACTGAATCTCAGTAGCTTACCTCCTGGGGATCAAATGTTAAGGGAGTGGCCCAGCCTCCTCTGGGCTCCTCCGGGCGTGGACGGGTCTGCCCTTGGCCCAGGCTTCGTCCTGGCGCGGCCCTGACGCGTCCGCGCACGTCCCACGCTGCGGGAGCCCTGAGCTATATTTATGCGCCTCCTGGCGCAGAAGAGCAGCGTTGGCGGCAGTGACAGCGGCCGCGTAGCAGGGTGGGATATTGAGTCCCCTGCCTCTCTCTTCTCAGCGCCGGTGGTACTGGCTGTAACAGGCTCCCGCGCTGCGGCAGCCCTGAGCTATATTTATGCGCCTTCTGGTGCGGAACAACAGCGTGGGCGGCAGTGACAGCGGCCGCCTAGCAGGGTGGGATATTGAGTCCCCTGCCTCTCTCTCCTAAGCGCCTGGTGGTAATGGCTGTAATGGACTCCCACGCTGTGGGAGCCCTGAGCTATATTTATGCTCTCCTCCTGGTGCTGAACAGCAGCGTTGGTGGCAGTGACAGCGGCCGCGTAGTAGGGTTGGATTTTCAGTCCCCCTGCATCTCTCTCCTCAGCGCTGGTGGTACTGGCTGTAACGGGCTCCCACGCTGCGGCAGCCCTGAGCTATTTTTATGCGCCTCCTGGTGTGGAACAGCAGCGTTGGCGGCAGTGACAGCGGCCGCGTAGCAGGGTGGGATATTGAGTCCCCTGCTGCTCTCTCCTCAGCACCCAGTGGTAATGGCTGTAAGGGGCTCCCCGTTATACAGTCAATCAAACTGATCAGCCTGTTATTGGATGGGCTGGAGGCACCACTAGCAATGGCATTAGATAATAGGAGGCTATACTGGGACCAATAGGCTCTCCCCTGTAAGAAAATATCAGCTGGGATGCCGTCTAACTCAGGTGCCCTGCCTCTGCTGATAGCATCCAAGGCTGAGGAGACATCAGCTAAATCAAAATGGGAGTCAGATGGCATAGCATAGTCTTCTAAGGGTAAAGCTTCTGACACTTTATCCTGTTCACTTAGAGGGGGGCTTAATGAATAGAAGTTTGAAAAATGGGGCTACCCAGGCCTGGGAGGTTGATAACATTTTGCGGGGGTTTAGCACAACCCTCTCTCCCCCACTTCACAAGGACCCAAAAGTTTCTAGAGGGCGAAACTATAGAACGGGTGGAAAAATTGTTTTATCTAGGCATTATATTTGAATCAAAATTAAAATGGACGGAGATTGTGTCAAACAGGGCGAATGTCATCACAAAAAGCATAGGCACCCTATTTAAATTCGCAAAATATTTGGGCAGTAAACCAAGCGAGGAATTGATTAAAGTTTACTTAGCAAAAACCATCACTATAGCCGCATATGGGGCTGCAATATGGGGAACCACACAAGTAGAAGAGCTACAAATTATTGAGGATAGGTTCACTAAAAGGCTACTGTTAATTCCAGGTACTTGCAGCATCTTTATTGTTCGTAAGGAATTAGGAGTGCCTTACATTAGTGATACCGCTACTGCCGTGGATATCAATTTGGAAAAGAGATACGGTCCAACTTAATTAGCACATCATAAGGGATATCATAAAACTTGATCGTGCCGTAACCATCCCTTGGTTAACTTTTGTTAGACAGACCTTTATCTCTATGGGCCCGTAGGATTTGTATGAAAACCCTAGCAGCTGCGAAATTTACTCTAATTTAAGACTGAAAGTGCTCTTTATAGCGAAAAGAGAACAGATAAGATGGGAAAGGAACCAATATAAAAAGCACAGTAAATACCTATTTAGCCTCACCTCCTGTGCCATGTGGTCAATCCTCTTATCTTTCTTTTGTTATGAATTCTCAGTACCGTAATTTATTGACAAGATTGAGATTAAATTGATGTTGGGCTTCCCGAAAAAAACACATATTCACTAAACCATCTATCTGTATGTCCTTGTGATGCCTTATCTAAACAAACAACTTCCCACATCTTGTTTTTCTGTCTCTTATATGTGACCGAGAGGAAAAGGTTTATTGTGCCGCTATTGCGCAAGCTCACTCTGAGTATTTATATTTTAGATTTCTCAGTTCTTTTGCAGTTAGAAACGCCATTTGTATGTTTCTACAACCTGCCCTAAAACTAGGAAGATTGCCAACATAATGTTATCCTGATGTGATGATAATGGATAGAGATGGACTTAATCTTGCATGACTCAAATGGTGAGATAAGTTCATTTACACCCTGCTGCTACATAATATTTAAGTGATTAAATATTGCAGTACTCAAGTCAAGAATAACTTTATTCGGTTCCAAAGACCATAAAAGATTGACAAACAAACATCACAGTTTAAAAATTTCATAGCATATTCGTTAAGATTAATATAAGTCAGTCAGTCAGTCAAATTGGCTTAATTTCGATATAAACATATCTTTAAAAGCAGTACAATTAATTTGTTTAAAAAAATAATAAGCCAGTTCATAAAGATAACACTTATTCACGAATGGCATAAATAAATTACATAAAAATCCATATTTAAAACCATGATTAAACAACATACAAAAGCCTTTTTGAACGGATTAGCCAAGCCCAGTTTAAGAACTTCGCCACACCACAGACGAATAATGGGCGTGTGTCAGATTTTAAAATACGGAGGGCCTCGCTACTCTGTCTTGTACCAAGCTCTTTACATAGGGGTTTCAGCCATCTAAGGCGAGGAGCTTTGTACGCAGGACATTCAAATACGAGGTGGGGAACTGACTCAATCCTGGTCTCACAAAAAGGGCAAAAAGGAGTAGTCTGTACTGGTATGTTCCATCCAGCAGTTAACTCACGCACGGGCAGCACACCTATCCTAAATTTAAAATATAAAGCCCTGTCTCTAGATTTTGAAATAATATCGAGATAAGGCTCGAGTGATGCCACCTCCTTTACTGATAGGAATTCAGTAGTACATCTACCTAAATTGGGATTGGAGTTTCTAGAATCCATTACCCATCTCCAGTACAATTTTTTCAAGGCAGGCTTGGACGGTGCAGTCCTGGAATGCCAGGACTCTCCAAGACCCAACTCACCCAACAGCCACTTGACATCCCTCAGCCATCCTATTTTTTGCCAACCAGGCATTGATAATACCTCTGATAGCCCCTTGGCATAACTTGCAAGCTCCGGGACTCTCCATATGCGACCCCAAAGAAGTAAAGGGCGCAACCTTGCATGATCTTTAATCGGGCAACAGCCCAAGTCAAGGAGTAAGGGAAGAGTGGGGGTACTGTAAGGGAGACCCATTAGATCCTTCAAAAACTTATTTTCTGAACGGATCAGCTGCTCTACATTCTGGGCCCCCCCAAAGCTCTGCTCCATAGAGCGCCGCACTCACCCCTCTTGCCTTATAAATTTCAAGTACTGGGGCAATCGGTTTGAGGGTGGAGGACCGTTGTTGTTTAAGAAGAGCCCCCACCACTCTTTTATGGCTTAGCAGCATTTTATTGAGATGGCAGTTCCACCTCATGGTGTCAGAGAGGCGGATCCCTAAATAATCAAACTCCTTGACCCTTTCTAAGGGCGCTGAGTTCAGTGAAGGAGGCCTACCCATTTTCTTCGGGGGCTTCAGGACCAGATATTTGGTTTTCCCCGCGTTAATTACTAATCCCCTTAGATTACAGAAGATTTGGAACCTATCGAGGAGGCTCTGCAACCCAAATGGGGTCTTGGAAATCGAGAGGGTATCGTCAGCAAATAATAGGGTGGGTATTTTCCTGCCCGCCAGGGATGGGGCATCTGAAGGGTTTTGTAAGAGATGCTCCACCACTCCGTTAACATATAATGAAAACAGAGTGGGGCTAAAACACAGCCCTGGCGGACACCTCTATTTACAATTATACGGGCGGTCTTTTGGCCCTGTTTACCCCACCGAACCTGTGCAAAGTTTTCAGCATGAAACTTAATTATCAAGGATAAAAGGTATGGTGGCATACCTAGGTCTGACAACACCCTCCACAGGCAACTGCGGGGTACCAGGTCAAAGGCAGTCCGCAAATCTATAAAGGCAAGATACAGACTGCCTTTGCCCAGCACGACCACCTTCCAGTATAATAGTAGCAAGCGAAATGACTGCTCAATGGTTCCAGTACCTGACCTAAAGCCCGCCTGGAAATCAGAAAGTACCCTATTCTCCTCTACCCACTCGAGCAACCTCCCTAAAACTACCTTCCCTGCCACCTTTTGTGAAGAGTCCAATAAGCTTATAGGGCGATAATTGGCTGGGTCGTCCCGACTCCCTTTTTTAAAAATTGGGACGACCTCAGCGCCCATCCAGGAGTCTGGAAGAGGTGCATCATAAAAACTTGCATTAAGTAATGATGCAATAAGCTTTCCCCATTCTAGTGTATTAATGCGGATCAGATCCCCAGGTATCCCATCCGGGCCTGCAGCTTTATTTGGGATGAGACACGAGATCGCATCCTCTACTTCCTTCCCTGTAAACAGAAGGTCCTCACTCAGCCCAAAAAAATCGACCGAAAAACTTTCAGCTGGATCTACCCCAGCTTCCGATGTCACAGTATAAAGGTTGGAAAAGTGGTCAACCCATGCTGCCTCAGGGATATTACATGTTATAAGGGAATCTATGGGCTTATCCCTGGTTCTAATTAGATCCCAAAAACCCTTTGAATCCCTCCCAGCACTTGCCAGTTTCAAGTCAAGCCAAAACTGATTTTCCCACTCTTCCTTCGCCTTGCCAATAGCTCCCCTGTACAACTTCCTGGCCGTACTAATCAATTCGGTATCCTTGAGTTTGACTGCATTAATCAATTCCCTTTTCGCACTTCTGCAGGGAAGAGAATACCAACCAGGGTTACCCTTAGGGCGTCCCATCTTGTTACCCCTATAAGCTGGGTTTCGCACCGTGAAAAGGTCACCCAATGCTTTGGTAGTATGGTTAAACAGAGTAGAAATCTCATGGACATTTGAGACAAACGAGTCTAGTCTGGACAAAGCATTGGCCATGATTGATCTTATATCCACGATCTTACCCTCATCAAAGGCTACATTCTTCCATTTTAAACGCCTCCCGCAATTCGAGGGGAGAACGTCACTAGTTGACTTCCACACCTGGGGGGCTTGCAGTTTCTCCCCAACCGTCCACATTGGAGACAATAATAAGGACAGCGGATTATGGTCGCTGTCAGACGAAGGGAGAACTGACATATCCAACAGGTGCCCCCAAAGCTTAAAATTCAACAAAATATAATCTATTCGGGATGAATGGCCTACCCTATTAAAAGTATGGGCCCCGCAGGAATTCGATTTTGACCGTCCATTTACTGCCCTCACTCCATGTTCTAGGGTTAGGGCATTTAGATGGATAACACTCCAGCTCTTGATAGGTGGTATTGACAGAGGTGGAATGCCTCTCTTAGCATCTTCTTCTTGTATGCCTAATATGTCGTCCTCGGCTAGGGGTTCATAGGTACAATTAAAGTCCCCTGCTATCAAGATAATCGAATCTACCCTACAGGATCTGAGTGCATCCTCTAGGCCCAGTAGGGTTGGTGAAGGCGCGCCCCCTTTCGGGGATCTAGCATAAATATTAAAAAGCTCTAAGGCCCGCCCCCCAAGAGGCCCTCTAACTGTTAGTTTCTGCAAGTCTGGTGACTTAGTTTCTATACACCTTACGTGATACCCCAATAAAATACTGACCCAAATTAACAGGCCACCTGAAGGTCGGCCTCTCCCACCAGACGAGGAAATTGCAGGAACAAAGTAGGTGATGTAGCCAACCTTATAACGGGGTTCCAGACACCAGGTTTCCTGGAATAAACATATCCCGAATGACTCAATAAAGGAGTTCCATTCCGGTATGTCCAGGTTACGAGAAATGCCCGCTATATTCCAACTGACGATCTTCAGAGCCTCGTCATCGAGTACAACCTGCGCAGAGGAAACCCTCTGGACAGGTAAACTATCCTCGGGCCCAGAGTTAGTTGGTGCATCACTCGCAGACTTCAGGTGGTTTGGGGCGTCAAGGGCGGGCTCGTCTAAATTTAAATAACCTATTGGCTCAACAATATGGGCCACAACACTGCCCTCAGAAGGAAATGAATCGTGGCAAGAATGCCCCAAAACTACCCCTTTACAATCTAGGTCACAGCTCTCCTCCTCCTCAAGACCAGCAGGTAACTTCGTGGAAGGTTGGTAACTATTCTGTCAACAATCCTGCCAGGACCGCATGGAGAAAGGGAATGGGTTACGATGGAACAGGCTGAACTGGGAGAGATTATGAAAAGATTGTCTGCCATTCCATCCCTCCCAACTTGCGGCTCTAGGAGGGCGGGTGGGAACTACATAGGGGTAAAAAAAGCTAAGGTCACGCGTACCAATTCCTGTGTTAGGGCCCAAACCGCCCTCACTACTATTAGGCCTACAAACATAGCTTGCTACCCTAGGATCTTCAAAATTAACTATAATACAGTCCCCCATTATGTCTTTGGGCCGAGTGCCTAGCCAGCTAACCCTCCTCACATGGATAACCCGGCCACCTAATGAACTAGGGAGAGGTCTATTTTCCTTCAGCCAGAATAAGGTTTTATTCTTAAGTTCGACATATGACTCTTGTTTCCCTGGCTTTAGCACGGGGACCCCAGTAAGTACTGCCACAAGAGGCTGACAGTCTGGGGGTAGATTGGGGTTAGGGACTGGCAAACTACCTGGAGCATTTCCTAGTTGAAATGTTGGAATTGACGTTATTTTACCAGATTTGGTATTGGATATACCGGTACAATTCCTATCACCAGAATTGGTAACCACAGCGGTACCGCTTGTATTTGGGCCCACAAATCTCTCAGGTATCACAGGATGTCTGGTACTACCCAGTGCTGCGTTGGATTGCGCCAGAACCCCCACTGGGGCATCCCCTGAATTTGGAATGTCCGTAGGTTGTACAACGGAACTATTTTTTTCGACCACCCCCTGCACTGCCCCACATGTATTAGTTAAACTTATTGGGGCTGTCAATGGCTCACAAGGCGCAAAATTCCCTACTAAGCCATTCTCCCTATTTTTAGAGTGGAGTTTGATAAGAGATTTTAGGGAAAAGAAATTATCGAGAGTGGCTTGCTCAAATCTGTCCAGTCGCTCTGTTAACCCCTTTACTCTTTCTAGGACCGGGATCAGCAAAGATTTCATAATTTTTTCGAACTGGATGATTAGTGGGGTCTCAGCTGCGTGGCCTTCGGGTTTATCGAGGGGAAGGGACATCAAATCCACACATGACTCCTCTACAATAGCACCAGTAGCAGCTCCCCTCTTTTGCCCCTGGGGATGACCAACATCCACCCCTACACCCTTATGAGACCAACCCACCCTACTTCCAACTCTCCTAGGTTTCTTGAAGGTCTTTGAGTGACTACCCATACGTGGACTAGCCAGACGTTTTCTTTTGCTAGAAGATGAGCCATTTGCTGCCAATGGTAAAGGCACAGAGGGGACAATAGAATCCTCCTGGCAAGGTGAAATGACAACAGGGAGCAAGGGCGCAGAGATCTCAATAGGCCGTAGCTCTAGCAGGGCGCTCTCACTTCCCTGCGAAGCAGCAGCAGACAAGCGTTCTAGCCGATCCAGGCTCGCCCTAATCGCAACCACCCGTGGGTGGTCAGGGTCTAGTAAAACATTACCTAGGGGATCAGATGCGTGAACAAGGGGAACATTAAGTAAAGGGTCAATTGGTCGTACTGGGGAGGGAACTAATGCCAGAGAGCCCAACGAAGAGCGTTTACCGGTCAAGGGTTCCCGAGAAAGACGCCGTTCAGTCATGGCAATTTCTTTTTCGATAACCGTGACAACTCGGGTTATAAATTGATCCATGGACCCGGAAACACAACCTGGACCAGCCCCGCCTGCCGCCCTCAACCCCCTACCAGATCGCGTAGGCATTGACATAGAAACCTCAGCACAGACAACAAAGCCACAAACTGCGCCTAGAAAAGTACTCATTCGGGTAACAGTCCAGTGCTCACAGCGGCTACTTGTCACCCATGCACCTTCTATAGCAGATATCAGAGGGGTGGCCCAGCCCAGCCTTGTCCAGCCCCGGACGGCCACAGACGGCCCGCCCTTTGCCCGGGCTTAGCCCGGCGCACACCCGCGCGCGTCCCGCGACGCGGGGGTTGGGGCGATTTCTTAAGCGCCTCCTGGCGCGAAAACGGCGTCGGCGGCTTCCTGCCGCAGGGGTTGTTGGGAAGTGTAGTCCTGTCTCCGCTCCGCGGCCGCTATGGATGTTGAAGCGGCGGCGGGAGACGGGACGGGACGAGCCAAGGGCCAGAGCACAGCAGAACAGAAGAGGAAAGTCACTGCCGCAGACCTGAGGGTAAGACACAAGAACCCGCTCTGCCGGGGTTGGGGCGATCTCTTAAGCGCCTCCTGGCACGAAAACGGCGTCGGCGGCTTCCTGCCGCAGGGATTGTTGGGAAGTGTAGATTAATATAAGATAAAGGGCCAGATGTACGACCATGACAATTTGCGACTCGCAAATTGCGCTCTCGCAAATTGCCATGTACAACACTGTCTGAGACAATGTTTGCCATTCCCAATGGGGTCGCAAATTGCATGCCTCATCAATATTCATGAGGCACTGGCAATTTGCGACCCCATTGGGAATGGCTAGCCCTCTCAGGGATGGTGGCTTGCTGGGCTCAGCAGACCTCCATGTATGGCACTGCTTTTAAATAACTATATACACATGTGCATGCCTCTGAGCCCATAAATCACAATGTTACTTTAGCTTTCAGTCCTTTTTAATGACTGAAAGTATCAATATTATTTTTCTATTTTACACTTAATTTGAAAAGAGTAAACACTTCATCAATATACTTTTTTCTTGTCTCTTACATAAAACACACAATTATCTTGTACACTTATTTACACATTTTGACAAAGACATAAACATAAAACAAATGGTGTGACGATTGTGCAAATCAAATCTCCAACACGGTTTGTGTTTCCTTTACAATACAGTACATAAATGTCCAACTGTTTTCACCTTTGGGACCTTAACTTGATTGGTCCTCAAATTTCTCAGTCTTTTTGGTCCTAAGCAGGGTCAGAAGCAATTATTTAGATATTTTTATGAGGGAACCTTAGATTTATTATGTTTCCTGTTCAAGGGGAACAAGGACACTTTAGTGCTTTTCCCGGTATGTTCTGGGTCTCTGTGTAAATAAGTGTACAAGATAATTGTGTGTTTTATGTAAGAGACAAGAAAAAAGTCTATTGATGAAGTGTTTACTCTTTTCAAATTAAGTGTAAAATAGAAAAATAATATTGATACTTTAAGTCAATAAAAAGGACTGAAAGCTAAAGTAACATTGTGATTTATGGGCTCAGAGGCATGCACATGTGTATATAGCTATAATACTGATTCTGGCTTCTGTAGTCCTTACTGAATCAATCCCCAATTTTTTAAACACTGCTATTAAATAAAGCAATTTTTTTTAAAAAATGCAGCCCGGTTTCCTTAAAGGATAACTGGATGCATTAAAAAAATTAAAATGAAACTTTTCCTTGTCATTTTTTAAGGGCAGGCAGTGGTCCCTGAGACCACTGCCTGCCCTTAAAAATATTTTTAGAACCAGTCACAAAGAGGAAGGGGTCCCCTGGGGACCCCTTTCCTTTTGCGAGTGGTTTACCACCCTTCTTCGCAAAACAGTAATTTTTCTTTTTTTTTTTAAATAACTTTATTTGCATTTTTGCAAACAAACAGGATACGATGTACATAAGTGAAAACATGGAAAGGAAGGGGGAAGGGGAGAGGTGAGACAGGGTTGGAATCGAGCTCGGGTAAGACAGTGAACAGATAATCATCACAGGTGCAAGATGTCAACAGGCATTTCCGGAGTGATCACAAACTGTGGTAAACATTAAGTCCATGTAGCTAGTGACTGACCACAGATAGCACATTTGTTGCATCAACTATCAGAAGGACCACCTTTTAGTGTCCAAACGGATCAAAGAAAATTATTCATCCTTTCTCAACTGTGCACATCCATGTCTGCACCTGACTATACAGTTCAGCGACAAATTGTGGCAAAATTAGATACAATTTTTTAAATCTGCAATTAAACATAAAAACAAACAAAGAACAGTGTTGTCATTTCGTCATGCCCTGGTTAGAGTATGTAGAGGAAATGTGTTGTCTTCGTAGCTGTACTGCGTTAGATGTATCCCCCATCCTCTTGGTGAGTAAGAGAATTAGTAGTTATATCGTCCGTCGCAAAACAGTCAATCAATCAGTCAGTCAGGCGTTTGTTGAGCACGACTACTCACCCGTAAGGGTCTCAAGGCGCTGGGGGTGGGGGAGTTCAGGTTCCAGTCCATCAAGGAGGGGGTCTGTCGAAGAGCCAGGTTTTGAGGTTTCTTGCAAGGATGAGGAGCAATGTTGTCTGTCTGAGGTGGAGCGGAAGGGCGTTCCAGGCTCTGGCCGCGAGGAAGGAGAAGGAGCGGCCTCCCGATCTGGTCTTTCTGGTGTGGGGAACCACTATTTAGGAGAGCTGGGCTGATCGTAGGGTCCTTTGGGGTGTGTGGAATTTGAGTCTGCTGTTCAGGTATGCTGGTCCTGGTGGGTGAGCATCTTGAAGGTGACTCTAGCCTCGATGGGGAGCCAGTGGAATGTGCACAGGTGATGGGAGGTGTGGCAGTGTCTTGGCAGGTTGAGGACCAGTCGTGCGGCGGCATTCTGGATGTTCTGTAGCTGTTTGGGGGCATTTGGGGTCGCTATTTAGAAGGGATCGCCCCTTCCTAATAGCGAGTCGCAAAACACAAGTTTGCGAGTAGCAAATTATAGTAGCAAAATAGGGTTTGTACATGGGCGACACGATTTTTGCATGCGCAAACGAGTCACAAACCCGTTTGCGCTTAGTAATAGGGTTGTACATCCGGCCAAATGTTCATAAGAGCCTGGCTACAAATGACATAGCACAGCAAGATATATCATTGATCATAAACTTCCAAAGTTATAAAAATTGTACATTAAAAATTACAATGTTCCTAGTCAGCTTCTATAGCTTTTAATGCTTTCTAATGGCCATTGCAACTTTTATATAGTTAGAGACCGCAATGCAAATAGCAGAAGTGGCCAATGAATACAGCAAATTATTACCATCAATGTATGTGCAAGGCCAGGTTTCCCTGAAAAGCGGAGCTAGAAATTTTTCCTTTGGCTCTTTGTAAAGAGGGAAAAATAGACTAAAGTGCAAGGTGCTCTGAGCTGCCAAATTGTCACACGGGCAGGGCATAAGTTTGTCAGCCCTCCCTGATTGTTTCAGTAATGCCACTAAAAAGTGCAGGGTGCATACATGAAATCTATTTAAAAGAAATCGTATCTGTACATTGGTGGTAAAGGTTAAGTAAAATTGCTGTTGGGCAGGGAGTAAACATAAGAAACCAAATGCCTCTGATTGTGTATAGCGCATATTTGCCCTAGAATAATACGCCTCTTTGATAATGGCTTTCACATTCGTGAGGATACTATCAGGATTCTCATAAAAGTGCCCCAGGACTGTCTCATGAAATTTATCTCTCACAAATCGAAGCTAAGAGGTTGATAAGGCACTATCTAATTTAATACAGTCTTTGATCACATCCCTTGAGAACGTTAAGTCATTTGAAAGCCACATTTTTGCCCATAGGAGCAAAGGGGCACTGCCTATGCAGTCCTCCAAAAATTCCAACCCCAGCTCTTGGTGCCAAAAAAGTGTGGGGGCGCTATTCAGGGTCATCAATAGCCTTTTTATGAACTTATTTTCTAAAACCTGTAATTGGCGGCTTTTATGGTGGCCCCACACTCTTGCACCATAAGTTGACAGACAAGCACTTAGCTTTATAAAGGGTGACTAGCTCTGTCACTGGCTTGTGTCCTAGCTTGCAAGCAAAACGGAATAACACCTCCACAACCCTGCTTGTATGTTGCAACCTTGCTGTTATGAGAGGTTCCCAATTCATCATATTATTAAATACGTTTCCTAAATATGTAAAATTATTAAATTTCTCAATACTTTTACCCCTCACAGCAAAATATCTAGTTTTGGTCAGTTTGAGGCCACACACCATACTATACGAATTAATAAAATTAACTTTCAAATCAAGCGCCGACATAAAATCCATAAAGGCATTGAGCGACTTTTGGAGGCTATTTGCTGTCAAAGCCATTATCACTGTGTCATCCGCATACATTAGTAGCAGGACATAATTGCCACCAATTGGGGGAAAATCAATTTCCTTATCTAATAAAAATTCCTCTAGGCCATTAGTACAGATTAAAAAGAGAAATGTAGCTAAAACACACCCCTGCCGGGCACCTTCAGTAGAAACAATCGGCTTAGTCTTTTCCCTTTGAGGGCTGTATCTTATGGCAACAGTGGTATTAGTATGTAACCTACATCAGAGGGAGATGAGTGCTTCCTCAACATCCATTTTCCCATTAGTGCCCACAATTTCTCCCGATTAACGGTGTCAAAAGCACTAGGCAGATCCATGAAGGCCAGGTGGATAGAACCCTTCCTGGCCCTCATGCACTTGCTAATAATCAGGAAAACAATCAGGCACTGCTCTGTAGTGCCCAGCCCCCTCCTAAAACCATTTGGGTTTTGGACATGACCCCTTTGGTGGTTGCCTAGGCTTCCAGTCGAGCAAGGATGATCCTCCCCAGTACCTTTGCTGTGGCATCGATAAGGGAGATAGGCCTATAACAATCCGGGTCATTCCTATTGCTCTTTTTAAAGATGGGTACCACACTGGCCTCCTTTCAGTTTTCTGGAATAGGGCCAATCACCACTGCTTTGAAGACATTAGTCAATAGGCCTGCCCAGAAGTTAGGATTCCTTTTGAACAAATCAAATGGAATCCCATCAGGGCCAGGGGCTTTCATGCATAATCCTTTTATTAAAGACTCCTCAACCTCCGATACTGAGATGGAAGAGCTTAATTGGGAGGCCACGCTTAGATCAAAAGGTGGGTCCCCAGTATTCTTCTCTAGCTGCAGGCAAATTGGGTTAAATATAGCTTAAAAATGGGATTCCCAGACATCCCCAGAATCGGTGAATCCATCTGCCTTACCTTGTCCTTAAATAAAGGCCGATTAATAATGTCCCAGAAGCCCTTGGTATCTTTGAGGAAACTAGCTCTCTCCAGGTCTTCTCATGCCAATCTCCTCAATTCATCTTTTCTTTAACTAATAATAGTTTGTACATTTGCCTTGCGCTCTTAATTTGTGAAGGGCCATTTTAAGGTTCTTTTGAGCCCTTGTGCATTCGGTGTTAAACCACTGTACCTCCTGGTGTTCCCTTTGCTGGACCGCCCTAGTTAGTCTCTTAGCTACATTCATACAGATCGACTCAAATTGCAGAATGACCTTTTTTGAGGAAGAATCTTGTTGTAAACAATTCATTATAGGTTGATAATTAGCTATGACAGTTTCTATATCAAATTGGGTAGGGTTTATTTTACAGCAATTTAATTTTACCCCTTTATTAGGGTTAGAATGAATCGGACGTCTGTCACCTTTTCCTACCTAGGCTGTTATACTTAGCAAAACTGTGAGGGGGTTATGATCACTAGCATTATTGGGTTCCACCTCAAAGTCGCTAACAAGAGACAAAATTGTTCTTGAAATAAGCGTATAATCAATAAAACTTTCCCTGCCACCTCCAACATATGTGGGGTACTGGGATGAGGAACTAAAGGCCAAGTTATTAATAAGGCCGCAATGATGATGGGATTTAAGGCCTCACCTTGTAGTGTATGGGTAAACTGCAGCTGGGGCTGACCCTCTGTGTCCAACAGCCCACAGACTCGTTGGGCACTAAACCCATAGGTAGTGCAATTAAAATCCCCCACCCTAAAGATACATAATGGCTGCCACTTCCCAGAAATTTTAAGAAATGTCAGCCTGTACGGTTTCTACGACATGGCCTAAATGTTGGTCAAAGATGTTATAATACCAATTCACCACTAGTATCTTTACCTGCATCAAATTGGAAATCATTATAGTTGATGCCAGGGTGAAAAACCTAAATCAAGGGCTTTCGTGGACCCAAACTTTACTGAAATCAACAACAACAGACCTCCTTTAGCCCTAACTGCCAGGGAGGGAACTGCAGGGACAGTAAACAAGCAATAACCATCTAACACAATGTAATCCCTATACCAAGTTTCCTGGAGACAGATGATATCAAAACCCCTGATATACTCTAGCCATACCTCATTGGTCAATTTATGCTGAATACCTGCAATGTTCCAGGATATAATTTTAAGGGGAAAAGTCCCTGGTTCACCCAACCCACTGGTGCATTATTAGTTTCAGATGTAGTGGCAAAAACTACTAGGCCAGGCCCCTCCCTTATGGGGTTACCCACAATGGTTAAATTGGGTGGGAGGGAAGGGGTTTCCTGTTCATCTAAATACTTATTCGTAGTGATAGATAAATATGGGATGGTGCCGGCTAGGTCTACAGGACCTTTGCTGACAGAATCACCTTCATGTAAATCTCTCTCTGGGTTGATGTATTGCGAACCCATTCTTCTCTTCTCGACTGGCTGTCCATGTTGTTTGAGCAATCAATTGATATCTGTAAGTCCTGCGAGAGCATCAAAACAGTTCAGATGAATGAATGGAGAGGACTGTGAAAAAGAATAAATATTCAAGCCTAACCGTGAGGGATGTTGTCTCATGATAGTGCACCTGTGGGGAGGATAGAAAAAACCAAATGGGAGAGGTTTTATAATTTCCCCAGGATTGTCTCTAAGATGCTTCAAGGCAAAATACTCACACCTGGCATCATTGAAATTAAGCACCAAACAATCCCCTTCCACAGACTTGGCCGTGTAACCTAACCAACTCACCAGCCTTGCCATAATGATGTCTTCAAACTAATTTATCTGGGAGGGCATTTTTTTTAAAGCACCAATGAGCTAATTTATTAATGAGGCTTTAACAGCTTTCTTGTTGACCAGGGGGAAGATGGGGAATCCCTGTCAGGATCAGTGTATATGGTTTACAAACAGGAGGGGAATTTAATATGTTTTTTGCACCCCCCCTCCCACTTAAGGAATCATGCACTGGGCTGTTATCATTTATATTTCCTTGTGGAGAGCTATTCTCATACAGCGGGCCTGGTCTAGGACATATTGTAACCCCATGACCCACCTTTTAGTTGTTCCCATGGATGTTCCCACGGGGCACAGCTTCCCACATTGTCTGCACCAGAGGATTGTAATGAGGGGGCTCAAGGGAAGAGACCCTCTTACTTAGAGTACTAGAAGTGGATACTACACTTAAAGGGGCCATCCTATCCAAAGGGGCACTAAATAGAGCATCATTTACATTTTGATCCATGTTAATAACTTGAGTGGCCCTTGCAGTCTGTTTGTTGGCTGCCACCTTCTTTCCTATGTCCTGCAATCACTCTCCTATACAGACTAAACGAGATAAGATAGGTGTCAAAGCCTCTTGTACTATTTTACTGAACTTTTCAATAGAGGTGTCCATTTCTTCATGTGCGGCGCTTCTTCCTCCTCCTGTGCGATGTCTGCCGGCATTGCCGGTTATGTGGGTTTGTTTAGTTCTCTTGACCCTCAGTGAATGGCCCTTTAAATTTACTCAACCCCTGCCAGTTCAGTGCATTTCCTCTTCCCCCCTATTGCGAGCTGTGGACCAATCTTCTCCAGCAATGGGTTGGGGTGGGCTCAGTTCCATCATGTGTAGCACAGAGGTCACCCTGTTTCAAAATTAAGACAGTAGGCAAAAGTGGGGCTGTGGCCTATGGTCAGACCCATGGCTGTATGGGAGTCAGAGTTAGCATGAACAAGTGAATCAGGGAGTAGAACTAATGAACGTCTTTGTTCCGCCAGTTCTATCTCCTTGCTAATCGCCCCTACTGCCTTTTGAAGGAAACCATCGAGGGTACGATCAGTGGTTTTTGAAGCAAGGGCAGGTTTCCGTTTCCCCATGCTGAAATTTCTCTTAAATATATAACTAGGAACAAATAATATTTTTGCCTTCAGGTGGGTTCACAGGGCTGGATCACGACACCACACGCACCACACGCACCACAACACCAAAAGTCCAGCGACAAAAGTGGAAAGGAAGAACAAACCAAGAGGATAGGACCAGCCCAACCTCGTCCGGGCTCTGACGTGCGCCTCCTGGCTCAGCGTGAGTGTTGGCGACGTCAGGAGCCGCAAAGCAGGCTGGGAGCTGTGGTCTGTTGCTCCCCCTTGCTCCCCTCTGGTGCCTGTAAGGACGGGGTCTTGCAGTACATATATTATCTAACACCTAGCGAAAGGGATGCTATTTAACACAGGAGCATAATATTTTGTAAACATTTGTATAGTATTTTTTTTGTAATTTTAAGGATAATTTATTTGATACAATTTGGACGCATTTTTTAAATTTAGTTTTTAGTATTGTACTAACTGCAAGCAATGACATTCTATGTGCTTTTATGCATTTTTTAAATGCAAAATAAAGTTATGATTGAATCAAACTGATCCGCATGGGCTGGACTTGTCCCCCTTCTTGTACATTGCAATAACCTCTGCTCCCCTCCAAGCTTCTGGTATGGGGGCACCACTAGCAATTACATTAGATGATAGGAGACTATACTGGGACCGCTTGGCTCTCTCCTGTAAGAAAATATCAGCTGGGCTGCCGTCTAACTCGGGTGCTCTGCCTCTGGTGATACCATTCAAAGCTGAGGAGACATCAGCTAAATTAAAAAGGGAGTCAGAAGGTATAACATAGTCTTCTAAGAGTAAAGCTCTTGAAACATTATCCTGCTCACTGAGGGGGTGCTTACTAAATCGAAGTCCCAAAAATGGGCTACTCATGCCTGGAAGCGTGATAACATTTTGCGGGGGTTTGGCACAACCATCTATCCCCCACTTTACAAAGGCCCAAAAACTAGTGGTACCATTGACACCACAGGCTGCTTTCAGCTCTTGCCATCTGGCTTCATCCCTTATTTTCTTAGCCTGTTCCTGAGCCCTTTATACGTCTCCCAGGCCAAACGAATTTGCGGGACATCCTGCGATCGAGTTTCCTCAGCCAGAAATCTGTGTGACGATCTGCACTCCTTATTGAACCAACAGTTTTCTCTAGGGAGAATCCTTTTGTGTCCCTTAATGGGAACTAATAAGTGGTCCAAAATTCCCTGAAAAATGTATTGTGAATGGCTGTCATTGTTGCACCACAAGCTAAGGAAGAGGTATGGAATTGAACCACGTAACCCTTCTTGATCAATCAATCAAATGCTGTTCACATCCACAAAACAATCATTCGCAATGCAATATGTCTCTCATTACTGAAAGTTTTAGCTATTTGAGTATTGATATTTGTTACATATTTTTTTTTATTCCAGCAGGATACCTGGGAGATTCAAAGGGGTTTGACAAGTGGGATTTGATTGGTATCTCCACAATTGGTGACCTTTGGGAGGCGGGGGGAATAAAACCGTTTAGTACCTTGCAGACCCAATACTCACTGGCCGACTCCGAGCTATTCAGATACATCCAGGTCCGGCACGCGCTGCGGACCGCACTGCCAGGAGACGCCTCACCGCCTGCCAGCTCCCCCCTGGAGGACAGTCTCCTTGATGGATACCTGCCCGAGCGGGCCATATCTCTGACATACAGAAAGCTGATCAATAACATGCAGGACCCCCTTACCCTGCTGAGAGAGAGATGGGCGGGAGACGGTATAGAACTAGATGACGAGGGGTGGCAGACAGCTATTTCATCCCCTAAAACAGTGGCAATATCAGCGAGGCTCCGCCTGGTGCAACTTAAAATATTACACAGAACGTATCTAACAGGGCCGCAACTGGTGCACATGGGGAAGCAAACTGATGGCTCCTGCAGACGGGGATGCGCCCAACCGGGTATATTTATACATATCATGTGGCATTGTGGGATAATCCAAGAATACTGGCAGAAGATACATTCGATTCTTAGTGAAGTCCTGGAGGTTGAGCTCCGGCCGGAGGCTCCCAGGTGTCTCCTTAATATCTGGGAGCCCACGGACCTCAACGCCTATGCCATACAATGGGTCACACTTGCATGTATGATAGCGAAAAGAAATATTGCGCAGCACTGGGGGGCCCCCCAAGCACCCAAACTTAAGGAATGGAAAAAGGACCTTGATTGGTGCATGCAACGTGAAAAATCTGTATACATAGCAAGGGGGTGCCCCCGGAAGTGGTCTAAGATCTGGACCCCCTGGAACTTGTACCGAGGTGAAATATGTACCCCCCCCCCCCAGAATGAGCGATTCAGATGTCTCCCCTTCCCCGTAACTCCAACGGTAAATGTATGCTGTGTACTGATGAACCCTCGTATATGCCATTACCTGTGTTGTGCCTCTATGAACCTATGCCTTGTTGTCAAAGTTTTTACAATAAAAAGAATTATAAAAAAAAAAAAGTATTCCAGCAGTAGCATAAGTAATATAAAATCCAAAAAGCAAGAGAAAATTGCGTACTACAAGCTATTACTAGGTGTCCCTGTGAAGTTGTAAAGGGACCTCTATTACCCAGATAAGGTATTGAATCCTTAATGCAATTATAAAGAGAAAGATTGCAGCTGAGAATTTGTTTGTTTTGATTGGAAGTGAGATTTTTGTTAGCTTGCGTTTTAAAAATGCACCATTGTTATTTATTTTAATGGTGCACTTTTTAAACTCAATCTAACAAAAATCCCACTCTCAATAAAAACAAATGGAAAAGTATGTTCATCTGCAATCTTTCTCTTTATAATTGCTTCAAGGTTGAATTACGTTATATAGCTAATAGAGGTCCCTCTACAATTCCACAGGGACACCTAGTAGTAGCCTATAGTACTGGACCCTTTCCTTTCTTCATGGATTTTCTTTTATAACTTATGCTACTGTTGGGATATTCGTTTCCAAAAAGTAAAAATCAAAGAAACTTTATTATTTGCAATGCCAATAGCTTAATCTTTCCGTGATGCAAGACCTATTGCATTGCAAATGCTTGTTTTTTCTTCTTCGTATTTTCAACCTTTTTTTTCTCCATCCTGAGGCTGCAATTTAGAATAGAAAAGTGTAAAAAAAATAAAATAAATGACGCATTTGCAGACAAGGTGTTTCTTTCTTTTTGGATCCATTTTTTTGGGGAACAAATAAAGAAAAGGAAAGCGAGGTAAGAGACGTTTCTTCAAGTGGTTTTTAGCAAGTGAGGAGGGTGACTTATCTGAACAGCCGGTGTGTAAAAGTACAGCACAACATACACAGTTGTATGCTATGCTACAGTGAATGTTTTTCGGAGATTAAATGGTAAAATCTAAAGTTAAGATATAGCAAAAATTATGTGCACATTCATAAAGTGTGACCACTCTTAGAAAATACACACACACACAAAACCTGAGACCGTGGCTAAATGCAGACGGGGCAGGGGGTTATAAATCCTTCTGGTGGGAAAACCAAGGCTAAAAATAGCACAATGCACAGATTTGTCCACGTTTTGAAGTCTGTCTGGAATGCTATTGTTGTGCCTAGCGGATACATTGATTAGAGTGCTGCTTGGCATTCTGGAATGTGTAGATTTGGCCATTCCATTGTAACAGCTCTTTCTAGTTACACTTGCACTGGCTGACCCTGTTACACCTCTACTGGGGATAGAGACCTAAAGACACAGAATCCACAGAATCCACAGGGCAATTGGTGAGGTTTTAACAGCAAGTAAAGCGACCTTCTGTTCGACATTGCATACAGATACGAAGAGAGATGTGGGCTGCGCAAAGAGCGCACCAGATCGATCTGCAAAAATAAAGGTCAACTATTCGATCC
The DNA here is from genome assembly GCF_964204655.1 of Triturus cristatus. Lineage (NCBI taxonomy): Eukaryota > Metazoa > Chordata > Amphibia > Caudata > Salamandridae > Triturus > Triturus cristatus. The sequence goes on from NC_140588.1 coordinate 55,358,033, forward strand.
GTCTGGTGCTTGGCTCAAGCAGTCTGAGATTTTACTACCTTGTCTGGGGTGGGCAGTATTTCTTGCTTAGGTCAATAGATACACAAGCATCTGCTTTTAACTAAGGAGTGTTGAGACCACCTAGCACTACACAAATGAGCCCACCTCCTAATCCTTCAAGCAGTCATTTCCCCCCTACCTACTAGTATCTCTAATTCACCCCAACATGTGTCTCCAGTATGTCCTAGAAGGAGGTCTACACAAAAGGCTCAACTTACTGACCCTTCAGCTCGCTTCTCCCAAAAAAGTGCATCCTAATGGACTGCTCTTTATAAATATTGACAAAATGAATAATTGTTTCAATTTTTTTATTTGTCTTTGTTTCGTTTTTGCAGAAACATATTTTGATTATATAGTAAGATACATGCATTTCATGGAAGAGAAGTTTCTGTTTTGTTATTTTGCAAAAACATATAGATTTCTTCAAATAAATATCCAAAAAGGTTTTTGAGAAAAACTCAATAATTGTGCCCTACCTCATTATTTAGAACGTTTAATGTATTTGGCATGCACTGATACACTACGGATGTAGTTGTTTGCCCGTCTGACTTAGGAATTCAACCTGACGTTTTATAGGTAGATCATAAATATAATAATGTTACTATGGCATAAACATGTCTAAAAATGGAAATCTTCTGTTGATAGCTATTATTTATTGTCAGGATTGACTGTTTAAAGTAATTTTGAATAGCACAACGTTAAGTAATTCACATATTGCCAGCCTTTAATATAAGAAGCCAAATACAGTGACATTATTAAATAAATATTTATTTTGCAAAATTAGGTGTTAATTCCCTATATTTGAAGAATTTCCTTTCAGCTTGTCATAGCTGTATTAATTTCCCTCATGTAAATTTCTCACACTGGAAATCGCATGAGTCTTTTCCACATGCAATTTTTCTCGCATACGATTTTACTGCACTGAAATATTGCAAATGAAAAGAATGGCATATAGAAAGTTTGTAATTGGATGAAGTTAATAAATGAATACATGAAAACATGCAGTAATTTTACACATTTGCTTTTTTTTTTAACTGCAGGGCTCTGATTTTGATTAAGGCAGTTCTGCTGTACATGGATAGAAGTAGTCTCTTTGATCTGCTAACTTGTGAAGACCACTTTTCTAAGGCTGTACCATAATTAATGTTGAGCACATCCCTGGAGAGTTGTGGATTTTTATCCTCAAATACTCGATGGAGTTAGAACACCAAGCATTGAAATTGTCACCACAGTCAAAGAGAACACCTCAGATGTCCATCAATTTCTCTGAATTCCCAAATGTTATCACCTCTTGTGCAACTGGCAGTGAATTCTCATCCTGGTGCTTAATTAACATTAGAATATCACTGGTGTGCACAGACAGTATAAGTGTACTAAAGGTAAAAGCCAGGCACGCGTGTGAATGGTATTACCTCAACCTGTAGGCTAGTAGTTCGAATGCAGATGGCAAGCGGAAGTGGAGAGACAAAGCATCCCTGTCTTGTGACAGAGAGAGGTAACCCTTAATCCCAACTCTAGCACAAGGAAAGGTTCTAAAGTAAATTGATATAACTATAGGATAGGACGGGGCACTTCATATCAGTAACAGCAAAGAATAACTTTTCCTTGCATCAATAAACAGTACAACAGTCCAGGTGTCGTCCTATAGGTTCTTACCGGTGATGAACAGCTTGTAGATTTCTGGTTTCCAGCAAGTGTTCATATAGTGTACATTATGACTAGACTATACTGAACAGGGGTGAGCATTGTGGGATTAATCAATCCCTTAAAAGATAGTAACGGCGACAGAGGAATGGCGAATTCCGGATAAAGCATAATATTTTTCCTGCACGTCGCTATACTTAAGATTTTGTATTTCTAAATGACACTGTCCATCAAACAGCATGTGTTAGTTTCATAGAATTTTTTATTTTTTTTGCAGAGTTTTATATAGGGAAAACTTGACCCGAATCCACTCAGGTATCAGAGCGCTTTACATAGCACCAGTTTCGTTACAGGAGGACACACATTCATTCTTTGTTAGGCACGGGGAGATTAAGTGATTTGCCCAGAATCACAGGATGTTCAGCGTCATTACCGAGACTCGAACCCAGATCCCCAGGTCTGAGGTCGAGCGCCCTAGCCGTTAGGCCAACGGCTCTCCCCAATATATGGGGTTATTGTTCCCATTCAAAACTTCTCCCATTTTCCTTCCAAACAGGGAGTGAAGAAGCATGTTAGATAGAGATTACATGAAAACGTTCACTGATAATAATGGTGTTTTTAAGAGTCTAAAAGTCAAGTAAAGTAAACGAATATTTTATTCGTTTAAAACCCATAAAAGAGTGTTCACAGACCCGTATTCATTAATAGACACAGTACAAATCTCCATGCAGATCATCATAGATAAGGGTGCTGGATATGTGCAAGGATCGATTGCAAATAACAGCATCAGACAATCATTATAAAAGCAAATCGCGAGTAAAACATATATAAAATACACCAGAGGCAGCTATCGCTACCAACATCAATCCGTCATGTTTTATGAAATAGTTTGCGTTAAATAAACAATGCAAAATCCGAATGTATCCCCCTGCTGCAAACAAATCGACAATAGGCCGTGGGCGGTAAAATCAAATACTAAGTGTGCAGGAAAAAGGATAATAAAGCAGGGGGCAGACATAGTTGTTGAACACAGCTTGTGGCCCCTGCATAAAACTAAGGGTGGGCGGAATTTGCGAAATTCGCGTTCGCAAACTATCGCGAAAATGTTAAAAATCTCCGCAAAAACGCGGAAATATCGCGAAGACGCGAAAGTTTTTTTCCCGCCCGTTCGCGTTATTTTCTGCGTGATCTCGGCTCGCCAACTTACCCATGCGGTTGCTCACGGGCGCGAGATCTCAATCATCTCATACTCTCGCGGTGCATGATCGCGAGAAGAAAGACGTGATCGCGCGACGAATGACGTGATCGCGCGACAAATGACGTTAATGCGGGCGAGAACTGTCGCAAGACAGCGCAAATGGCTACCAACAATCCAACATCTTGTGGAGAACGCGACCGGATCGGGAAAACTTGTCGGCGAACGCGGGGATTCAGGTAAAGCGATCGCGCGCACGCGTGAATGTATTTTTTTACAGCACGAGCAAGAAAAAAATTCCGGTAAGATGCGGATTGCGGAAATTTTTACATTTTCGCGCTCTCCGCGAAACGCAAAAATGTCAAATTATCGCAATTTCCGCGAGCGGAACGGAATTTTAGCCCAGGCCTACATAAAACCTGCATGCTGAGCAATTAACCTCTGTTAATCTTTTGCTGTTTGTAACGGCCCACCAATTTATGCAGCCTTACTGAAGCCGAGATAAATCTATAGATGTAAGACACAGCGCATCGGATTGAAACAGTTGTAAATAATGTAAGGCTGGTCTCCAGGTTAGATGTTGAGGATTCTAATTAGAGGGATTAAGATACTCTTGCTTGGGGCCCTGTATAAATATCAGAAAAAGAAAAGGTACAGCTTCGACTGAGTAGACTCTGAGTCACAAGGGCAGGACACATTGTATCTGTCACAGCAGGCCTCAGAAGGGTAAGAGACAAATAAGTGGGCCATATTAAGACGAAATCTCACCGGGTAGTAACTCTGGTAACTCGGTACTGCTCTAGCTGACAAGTTAAGATTCAATGAGTTGTCGAAAAGGGCGTCTAGTTGAAAACAGTTAGGCCTTCACATAAGAAAGCCATTTGATATTACAGACTTTGAACCTGATTTAGATTTCGAAGAACGGGTTATTCCATCTCAACGGTGACGGTTAACCCCTCCACAGGAAATATTAATCCCACAGGATATTATGGGATTTATATTCTGGCTATTTTGGATATCCTTCTCCATTGTGACAGAGTAACTCGTCTGCCAAAATCTAAATCGGGCGACCTCTGACCCTGTCACCAGGCAGGTCGCTCCCCTCACCGCCGCACAGCCCCGCTGCTCCAGTCGCTGCCAGGTGATTCTCTGTGCCCCTCTAAGGTGTGTCCCTGACTGTTGCTCCTGGTACCCCGTGCCTTCTCCCTTTTTTGCTTTCTGTGCCCTAACTTGTGCCCTCGTGCCTCTCCCTTTTTGCTTTCTGTGCCCTCACTTGTGCCCTCGTGCCTCTCCCTTTTTGCTTTCTGTGCCCTCACTTGTGCCCTCGTGCCTCTCCCTTTTTTGCATTCTGTGCCATTGTTGTACCCCTGTGCCCGTTCCTTTTTTGCCTTCTGTACCCTGGTGCCCCCCTCCCTGCCCCCCGCCTCCGTTTTCCCGCCGCGTTTCTCCCGCCGTTGACCCGCGACCCCGCCCTCCTTGAACCCCATTGGCCACCCCGCTCCCTCCTCCCAGCTCCTCCTCCCTCCCTCTGCCCTCTTATGGAGGCCGCGCAGCGGTAGAGAGCGCGACCTCTGACTCTGTCACCAGGCAGGTCGCTCCCCTCACCGCCGCACAGCCCCGCTGCTCCAGCCGCTGCCAGGTGATTCTCTGTGCACCTCTAAGGTGTGTCCCTGACTGTTGCTCCTGGTACCCCGTGCCTTCTCACTTTTTTGCTTTCTGTGCCCTAACTTGTGCCCTCGTGCCTCTCCCTTTTTGCTTTCTGTGCCCTCACTTGTGCCCTCGTGCCTCTCCCTTTTTGCTTTCTGTGCCCTCACTTGTGCCCTTGTGCCTCTCCCTTTGTTGCATTCTGTGCCATTGTTGTACCCCTGTGCCCGTTCCTTTTTTGCCTTCTGTACCCTGGTGCCCCCCCTCCCTGCCCCCCGCCTCCGTTTTCCCGCCGCGTTTCTCCCGCCGTTGACCCGCGACCCCGCCCTCCTTGAACCCCATTGGCCACCCCGCTCCCTCCTCCCAGCTCCTCCTCCCTCCCTCTGCCCTCTTAGGGAGGCTGCGCAGCGGCCGCACAGCGGCCGCGCCGCTGGCGCGCCGAAGGCGCGCCTAAGGCAAGCCCGTCTGCGCCCGTCCGCGCCTGGACCATGCCCAGTGCCAGGACCCCTGGCCCCCGCCAACGCCAGCCCACACGACGGACCTACGACACCGCAACCCTCAACGCACTCAATACTGGCCAGAACCCCACCTGCTGCCGGGCCGCCCCGAAACGCTTCCACGGACCCTTCACCTGCACTACTTGCAAGTTCACCTGCCTCCGAACATGCACCGGACAGAGCTCCAGCAACAACCACCTCAAGTGCAACCTGCTCAACACCCGCTCCATCCACAGACACGCCGTGGAACTCTGGAACCTCCTCGACACAACCTCACCAGACATCGCCTTCCTCACTGAAACATGGATGAACGCCTCCTCAGCCCCCGACATCGCCATCACCATCCCGGATGGATACAAGATCATCAGGAGGGACCGCGTCAACCAGACCGGAGGAGGCATCGCCATCGTCCACAAGAACACCATCCGCATCACGACCGACGCTGACGACAACTACGCCACCGCCGAACACCTCCACTTCCAGATCCACACCGACCCAAAGACGACCCTCAGAGGCACCCTCGTCTACAGACCCCCGGGTCCACGCACACAATTTAGCGAAGACTTCACGGACTTCATCAGCCCATACGCCCTCCCCTCCACCGACTACATCCTCCTAGGGGACCTCAACTTCCACTTGGAGAACAACAAGGACCGCAACACCGTCACCCTGCTGGACAACCTCGCCAACCTCGGACTCAAGCAACTGGTCAACACCCCCACCCACTACGCCGGCCACACGCTTGACCCCATCTTCTCATCCAGCAAGCACATCACCTTCAATCACTCCACCGGACTTCACTGGACCGACCACAGCTGCATCCACTTCAGCTTCAGAAAAGCCACAACCCACCACCACCCGCAACAGGTCCCTCACAGAAGCTGGAGCAAGATCACCACCGACCAGCTCACCACCTCCCTCAGCCAGAACCCACCGGCCAGCACACCGGACCCCAACATTGCAGCCCGCAACTTCACGCAGTGGCTGACCACCTGTGCCGACGACCTCGCACCACTAAAAAACCCTCCCAGCAAACCCAGAAGCAAGAAGACCCCCTGGTTCACCAGCGAACTCAAGGACTCCAAGAAGACCTGCCGCACCCTCGAGAAAGCCTGGCTCCTCGACCAGACCACTGACAACATGACCGCCCTCAAACACGCCACCCGCAAGCACCACCAGCTCATCCGCACCACCAAGAAGAAATCACTGAAGGATTGACTGGACAACAACACCCACGACAGCAAGGAACTCTTCAGCATCGTCAAGGAGTTCTCCAACCCCAGCACCGGCAACAACGACATCACCCCCTCACAAGATCTCTGCGACTCCCTCGCCTCGTTTTTCCACCGCAAGATTGCCGACATCCACAACAGCTTCGGCACACCACCCTCGCACCCAAGCGTCGAACCAACACCCCCCACCGCCACCCTTCGCACCTGGACCACAGTGACCACCGAAGACACAGCCCACACGATGAATACCATCCACTCCGGATCTCCGACTGACCCCTGCCCCCACCACGTCCTCAACAAGGCCGCCTCCACCATTGCACCCCAACTCCGAGACGTCATCAACACCTCCTTCAACACCGCCACCTACCCGGAGAGCTGGAAGCATGCCGAGCTCAACGCCCTACTGAAGAAACCAACAGCAGACCCCACTGATCTCAAGAACTTCCGCCCCATCTCGCTCCTCCCTTTTCCGGCCAAAGTCATCGAGAAGATCGCCAACAGACAGCTTGCCGCCTTCCTCGAGACGAACGGTTCCCTCGACCCCTCGCAGTCCGGTTTCAGAGCCAACCACAGCACCGAGACCGCCCTCTTCGCAGCCACCGACGACATCCGAGCCCTGCTCGACAACGGGGATACAGCGGCACTCATCCTCCTGGACCTCTCCGCAGCGTTCGACACTGTCTGCCACCACACCCTTGTCCAATGCCTCAGCAACACCTGCATCCAAGAGAAGGCACTGAAATGGATCATCTCGTTCCTCGCCGGAAGAACACAGAGAGTCCGCCTCCCCCCGTTTCGATCAAAGGCCACAGAAGTCATCTGCGGAGTCCCGCAAGGATCATCACTCAGCCCCACCCTCTTCAACGTCTACATGAGACCCCTCGCTATCATCGCACGCCAACACAACCTCAACATCATCTCCTACGCCGACGACACCCAACTGATCCTCTCCCTCACCAGAGACCCCAACACCGCCAGAACCAGCCTCCACGAAGGGATGAAAGACGTCGCCGAGTGGATGAAGAACAGCCGCCTGAAACTGAACTCAGACAAGACGGAAGTCCTCATCCTGGGACCATCACCCTCCGCTTGGGACGACTCCTGGTGGCCCCCAGCCCTGGGCACCGCCCCCAAGCCAACAGACCACGCACGCAACCTGGGCTTCATCCTGGACTCCTCCCTCTCAATGACCAGACAAGTCAACGCCGTCTCCTCTTCATGCTTCTACACCCTCCGCATGCTCCGCAAGATCTTCCGATGGATCCCTACCGAAACCAGGAAGACGGTCACCCAGGCCCTCGTCACCAGCCGACTAGACTACGGTAACACCCTCTACGCTGGAACAACAGCCAAGCTACAGAAAAGACTCCAACGTATCCAGAATGCCTCCGCCCGACTCATCCTTGACATCCCCCGACACAGCCACATCTACAGCCACCTGAAGGACCTGCACTGGCTCCCCGTCAACAAGAGGATCACCTTCAGGCTCCTCAACCACACACACAAGTCTCTTCACGACCTGGGCCCTAAGTACCTCAACGACCGCCTAACCTTCCACACGCCTACCCGCCAACTACGATCCGCTAGCCTCGCCGCCGTACCACGCATCTGAAGAACCACCGCCGGAGGCAGATCCTTCTCCTACCTGGCGGCCAAGACCTGGAACTCCCTCCCCATCCACCTTCGGCTGACCCAAGACCACCTCGCCTTCAGGAGACAACTTAAGACCTGGCTGTTCGAGCAGTAGCAGCACCCTTCCCCCTAGCGCCTTGAAACCCTTCCGGGTGAGTAGCTCGCTTTACAAGTGTTTTTGATTGATTGATTGATTGATTGATTTGTCTAAATTCAGACAGTCGACAATCACCATTGGTTTAATGGCGCTTCAGGTCTGGACCAAATCAATAACCACAGCAGAGTCTGTGCTATTTTTATAGAGTTCCCTAAGTATTGTAGACCTAGTTCATCTTGACATATTAAATGAGGGTGCAGTCCTAGGGAGCCAGAGGTAGTTATTTTCATCAATCGGCAACTGCGCAGGGTCACATATCCCCATATGTCTGCATTATAGGAAGCTACCGAAATACATCTGGCCTAGTGGATTTTGATTTGCACCTCCAAAGTTGTTGAACCTAGTTTGGCAGAAAACTTAAACAGAGATTCCATGGTCTGCTCTAACTGTACAGATCTCACTCTGAGCAGCTGTTTACAAGGGCACTTATTATTGAATGGGGTCCCAGGGTTCATACAGCAATGGCACACTGAAAATTGTTTCCACTAACATAGTGCATGCTCGGTTTGTCCAGCGAACGACCACATACCATGGTGAAAGATTTAGTTTTGTTGATGGATAGCCCCGATTCATCCGTAAATGACACAAATCTGTCCAACAACTTATGATGATCCACCCCAGTTCTAGACATTAGGACACAGTCGTCGGCAGACATGATCACTGGAAGGTGCTTGGTGCCCGCCCTTGGTGAATCTGACTCTGTTACCAGCAGATAATTGTCAAGATCATTGATGTATAGGCTAAATAAAAATGGGGCCAGTACGTAGCCTTGTCTGACTGCCCGCCTAATCTTAATGGGGGGTGTACATTCGCCTTTTAGGCCGTAACTGACACATCCCTCTACATCCTCATGGAGTTGGGAAAGCAGATGGACCATCTTATGATCGGCACCCTTTGACAACATCTTCCTCCGTAGCTTCCCTCTGTCAACATTCTCTAAGGCCGAACTGAGATACATGAAGGCAAGATGTAGGTGTTCCCCCACTGGAAGACGCATATTTTTAGAACAAAATATAAAGGTTCAGGCTGTGGTCTATTGTTCCCAATCCTGCCTAAACCTGTACTTAATTGCCATTAAAATGCCCTTCTCAGTGGCCCAAGTCTCCAACGATCTGGCAATATTCCGCCCAGCACTTTGGCCATTGAGTCAATAAGGAAGATTTGGCAGCAGTAGCTTGGTTCCCCTCTGTTCCCTTTCTTAAATAATGGGACAATTATTGCATTCGCCTATGACTTAGGTGGGCTGACAAGGATTCCACTGCGCACCACGTTTACTAGAAGTGGGGCCCAGAATTTGAGATTGCTTTTGAAAAGATCGATGGGAACCCCGTCAGGGCCTGGAGTATGGTTGCAGACTGATTTGCATATGGCCATGTCTGAACTGGGGTGGGAGAGTGAGCTAAAGAACGGTGATGGATCAAACCCAGATCTGTTGACTGGGTGTGAGTGTTTGATTGGTTCTGATGCTCCGTCCATCACCACCCCCTTTTGTACCACCATTCACAGCTGAAATTACCTCTTCCCCAGAACTGACTGGGCATTTCTCTGTGTTATTAATTGCAGCTTCTGGGGTCTTTGGATCATAGACCTTGGTAAAGTAAGGCACCCAGATATGTGATGGGATAGTCACATAGTTGCTGGTAGTAAGGCTGGTCTTAAAAAAGGGGGGATTCACTGTTCTCAAGAATAGGAAAATATTGTTACTAACGTTAGCCTTTCGTAGCTGTTCCCAAACCTCCCCTCTAATTGTATCTTTCCAAGCCTTAATCGCATCCTTGTGCAACTTTCTGCATGATCTTACTTCTTTATTATCCCTCGGAGGCCATTTTACGGCCCTAAGTAGGCTACTATGTGCTTGCAAGCAGGGCCTGTCAAACCACTTTTTGGTTCTGGGGTCACCCCGTACCTGTGATGTTAACAAAAGGTCTGCTGCGTGTTTGCAAATTTCACTGTAGACCCCTTCATAGCCTAAGCATACCATAAAGTGTTCCATGCTTTTCTCGACTAAGGATGTCACTCATTTCCTGGTGTCGATATTCTGCTATTTACGACGAATCCCCCTGTTTTTGATGAGCTCAATTGGGGGAACTAGACGGTTATGTTGATGTGGTGGTAGGCCCAAGAATAAGTTCAGGGTTAGCCGGCTGTGGTCACTCATGCAACTTTGGATGATGGTGAAATTGAGCAAATGTTTGCCCCACTGTTTGGATATTGCGATAAAATCAATCATGCTGCTGTTACCCTTCCACATAAAAGTATCTTGTTTAGCAACATCCAGCTGGACTAAGTCCCATCTAAGGACAGGGCTCTGACTAATCATTACTCTGTTTGATACGTCACTGCATGGGTTATCTTTAAAGTGAGAGTAGTCTGCGGTATCTTTGTCCTACAGGTCTTACATTACATTGTTAGAAATAGAGCACAATTGGCAATTGAAGTCCCCTCCCCATAATTCCCATTTAGCCCATCTAGAACTCTGCTAAACAACTAGTCAAGAGACTCCACTATTGAGGTGTTCCTGCTGATGAAATGATGATAAACGTTGATCAATACAATATGCGGGGATGCTGCAAATGGAAAACAAATTATCTGAAAATGTGAACACAGAGAAGATCTGGTTATCTTGCCCGCCAGGGTCACATTAACTAGAGTTAGCAGTCCACCACTGTGGTGTTCTAGTGTTGAAGGTATAGCCGGCGTTGTATCAAGATTATACCATGTTGATATGCTGATTGGTACAGGACCACGTCTCTTGTAGGCAGACAATCTGATAGTCTGAGATCATATTAAACCTGTTAATGTTATTCACCTTTCTGGAAAAACCCGCGTTTTTCCAAAAGAGCAGGTTCAGATCAGAGTTGATTGGGGCAGCACAAGCTCCAATATGCTCCACATTTGCCTATTTTCACGTCTGACGGTCCTCGCCATTTTTGTTGCAACCCCAGTCTTTTTTACGGGAGGAACCTATAAATGAACCGGCGGATGCGACCGTGCACCGCTGTTATCTAAGGTGGGAAACTCTTGTGGGCACTGAAATGTTGAATTTTTTATGTTTTAAAAAGGCAGCCTTTATTTTTTTTAAAACGAATCTTCTGCTGACTTGCACCCTGCCAGCAGATGTTAGAGGCTCAGGAGGATACTAGTCCTTCTTTACAAACTAAGCTCAGTTATACGAAGACCAGCTTTTGTCCATAGGTAAGCAATCTGACACGCTATTAGTCAAAGCAGTAGTTAGGACGCCACCCGGTCATGATTCCCTGGGTGTTAGAGCCTCGGTTTCCCTGAGATGTGGACTTCTCAGTGCATGATCCTTAGTGAAACATTCAGAGGAGATCTATTTGATTTTGGAATCAGGAAAGTGGGACACCCTTTTCACTGAAACCTGGACTACCACCGAGTCAATAGGGGACTTAGGTAAGGCATGCCCTGTGGGATTCAAGCCCTTTCATCAACTTAAGTTAAATAAGAGGGGGTTTGGAGTTGGTATTTAATACTATGAAAAGTGGTATTTTCCCCCTTTGGCAATTGATTAATCTGAAAACATAGAAGTGCTAGGCTTCTCAATGAAGAATGGCAGTGCTAATGTCTTCTCTGGGGCTCTGTGTTATAGGCCCCAGATTCCCTGACTTCGCATTTGTACTCCTTTATAGAAACTGTTGCTAATATGGCTCTTGTCCATTCAAATTTTTTCTATCCTTGGCGATTTTTGTCTTTCTGCTAATGATGTTTCCTCCTCTCCATATAAAACAATGGTGGAGTTCCTGTGAAATAACTGGCTCTACACACCTAGGAGGACACACACTAGACCTGTGGGGGTCTAATATTGATAAATGAGATCATTCCTCTCTGTTGGACTGATCATATGTTAATCTGTTTTGATTTACATCCTCAGAAACTGTACCCTTGGATGACGCTGCAACCTCGGGAATTCAGGTCAGAGCCTGGCATAAAATTACCAGGACTCCTAATGGTTCTGTTTGTTGTTCTCTCAAATTCGTTTGACCCTGGGAATACTATAGAATATAACTTTTCTATCTTCAATGAAGAAATCATTGCAAGGCTGGATAAATTGATTCCCCTCACTAATCAAAAACCTCACCATCGCCAACCGCTCAATGGTATAATAAGTCACTAAAAGCTGCTAAGCTTGCTTGTAGACTATTGGAAAGGAGATGGCATCATTATTATATACAGGAAGACAAAGAAAATCTATAGACGGCATTGAAAAATTATAAAAAGGAGGTTTGAAAAGGAAAAGCTGAGTTCTATTAAAACTACATTTTAGCTGCATCTTATAGTGCAAAAAAGACTTTTGATATTTTTTGTGACCTATCAAACCCCCACTGCCTAAAAAAGTGATAGTTCCCTTGCAGAAATTGTGTGATGAGTTAATGGTCTTTTTTGATGAGAAGTTAAAGATTCTAGAAGACATTGCTGTTTCTCCAGAGGTAGACAGACTGCCCTCTATTGAAAGGTCCAGTGTGGCCGGTGCCTCTCTACTTAACAACAATGGAACAGAGACATCTTGTCTAAAAAATGGTGCTAGGCTGGATCTGTTTGTCGGTTTGATTTTCAAGTCAACCTATTCCTGAGGAAACATTTTTCAGCATTGCCATGACCACTATGTCTGGATCCCTTCTAGATGTCCTCCACTGTAGACTGAAAAAAGTTGGCTGATGAATTACTGCCACCTTTTAGATTACTCTGAAATCAATCATTAGATTTGGGGGTAGTACCTCGTTGATGGAAAAAGGCCATAGTTGTGTCTTTATTAAAAAAAGCCAACTGCTGACCTGGCAGTTTTAAGTAACTTTTGGCTAATTTGCCTACTTCCTTTTCCAGTGAACATATTATAACGTATTGAAGATACTGTCTCTTCCTACCTGGAAACACATTCTTTGTTGAATGAACAACAATTTGGTTTTAGGCCTGGACATGGCACAGAGACAGCTCTACTAAGTGCCTGGGATGAAATACGCCTGAGGGCAGACAACGGTCAGTTTACTATGCTAACTATGCTTGATTTATCAGCAGCTTTTGACACGATTAACCACTAAACCCTACTGGCAAGACTTGCATCATTGGGTGTTGGTGGAACCACGTTAGAATGGATAAAATCTTACCTGCAGGACTGCTATCAGGCAGTTGCATTGCCACCTTATCGACTGGACTTCAGATGTATCCAAAATAGAGGGCCACATGGTTCAGCACTCAGTCAGATTCTGTTCAACGTGTATTTGAAGCCATTAATCTCTTTAATAAAAATACAGCATATTACAGCCATTAACTATGCCGATGATACACAGTTGATGCTGTCTTTTCATAACAATCAGCAGGATGTGGTAAACACCTTTTGGCCCTGTATGACAGATATTGTGAAGTGGATGAATGCAAATTCCCCTGAAACTGAACAGGAGTAAGACAGAATTCCTTTGCTGCGTGGGAAACAGATTTCCAATGTCTCTTCCTCCCAATTTTTGTCCACTACCTTCAGAGACAGAGATGTGTTCCTCTGAGGCAGTTCGTAATCTCAGATTCACCTGTGACAATCAGCTCTCTCTTGAGAGGCATGTCAGTAAAGTAGCTACTGTCTGTTTTGCCCTGCTTCATGGATTTAGAAAAGCCTTTCAGGTGCTACCTATGCATACCACAATTTCAATTGCACGGAGCGATATAAATAGTTGACTCGAATATTGCAATGTGGTTCTCCTTGAATCCCCAAATTATCTGGTTAAGACACTGCAAAGAGTCCAGACTGTGGCTGCCAAGCTAACATTAATAGACCTAGAAGATCCTCAGCTTCCTCAGCTTTGAGAGAACTTCATTGGCTCCCCGTGGAGCACAGGATTTTCTTTAAATAGTGTATATTGTGTTCAAGGCCCTTCAAGATGGAGACTAAAACACTATGTTCCAGGAGGTCTCTGCGTTCTGCACCAGCCAATTTCATTCAGGTACCTAGGTTTCAAAAGTTTCGACACAGTGGAAAAGCCTTCTCAATCAAAGCTGCTCAAATGTGGATTAAGCTTCCGGCCAGCCTTAGAACGCCACAAACCTGTTGGAATTCAGGGAAGCCCTGAAGACCTGGCTGTTTACCAAGAAGTAGGTGCCTAGTTATTTACTATTCCTGTTCTTCCCTGAGGCAGCGAATGCCTCAGCGCCAGGATACCAGTCTGGCCAAAGTGCGCTCTACAAATACCTTAAATAAAATAAAGAAAAAATATATATATTCACAGCAGCTCCTGATTCCAGTGGCTGTGTGGGAATTGACAGTTCTGCACTTCGTTGGTCATTAGGGTTTTGTGGTTCTGCAGCATTAGCATGATAGTCAGTACTAGCGGAGGGAAGTAGAGGCTAGCGCTTGTGCCATAGTACTAGACAAAGAGTAAGGGCATCTAGTCCTGGAGTTGAGACACATATCCATAAGGCATCTGCTGGTCTCGAATGGTTTCAGCCCAGGTAGTTGATTGCCTAAGGTCTGCTTCCCTGTTGTAGGCATTAGATTATTGCAACCCAGTCAGTCAACCTCTGCTAGGGAAGATAAGTGATTATGGGTTGAGATGATCAATGACCTTGTGCTGTAGATCTCAAGGGGTCACAGATTAGGTGACATAGTTGAACTTGGCGTTCAGAAATACCCAAGGGGAACAATTTGTATATTGCATGTAGGATAGTCAAAGCCAGTCAGCCTATGAAGTCTGGCACCCACCAATTGTGGATCACAAAAGTTAATAACAGTGCAGTTCCCTTCCTCTCTTTTAGGACTGTTGCCTAGCCAGGACACTCTACGGATGACAGTTATGGCCCTATAGAGTGCATCACATCTAACGATCGCAAGGGAGATACGTAGCCAGTGAATCATTTTATTCTTCAATTACTGCTCAGTTTCAAGTTGGCTTGGTCGCAGGGGAGGGACTTTTTTTTATCATGACCATTAAAGGGATGCATACTGGTGTTAGTTGAAAGATTGTGAAACTTGAATTTACTTGAGCTAGTTTGGCATCTTGGTTTTGATTGTGGCCGAAATCAGAGGACAGGAAGTATACTGCCCCTACTACCATGAACCATTATGTCCTGTGGAACTTGTGTATATTGGCTGAGTTGTGTCTATTCGGCCTAAATCTCCATAAGGCTCTCTACTGATTTCAGCGCCTCCCTTGCACTTGCAGGCACCTTGAGGTGGCCCCAGGTTCGCTGGCCCAGCCTAACCCGAATGTTTGAAGGAGATTTGTGCTGTAAGCTCTTTCAGTACTGAGTCTATGCCCTTAAGTGCAGCAATTACAGGGTGGTTGAGCAGAGTCGTAAAAATGCTCTCCAGGTGTCTGATGTTGACGTTAAGGGAGAGGCTTGTGCTCTTATTTGTGACTAAGGCTTGTTGCTCAGGTAGGCCTGCATTCGTTTCTGGATTAGGAAGGTTACTAACCACCGGTGGCTCATCAGCTGGTTTATTTAACAACTTGGAAGATGCAGATGGTTTCTTGATGCCTGGCTTTGCCAAGCGCGCGTACATTGGCTGTCTTCTTTTTGGTCGGCAGAGATCCTGCAGTGTCCTTCCCAGGCACTGTGCCAATGTTTGCTGTATTCTCTGGCATGATTTCCAAATCCCCCCTTAAAACACAGGGATTGCTGGGTGCCTGCCAAGCGACCCCTGCGGGCATTCCTGTGAGTGTCCTGTCTCCACACAAACTGCCAATGTTTCTGGGGTGGGGCTGTCAACAAAGGCCAAGGACATGGCTTTTTTGGTAGCTCCCAATCTTTCCTCCACACTTTAATTTCGGAATTAATTGCACCCCTTGTGGTGGACAGAGAGCTTGTAATGGTGCCAGGCACTAAACGTTTGTTGATTGATCCGGATAAAACAGTAGATTTTCTCTTACCCATAGTCGACAGTAGGGGAGTGCAATCCCTCCTAGCATGATGGATGGTTGCAGAATGAATAGATAAATGAAATAAAGGGCCAAGAGGGATGGCCCGGCCTCGTGCAGCAGTGGTTGTGTGCAGGTGGTCCCGGTCTTGGCCCTGTCTTTGCCCTGCTATGCCCAGACAAGTCCCGCGTCGTGGGGATGTTGTGCGGCTTTTGAGCTCTCTCCGGCGCAATGAAGTCAGGCCCCGCCTGCAATGGTTGGGCACTCTGGGGCTTGAAGTCCTGCCTCCTCCGTGAGCATCCCATGTGTAGTGTCCTGCGTGGACAAAGGAACACGGACATGCGTGGTTCTTTTTGGAGGTTCTTTATTTGGCGACCTCGCTGTATCTCCGGTATCGGCTAACTGCCGTTCCTGGCCCCCGGCTCCTCCCTTTCCGCCCGCCCTCGTCCTCCCTCGGGCAGGTCCTAGTGCCCCTCATGTGGGGTGCATCATTACATCCCCCCCCTGTAAACAAACAAAATAGAAACAACAAAAGAAAAAAGACAGTTTCAACTTTACAGTTCTTCAATCAGGCGAGATGGTTTCTTAATGGTCCGCTTGGGGCCTAATTGATGATCAGTACTGCCTCCCTCCTGTTCGCCAGTGATTTCCATCAGTGCCTGACTGCAGCGGGGCGGTGTCTCTGGTTCTCTTTTCTCAACTCGCAGTTCAGTCAGTAGTTCCTTGACATTCGGGCTGCACTTCTTGAAGTATGTCACATTCCTGGTAACACGTCTTCCGTCAGTTTCCGCAGTGATCATAGTTCCTTTCTGTTGCACCACTTTCAGTGGAGTTTGGTGATATCTGCAGTCAGTCTTTCGGTGTTGCTCTTGTCGCGCGAACACCCAATCTCCTTCTCGGATCTCAGCGGGAGAGGCATGTCGCCGTTCATGCGCGTAGTCCTTAATTTTCTCTTTCTTCAGCCTGTCTGTGGCTGCAATCTCCTCATGGTCAGAGTCGGGGTATTGTTCACTCACGGGGACACCTATCATTGGTAGTCTAGTGCGCGCGGGCCGTCCTAGCATGAGGGTGGCCGAACACTTGCCCGTGGTGGAGTGGGGTGTATTTCGATAGGCTCTTAGTACCTCGTTCAGTGCTGTCTGGATGCTCTTTCGAGTGAGTTCCGCCTGTTGTATTGCTTTCTTGATCGTGGACATGAAACGTTCAATCATTCCGTTCGCCTGGGGCCATAGTGGTGTGATCTTCCGGTGTTTAAAGTTGAGGTGTTGGGCAAAGTCGGCGAAGTCGTGGCTGTTGAATGGGGACCTGTTGTCGGATTTCACCACTTGAGGAATGCCCCACACAGCAAAGACTTCCTCTAGTATTGATATGGCGCTGGATGCTTTCGTGGATGTGCATAGTTGTGCAATGGGGAATCTGGAATATTCGTCCATTATGACCAACACATATTGGCCTGACTTGAATGGCCCAAAGAAATCAATGGCAACGTGTTGCCAGACGCCCTCCGGTAGTGGAGACATTTGTAGCGGTGCAGGGGGATCTGGACGGCTCAAAAGTTGACATTGTGGGCAGTCCTTCAGTGTTGTTTCCACCATTTGGTCCAGTATTGGAAACCAGACTCTTTCGCGGAGTGCTCTTTTCGTTGCTACTATTCCCCGGTGTCCTTCATGGGCTAGGTTTATGACCCCTTGTCTTAGTTGTCGTGGGATCACAATTTGCGTGTCCCTTAGGATGAGACCATTGGTCGCTATGGACAGTTCTTCGTGGACGTGCTTGAACGCTGCCATCTCTTGGTCATTTTGTCCCTTTGTTTGCGCCTGTCGCCAGCTGTTCGTTTGTATCCTGCTCTTTACTTCTTGTAGGGTGACGTCAGATTGTGTTGCTTCGCAGATGGCTTCCAGCGGAACTGCAGGGAGTCTAGCCTGATCTACCACGAAGTGAATGTATTCGTCCGCAATCGATTGCTCGCATCGGCTGGTCTTGGTCGGATGTCTGGACATATAGTCGGCAGGGTTTTCAGCTTTTCCGGGCTTGTGTATGATGGTGTACGTGTATTCTTGTAGCCTGAGGCCCCATCTCTCTATCCGTGGCGGCATTTTTGCTCGAGGGTTTCCAAAGATTGTGATCAGAGCCTGATGGTCAGTGACCAGGGTGAAGTGTTTTCCGAAGATGAATATGTGGAAATGTTCACACGCCCATAGGACAGCCAAACTTTCCTTTTCTGGCTGAGAGTATGCTCTCTCTGTGTCTGTTAGACTCCTGCTGGCATACGCTACAATGTGCCGTCGGTCTTCCTCTCTGTCATATTGCGCTAAGATGGCTCCTAGCCCCACTGGGCTGGCGTCCACTGTGATTTCGGGCTTCTTTTTTGGATTGAAGTAGGCCAAGTTGTTAGCCGACTCTACCGCTTCCTTGATCTCTCTGAACGCCCCTTCACAATGAGTGGACCACAGGAACGGCTGCCCTTGTTTGGTGAGCGTTCTCAGGGGGTGGCTTATTGTGGCGTAGTCTGGTATATATCTGGAGCAGTAGCTGGCCATGCCTAGGAACGAACGTACGTCGCCAATGTCCTCTGGGCTCGGTGTGTCATTTAGCGCTGCTACCTTTTCAGGATCTGGCTTCATGCCATTTCCGGAGAAAATGTGTCCAAAAAACTTTCAGCGTTGGCTTGTGGAATTCACATTTGTCCTTGTGGAGTGTGAGGTTTGCTTCTGTCAGTGCATGACAAACCCGATCTAGCGCTCTGTCATGTTCTTGAGTGGTTGCTCCATATACCAGGATGTCATCGCTATAATTTAGTACATGAGGCACATGATGAATTGTTCTTCTAATTGCTTCTTGAAATATTTCTGCTGCTGAGGACACCCCAACACTGAGTCTTTTGTATCGAAAAAACCCTAGGTGCTTTGAAAACGTTGTGATGTATCTGGCCCGCTCATGCAGCTCTAATTGGTGATATCCTTTGTTGAGGTCTAGTTTTGAAAATATTTTTGCTCCGTTGAGTGATGTGATCATGTCGCTGATGTGGGGGCCCGGGTGTTTCTCTCTCTCTATCGCTGTGTTAGGTGCTCTCATGTCCACACACAGGCGGACTTGGCTTGTCCTTTCTTTGGGACTACTATGACCGGGGAGACCCATGGTGTGGGCCCATCGGTTCTCTCTATAATTTCAGCCTCTAGTAGGTCTTGTAACTCCTTCTCTACTGCTTCTTGCAGGTGAAATGGGATTTTTTGGTGGTTTTGTGCCACCGGTGTGATTTGTTCGTTGATGTGCAGTCTGACTTGGCAGTTTTTCATTTTTCCGAGACCTTGGAAAAGTTTGGGGAACTTTTGAATGACATCTGGTCTGTCATCCACTTTGTATAGTATGTCTATCAGTTTTAGTCTTTCTGCAGTGGGCAGGCTTAACAAACTGTCTGCCTCAGGCCCTTCAATAACGTGAATGTAGGCTTGTATCGGGCGATCGCGATACGATAGATCGGTTGCAAACTTCCCAAGACACGGCAGTGGTTTCTTTGACATCCACGTGTGCACCTGCACATGGGCGTCAACCAGTTTGGGAGGTGGCCTCATTCTTTGATATTCCGCTACAGGTATGTAGTTTAGTGACGCCCCACTGTCCAGTACGAACTTGGTGTGATGAGAGCCAACTCTGATGTCTAGCCGTGGGTATTCTTTTAGCCGGTCAGGATCAGCCACGAAGTGGATATATTCATTTCGATCTTGTGGGACGGGTGAGAGGGAGCTGGATTCTCTCGATGACGACCGTCGAGATTGACAGATCCGGCAGGAGTGACAGCTGGATTGTGACGACCCTGTGGATAAGTCTCGTCTATCCTGAACTGCTCTGACGTGGTGATGACTGCCCGAGGGGTGGTGTTGCCGGGGCTGTCTTCGTTGGTCATCCTTGTGTGATGTACCACACATGCTTTCGAAGTGGTTGCTTCTGCCACATTTCCGACATTGTTGTCCTAGTGCCGGGCTTGCGTCTGCATGCGGGAAGTCGTAGCCGCATCTGTAGCATTTCAATTGTCTTTCCGATCGTTTCTGAGTGTGGCTCACGCTTCGGCGTGAGTTGCTTGATGAGTGGTATTGTTTCTTGGATCTGGAGGAGCGCACTTGAGGTGAGGACCATCCAAGCGCTTGTCGAGACTGCATTCTGAATGCCTGTTCACGTTTTTCACTTCTCCTGGCTTCCATCTTCTTTGCGTGTTCATCGGCTTGATCCTCAACTCTTGTCATTTCTTCAATCTCTTCTAGCGGGTAGCTTTTCTTTAGCAGTTTGCGCCCCAGGGGCTCTGATAGACAGCCTTCTATGATCCTTAGTCGGAGGGCATCTTCGGTGGAGAAATGATCAAACTCACAGTATCTTGCCAAGCGTCTCAGACGTGTGACAAATACACCAATTTGTTCACCTCTTTCCTGTGAAGCTAGGTTGAAGGTGTATCGCTCATAGTCGACATTCTTTTTGTGCAGGAACTTGCGGTTTAGTGCTTCGCAGACTTTATCATACGAGCCAGTGGACTCAATAGGCAGCTCTTTTATGATCTGTCAAACTTCTTTGCCGACCAGATTCTTGAGGGCAATCAGTTTCTATTCCAGGTCCGTTACCTGAGACCCTTTCATGAAGTCTGTGAAATCTTCTAGCCATTCTTGCCACCGCAGGCCCATGCCCCCGCCCGATTCAAGAGTGAGAGGCTCTGGAGGGCGTAGGAACGAGACTCCCAGCACGCCCATGGGAGTCGGAGCGGTTTCCACCATCTCGTGGTTCGTTGCACTCGCCAGTGCTTGTTTGCTATGTTCGTTGTACTCACCAGTGCTTGTTCGCTATGTTCGTTGCACTCGCCAGTGCTTGTTTGCTATGTTCGTTGCACTTGCCAGTGCTTGTTTACAATGTTCGTTGCGCTTGTCTGTGCTTGTTTATAATGTTCGTTGCACTCGCCAGTGCTTGTTTGCTATGTTCGTTGCACTCGCCAGTGCTTGTTTGCCATGTTCCTTGCACTCGCCAGTGCTTGTTTGCTATTTCAGGTTCTCTGCTTGACTTCAAAATGGCCGCTGAATTTCCCTGACAGGTGATTAAATAACACTGCCTGACTTCAAAATGGCCGCCGCGAGAGTCTCGTGTGCAACGAAATTTATCCTTTTCTTCACCGGGGACTAAATTATTTATTCACGCTCTCTCTCACTCACCGCTTGTCAGTTTCAGTCGGCACTTTCTCCAGCCAGGCACCAGGTGAGGCAGCTCTTTCTTCGGTTCCCCCTTTTTTCTTTTTTTTGAATGAGATCACCGCCTGGGTGGGCTTCCCAGCGAGTAGGCAGGCGGCAGGCTCTAGCCCTCAGTACATGCCACATACACACTCGGTGTGGCGGGGAGAGCTCCGGGCAGTTTGGCACAATCCCGGATGGCTGGGGTGGGCTCCCAGCGTGCGAGGATGCTCGCGCCGTTGCTCACTTGCCAAGCGGTTTCTGGCCCCACGCAGCTAGGTGCTTCCCTTTCCCAGGGGCCACTCCGAGTTAGCCTTCCCTCGCGTTTTATGTATCCCACCTTCGTCGCCAGATGTAGTGTCCTGCGTGGACAAAGGAACACGGACACGCGTGGTTCTTTTTGGAGGTTCTTTATTTGGCGACCTCGCTGTATCTCCGGTATCGGCTAACTGCCGTTCCTGGCCCCCGGCTCCTCCCTTTCCGCCCGCCCTCGTCCTCCCTCGGGCAGGTCCTAGTGCCCCTCATGTGGGGTGCATCATTACACCATGCTGCGGATGGCGGTCCTTCGCCGCTGCCTCTTCCATGAGCGTTGTGCGCTGTGGGATGTTGGGGAGCTTTTGAGAGCCCTCCGTCACGATGAAGTCAGGCCCCGCCTGCAATGACTTGGCACTCTGGGGCTTGAAGTCATTCTCCTCTGCCTCCTCCATGAGTGTCCCTCACCGTGGGGATGTTGTGCGACTTTTGAGTGCCCTCTGGCGCGATGAAGTCAGTCCCCACCAGAAATGGCTGGGCACTCTGGCGTTTGAAATCCTGCCTTTTGTGAGTAACAGATACAATGAAGGAAATATCAATTTGGAAGCTGCACAGAAATTGCCATTAGAGATTTGCTACTTGAATTGTGGGACCACTAATTAAGTGGATCCTAGATAGATACATGTTTGCGCCCTAAAAAATATCCCCTGGCTATAATAACAGACAACGTTGAACCATTTGACGAACAAATAAACGGGAATGTATTTTTAAGGAACTTTAACAAGTAAGTTGAGAGGGGATTTAATATTGTTTCTAACAATAGCATTGAAGAAAGCATCCCATTCTTTGAGGGACATAGCTAGGAGAATTACTGAGATAATTGACAAAAATATTAGAGGTACACTTAGTCGTAGATGGCGGTGTTAAGGTGCTGAAAGAAAGAGTTTATTCGGTTTCAGAGTTGACATCCTCTGCTCTTAAAATCGCGAAAGGCATGTTGGAAACTTTAGCAGCACTACCTTACTGTGAGTATAATGTGGTATACTTGTGTTTGCAAGCCCGAAATTGTGTGTGCATAGTGTGCCTGCGTGCTTGTGTGCTTTACTAGCATTAAAACCAATCACATTTTCTTTAGTGCGTTTGGGAAATATGCGCTTAGAAATGCACCATTTTCCAGATGTTCCTTTAATTAAATTCACCAGGTCCACTGTGAAGTGTTATTAAAATTGAATCCTGTTTTGAACAATGGCTGTAGCCCAATTTTAATTTAAAACACCAGATTTTCCACAAATGTTAAAAAATAAGAGGAGTAGAATCGCCAACCTACCCCCTCCCGTATAATTGTTTTTAAGTTCTATCCAGCATTTACAAATGCTCCTGCCATTCGTAGCTTTAAAAGACACCACAATGTCTCAGATATTCCTGGTGATAAATGCTCCTCTCCTCACTCACTTCATAATATGCTATTCCGTTTTGATCAATGTGCCTTGCCTGGAGTGCAGTACAATGCATATTTTCCTATAAATGTTGCTATATATGTGAAGTTAAATAATACTAATAATTTAAACAAACACCATCAATGCACCTGTTCCATTTTCAAAACATCCTAATGAAAATCTCAAGTGGACTTCTTTTATGCGGTTTTCATTTCTTGGGCCAGGCATATTTTCCAGGCTAAGGGCATGTCAATTAGTCTATTAAATATGTGCATGTGTTTTATTATGAGGACTACTTGCAATAAAAAAAGCATTAATGCGTCCAATTTTGCAAATCTTGGTCACATGTGCGGTGCTCAATTCACAAAATCCACTGCCTGTTTATTTGAGCATAGGAAGGACTGAGAGGCTATGTTCTAGACTGGCTCAGGAGGGTGTTTTCTTTAGCTGCCATAGTAATGTATGTAGGAATATAGGGCAGTGCCCACATTTATAGACAAATGTCCTGAATAAATAGTGATTTTGGGGGTTCGATGGGTGTTCTGTTCTTGACTAGTAAACATTATACCTGACATTTATACTATACGCAGGACCATTCGAATAGGCTTTCTCGGAGAGGACTGCCAATTTAGCGGCAAGCTCTTACTCAAGGGCTGACATTATTTTATTATCCTATAGTGATAAAGGTTTTCTTCTCACAAAAGTACTTCTAATAGTTACAAATCCACCCTGCATAATGGTGCGACCTGTCCTACTTCTTCTGAGATGTAGGAGAATGATAGCAAAGCAGCTAGCGAGTGCGAGTCTGTCTTCATGATGCTGGTCATTTACAGGCCATTTGCGCTTCATGTAGTTGCTCTGAGGCGATGACGCTGCCCAACACCATCTCAATCTGCTTGTGCTTCATTGATTGGTGTTTCGGCCACTCTTGGTTACCCCTCTAACCTGAAGGAGCAGTGCATCATTGACTTTGTTTGGTGTGACAGGTATAGACAGACTGCTGCCTGTGCCATTTTAATGCCAGCAGGTAGTGAATGGTTATGTGGTGTAAAAAGCAAACACAAGGAGATGATATACGGAGCGCTGACATTTTTCAAACACCCACCCCCAGTCACAGATCTGGGTTGAATCTATCATCTTTCTTTATCTCACTCCACCACCCCAGTTCAGACCCAGCCAAATGCAAATCAATCTTGACCCTGTTCCTCATGGGAACAGTCCAGCCCGAACTGCCAAGCCTGATCTTCCCTGGACCGGAAACAAGCATCCTGGGACAGGTTTCGAGGTAACACCCCTCATCAGCCAGGCTAGCTTGAATCCAGAGGCAAAGTGAGCAAGGGACCCCCGTCGGGGCATACCCTGCCAACTTAGGGTGAACAAAGCAAACACAAGGAGATGATGTACGGAGCGCTGATACTTTTCAGACACCCACCCCTGTCACTGATCTGGGTTGATGTGGTGTGGCATCCAGGTGCTCTGTGAATTATATTTGTCTCTTCTCACAGAGGGCCCCTTTGGTGGGGAGACCCACTGCAAATATGCTGCCAACATTTCTATGGTGATTTCCATGCTCTTTGCATGGGGTTTGGAAGTTAGGGCCTCCTGTGTATGAGACCTTACAGTTCCACTGTTCCTTTACCAAGTTGTGTGCCCTGTTCATAAGTAACTCTGTTCCGTGTGACGAAAAATCTACATTGTGCTTTCCGGAAATCACCGGGCACCATCATAGATGGTGAGTGTTGGAGTAGGTGGGCACAACCTGTTGTGCTCTAGGAAAAGCGATTTCCGCCCATCAATATCCTTTTCTTGAACCTGAATAGGAAAAGCAAGGAAAGAAATTTGGTGAAAATTGCTGAGAATAGTGGGATCACCAGTGCATTTTTCCAGGCAGAGGCGTGACAATGGATTCATTACAAACACTCTGTTACAAAACGGGTCACAACATGAACACCTAATCTCAAGATGTGGGAAGGACAAAAAGCCCATGGGCAGGCAGAGTAAATAGATGTAAAATAGCCTTCAGTAACTCAATAGATAAACGTAAAAGCTCAGTGTAGGATTATTAAGCTTTCAAAGAAAAGTAGAGTAAAAGTCTGGTTATTCCCTGAGAGGAGGGAAATCATTGCGAAGACCGATAATTTTGTCAGCAAAAAGAAAGATTGTTACAAAGATCTTGCGAAGGTTCTAGCAATACAATCCAGTGAAGAAAGCAAATATGCCACCTGAAAAAGCCAGGTGGTTGCACTAGCTGTTTATGCAACTGAAATACTGCACAAAGGGACATTTTATTTGCCTGGGAGTAGTCTGTAGACCACCAGTGTTCCAGCTTCTTGCAGTGTAAGGGCACTGTTATACCAGGGTGCCATGGACTGGGAACAATGAGAGCAGGAAAAGGAAACCAGAATAGTTTTGTCTAAGGCTAACTGAAACTGACCAATAAAGTCCTCCATCTCAATGTTTAGAGAAGTAGAGCTAGGAATAGATGAAGAGTGTCCTGCTTCTATAAGAACATTAGTGAAACTTTCAGGATGTCATCTGGATTAAGCATGTTTATAAGAGTTGCCCTAGAAGAAAATCTAAGGGCAGTCGCCTCTGCAGGAATATGGTAGGAAAAAAGGACCAAAAAATTGTCAGTCTGGGCCAGGGGGTAGGCGCATTATAGTAGACCAGGCAGGCAAGTAGGCGTGAAAATGAGATCAAAGTAGGGAATGGGCACCGTTTACCATATGATGTAAATTAAGATCAGAAAATGAATTTAACATCAAATCAGAATAAGGTACCACAAATCATGAGGGGTTTACCCTCATGACCACACAGTCCCTGGGCTTTGAATGCACGGAAAATGTAAAGCGGAAAGCAGTGGGGAAAGACAAAAATATTTACATCATCAATGACACAATCAATTATCAATGGGTATGCGTTATTTTAATCACAGTAAATCATTCTCATAAGTATATCATACAGTGCCTGTGTTCCTATAACTATCACCAGATCAGAAAATAAAATCCTGGAAAGTTTTGACCAAACATATGAATGAAAACTAAACCAAAAATAATCTGTGTATTGTTCAATTACTTCCTTGTTTCTTCCTTCTTTTTACAAGGGTGAGGTTGTTGTTCAAACACTTCCATTGTTCAATCCACCTGAAGGTAGTCCTATCTCAAAGGGGAAAGGGGGTCTAAAGGCCTGCCAGTTCTCATATTACTAAGATAATCTAAATACTTCTTCTTCTTAGGACTCCTTCAAAATCAACTTAAAAAACAGTTCATGACCTCCTCACAACCAGGGAAGTCAAGGAAATATACCAACTGTACATTTGAAACAAAAATCAACTTATTTCCATCTCTATAACGCTAACAGGGAGCCGGCTTATCAAGGCAGGGCTGCCCAACTTCCGATTATTTTTACGGACTCTGCAAACGGGATCTATAGATATATCGCTTTCTCTTCACAACTCAACTTATACTCGACACCTGATTCACAAGGGTCCTGTTTTATTGTGTTTGCCGACATTTTCAGCAACCACCTTAGTATTTGAGGGTGACAACTATTTTGCTATGATGCTTCACTTAAATTAGTGTTGCGTAGATTTTTGCGTATTCTGGAACCTTGACTACATTAGGATAACTGCGCTGGATTGTGATTTGCGTTAGTGCCTTGATAAAGTCTGCATACTTATTGTGGTACAGACGAAACACGTGTTGGCCTGTTTTCACTAATTTGCTGCTGGGAAATCTCGTATAAAAGAATAAAAAGAAGATGAATACACAGCATTAATGGACACTCCTTTGTGAATGCAAACATTTTTGTTGTTAAACTTGAGGCAGATATTGCCATTTGTGATTGTGTTAGGGAAGTGCTATTGCTGAATAATTTTCATAATAAAATAAGTAACTGATTACCAAAAATGGCTATAGGAGAGCTCAGACAACTTGGGTCAACTACCACTCCTACAAAATGCAAGCAGCTAGAGTCTTGTCTAGTGTCATGCGAAAGTATGACAGAGGAGTGAGGCCCCAGTACCCCTAATACAAATGTGCCATACATGAATGAGTGCCTGTGAGACCATGTGACCCTATGCAGCCATGTGAAAAACGGTTCGGTGTTAAAACACTACACCCCGTGTGTGATTTAACCAATGAGACCATACTAAGAACCATCACCGAGTTGGATTACAAGGGACATCATATCTAGACCCTCCAACAAACATTGCACCAGGACTCCTGGGGAACAATATATGTTCTCCCCAGCCTAGGTGGTGGCAAGCCTAGGCTCTGTGATGCACCAGACCGGAAAGTAGAATTATTTGGCAGGTTCATCCATATATTAAAAACATCAAGCACCATTATAGATAATTAACTTAAGACTAAAAGAGAAAACAAAAATCTGAACATGAATTTCCAAAATCATAACTAGTAGAAGGAGGTCAATAACAAAGGACTCCAGTGATAGCCAGATATGATGACATAACAATAGAAATGCCATGTCATTGAGCAATGGGGGAATAATTAAGTTTGAGCAGGAAATATAGACCACCCCCTTTCCTATCAGGGCAGAGGATATGGAAAGCTTTAAATATTTCTAACAAAGAAGGGACAGGAAGCCGAGTTGAAGTCCTGCACACAGGTTCCCTAGGAGACACAAGTTTTTTAAAGGGGGTGTGCAGTTAATTGCAGCGCCGGCCTGACGAGGGGCACCAGCCCGATGATGAAGCATGACACCTCTCGGGGTATGTGAGGGCATCACGAAGAAAGACCTGTCTTTCCCCCACATCCAGATAGGAACCGCACACCCCCTTTAAAAAGCTTTAAATAGTAGCAGCTGCTACCGAACAGTCTTCTGTCCTCTTCCTGGCTTCTGTGGAAGCAGGAAGCACCCAGGTTCCCCTGAGCCAATCACAACGCTGCAATGCAGCGTTGTGATTGGTCTGAGCACTGCGGTTCGGCACTCAGCCAGGGAATGGGGTCCTGGGCATGTTCTCCACCCAGGCTATAATGCAGCCTGAGTGGAGAACATGCAAAGTGCGCATGACATTTTGGCTGGCCTGAGACAACCGGCCAAAATGTTATCCACATTTAGAAAGTGCCTACAACTCCCCCAGCCTCTAAACAACCCAGTCCCACCCCAACCGACTGAGCCAGTTGTTTAAATGAAATGATAATAACATTAAGTTATTATCATTTTATTTTTTTGTTTTTAATTGCCCGCTCGGTGAGCAGCGGGGCGATGCTTTAGCGGAGGAGGAGCCGCCACTGGTTTTAAATTCATTGAGATAAGCAAATATTAGGTCAGGGGAGGAGGCCTCTGTGGTTCAAAACTTGTCAATGAAAAAAAAATCGAATTGATGACCAAGTAAAAGGTCATACCTGTTTGACCAAGGAATGAGCATTGATAAGTGTGCATTTCAGCATGGCCGAATCTGCTAAACCTTTGTTAGTTGAGATGAAATAGCAAGATTAGCTGATTGCTTACTAAACTTAAGGCAACCAGCTCAGCCGGTCGGTGATGAATGCAGATAGCTTGAAGCTGATGGGGACAGCAACCCAAATCAAAGGGTATGTAGTGAGCCATCCGACCATAGCGGCAGCTACGTCTGACCAAAACATGCACCCTGAGACCGGGCTTGGCATCAGGCATAAATGATAATAATTCGTCCTGCCACTCTGAGTGGAGTCCAGACGAAACACCTGAGTGGGCTTCTGGTGTGCAAGTGCATGCATCAGTTGCACGCATTAGTGGCCTGGCATACCAGGCACTTTACTGGGTTCAAAAGATAGAGCAGCGTGGCATCGAAAAGAATAGCATTTTTAGTTATTGAAAATTGTCCTGTCAATAGTTAAACATGCAGACAAAGAATGGAGTTAATGGAAATCAGCTCAGGTCGAGAGTTTGACAAAGCGATGCAGACTATCCCGATAAGAAGACTGATTAGACTGCCAACTTGTGGCATTCCTTCTTATAGTCACCCAAGGGGCTGCACATTACAAGTAGCATGCATGCCAATAGACCACATTCAGGTGGGCGACTCCTGAATTTTTAAGCCAAAGATGGCTTTATTTTAGGTGCCTTCCACCTAAAATTGCCTCTGCTACAATATAAGCCAATGGAGAAAATACACTGTCACGATTTGTATTCGAAATCTCCCACTTACCAGTTTCAAAATGTTGGCATGTATGAAGCAACACTGCCACAAGTAGAGCGCTGACCAAAATGCCTACCATTAGTGTCTAACCCAACAAGAGAAAACATGTCAGATCTGCTGGTGAGTAATCAGCCTAACCAGAAATAAGGACCCCAATCCAATAGAGAAGGGCATGTGCATGCTGAAAAATTATGTTAAAAAACAGTTGAAACAGTTAAAAGCTGTTGTAAACAGTTGAAAGCTGGTCTTAGCCAACACTACCAGTCTCAGTGTACAGGGCGTCCAATTGTGCATAGCACCATTATTTGCTTCCCTGTGAAAACAATGTTTTCTAAACTATCATGGCCATTTCTACACAGGGTTGTCCAACATGTTTACTGTTCTTATGTATCAAACATCCCAAAAAGGCATGATTTACAGTTTAGTTTGATACATAATCGGTTTGCTCTACTGCCTTCACTGACTAATACTGGTAGAGAATGTTGTTCCCAATGTTCATGGGTAAACTGGGTGAAAGCAAACATCTAAGTGGCGTTATGTTAATTCTAGAGGCTCAGTGGTGGGATAGTAGGACTGATCAATGTCAAAGTCTCACTAAAGGCTTGGTGCCTCGAGCCAACACTGGGGTGCACCAACAAAATGTTATTTGGAGAAGTCCCAGTGCTTTAAAAGGTGGTACAGATTTGATGATTGGCCTGCATTGTCAGCTTTAAACATAAGGTTTCCTAGAACTGCACAAAAATGTAGTGTATCTGTTATTTATTCTGTTGGGAGTGGAGAGTGTTGTGACAGGCAGGTATTAAGTATTGTGCTGCCACAGGAGTCTTGCAGGTTGTGAAATAATACTGAGCCTCAATAAATGCATAGATGCCGGCATATATGAAACGTTTTTGACGCAGTTTTCTTGGACCTAGCAAGAAATCCCTAAGGTCTACACCTTCTTTAAGTAAAGATAAGTGTTGTTTCACATCCTCTAGTGTAGATGTATGTAGCCAATCAGCATAATTTTCCTACACTGTATGTTGTTACTACCCCTGGATGCTGTCTTTGGACATAACATGGGTCTGGCCTACTGATTGTAAAACCCTGTATTCTGTTCAGGAATCTTTCTGGACAGATGTTTGTGTCTGTGGGCCAGAGCAACCATTTTTCCCATTCAGGATCTGATCTGTTGTTTTGTAAAACTGTATGTACGTCGACCTCCCCCTGTGTAGTGCTATTACTTGCAGGTGTAGGTATAGACGGTGTGTTCATGTCTTTGATCTTGGCTAACCCAAGGCAAGACATTTGTTGGACAGTGTCATTCAAAAACATTATTTGCTGTGGGCTGATGCAGGCTCTAAACAAAGCTTCTATCCCCTGCACTTGCCAATCTTTTGTACCCCAGACAGATTTTGTGTCAATAGTGTCTTTCCAAAAGTCGAAACCCTGTCTAGACAGTTGGGCATTAAAAGGCTGCCGAATTAATCTGTTTTGTATTCGTTAACCTATTTTTCGTTCCTGTTTTGTTCATATTTTTCAAATAAAATGTTTCCGGATTGGATGTATTGTACCCTGAAAAATATGGAAACTTCATTGCAAACGTTTTTGAGCTACCCCTTGGTGGTGTAGGACAATGTTCCCATTGTTGTAGATCTATGCAAGAAATGATGAACATAGTGGTGGTAACAATAAAGCTGTTCATAGTCTGTTGAACCCTCTAAGTATTCATGGTTAGAGAATGCAGCAGATCTTTCTAGATCAGACATCATGTTATTAACAGTCTCAAAGTTCCAATCAACAGAATAGATACTGGAGGTAATAAAGTCACATAATGAAATCTTAAATAAGTGTGGAATGTTCCAAAGTTCCGACGGGCTGTAGATATCATAATCTGTTTTGTCCCAAACTATACCATCTTGTATGGGAACGGCTGTGATGTTCACTGCTGACTAGTCTCTCGCTTCACGATGGGACGATTTGTGTGGCTTCAAAAGTAAGTTCACATTTTTACTTTTTGTGTCGAAGTGAATATATATTCCATTTATCAGCATGCTCAGAGTCATTACTAAAGCTAGCCAAAGCAGAAAGAAAAGTATTCCAGAAATAATCCATAGTTCAATCCATGGTGAAACCAGATAAGTCTTTTTCAGGAGATGAAAAAAGTCTTGTGCTTGTTCCTTGAAAGTTCTTTTGGCTGGCATCGTCTCCGGTTCGCTTGGATCCTCAGAAAACGTATCACAGTTAATGAAATAGCCAGAGGCAGTTCTGTCAATGGTTGAAATTGCATCAGGATTCGTTGAAATCGCCGGCACCAGCTGATCACGTGTTACGTTGGTGTAGAAAGGTGTATCACGACCAACTGTAAGTTGGGTTTCAAGAGGAGGAGTTCCATAGCATTGTTGCTAAGTCCTTCATTTCTTACTGCTGACTCCTCGATGGTGATGAGTCTTTCAGTTTGAACCTCATGAATGGTAGCTAGAGGAGTGTGTCTGCTGCTTGGTCAGAGTCCACAAGGCCTACTGCTTAGTATTGGCCACATAGTGTGGTTTGATGAGGTCGAGCGACACAAATCTTTTCTCCTTTTTTCCAGCAAGGGGTGGCAGAAGTACTGTTCTTGTTCCGTGGATGGCTAGGACAGGTACCGGTTGTCTGCAAGAAGGCCCAAATTCCTTCTTGTCTGCGATCTTTTCTCTGAATAGATCCCCAAGCTTTGGGATCCAGACAAGCCTTGCTGGGACGGCTGGATTTTCCCCAGTGGTGGTTGGCTTCAGGAACACGTTGCTTTGTTTCAATCTTAGTTCATTTAAGTCCTGTAAAACAGCCAAACGATCTTTGATATCAAATGGTTTATTTTCCACCACTGTGCCTTTACATTCGAGATTTGGAACCCACAATGGTGAACGTTCCGTTCACCATTTACTTGTCCAAGGATAAAGCTAGCACTCCCACCCCTCTCAACTACCCTCGACGTAGGTGGGCAAGATTCTCCTTGCGAGAGTTTAATAAGGCTCTCACGGTGGAAGGGCCCCCAGGAGGAAATGACGTGACAACGGCAAATAAATTGCTCATTGACCGTATCACGGCTGCTCTGGACCACACAGCCCCATTGGGTTGGTCAACTAAAGCTGTCCACAGACAAAGAACTGCTCCCTGGTTCAGCGAGGCGCTGCGCTGTGCCAAAAGGGACTGCAAACGAGCAGAAAGACAATGGAGAATGACTTATGATGATCGGACGAAGGAGGCCTACCTTACAAAGAGACGATTCTATCATAATAAAATCCGGATAGAAAAAGCCACCTACTATGCAGATAAAATTCATGGGGCAGAAAACTCGGCCAGAGAATTGTTTAGTATATATAAATCCCTATCCACCCCAAAAACCGTTACTGGAGATGAAGATTACTCAGTAACAGTATGCAATCGTATTGCCAACTACTTTGGTGACAAAGTGCGTAAGATTTACTCCGCTTTCCCCGACACGCCACCCCTAGCGGAAGAACCTGCAGACTTAGCAGGAGCTGAAGTCGATCTAGATCTGCTACTTCACTTCACCACCCCTCCCTCGGAGGATCTTGTCAAAATCTGCAGATCCGTCAGATCTGGCTCCCCACGCGATCCTGCTTCCCCAAAAAGGTTGAACGACAGCCTAGAGACACTAGAACCCTACATCAGGCATTTGCTAGATGTCTCCTTTCGTTCCAGTTCTTTACCTGAGGACTGGAAACAGGCGGTGGTGCTTCCTCTTCGGAAGAAGCCCAATATTGGCTTCGACAAGCTGGATAACATACGCCCCATCTCTCTCCTGCCTTATTTTTCGAAGGTAGCAGAGAAGGTGGTAAATAAGCAGCTAATGAACTATGTGGAGGACAGTAACCTCCTTCATTCGACTCAATTCGGGTTTCGGCCACGCCATTCCACGGAGTCCGCCCTTCTTAGGGCCTCCGAAACCCTCAGGCAGGGCGCAGACGAGGGTCAAACCATGGCTCTCATCCTTTTAGATCTTAGCGCGGCGTTCGACACTGTGGCACACTCCATCTTGCTACAGTGTCTGAGCAAAGGTGGGGTGAGAGGGGCAGCGTTGAAATGGATTTATTCATTTCTTGTAGGCCGAGGCTTCCAAGTGAGGCAGGGTGACTATTACTCTGAGCGAATCGCTCTGGACCAGGGGGTGCCGCAGGGCTCGTCCCTGAGCCCAACACTTTTTAACCTTTATGTAGCCCCGATTGCCTCCTTGGTAGAGAGCTACGGCCTTCGAATGGTATCCTATGCCGACGACACGCAGCTGGTGATCTCCCTGTCGCGCGCACCCGATCTTTCGGCGGACACCTTCAGAGCCTGTATGCAAGATCTAGCTGCCTGGATGTCCGCTAATTGCCTTAAGCTTAACGGAAATAAGACCGAGGTGCTTGTCGTAGGGGGAGACCGTTCGGCGTGGACGTCGGCATGGTGGCCTCCATGCCTAGGTTCAACACCTATCCCGTGCCTGAAAGCAAAGAACTTGGGCATCTGGTTCGACTCCGACCTAACCTTCGGCCCTCAGATCAACCGCGTGGTCGGATCATGCTTTGGGACCCTCAAAAGTCTCAGGAAGGCACTGAAGTTTCTACCGGTAAAGGCACGTCAAACCCTTGTGCATGCACTAGTCACCTCAAAGATGGATTATGGCAACCTCCTCTATCTAGGGACTTTGAAAAAGAATTTGAGCCGTCTACAGGTACTACAGAATGCCGCCGCTAGGCTAGTACTTAGACTACCCAGAAGAGCCGCATCTTCGGTGGCCCTTCGGTCCTTGCACTGGCTCCCGATCAGAAGTAGGGTTGATTTCAAAGCACTCTGCATGTGCCATCGGATCATCAACGGGAGGTCTCCTCTCCCTTTAAAAGGACTGCTGACGCCTTATGAACCGTCCCGCTCCCTCAGATCTTCTGGCGCAGGACGCCTTGTTGTCTCCAAGGTATCTAGAGCACGGATGGGCGGAAGATCCTTCAGGTACCTTGCAGCCGTCAGATGGAACACATTACCCTTAACACTGCGTCTTGAACCATCTGAACTAATCTTTAGAGCCAAGCTCAAAACTGCACTATTCGAACAGTAAAGTATCCACATCTGTAGGTTCCAGTTAGCAGCCGCTCCTTAGCGCGGGGACACGCCGCTGTGCGTCACCAAGCGCTTTACAAAACTCCCTAAATAGAAATAGAAATAGAAACATTCTTGACCCAAATAGGACCTCATATGGAGTGACCCCCCCCCTAGAGAACTTCTTGGCAAATTGTTTAATGAGCGTTGGACCCCATAAAGATGTTTGACTCACCCATCACCTGAACCCAATATACCCTAGCTGTTATAGACTGCTTTATGCCCCGGTTTTTCCTTTCCACAACGGAATTTCCCTCAGGATGGAATGGAGAGGAGTACTGCAATGCAACGCCCAAACTGGCCATGGCTTCTTTGTAAGCTCGAGAGCTAAATGTAGGGCCCTGGTCAGAATGTAGTGTGGCAATTGCGTATGTGCCGATAAAGGCTTGCAAATCTTTTATAACCGTTCGAGCGTCAGCCGAGCGCTGAGGCCACATCCATAGGAACCTTGAACACGAATCCTCTGCGACCATGATATATTTATAGTTACCATCCCTTTGCAAGGGACCACAGTGATCCAGGTAAACACAAGCTAATAGTTTATCTGAAATTAACAGGGGTGTCTGTGCAGGACGTTTCACTGTAGAGACTTTCATCTGTTGGCATATTTCACATTCCAAAACATAGTTTTTGGTTTGTTTTCTAATGCCGGGCCACCAATATCTCTGTTTTAATAGCGATACTGTGGCAGAAATACCTGCATGGGCAGAGGCTATCCCTTCATGTGCTGCTAGGATTAGTCCTAATCTACGTTCCATGTTTGGAATTACCCTATCCCCCACTCCAGGGATTCGAGCAAACGAAACGTTGTTCGCATCAATTATATATGAGTATTTGAGGGGAAATTTTTTAGGTAACGCTGCAACGCTGCCTTTGCTTGAAGCATTGACAGCCAATAATATCTCACTATCTATTCTCGTTTTTGAACTAGTGATCGCAGCTACGGAAGCCGTTTGCATAGCCCCTTTTGCGGCTTCATCAGCCAATGAATTCTCTGCAACGTGAACGCCATCACGTCGATGACTCAGCGTGTGTATCACATGAGTGTTTTGTAGTCCGTTTCGCAACTGAACTACTTGTTCCCAAAGCGTTTTATGCTTGATTGTGCCACCTTTTGCATCTTTGAATCCATTTTGAAGCCAATTCTGTAAATATTCATTGTAGGATTGAACACAGTAAAAAGAATCGCACGCTATAAGTGTGGGGAATTCGGGATCCGTATTTTCAAGTGCCAATTTGAATGCTTGTAGTTCAGCTCGCTGAGCTGTACAATCTCCTAGAGATTGTGTCTTAGTGACCATTGGTCGAAATTTACCATCGCGCATGCGACCTTTAACGATTGCGCACGCTGCACTGTAGCTTGCTCTCCATAGCGGGTTGTGATGATACGTCAGTATAAATTATAAATTCGTACTGTTCAAGAGGGAGAATCTCAATAGGCAGAGGGCATTCATGTTCATATTGTAGAAATGCTTGGGTTTTTTAAATAAGGATCAAAAACTTATTCAACATCTGTTGCAGCAAGAGAATTAACCCATTGTATCCATCTTGGATGTAAAGTTTTGCATTTGGATTGCTCGCTTTTGTAACTGTAAAAGGCTGGTACCGGAGTCACGACAATAATGCGTTTCCCTGAGCTAGTGCTCTTTCTATTGCTACAGCGGTTTGAACTGCTGTCAGAATTTTTTCTGTCGAAGTGAAGCGCATTTCCGCTTGTGTATACAAATATGATTTGTATGCAATTGGTATTTTTTCACCTTCATTAAAAGTTAAGTAGGTTAATCCGCATGGACCCGAAATTATTCGGATCACTAAATTGTGTGTATTTACGCGTGTTTGTAAGTGATTTGTTGCTAACATGTCAGCTTGAAGTGAACGCAGGATATCTGTGTGTTCCTGTGTCCAATTGTTGATTTTGAAATCAGGTTTGATTAATTCGTAGAGAGGTTTAACCCTTTCTGCGTAATTTAGAATGTAAGTTCTTCCAAAATTCAGGAAACCTAGAATCGACTGTAAGTTTTTCAGCGTTTTTGGAGGTTGGAGCAGCGCACACTTTTCTAAAAAGTTAGCTGCCAGGCTTTTGCCTTCACTTGAAAGCTCATATCCTAGGGAAAAGACATTGAGATGGGCAATTCTTGATTTTTTAAAATTGAATTTGTAGCCCTCAGAGGCGAAGCCCAGTATAATGGTATTCACCCTGTTCAAGTGCCTATCCAGGTCATCGTCTGTCAGATATATATCATCGACATATGACAATGCCTCACCATCATAAATTTGTAGTAACTCTGTTACTCTTGCTGAGAATAACCCCGGGCTGTTCTTTAACCCTTGAGGGAGTCGACAAAAGTGATTCTGGGTCCCCATTATTGAGAAAGCTGTCAAGTACCTACTTTCAGGTGCTATGTTTTGACAAAAGAAACCATTTGAAATATCTAATGTGGTTTTATATTTTTTACGCACAATGTTATTCATTAATGTTGTACTGTGTGCATTTTGCACTGCAAATGTCTTAGAACAAGTGTTCAGGTGTCTGTAATCCCAAACTAGACGATATGTATTGTCTGGTTTGGAGACAGGAAACAAAGGATTGTTCATTGATGAGGTGCATGTTTCAATCACCCCTTGGTATTCAAGTTGATCTAAGATCTCCCTGACCTGTTGTTTTAGCTTCTTGCTTATTTGGGTACTGCCTTTGGGCAGTAGGTTGATTTTTTTAATTGTATTTTGTGGTGAGGTGAGTCCTCATCCCACCCCACATGATTTTTGTATAATGCAGGGGCCTGGGCAACTGCCCATTTCGTGGCATAAATATATTTTAGGTGTATTGCAACATGGTTGGAGAAGGCTGGTATAATGATGTCTTCGCCATGTGGGCACTCCCTGACAAATTCTGGTGGCCAGTCCTGTTGTGCTAGAAATATATCATAACCCCTTGAAAGCTTTTCCCAAAAAAGTGCTCTCACTTTTTTTGGTATGTCTCCCTCCATCCAGAGTGTTATTTCATATAACCTTTGTGGAGTACTAACCCTGGTGTCTACAGTCTCAACTGTGATGTACTCATTCAAGTCCTCTATCTCCAGAAGTTCCTTCAGGTTCTGGTGAGCTATTGTTACTTCTGCTGCACTGTCCAGCATTGTCTGAGCCCATTCTCCGTTGTTGAGTTGTGTTCTCAGAATTCTCGGCATGTCTGATCTTCAGACCTGCTACCTTCTTCTTAGTGAATTGAGGTTTTGGTTTGTTTTTCTGAACGTGTTGATCGTCTTTGGACTTTACGCGTTCTTCTTTGTGATCTGACCGTCCTCTTCTTTTGGATGTCTGTGATGATATCTGAAAGGTATGAGAGGAACGTGTATCAGTATCTTGATACCTGTCAGGTTTTCTCAAATTATCCCTATTCCTGAGGTTATACCTCCTTTCAGAGGTCTCCTTTTGAGGAGACCTACCTCACGATTGAGAACGTTTCTCTTTTGAATGTTGTTTGTTATTTTCCCACTTCTTTTTAGAAGATGTAGGATTGTGTTTAATAGAGTTCTTCTCAGGTCCTTCAGACAGTTGTGGTTTAACTGGTTTTCCACCCAAACTACTCTGCCTAATTCCTCATAGGATTTTTCTATTATTCTGGGTAGTTCTTGTTGATGTTCTGTTACATCAAATTCCCTTAAGCGTTGGCGGATCGCCACTGATGCTGCCTCCCCTTTAATATTAGATAATATTATTGTTGAGACCTGGTTGAAGTTTTTTTTATAATTTCATACCTAAATTCAGAGCAGGCTCTGCCCCGTATTCATTTTAATTTGTTTCAGGACATCAGGTATTACCGCAATAGACGGAACGCCATGTGTTTTAGTATAGATGGCAGCAAAGACTGTTCCCCAAGTGGTGCAGTCTTCCAGATGTGGTGTGATCCCCATTGGTAAACAGATTGTTAGGATTCTGTGTTTCACATAAGGGCAAGTATTAGGAAATACTGCTTTGATTTGAGTAATTTTTTGAGCTATCCAGAATGGAATTTGTTCACGTTTTGTGGGCATTTTACCCATGACCGCGAGTAAAGTCTGTGGAGTAATTTTTAGTGTATTCCCCTGGTGAGGGGTTTGGTTCGGAATGGTTAATGGTGGTTGGACTGTGACATATTGGACTATCTATCTGTACATTTTTATTAACTCTTTAAGTTGAGTGAGTAATTCATCGTCTGACATTACTTCAATGTCAGGATGAGGTGTGTAGCTGGCTAAAATCGGCCATGTTGCTCTTGGTCTACCTAGTGGACCGAGCCTGGTAATGTGATTGTGATGTTTTAGGGTGCCTTTAAACCAGAGATTATGCTCCTGGTATGTGAGTGGAATTTCAACATCCTCGAAAGGAATATATTCCTCAGGTGGTTCATCTTCTTTATAGAAGTGAAACACTTTTGTTACTGGATTTGATTCTGGGAATACTATCCATGAATAGAATACCTCTGTCTGAAAGGATTCATGTGCCTCTATCACAAAAACTGCTCTACCACCTCTTGGTGTTAGGTCGTGTTTTATAAGTTTTAGAGTGATGGCTCTCCTTAAATTTGGATGGATGTTTATAACACTCTCATCGGTTTAATTTAAACCTGTAATAATAAAAGCTGTTACGACTTGGTCAGCCGCAGCTCCACCGGTCACGGTATTGTTATCCCCGTTTTGGGACAATGTTTTTGAAAAATGTAGAACAAGTTTCAAGGAAACAAGGATAAGGTGCACAATATTTTGGAACACTGTATCCTTCAACGTTGAACAAGCCAAACAGCGAATATATAGGATGTTCGTCCTACTCAGCTATGGCGGATACTAACCCTACCCACTCCAGACGTCTTATGGAGTATTATGACTAGGGGTCTCTGAGAAAAGCACGACTGAGTTAATTTAGTATCTAGCGTTAAATTAGTGCCTTACCAAACACGTTGGGTGCCATGTAGTGTAGTTCCTATTTCCCTTATAGGCTCTGTGCATTGGAATAATATACACTATAGTTGTGGCATAGGACTGAGGTCACTATGCCTCTATCGAGTACATTAAACTTAATTACTTTGTGTGCCAGCTAACTCA
Organism: Triturus cristatus; assembly: GCF_964204655.1. Taxonomy (NCBI): domain Eukaryota; kingdom Metazoa; phylum Chordata; class Amphibia; order Caudata; family Salamandridae; genus Triturus; species Triturus cristatus. The sequence continues at coordinate 55,397,165 of NC_140588.1, forward strand.
GAGGCCACTAGAAACTCCTTTAATAAACAAGAAGGGTGTAGTTTCTGGCAACCGCATAAACATGAAAACTTTGTTTCCCTTAAAATCGGAACATGTCTCACAATCGTGGAAACAACAGATAACAGTTTCACTCAGTCAATCGTGCATGCTTAGTTTCTTCAGAGTTACACATAAATAGATAGACGGGCATTTCAATAAAAGGATTTATTGCACATTTGTGTTTCTCGTGTAACAGATATGAGCTGTTAGAATCGCAAGACAGTATGCGAGATATAATACGTACAGCGTAAGCAGTAAGAAGAAATAATACTGCAACAGCATTGTCTTCTAGCTATGACCTATATTCATATACACATACATAAATAACATAGGCTAAAAAGTGGATACTCGTGTGATACTTTCTAAATCGTTCTACCCTAACCGAAGTGTAGTACAAGGTAAGAAGTAGGTGCTGTATTCTATAGTATGGTATGCTATAGTTTTGCATATGCTAAGTCTGATATGCCAAGTGTCCCTCTAGGTTCTAGTCAGCTCCATACCTTAGAATGAGAGAGGTGGGAATCTCTTTCTGGGTCTCAAACTCTAACACCCTGCGAAGGGAGTCAGAACACTGGAAGCTGGATTCTCTGCGAGCAAGGATGACAGCGTCTGGTCAGTGCATCAGGCGGGGACTCGAATTCCTACGAACTTGCCATGGCGAGCCATATCAAGCTGTGCAGCCGAGCCATGGTTTGCCATGATGAGGGAAGGTATATTTATACCTGGAAGGTACTTAGGAATGTTAGCATTGACATAAAGTCGGGCAGAGGAAGACGTCATTAATGAACCCCTAAGAAATAGTAGTTCATGCATAATAGATGAGTTCTTGGACAAATCAATAATCCTAGCTATGGGAAGTCCCAAAGGCTTAAGGGTCTGGTTTCTAAGAACTCATGTGACGTTGGGATAGACGGATGTAGGTGACCATACCTGTATTTGGATAGCATGGCTAATGCCTACATAAGGACTTGGATTCTATGCCTAAATAAGGGCAATGTGAATTGTGCCTATATAAGGACATGATTAAGGGAAACCTTTTTGGTGGACATCTAAATCGAAACACAACAATATCAGGCAGATTATCATGTACCTTAAGAATTTTGCTGGTGAAGAAGCCACAAAGAAAATGCCAAACTTACATACAGTTGAATCAAAGCAGTTTTGAACCTCAAGTTCAATCCAAGGCTGCATGTAGATTGCAAAAGGTACATCTTCAGCCAAGAAAGACAGAAAGCTGGTGAGAACATCTGCAAATTTGTTAAGAGACTGGATAAGCGCATCAAACACTGTAAGTTTAATTAATTTAATGAGTAAGAAACTCTACTCCTCAGAGTGATTGACTGATGCCTGTCAGACTCGTTCAGACGACGAATGCTGAGAGAACCTCTCAGTCTGGAGAGTATTCTCATGACTGCCAGAGCTGAGGAGTGTGCTGATCGAAAAGCTGCTGACATGGAGGCTGGAGGTGCCTAAAGTGAGCCAGTCATGAATGTGAAAAAGAAAGCAAAATCACAAGGCTGAAGGATGACAGTGAATTCTTCAGAGAAAAATAAGTTGTGCTTCAGGTGTCGATCTTTGTTTCCACACAAAGGTGAATGCCCCACCATTGGGAAAATTTGCAAAGCTGTGGAAAAGAAAACCCTTTTGTAATGGTTTGCAAGGCGAAGATAAATGTAAATGCGTGAAGGCTCGAAGACAAAATGTCCACCTGAATTTTCCAGAACAGACATTCAACGCACACCCACAAGGCCAAGCGACCACATCAGGTGAGGCAAATTGACAACAAACAAAGTCGATTGACATCTAAATCTATGTCAAACAGTTCTTCAGTCTCGATGTTGAGTGAAAGTGAAGAAGATCGTTGTGCTATGTTGATGTTTACCCCAGAGAAACGTGCACATGTTGGACTGGCCGCCTGTGAAGAGAAATACCAGTCTAAGAAAAATCGACACAAGAAAGCACCAAAGTCATTCTAACATTGTCCTAAAATCACACTAAAGGTCAACGGGTGTTCCATACTATTCATTATTGATAGAGGTGCATCAATAAAATTAAATTGTATACGCGGTCTGACTTAAATCCAACTAAAAAGTCAAGGCTCATTTGTAGCAATGATGAAAGACAAGAAAACAAAAGTGCAAGCACCCATTCGTGCCCTGCAAAGTACAGCGTCAAGCGCCTGTATACTCAGCTGCAGCACAGCTGCTGATATGGGGCTGATATCTGTGAACTATAAAATGAATGCTCATTACGAAATAGTAAGTCAATTCACCTCGTTGTATCATGGGTTGGAAAAACTAAAGACTATGAAAGTCCAATAACACATTGATGAAGACGTCCGTCCTATTGCTCAAAGGCACAGAGAAATTGCTTTTTGCTTACAGGAAGCTGTTGAGAAAGAACTTGAATCATTACTCAAACACAATATAATTGTGCATCCCATTGGTCCAACTCCATGAGTTTCTCCTATAGTGGTAGAATCCTGAAGGAACAGTGAAGGAGCTGTATGCGCCTTTGTGGATATGCGTCAAGAGAACAAGGACATTGAAAGAGAACGAAATCCAGGTCTACACATTGCTGACATAATAACACAATTGATGGGTGCGAAGGTATTCTCTCACGGTATTCTGAATAAAGGATATCATCGGTTAGAACTCGAGGAGAATTGCAGGTATATCACAACCTTTTGTACACATGCTGGTCTGTTCGTTACCAAAGACTACATTTTGGTGTATCATCAGCTGCAGAGCTCTTTCAAGATGTCATTCTAATGTATCATTCAGCCTGTCATGAATGCTTTCAATTATAGTGATGGCATATTAGTTTTCAGAGCTACCCAGAGCATGACAAAGCTCTCACACAAGTGTGTCATTCGCTTGCTGATGCTGGTTCAACTTTGAACGCCAAGAAATGAGAGTTCCATAGGAGAAAGTTAAAATTATTTGGCCATATCTTTTCATATGGGGCATGACACCCGATCAAGCTAAAGTGCAAGTACTGTCAACTGCCAGTCCCCCACAAAATGTTTCCATGTTACTTTTTTCCTTGGCATGGCCAGCTGTTGTAGATACATACATGACATTGCCATTGTCAGTGTGCCATCAAGAAACTTGCCGAAAAAGAATATTTCTTTTATTTGGTCACATTAATGCGAGAAAAGCTTCCAGAAAATAAAACAAGCTATTGAGATTGTTCCTGAAATGACATACTTTGATCCCAAGCTTTTTACTGAGGTTGTTGTTGAGGCTAGCCCTGTCGAGTTAGGCGCCATCCTTGCACAGCACAGCGGACACCCAAATGCTCGAAGATGTAATGTGGCACATGCAAGTCGTAGTTTGTCCCAATCTGAAAGTGATTTTTCACAATTTGAGAAAGAAAGCTTAGCGGTGGTGTGGGCTGATAACCATTTCCACATATTCTTGTATGGGAAGCCCTTCACACTTGTGACGGATCATCAATCATTTTTGACTATCTTTGGCAAGCCAAAGGCAAAAATACCTCCTCGCATTGAACGTTGGCGTCTGTGATTGCAACAATACAACCACACCATCGTTCATCATCCAGGGAAAGATCAGAACTCTGTTGACTACTTCTCACGAGTGCCCCTACAGTGCCTTGGCACCCATTTTAAAACGGTTGAAGTCTACATTAATTTCATAGTGAAATCAAGAGCTCCAGCTGCCATTTTGTTGGAAAAAATTGTCACTGCCACAAGTCAAGTTAGTAACATGCTAAAACTGAAAAACATTATTACACATCAGTCTTTGTACCAGCACCCTGCACCTATTAGCAGTGACAGTGAATTCCAAAAGTTTAAAAAGGTCAAAATTAACTGTCCCTTGCTGAAGAAGGTATTACTCTAAGAGGTTCGAGAATTGTCATTCTGGAGAGTCAGCAACAACAGATAATTGCAGTAGCCAATGAAGGACATCATGGAATTTTTGCCACCAAACGATCTCGCCGCGACCGAGTCTGGTTTCCAAATCTCGAAAACCACTCAGCACATGTTAGACATGTCAGAATTGCCAACGTATGCATGGGAAAGAATTGCATTTGACTTCTTCAATCCTCTTGTTGATGAATACTCCTGTTTCCCCTTGATAGAAGATCTCTCATCGATCACTCAAGAAAGAGTAATCGAAAAATTAGATGGCATCTTTGCAACAGTTGAGAATTCAGAGACTTTCTCAGTCATCTTAATGTGAAGCATCATTAGAGCATAGCTCTTTGGCCACAGGCTAATGGCCTTGTCAAACCTTTCATGAGTACTCTTAAGAAAGTTGTCCAGTGTGCTGCAACAGAAAAGCTCGACCACAAATCTGTCTTAAATTCAAGTTGTCAAGCTTACCGTTTTACTCCTCACTTGACCACAGGTGAAAGCCCTTCTACCTCTGATGTTCAGGAGAGCCATGATGACCATGTGACCTCAATGGACCAACAGAAGATCAATACTGAGGAAGAAAGCTGCATGAAAGACTTGGATCATAAGAGGAACACAAAGGCCCATGCAGTAAGCGTCAGCATGCATAAGACGTTACGTTCTCTAGAGGATATTGAATTTTAGTTCATCAGCATAGAAAATGAGTCTTATGCTCTGTTCAATGCTGAACCATTTCATGTTGTGACCAGCAAAAGACACACGGTGTCTACCCAATGTGGGAAGTCCATTATGTGAGATTCCTCGCATTTCTCGATATGTGGCACATCAGGCCCTGATGTAGAGACGGGGTCTGAAAGGACATTAAAGAACCCCTGACCACTGCTGCTTCTACATGACCAACATTGGTTATGGACACTTCTACTGCCTGTCTCCAGTTTCTGAAGACACGGTCAGGACATGTGATCAAAGCGCCACGAACACTCATTGAAGAAATATGATTATGTATTATTGTAAAAAAAAAGATTTTTTTTTTAATTTAACAAGGGGGTAGATTTAGAGTCGTGTGAGTTTGTAATGATGGAACCCTTGTGGTTACTGATGGACTCTGTAGAATTGTGGCGTAAGCATTAGAGCGTAGTCAAATGAATGCAGGTATAGAATGTTGAGATCGCGGTTCCACACAGAAGAATAAAGACGTGCTATACTAATCTCCGTGTGTGGCATAGTCAGTGGCGAGTGCCTGAGCTGGGGAGGACGCTACAGAGGGCGGCATGGATTTACTATTCTTAACTCCACATTTACGTTCCTTGAAGAGATATATATCACCAAGCTGCGTATATATGGAATTAAGTATAGAAAATGTATAGAAACATACCTTTACATTTTGTCCCTCAACATTGTAGTAACAATATTCTCTTCCATCAATATCTGGGCTTCTATTATCCTAGCCTACTCCGATCCATATTAGGGTGCTGACATGTCAGAGAAACATTACTCCTTTCTCTTTGTGCTATATAAAATGTTACATGTTTCTCTGATGAGGAAACAGAGGCACAAAAAACACCAAACAGTACTGGGAACCTAAACCATTTATAACAAAAACTGCCAGGATTTAATTATTACCTCTTAGGAACATTTTGAAAAACATGGGTTGAAATAGAGCAAAATAAAGCACACATTTCACTTAAAGTTGTTAAAAAGCCATAGGTTCTGAAAGGGCACTCATTAAACATTGAAGTTCTTTCTAATAATGGTAAAGGTAATGAAATTCAATGCTGTTCATTAGTTGATCCCATTTTCCCATATGTGGTATGGGTACCCCCTTATGCCAAAAAATGGCTCTAGTATTTCAGAGCTAGCATTCTGTTAAGGTTGCCCGCCACCCCCCCCCCCACTCTCCCCATATGCCACAGTTGTCCTACCTTCTGCCAAGAATTACATAAAATGTGCAGGCTGCAGCATTTTTTTCGCAGGTACTCCTATGCCAAGAATTGCACCCAGTATGTCAGTGCCAGCATTTTGTAATGGGTGCCTCGCTAAGTCAAGAATTATCTTGAGTATGTGAAGACCAAACTGCAGACTTACAAGTATTATATCATGCTCTCTCTCAAGCTCACTTCCATCCAGTCACTCACACTTATCCTCACTCACTCACATTCATTCTTGCTCACTCATGCTCACTTACTTGCACTCACTCATTCCTATTCTCGCTCTCTTGCATTCATTCTTACTCTCACTTATTGTCACTCTGACTCACTCTCTCTTACACTTTCTCCATCACCCTCACTTGCATTCATTCTTATGTTCATTTGCACATTCTCACTCAAGTTCAGTTATTCCCACTCACTCTTACACACTTATTCTCACGCACTCTAATTCGCATTCACTCCTATTCTTGTTCACACTTAGTTTCTCACTCACTCTCCCATGCACTCACTCTACTTCTCACTGTCTTATTCTCGAGTTATTCTCAGTCACTCTGACTCTTTATTTTGCTCATAGTTACACTCACTGTTACTCATTCTCAAGCATTCTCCTTCACACTCTAATACTTCTCACACTCATTCTTACTTTTTCATTATCAATCAAATCCAGTCACTCTGACTCAATCATACTCCCTCTCTGCTGGTCAGTCTCACTCATTCGTACTCACCCTTTCACTCATTTGCACAAACACACACACCCATTCACATGCACACACATTCAGACACACACTCCCACATTCGCACAGTCTCTCGTATACAAACGCACTCTCACCCTAATGCACGGACACAACATACATTTAAAGCATTTTTATTTTAGTTACCCTAGCTGCCAGTGAATGTCATGTTACAGCTTTTGGTGCTCCATTATTAATACACTAATAGTGAATAATAGACTATTATGCATTATCAAATAATAAAAATGAGCAGTAAACAAGGAGGTGGGCACCATTTTTTTTAATATATTTTTTATTAGTTCATGATTTAAAAAGTTACAGATATGACATTTCATATTTCATTAGCAATTTAACAATTAAATAGAAAAAACATGATAATACTAAAAAAGAAAAAAAAGGAGAATAAAAAGAAAAAATCATGCACAAGTTTGGTTAGTTTAATCCCCCCCGCTCCCACCCCAGTGTCCACCCATCCCTCCCTCCAGGAGTTGGACACGCAAAAAATAAAAAAAAATAAAAAATTGATTTGGGGCTTACCCCTACCTCTCAAGCCATCTAGTCAGTGGTTTCCAAACTTTAAGACCTTTCGATCAGGACCCTAATCCTCTTTTTTCATAAATATCTTTTTCAAAGTTATAATTAGCCAGTAGACAAGACAGCCATTGATGAAATCCCGGGGGAGTTGGATCTAGCCAGGCTGAAGACAGACATAAACGAAGTATCGCCATGCCTCTAAATACCAGTTTTTCTCCTGGCTTCCCTTGCAATTCCTGGTCCACTCCAAGTCCAATCAGGGATGGGAAAAGAAAAAGTTCAGTCCCTAGCACCTCCTTAAAAAAGTTTGAAATCTCTTGTTTTGGATTGCTTAATGCATCGCAGGAGGCGAACATATGATTTAGATCCGCCTGATATAGTGCACACCGGGGGCATAGAGTCCCTCTCCCTGTCCTCCATTTAGCAATCTTTTTCGGGGTGTAATAAAATGAGAAACAGGATTTATAATACTGAGCCTGAAGCCGGGCTGGATTTAACAATCTTTGTGCTAACTCAGTTGAGTATAAAAATAGATCTTCCAAAATTCCTATCTCTTCTTTCCGTTTTACGGCTCGTGCATCTAAATCATCTGGCATTAATGAATTAAAAAAATTGTACACAACTCCAATAGATAGTGGTGTTAAATAGTACATCTTCAGAATGATGACATTAGAAAGTAGTAGTTTCTTCTTAATATTTATTCTTTGAGTAGTGGATCAACTGCCTCTGGCTCATCTTCACAAACCCTCACACAAGTTCTACAAGAAGTCAGAGCAGCTGTAACCTTCTAGATGTCATTGAAATACAGGAGCCAGTTAAGTGAATAACATTATAACAAGTGGTCCATTCTTTCTCAGGTTATCTATGTTATGATTATTGACAAATCCAGCTGGGCCACCACCTTTTTTGCTTAGAAAGTCTCGTATTTGGAGGTACTTATAAAAATCCCGCCAATCTAATTCATACCGCTCCTTGAGATTTTCTAAAGTGACTATATCAGTTAGAGAATAAAAGTCGCCGAGCTTGGATAAACCCTTATCTTGCCATTTGTTGACTATTGAATCTTTAAAAATTTCCGGCAAGTTAGGATTATTACAAATCGGTGTATAATAATTCAGGCGGCCGAATCCTAGCATTTTACAAACTGACCTCATAAATCTATATCCTCCGATCAGCGTTTTAAAGCGGACCTTCTTATAGTGGCTGTCATTCAAAAATCTCCAAACCCATCCCCATGCGTCTTTGCCCATTATAAGTTCGATAGGTGTAGGGATTTCTTTTAACATATTTTCTATTGGCTCATCAGTAATAAGAGTTAGGTTAAACAATAGAGTGGTTGCCCAGTAATAGAGTCTTACATTTGATAGAGCCAATCCACCCCTTTCTCTTGGCAAAGATAGATATGTATATGCTCTTCTGGGCTTTTCATATGCCCAGATAAAGCGAGGTGTCAAGGAGTTTGCAGGTATTTAAAATTCGGCTTACAATGACATGATAGGGCTTTTAGTGTCTTCTGTGAGTCGGCCCGGTGGAGCCGAGCAAACGCGGCAGCTGTTCAGACGGCATCTTGCCTCCGATGGAAATGAGCACCCTGATGCCCATAATGGCGAGCCACTCCTGTGCTCTTGGTGCTGGTTTTGCCACCTCTGGCGCCTAGAGTCAGTCAGTCAAATAACTTTATTCGATTCATATGAATCATAAAAGTTTGCATACATACATAAAAATAATTTAAAGAAACTTATGCAAAAAGGACTGGCACAAAATACATAGATAAACTTTAAAATGTAAGACCTCAGAACATAAAACATCCTCCTACAGAGCTCTTACTCCCCCTGCACAAATTCCATATTTAATCAAAATAATTCATCATATCAATATTCTACACATTAAAACTAAATAAATAATCCCATAAAATCATTTAAAAAAAACGTAATTTCCTATTACAGTTCATAGCGTTTCCTAATTGATAAAGCCGTTCGAGTGAAGTTAAGCACAACAATACAAATAGCAGCAGTAGATAAAGAGCGTTAAAAATTAAAACCCTTCTGATAGGAACAGGGTCAAATCTTGCTCAACACAGGCTTAATAAAACGTGCCGTTGGATCTTTGTAGAGCTTGCAAAACAACACAAAGTGCCTCATGCTTTGTTGGGCTTGATTATTGCACGGACAGGGAGTTAGTTTCTCACACCAACTTGCCTGTGTAGAAAAAGCCACAAGAAAGTGAAATGTGCAAAGACGGAATCTAGTCATGAGGAAACGTGATAGTACTTGAATAGTAAAAGACAAATAAAATTGCGGCTGGTTTGGGTGCCCATCTACACAGTTACGTGTTTCACAATCCCGATTAAACATACTTTCTTCGGCATAATAAGCATTTTTTATTATTAATTTCATATTAGATTGAATACAATCGGGATTATCATAATAAAGCCCTAACCCAATCTTATAAGAAAAATTCTTTAACATATCGAAGCCAGGGGATAGCAAGAGTCTTTTCAAGGTTCATACAATCTCTACAAATACCCCTTGAGAATGAGAAGTCCTCTGAGGTCCATACTTTTCCCCAGAGGATCAGGGGGCAATGTTTATTCTATCTCTTACGAAGTCCAACCCCACTTCTGAACGGCTGAAAGTTGTGGATGAACTAATAGGGATCATTAATAATCTTTTTAAAAATTTATTTTCCAGAATTTGTAACTGGTTACTTTTATGGTGTCCCCATTCGCCCGCCCCGAAGGTAGCTACTGATAGGCGTTTAGATTTGTATAGGGTCATCATTTCCGCTACTGGCTTATGTCCTAGCTTGCAAGCAAAGAGGAACAGCCCCTCTACTATTCTGCTAGTGTGTTGAACTCTTCCCACAATCAGTTGTTCCCAATTTAATTTATTATTAAAAACATTCCCTAAATAAGTAAAATTGGACACCTTATCAATAATCTTTTCCGTCACCATGAATTTCCTTGTTTTCATTTGTTTGGGACCACACACCATGATAAAAAATTTACTAAAATGTACTTTCAGGTCCAATGCCAACATAAAGTCAGTAAAAGCATTTAAGACTTTTTGGAGGCTATTGGCCGTCAAAGCCATCAAAAAGTGTCATCTGCATATGACAACAGGGGTACTGATTTGCCTCCTATATTAGGAAAGTCTAGTTGTTGCTCTAGCAGAAAAGCCTCCAGGCCATTTGTGTATAAAAGGAATAAAAAAGGGGCCAGGATACAACCATGGCGAACCTCCTCTGTAGAAGCAATTGACCTAGGCTTCTCTCCCCCAGGACCATAGCAAATGGCAACAGTACTGGAGGCATGCAACTTGCGCAACAGTGTTATAAGGGGCTCCTCGAAACCCATTTTTTCTATTAGTTTCCACAACTTCCTCCTATTAACAGTGTCGAATGAGCTGGATAAGTCCATGAAAGCCAGGTGGATTGACACCCTCCTGGCCTTCATGTACTTACCCATGATCAGGGATAAGTTGAGGCACTGTTTGTTTGTTCCCATGCCGCTTCTGAATCCATATCGTGTATTGGATATAAGTCCAGAGGCATTAGCCCAAGATTCCAGGCGTACAAGGATTACCCTTCCCAGGACTTTACATGTGGCATCAATTAAGGAGATGGGCCTGTAGCATGCAGAATCATTTCTATAACCTTTTTTATAGATCGGCACCACTGCTGCCTCTTTCCATGAGGAAGGAATACGACCCACTATTACAGCTTTGAAGACATTAACCAGCAACGGTGCCCATAATTCGGGATTGCTTTTAAACAAATCCAGGGGCACCCCATCCGGGCCTGGTGATTTCGAGGCAATACCCTTTATTAAAGCATCTTCAACCTCACTTACTGTCAGGGAGGAACTAGGATGGTATGCTGTATCTGGATTAGTTACTATTTCATCCCCTTGTTCATGTAGTGAGACGCAATTTGGGTTAAATATTTTTGTAAAATCAGGTTTCCAGGCTTCCCCCAATATTGTCGATTCCATGCTCCTTGACTCATTGGCGAAAAGGGGGCGATTAATAACTTCCCAGAAACTTTTAGAATCCCTGAGATTATTAGCTCTTTCAAGGTCTTCTCAGGCCAGTCTTCTCAGTTCATCCTTTCTCTGCCCAATTACACGTTTATAGGTTTGCCTCATACTCTTAATTAAGATTTGATCACGGGGGATTGCATGCAAGGCATTCTTAAGATCTTTATGTGCCCCGGAACACTCGGCATTTAACCATCTTATTTCTTGAGCATCCCACCTTTTCACTGACTTTAAGTCTTTGGCAACATTTTTACAAATTAATTCAAAATCGTTTATGACCACGTTAGGGTGGGAATCGAAAGATAAACATGACATGATTTGATTTGAATTGGCTTTAACAGTATTCTCCTCAAACTGAGAGGGATTTATTTTACTCCATTTTAGTCTCACTCCCTGGTTACGATTATGCTTGAGTGGGCGCTTATCACCCTTGCCCACCTGCGCCGTTACATACAGGGAAATCGTAAGGGGATAGTGGTCACTAACTGGGTTTGGTTCAACCGCAAATCTTTTTACAAGGCAGGCTAATTTTCTAGATATTAGCAAAAACTCAATTGTACTAGTTTTACCTCCACCCTCGTAGGTTGGATATTGTATGGGTGGGGTACTAACCAAGGTATCAACCAAACATAAATCGTTTACCACAATAATAGTATGTTTAAAATGTGGCAAGGGTTGGTTCTCGGTATCAAGAACCCCACAAACTTAATTTGAACTATACCCGCATAATGTGCAATTGAAGTTGCCTGCCCAAATTAGACATTAAGTATAACATTTCCCTGCAACCTTGTCAATTTCCTCTTTGACGGTATTAATGACCTCTCAATTATTCGGATCAAAAATATTTTAATACCAATGTACCAATAGTATTGTGGCATCAGTCAAATTTGAAATCAAAATAAGCTGTACCATGGGGAATCAATTATGTTCTCTGTCTTTAGTGACCCATATTTAACTGAAATCAATGTCACTAATCCTCCCTTTGCTCACCCTACAAATGATGGTGTTGCCTGAACATTAAAAGAACAGTATCCATCTATATCAATATGATTCATACTCCTGGTTTCCTGGACACAGATAATGTCAAATGTCTTAACATATTGTAACCAGGTCGCATCGGTTAATTTTGAGGAGATGCCTGCAATGTTCCAAGAGATGAGTCTAAGGGGACAGGTGTTATAGTCATACGCCACTGTGGCTTGCCCAATAATTTTAGTAATTGCTGGCGCTGGTGAAGGGTGTAAGCTAATATCAGGATCATGATCATATGTATAAGTGGAGGTGACTGCACTATCTGCTAAATCAGGGGCTTTCTCTATATCGTTCATTAAAGTGTCCGTTTTCCCTAAATTTCTCAGAACGGGGATTTGTCAGTCTATATCTGCGAGCCCACTCAATGCCTCAAAACGATTTGGGTGAAACCAAGGAGGGTGCAGAGGGTGCTTGTTTGCCCGCATGAACCTCTCCTCCTCTACAATATGCCATGGAGGTCTGGGCGGTTGATAGAAGAACCCCAGGGGTAGAAGGGATATTCCCCTTGTATCTACGGACGAATTGTCCATTCTATCTAATAATGTCTTGCCCAAACCTGGGGATCTAAATGATAAAACTATACAATCTCCAGGGAAAGTCTTAATAGATTTTCCCACCCACCCAATCCGACGCACCATCTTAAATTCTGAAAATAGCAAATTGTTACTTATCCACGTCCTAGCACTCAAAAAGTGCATTGATTTGTTCTTCAGCGTTGACCAGTGCTCTGGCTCACCGGGCAGCAATGGAGAAACATTGGCCAATACCAGGGTGTATGGAGTTGCTTCTGGTGGTAAATGGAGATGGGTGTGAGGGCCACGGGGGCTTCTTTGGTCAGGAGTCTGTCCTATTGTGCTTGTGGACCGGGAATCTCTCACCTTGGGCGCAGCGAAACTTATCAATGCAGGCGCTACCTGAGGTGTGTGTGATCTGGCCCTGCTTAGTGGTCAAACCTTTTGTCTGTTGTGTGATCTCAGTACCATTTGACAGAGTGCATGCTACCGTTGGGCACTGTGAGTCATCTCCGTGTCTAAGAGGAGGGTCAGGATGGCGCACAACCCCCCTCTCGACAATACTCTTAGATGGGTCATTAGGGGGAATAACATCTACTCTCTTCTGGGAGCGATCAAGCAACGTTGGGGAGGTACCAATAGTTACTGACTTTTCAAGATTAATTAATCTTGCCTCAATCTCAATTAGCTTTTATGATATCAGTTCTAATAAGGCTGAAACCGATAACTCTAATTTTTTTCCAAAATCTTCCCCCTCCTGTGATGTTAAACCTCCCTTAGATACCACTTCTTTTAAGGTTGGAACAGACCCCTGATTGCACTCTTTATCGGCTGGTTTACTCCTACACCCTAATGGTTCAGGCAAAAGGTAGTTTTATTCATTAGGGGCCTGCTCTTTCGTTTTCTTGGCTGGTGGTGCCAGGCTGTTCCCATGGTTAGATTTTGCTTTCTGACCCCGTGTCACTACATTTGGCACAATAGATTTATCAGATTTGTCAATAACGTCAATGATATCAGAAGCATTAGAGACATTAGAGGCACTAATAACTTCTAAATCCAAAACTGTTGTGCGAGACATGATGGTATGCAATGAATTTCCTTCCGGATTACATTGTAGCACAGGGATAGCGGGAGCAGACCGATTCTGAGGGTTTTGGGGGTCCACGGAAAATCTGCGCTCTGTGAGCTCTATTTCATGAATGAGTGCGGACTCAGCCCTAAGTAAGAAAGCATCCAGGGTCCCCACGACCCCCTGCCCATTTCCACATTTCGGCCTACTCATTTTTAACCCCCTTCGGTCTACAAACAATGTCAATGTCAGTGATATCAGCGTTTCAGTACCTTAAATTGCCATTACAAGTTGGCTCCAGATCCGTAGATTTCAATAGTGTGGCCCAGCCCGGCCTACTTCGGCCTCTGACGGGCTCGGACGGGCCCGCCCTTGGCCAGGGCTTTGCCCCCGCGCGACCCGCGCTGCGGGATCGCCAGCTGCCTCTTACACGGCTCCTGGCGCTTTGCAGGTGTGTAGGCGCCTCCCCTGGCACGTGGGACTATGGGTATTGAAGTCCCCTCCTTTCCAAGTACGGGCTGGCAAATGCGGTGATGCAAACAGGCAGCAAACAGCAAACAAAGGATTCCTTGCTGCGGACTCCCGGCCGCCTCTTAAGCACCTCCTGGCACTTTGCAGATGTGTAGGCGCCTCCCCTGGCATGTGGGACTATGGGTATTGAAGTCCACTCCTTTCCAAGTATGGGCTGGCAAATGCAGCGATACCAACAGGCAGCAAACATGATGAGTCTTCTTCAGCTCTTCTGGAGTCTCTCTTGCATCTGCCTGCCTATTAACTCTTCCTTTCTCTCTCCTCTGCCTTGTTATTTCCCTCTCCCCTGACAACGCCCAGGGGAAGCCAGAGTCATTGAGATTCCTTTTATAAGGATTCTTTGAAGGATCAACACGAAATGTATAATTCTATTGCAATTTTTTTTATTTTAAAGCACTATGATGTGTTTTTGAAAAATAGTTTATAAAGCCTTCACAACTTGCTCCAGAGGCAGCCCTGACCAGAGCCCACGTGCCAGGAATGTTGGCATCAGTGTTACATTGTAGTGTGAGTCTCACTGCTGAATTTATTTATGGCAGCCAAAAGTTCCTGTTGCTGCAGGATAAAATGATTTGCTGCCTATCTTTTTAAACAAGCAAGTAGTGAAATCTCTCTTGGTGCGTGGTGAGGCGTGTATGCTTCAGGAGAGACCCACAGTACTGTTGGGACATAGATTGTGGGGCCTGCATGATCTGCTTGACCTCTTAGATAACCACCAATACCATGTAACACCCACAAGTGGCATTGTTTTGCAGGAGCCTGTCTCCTCCTTCTGTTGCCACAGTAGGACTGTTGCTTCCTATAGATACTGATATGCTTGCAACCAGTGAAGGACTGCGTTTTACATTGTTTGTCACTTTTGCTTAAGGGAAGATCCGCACTATAAGCCCTTCCCACATAGTGCAGCGTGCCCCTTTACAGCCCTTTTTTACTTACATTTTTAATTGGTCCTTTGTTCACTTTTAGCAGAATGAAAGGTTAATTTGATCCCTACAAGATTTAAAACTGTGATCTGTAGGTACGCTAGCTCAGGTGACAAATGTACGAGCTAAAGAGATCTGTATGAAATGATAATTACTTATTATAGAGGCAGGTATCACGAGTTAAATGTTGTGCAGAAAACTGTGGCACTGGTTACCAGCGCTCATCCACCACCCTCCTGACTGAAGGAAAAGTGTTCACGTAGAGCAGCAACAGTATGAATGAATAACTTTATTCGGCTGAAAATACAACCATAAAAGTGCGCACACACACGTAAAACCAATAAAATGTGTTAAAATACAGATATGAATAAATACATCCTCAATTAACAATGTTAAAATTAAAAAACACTTTAAATCCCAATTGATCACAGTTATCACAATTTAAATAAAGTGCATTGTGCCCCATGAACGTACAGCAGCGCAGAGAAGTCCACTTACAGCTGTGCATATCTCTGCGTCTGAAATTTGCTGGAGAAAATGATAGGATAGTACACAACACCTTCAATTCCTTAATTTCATAATAGGAACAAAACAGCTCTTAGTGTATAGTTTTAAAAAATTATAGAAGAAAAGAAAATTAATCATTTTTTGTTTGGAATCATTATTACACGGGCAAACCCTTGTGGCTAAATTCGGCTGGTACCCCACGGGAAAACAAAGTAGGTATTTTACTGTATCCGCTCTGAACCGAAATAATAGAGAGCGTTCCCAGTTTCCTCCTGATTTCCATAGGTAACTATCCGAATTAACCTTCGTGTTTATAGACAAATCATTTACAATAGTTATTTTCTGGGATTAATCCCTGACCCTCTTCACGTGGAGCTATGCTAACATCACTGCAGACACAGGTTTTTTGTCAATAGCGTCACCTGAGGCTGTTTCTTAAAATGCATGCGCAAACTCAATCCCATTAAGTGATCCATTACCATACATCAACCAATGAATAGAAACTCCTTATCACTTTGTAGTATCTGCCCGCATGTATGTTTACCGCATGGGCAGTGTGGTGCGTCATACTGATGGTCGCGAGTGCTTTCCCAGCTGACCGTCGGGACTGCGCTGCATGACCACTCATCAACGGACGCTGTTGCATGTCTGCAGGGTTTGAGTTTTGTCTCACTACAAATAAACACCTGAATATCATCGTGGCTCCTGTCCCATCATTACATGGCTGATGTGGCGATGATTTTGATTCTAACCCCTCAAGGAACTCACGTGGTCTCTGCCAACTCGTGGACCCCATTGCATATCATTGTGAAGAAATCACCGGGTGCCCAGCAGCGTATGTCACGCTAAGCAACTTCAGCAAATGCTTCCATTGTGTCAAGACTCCGTCTACAGGGGAGGATCAGAAAATTGCCGGGATATCCTGGAATGCCTTCTTTGAACTCCGCCTACCAGAGGTGGTCTTAAGTGTTGACGGGCTTGTGTTTCAGCCTGGAAAAAAGACTGAAGCTGGAAGTGCGAGTATTTCAACATAGTTGGAGCGGCAAGTTGTGGAACGCAGGACGGTTTGTACAATGGGATCTTGTAAGTACATTCCAACGTTACATGGTGCAAGGCAGATATTTGTCTTCCCTGAGGGAGTGCCTGTTGAAGCTTAGAGAATTGACATTGGTTACCTTAGAATCATCAAGCTCGCTTACGTATATTTTGTTCATGCTGGTAACTCAGTCCATTTAAGTTCCTGCTTTTAGACAATAGTGCAGAGCAGTGCAATAATAACGCTAGGTATTATTATTTATTATATATTTTTTAATTTTATTATTATTATTTAATAACTTTTGAACACAGATGCACAGCTAAGCTTAGCAGTGGAAGTATTTCCCATCTCATCAGCGGTGACACGCACACCTTGTGCTTGTCCGCACGGTGATACACACACCAATATCTGGTTACTTAAACACTGCTGTGACATGCACACATTATGCTTGTCAGTGTGGTGATGCGAACACTAGTGGTTTATATGTGCACACATATATATATTCAGTGAAAAAACCATAGGTTTCACACACGTTATAGTTAGGAATTAGCATTTAAAAAACCTTAGAAATTCAGTGAAAAAACCATAGGTTTCACACATGTTATAGTTAGCTGGACATTTTACTCGTAAAAAACCAATGAAATTCCCCCGTTATAGTTAGTTCAGCTAACTATAACTCGCGCGCCCGCAATGCACTGCTGATGACGTCACATATTACATCACTCATGACATGGTCAGTGACATCACTCATGACATCACTGATGACATCTCAAATGACATCACTGATGACATCACTGATGACATCATCCTTGTGATAGAGTGGCAGACCTCCTCTTCCCCTAATATAACCTTTGATACACACATTCAAAAATAGAGACTAAAATTTACAAAACAATGGACATACCAATAACAGTTAAAACAACCTCTTCAGTAATTCTAAGATCCACATACACATCCACTCATTCACCAACAGTCCAATACAGTCACTCATACATGTACTCACTTATCATATGTACTCATACACCTATACATCCTGTTACACAATGCCACTCATCCATAGAGCTACTCACACACATAGTCACTCATGCTAATAAAGAATCAAACATACATTTACTTGCATATACAGTTATACACACACCACCACACTTACTTCTACGGAAACTTACACATACTTAGTCTTTTAAACAATCACTTATAGAAATACATACTTATTCATACAGGAACTCTTTCAATCTCTCACTCTCACATATACTCACATATATAAACCAATAGTCACATATACTAGTTTTAAACATATGTAGTTACTCATAAAGACACTATTGAGACAGTCATTCACTCACTAACACACCCATACACACACTCATCCACCCATGCAGTCCTGCACACATGCTCTGTTCAACACATACAAACAGTGAGTCACTCATTCATGCACCTATGCACTACGTCATACCCCCCACCGAACCATGCAGACACTCATACTGATACTCAAAAAACCAACTAATAACCTATATAGACACCCATGTAGCTACTCACCAACCCATGCAGCCACTTATACACAAAGTGAGAGACTGATACAGATATTTATATATTTAAACATTACTCACTAAGCCATGTATTCACTATGATACACTTAATCAGTCAGTTACACAATCAATTTTTTAAAAACAAATCATCCATTTAGACACTTATATACCCATTTATTCTTCCATCGACCTTGAGATATACATATATAAAACATATTTAATTTTCAGAAAAACACACATTCACTGGATGATGACATCAGTGATGTCATCAGTGATGTCATTTGAGATGTCATCAGTGATGTCATGAGTGATGTCACTGACCATGTCATGAGTGATGTAATATGTGACGTCATCAGCAGTGCATTGCGGGCGCGCGAGTTATAGTTAGCTGAACTAACTATAACGGGGGAATTTCATTGGTTTTTTACGAGTAAAATGTCCAGCTAACTATAACATGTGTGAAACCTATGGTTTTTTCACTGAATTTCTAAGGTTTTTTAAATGCTAATTCCTAACTATAACGTGTGTGAAACCTATGGTTTTTTCACTGAATTTCTAAGGTTTTTTAAATACTAATTCCTAACTATAACGTGAGTGAAACCCATGGTTTTTTCAGTGAATTTGCAAGGTTTTTTAAATGCTAATTTTTTTTTTTTTCTTCTATTTTTTTTAACATATTTTTATTTTAATTTTCTTACCTTTTATAAAGACTATGGTTAAATTTTTAAAATTCTTTAATATGTTTTTTTAATATATTTTTTAAAATAAACATGTAAAATTTATTTGCAGTACTTTTTTTCTATTTTTTTTATTATTTTTTTAGTACGCGTACCGTAAGCTTACGGTAAGCGTACGGTTTACGCAACGTCCGTAATTTATCTACGCTGCTTGCGTATAGTTACGCAATTTGCGTAGCCGCGCGTACTCCGCGTGGGACGCGTGCGCGCGTACGCTACACGCGCACGTTACGCGGAAGTGTCGGGTAGTGACTGTTATGCGCATGTGCGCGTGAGCGTGTCTTTTTTACGCGCATGCGCACTTTTGCCGTAAGCGTACCGTAAGCGTACCGTAAGCGTACGGTAGGTCATGTGATCATGAAACACAACTTTTGATTGGTTGAAACTACTTTCAGTTCTAGAACTCTCCTACACCACACCCATTCCTCTCATTTCTGCTTGTGATCCCTTAGGAGAAGGAGCTGGGTTGTCTTTGTGATACGATGGCAGAACAGCAGAGCTCTTCTGAGAGTGAGGCTAGCACTAGCAGCACTGTTTTGAGGCAGAGAGCGAGGAAACAAAAGCCCTCTTATGTATGGGATTATTTTACTTTTCCTGAAGGCCAGCAAAAGGTGAATGCACCCTTAGTAACTTGCAAGCTGTGTCAGCGTGTACTTTCTAGAGGTAATCCTGACAGGAAGTATTCCTTTGGGAATCATACCATGAAGAGACACCTCAAGGATGTACACAGAAGGACACATGGTCATCTTTTTGGAGGTAACTCTTCAGAAAGACAAGCAAGTACATCCACAGCAGCTCAGCCTGGACCATCATCTGCAGAGCTGACTCCTTCTTCTGCAGGTCAGGTGAGCCCTTCATCTGTGGGGGGAGCATCTCCTTTTGCTGGCCCTCTGGAAATGAACCCTCGATTTCGAAGGGTTGATATTCGATGCGCCTTTTGTCAAGATCTAATTTGCCATAGGGAGACCAGTGTTTCCCTAGTGAACAACAAAATAGATCAGCACATTTGTCGCTTTGAATAATTTTCCCATTCTTTCTTTCCTCTGTCCCTGCATGAACACAACGGTTCTTTTAAGAGCCAACCTTATCTTTCATCTTTTTTTTACATATGTTTTTAAAAACTTTTTTTTTTTTTTTTTACCGTACGCGTACGGTGCGCGTACTTTTTTTTTTTTTTTTTTTTTAAAAACACTAAAAATCAATTATCACATTACAAGGTCCTTGAGAGACTACAATTATTATTATTGACTTACCATACCCACTCAAAAAAATATTTATTCATTTGTTTTTTAAAAAAATAGCTTTAAAAATGGTTCTAGTTTTCGAAATTTTTCTATATCAATCTGGAAAAAAAAGAAAAAAGTATTAATATTTTTAAAACATTTTATAATACAGTACACATATTTACATATTTTTCAAAAAATATTTTTGCCATATTTTTGCTGTTTTCAGAATATATTGCATTTCACTATAAATTGTGAAAGCAATTGCATTCATCATTTTACAGCGGGCAAAAAAAAATAACAATCACAAAGATTGTATTAAAAAAGCCCAGAATCTCTTTTTACTTAAACTTAACATTATAGAAATGCATAATATTCTAAAAAAATATCATCTAATACCAATACTTATTTCTTTAAAATACCGTCTGATATGTTTGTTTCAGAAGTATAATCACAATATTATATCTCAAATAACTCCACAATACATCTGATTCCATTTCCTTTAGGCCAAATAGTAATTTTAAAAAAAATTTTGGAATAAATTTCCAACGGTAATCCAATAAAATTCTAAAGTTTAATTTGTCCAGATCTCACCGATTCTCTGTAACATTTTGGTTCACGAAAATTTTTTTAATAATTTATTAAGTCCACAATAGAATTGGTTACTTTTCCGCATGGCCAAATAGTAATTTTTTAAATCATTTTTGAAAAAATTTCCAATGGCAGTCCAATAACATTCCAAAATTTAAATTGTGCAGATGTTACCGATTATCTCTAAATTATTGGTTTTTGAAAGTTTCATTAAAAATTAAAAAAGTCCACATTACAATTGGTTATCTTTCCATTAGGCCAAATGATAATTTAAAAAATCTTTTTTTTACAAAATTGCAATGGTAATCCAGTAAAATGGTAAAATTATTTTGTCCAGATCTTGCCAAATCTCTCTAAAATTTAGGTTTCAGGAAGATTAGATAGGAATTTGCTAAATCAAAAGGCAAACGTTGTTTGAAAATCAATTGGGAATCATTACACAGTGTCCAACCTTTTTCACATTTAAGATAAACTGTGTAATGTCCAGAAGTAACAGTAGGTCCATCATGGAAAATTATTGCAACAGTTACAAAAGTTTTTCCTGAAATTGATAATTGCTGTCCTGTAAACTTCTTTATTAAAGTATCCAATTTTGAACCATCAGCTCTACATCGTTGCATCATTAAAATTACATACTGTCCGTATTCCTTTAAAATTAATGTTGAAAACATGTCAGATTTACACTCACCACATTTCATGCTATGATTAGCATCTTTAACTAATTTTGCAAAAGTGACTGTTTTACTCTCTGGCAATGTCAAATAAATAAACCTTTCATTATCAACATTAGAGCCACATATATTATAACAATTTTCACAACTATGTTCCCATTTATAAGAGAGACCAAAAAAAATTTCAATGGGAACTCCTTCTTCTTCCACTACCTGAAGAAAATACATCAAGAATTCCTGTGCGTCTTGCTGTACATTTTGAGAAAACTGTGTTCGTCCTGAACATACATCTAAAAGTTTTCTAATTTCAGTAGCACTTTCTATTTGAGTTTTATCTTTACTCAGCTTTTGAAAAAGGAGACTCAGCTCTGAACAGAATCTTTTTCCCTGATTTACTATTATCTGCTCTTGCAAACTTTCCAGATAAAATGCAACATTCAGCACTACATTTGCGTAGCAGTTGACACCAGAGCTATTTTCAAAATGACATCCTACAACCTGTTCTTCATTTTCCTTTTTCTTTTTGCTTACAATTACATCACTCCTCTTTTTTTTCCTCTTCTCTACATCTTCATTACAGATATTCTCATTTTTTCTTTTACGAGAAACTACACGTTTCTCCAACACAGGATACTGACCTAAATGAGGAGCATAGCTTCTTCTTAATCTATGATACTCCTTTACACAGTTTGTATCAGCACTAACTTTTGAATCATCAAAGTCTATCATGAATAAACCTGATAATGTTTTCACTCGTGACAAAGCCACATATGCCATACCTTCTTTGAACACAGTTGAACCAATGTTCACAAATGCACAATCTACAGTCAATCCTTGAGACTTGTGAATAGTTACAGCATATGCTAGAGAAAACGGAAACTGCTTCCTACGTACATATAAGTCTTTCACAAGCATGAAACGAACTGTACAACGACAAATATCTTTAACTTCTTCTATCTGATCAAATTTTATTTTTAAACATTCAATTCCTTCTTTTTTCTGATAATTAATAAAACCCACAACTCTTCCCATAGCTCCATTAACTAAACCTTTTTCAACATCCAAATTTCTTCTTAAAAATACTCTACAGTTCATGCAAACATATAGATTTTTTTCTAATCCAGCTGTTTTGGAGATGTTCTTCTCTAGTGAGTCCAATTTATTTTTCAGTTTGCCTGTTACTGTGACAGTAATTCTTCCAACCTCAATTTTGTCCACTGCTTCCAATTTCCTGATCTCTTCCTTTTCCAATTTCAAAAGCTCCTCATTAAATATTGAGCATTCACGTAGAGTTGGCATTAAGCAGATGACACTTTTGTTTTCTGCAATATTCTTGTATATCTTCTCTGCAACTATTTCTTCCTTTGGAAATAAATTATGTAGCAGCCGACTCTGTAATGCTTTTTTGCCAACTTCTGTGAGTAGTCCAATTCTGATATCTTTCAGAATACTTCCATATTCTTCATCGCTTGCTTGCCTCATATTAGTAGTAAGTTCCTTGTACTCAAAGAAGGACCAAATATTTGTATTTCCGATGCTTCCCAATGACTTCTTCGTGTCTTCATGTGTGACAGTATTAAATACTGGTTGTCCTTTAACTGGAGTAAGTTGCAAAAGATCTCCAAAAACTATGACGTGTTTTCCACCAAATAACATGTCATAGTCTGTCTTCAAAATTTGCTGCATTCTTAAATGCACAAAGGCAAGCATTAAGTTTGATACCATGCTCACCTCATCAATAATGAGAACTTGCATCTTCTTCAATACTCTTGAAACTTCCAAGGATGCTTCTCCAGTTAGCTTGTTGTATTGTATTTTGTTCTCATGCTCCACTGGTAATATTAGCAAACGATGTAAAGTGATTCCTTTTATGTTATATGCTGCTAACCCAGTTGGAGCAGTAACCACACAAGACAAAGTAGAATCCGTTTTTTGCTGTAGGTAGCTTCTGATGACTTTTATTAGGAAACTTTTTCCAGTTCCAGCTTGTCCGCTTACATACATCCTGATTGGATGAAATGATGAGCATGAGCACTCTTTTTTTTCATGTAGAAATCCGTGATCAATTTTGTTTTTGATCTCTTCATAAATTTGTTGCTGCTCTTGATTCAGTTGTCTTTCCAAATTTTGTAAGTCTATAAATTCTTCTTGAGCTTGATTCATAGCCGTTTCCACTTCATTCATGGCTATTGATGCTTCATTTTCAACGATTGGTTGTCCTAGGGGATCTTGACTGAGTGTTCCTGAACTTTGGCTGTCCTGAGAACTGTCTCTAGCTATTTCTGCTGCAATTGTAGTTTCCTGTTCAATTTCTTCATTTAACATTTGCAGATAAGTTGAGAATGTACTGCATTGTATGCTGTCTTTGCAAGCATTAAAAGAATCTTCATAGCTTTGAAATTCTCCCAGTAGTTCATCCTCTGTACGCCATGGTTTAAACAACTGTAAAAGAGCCAAGTAGTAAAATTCCTTCTTGTCAGTAGTGTCACAACTCAGCTTCCGGTGATTTATCAAACTTCCTTTTGTTTGCTTCACCAAACATCCTTCTTCACCAACGACTTTATATTTTCCATTGTTGATGTCTTCTGCGGCTTTCCGTGAATAAATGTAGTTCTGCAACACTTCATAGAGACACATGTTCTCCAGATGATGACTTCTCTTGGGATAATAAGTGTCCAACATGTTTGATTTCAAAATATCTGTACTTTCTGGGTCATTCTCGGCCAAATATTCAATTTCTCCTACAGATTTCAGTACCCGATTTCTCATTGCTGCAAGGCCTAAACTTGCCCAAATTATTCTTCTTGACTTCGAGTAGAGACTTGCAGAAGATAACCTATCTGAACATTCGTAGGATCCAATTTCTCGATGCGATAACATCTTCAAACTGAAACTGTACAGCTTCTTACTGACAGTCTTCTCGTGAGAAATCTCTTCCCACATTTCCTTCAATTCTGTTTTTTCTGATTTTGTAATGTAAGACGTTACATATCGAGCAACAGCAATGGAATTGTCAGCAACATACTGTATATCCATGTTAGCGTTCCACATGGATAAAATGACTGGGTTGTAGTCATTTATATTTTTTGATTCTTCTTTTCTTTTTAGGTTGTAGGTATTCTTAGGTGATTTTCTTGTGATAGTATGTCTCACAGCTGACATAAAACTGTTGACTCTTCCATTTGAAAGAACAGGTCTTGGAAATCCAAATCGACATTTAGTGTAGTATTTATCTTTGCTCTTGTATTTCCGTCGACAGTATTTTCCACACCGATGACTTTGGAAACGTAAAACTTGCTCCTTTAACTTTTTCTCTTCTGTGCTTTTTGGTATAGCACATGTTGCATATTCTTCAATGTAAGATAACACTGCTTCATCAGTATCTGTTCCAAACTTTGGGGCATCCTTGATCCACAACAGCATATGAATATGAGGAGCACCTCTTGCCTGGTACTCTTTTCTCCAAAAGAAATCCTCTACTTCTCCAAGAGGTGGATTTTTTTTATTGCAGATGAAGGACATCATAGCCTCAAATCTATGATTGAAATATCTGCAAACATTAACCGGATCCAATGAGCACAGTTCTCCTGGTGTCTTGTATTCGATGTTTTTAATGTTTGAATTTGCCTCTCGTAGAAAATCCAGTAAATCATCCCAAGCGTACTCGGCACAGCTTAGGGTAAGGAACCATGTTGGTGTTCCTAAATTCCGTAACATGCATTTTAATTCACCATGGCGTCGGTACCAATATTCATTTGTCCCACGCTGACAAGCCATCAGATTGATCAGTTGTGTTTCCAAATGATCATCTCGGTGCTGCACTTTCTCCATAAAATCCTTAGCAGACACATTTTGTAAATGTACTCCACTTTTTAAAATGTGATTTACTGCATAAGACAGTGCAGACAAGTCGCTTTCAAATAAAAGATGGAATAAATAAGGAATACTTTGTCGAAATCTGGGATCTTCAGCATATAGTCTTGTAGTCCGATACTCAGAAGCTGGAATCTGTTCTGGACGTTCATCGTATCGTCCTCCTTTTCCTTTAGGAAACAGCTGGGGAAAACATCGAGCTTCCAAGCTCTCCTCCCATACACTCACGGGAGTTCCTTTTGCTTTCTTCATCTGAAAGAGATCAATATTGTCTCCCATAACTTCTTTTGAATGAAGAGGATGTATGCTAAAATGTTCATAAATTTCTTCTTCCTTTGACTTGTCCACTTTTTCAATTTGTCCAGTTGGTGTTTCTGTGTCTTCTTGTAAATCTTCTTCTTCTTCTTCTTCTATATAAATTGATTCATACCATTTGTTATTCCTTTTCAAATACAAATTTGCTTTTTGTACTTTCCGTACATCTACCAGCTCCTGCCAAATCTTCTTATTCTTTGTAGGTACACCATTAACCAGAATAATTAATGGTTCAGTTTCCAAAGTATCCGCATCAATAGTTTCCATATTTTTTTTCAAATCCAAGGGCAAATACACCACTCTACCTTTTAAACCTCTCAGTAAATCTGAAGGAGGTAATTTACCAGTTTTGGGCTCCATACGTACTATGGTCTGGAACGGATGAACACATTGAATGAGTATAGACTCATATGTATTTAATTCAGAAAGTTCAGCAGGAATAGCATCCAATTCTAAATTATTATGTACAGCTCTGGTCGGCATTCTATTTTCCTCTAACTTGTTGTAACAGTATTTACAAATACGCTGATCTTCACCCAATTCAAAACAATTTTCTAGAAATATATATGTGGCAAAATCCTTCCACTTATAATTATCTTCATTTTCACTCTTTCTGTAGAGATCAACATTCCTAGTTTGTTTTCTATAATGAGTTCTGCGGCAACAAATACAAGTAAAATTTGGTCTTTCATTAGAGACAATTGCAAATTTTGTTATGTGATCATTAAATGTGTAACTTACAGAGGGTTCTACATTCTCTTCCACTTCTTCCTCATTTAGTGTATCCTTCTCTGCACTGTTTTGTTCAGGACCAAAGTAACAAAACTGAATTTCATAAACAACCTTCTCTACATCTGATACCGTTCCTCGGAACAGAGCCCTATTCAATTCATTTAACTTTATTGCTGGACTTTTGGCAAAATACAACCGTCTCACAAACTTTCTCATTTCAGTATGATGAACAGCCAGCATCCTAAAATGATGGAAAACACTATTGCACACTTTTCTAGATAGACAAGCCAGAGAATGACCCTGCAAACCAGTATTCTCTCTCACTCTGCATGGATCCAGACTTTGAAGCACCTTAATCTTCTGTTTTATACTTTTTTTACTATATTCTCTTAGAAACTCTCGAAATTTGTCAATAGATTCCTGACGCACAGTGCAAATACTACTACAATTCCAAGTGTACACTGGGGCTTTAGGACGTCTCCCCATTGCCTCATCTGCCATCACTTGTACCTCATCTCTTGGAACCATTATCTCCTTCTCCATTATGCAACCATTTTTTACTTCGTATGAACGACCTCTGGTGTCAACTGCATGCAGCAAACTATTACTTTGAAAATAGCTCTCTTCATTAAAAAAAGGTTCACTACTTGAACTATGCATCCACTTTCCTAAAAACACTTTACAAAAGTTTGTTCTGTTCACTACTCTTTTCCTTTTGCTATGTGATTTCAGTACATTAACCATTT
The DNA here is from genome assembly GCF_964204655.1 of Triturus cristatus. Classification (NCBI taxonomy): domain Eukaryota; kingdom Metazoa; phylum Chordata; class Amphibia; order Caudata; family Salamandridae; genus Triturus; species Triturus cristatus. Next base: position 55,424,334 of record NC_140588.1, read on the forward strand.
TGTCTAATGTACGCATCCTATTCAAAATTAATATGAATAGTTTCCTTTTTAATTCTAATGCCTTTGCTGCAATGGCTTCAATTTCTTTTTTTCTCTTATAAAACTTTGCCTTTTGCTTATATTTCTTCACATCCTTTATCAAATTGGACATAACTCTCCTCTGAAACATTTTTCTACGTATCTCTTTAAACGCTGTTTTTCTGTTTAAGTTTATCTTTTTAGTTGCAGAAGGTATATTTGCATTAACTAAATTCTCAATTTTTTCCTGTCCTTTTCGATTGAAATCATTCTTTCCAGTACAGACATTTTGTACATTTTTCCTTTTTTTGAATATGTTCCTTAGAAAATCTTTTGTTTGCTTACCAGAAGATTTTTTCTTCCTCCCAACATCAGCATCTTCTACTAACTTTGATCCTCTAGTTGTCTTCAAATATAGTTTTTTTTTTAGCGTTTTTTGAACTCTGGATTTTGTAGGCATCTTAAATTTTGTTCACTGCTCTTCAGCAATACCTGAAAAAAACTAAAAAAAAATTTCCTTTATTTTATTTAAATATATTACTACATTTCTTTTCACAATAGTCACAAAACGAAATTTCTTTGCCAATTTGAATGCACACTTACTGCTCTTTTTTTTGGGCAAGTGAAAATCACTTTTACAGACTGACACATTATGAAACCACTTTTCAGATTTTTTAAAAAGCCCATGTCCAGACTGCTACACTCCAGCAAGGGCAACCAGCCTTAGTGATGCTGAATGTATTTGCATTACAGACTGAAACCTCAAAACCCCACTCGCTTCTAAATACTGTGCATGATTATACATGGAAAGGAGCTGGGTGTGTGCTAAGAGTCTGCTTCTTCCCCCAAAAAATCGCTCCCCCTTTTTCCTACTAATGCCACTGTGAAATCACCAGAGCAAAACGCAATAAATCTCTGCCTGTAATTCCTATTTCCACACAGAGTCATGTTTTCACATTAGTCCCAAAACGAAATTTCTTTGCCAATTTGAATGCACACTTACTGCTCTTTTTTTTTGGCAAGTTAAAATCACTTTTACAGACTGACACATTATGAAACCACTTTTCAGTTTTTTTAAAAAGCCCATGACCAGACTGCTTTTTCAGACCACCACCATGTGTATCCTCAGTGACTGCCTACACTCCTTCAAGGGCAACCAGCCTTAGTGATGCTGAATGTATTTGCATTACAGACTGAAACCTGAAAACCCCACTCGCTTGTAAATACTGTGCATGATTATACATAGAAAGGAGCAGGGTGTGTGCTAAGAGTCTGCTTCTTCCCCCAAAAAATCGCTCCCCCTTTTTCCTACTAATGCAACTGTGAAATCACCAGAAAAAAACGCAATAAATCTCTGCCTGTAATTCCTATTTCCACACAGAGTCATGTTTTCACATTAGTCCCAAAACGAAATTTCTTTGCCAATTTGAAAGCACACTTACTGCTCTTTTTTTTTGGCAAGTGAAAATCACTTTTACAGACTGACACATTATGAAACCACTTTTTTGATTTTTTTAAATGCACATGTCCAAACTGCTTTTTCAGACCACCACCATGTGTAACCTGGGTGGCTGCCTACATTCCAGCAAGGGCAACCAGCCTTAGTGATGCTGAATGTACTTGCATTACAGACTGAAACCTGAAAACCCCACTCGCTTGTAAATACTGTGCATGATTATACATGGCAAGCAGATGGGTGTGTGCTAAGAGTCTGCTTCTTCCCCCAAAAAATCGCTCCCCCTTTTTCCTACTAATGCAACTGTGAAATCACCAGAAAAAAACGCAATAAATCTCTGCCTGTAATTCCTATTTCCACACAGAGTCATGTTTTCACATTAGTCCCAAAACGAAATTTCTTTGCCAATTTGAAAGCACACTTACTGCTCTTTTTTTTTGGCAAGTGAAAATCACTTTTACAGACTGACACATTATGAAACCACTTTTTTGATTTTTTTAAATGCACATGTCCAAACTGCTTTTTCAGACCACCACCATGTGTAACCTGGGTGGCTGCCTACATTCCAGCAAGGGCAACCAGCCTTAGTGATGCTGAATGTATTTGCATTACAGACTAAAACCTGAAAACCCCACTCGCTTGTAAATACTGTGCATGATTATACATGGCAAGCAGATGGGTGTGTGCTAAGAGTCTGCTTCTTCCCCCAAAAAATCGCTCCCCCTTTTTCCTACTAATGCAACTGTGAAATCACCAGAAAAAAACGCAATAAATCTCTGCCTGTAATTCCTATTTCCACACAGAGTCATGTTTTCACATTAGTCCCAAAACGAAATTTCTTTGCCAATTTGAATGCACACTTACTGCTCTTTTTTTTTGGCAAGTGAAAATCACTTTTACAGACTGACACATTATGAAACCACTTTTTTGATTTTTTTAAATGCACATGTCCAAACTGCTTTTTCAGACCACCACCATGTGTAACCTGGGTGGCTGCCTACATTCCAGCAAGGGCAACCAGCCTTAGTGATGCTGAATGTATTTGCATTACAGACTAAAACCTGAAAACCCCACTCGCTTGTAAATACTGTGCATGATTATACATGGCAAGCAGATGGGTGTGTGCTAAGAGTCTGCTTCTTCCCCCAAAAAATCGCTCCCCCTTTTTCCTACTAGTGCAACTGTGAAATCACCAGAAAAAAACGCAATAAATCTCTGCCTGTAATTCCTATTTCCACACAGAGTCATGTTTTCACATTAGTCCCAAAACGAAATTTCTTTGCCAATTTGAATGCACACTTACTGCTCTTTTTTTTTTGGCAAGTGAAAATCACTTTTACAGACTGACACATTATGAAACCACTTTTTTGATTTTTTTAAATGCACATGTCCAAACTGCTTTTTCAGACCACCACCATGTGTAACCTGGGTGGCTGCCTACATTCCAGCAAGGGCAACCAGCCTTAGTGATGCTGAATGTATTTGCATTACAGACTAAAACCTGAAAACCCCACTCGCTTGTAAATACTGTGCATGATTATACATGGCAAGCAGATGGGTGTGTGCTAAGAGTCTGCTTCTTCCCCCAAAAAATCGCTCCCCCTTTTTCCTACTAATGCAACTGTGAAATCACCAGAAAAAAACGCAATAAATCTCTGCCTGTAATTCCTATTTCCACACAGAGTCATGTTTTCACATTAGTCCCAAAACGAAATTTCTTTGCCAATTTGAATGCACACTTACTGCTCTTTTTTTTTGGCAAGTGAAAATCACTTTTACAGACTGACACATTATGAAACCACTTTTTTGATTTTTTTAAATGCACATGTCCAAACTGCTTTTTCAGACCACCACCATGTGTAACCTGGGTGGCTGCCTACATTCCAGCAAGGGCAACCAGCCTTAGTGATGCTGAATGTATTTGCATTACTGAGTCCAACCTCAAACCCTTAAACTATTCTTTTTTTTTCCAGTACACCTTAATTTATCGTGAAAACATAGTCCATATTATTTTACATGTTCCTCACATTTAAATTTCTCCCAAAACAGAAAATGATAAACGCAACTTCAACAAAAAGAATTTCCATTTCTATTATTAATTTCTTAATTTACCATATACATCTCCTCTCAAACTCTAACCTCACCTTTAAAATTAGTTAGTTGTGAAAGAAATGTGGCACTCAAACAGCAGATTATCAGAGCCAGGATCTCTGTTCTGTTCACCTCTCTCCTCTCAGCAGAACCAGATAATGGCAAACTTTCCCTCTATTTTTCCACACATATACATGTAAGTTTCAAATCTCAGTGCTTCCCCCTTTTTTTCAAATGTAATCACACATTTCTATTGGTTGAAAACCAACCCTTTTCCAAAAGTACCCTTCCCCCAACTTGACTTCTGCCTAGTACCCTTCCCCCAACTTGACTTCTGCCTGCTACCATAGCAACTGCTCATGGAACACTGCTGTGTGGAGTTAGGTCAGAAGTTCGCCACACAATGTTTCAATTCCACAGAGCAAGAGTGCTTGACTTTTCAAACCTAACAGCAAATCCATAGTACTGTTCTTTGGTAACACATTTTTTTGTACCAATACAAAACATGCTTCTATTAATTTACACATACAGCCTAGTTTTTATTCTAGAATGGTATGAAACAGCCAATCAGTTCTTTTTGTTTTGAAAAAAATATGTATGCCTCCATTTCCAAACTGTCTTTCTTTTCATATTGCCATTCTACTGAAAGACACCTCCTGAGTGCATCCAGTTCTCCTTTGAAGATGTTCACAGTGTGGATTGTAGGGCACAGCTATGTCTTCTGGAGTGAAAAGTTTGCAGAGAAAACAGATATGGTGAGAGACCTTGCTTTGCCAAATGTAGACATTAAATGGATTGGCCAGAGAGGGTTAAAGTGGCACCAATTGATGCCATTGGTGAAATCCTTCATGCAAATCCAACACCCTGACCTCATAATAGTGCACTGTGGTGGCAATGACCTAGGCACTTTGACTGGGGTAGGTCTGGAAATGCTTATGAAGGACACCTTTGCACAACTGTTTTCACTTTTCCCTAAAACTGCCTTTGTGTTTTCCAACATATGCCAAAGGCAAAAATGGAACTGGTCAAATCATTTCTGTCCGCAGATTGACAAAGCAAGAAAGCACGTCAACAAATCTGTTTCTGCTTTCCTCCGTGACTATGGTATGGGATCCATTTACCACAACAACTTGCGTTATGACATGCAAGACATTTATAGAGGAGATGGTGTGCACTTCAATGATGAAGGGAACAGAGTCTTCCTCTTGAACCTTAGACTCTGCATCGGTACTTACTTGTAGGTACCACTAAAAAAATGACTTCATAAACACAACGGCTCTTATTAGAGCCCCCTAATATCTAAACTCTTAAATCTGCATTTCATTTCTTATTTTTTTTTTTTTTTACCGTACGCTTACCGTAAGCTTACCGTACGCGTACCCCGTGATTTTTTTAAAAATCAATAAATGTTTTCTTTGTACTTTACAGTCCTTCTTTGACCCCCTCACAAATGTAAGGGGGTCTGTAACTCTCCTCATTGCCCCCTTTTCTTGTTTTCACTCTTTTTTTTCTGAGTGAAACACACAAAATGGCGGCCGCCGCTTCCTGGTTTCGGCCGATTCGAATGTTTACTAAGATCTAACAGCCAATCAGAATCTCGCTCGCGCACGCCATTTTTCTTCCGTACGCTTACCGTAAGCTTACCGTACGCGTACCCCGTGATTTTTTTAAAAATCAATAAATGTTTTCTTTGTACTTTACAGTCCTTCTTTGACCCCCTCACAAATGTAAGGGGGTCTGTAACTCTCCTCATTGCCCCCTTTTCTTGTTTTCACTCTTTTTTTTCTGAGTGAAACACACAAAATGGCGGCCGCCGCTTCCTGGTTTCGGCCGATTTGAATGTTTACTAAGATCTAACAGCCAATCAGAATCGCGCTCGCGCACGCCACCGTACGCGTACGGTAAGCGTACCGTAAGCGTACCGTAAGCGGGCTCAGATATATATATTGATTTAAAGGCTATTTTCTCAGAATCTACTGAACAGATTTACACCAAACCTACAAAAGGCACTTCCTTGACCTAGGGACTACCTCTCTGCCAAATTTCAAGTAATTCTGTTCAGCCGTTCGGGCTGTAGCTCATTCTAAAGGTCCTATGGAAAAATGCATGGGAAAAACGCGTTTTGGGACCCCCCTTTTATCTCAGCCCCCGCTTGACGAATCCCCCCGAGACTTTCAGGGTAGGAGCGGAGCGTAGCGCCCCACCTATTTTGAGAAATTCGCGAGGATTCGTCGACCGGCGCCAAAGTTATTCAAAATAGAATGTTGAGGTTTTCCTATGGAAACGTGGTCCTAACTATAACATATATATATATATATTTTATGTTTTTACAGCCTGTTATTTATGACATATGTGAAATTCTGTAGTACAATTTTGAAAAGTGGGTACTTCTAGTTTAGAAATTTCCTTTATATAAGAAAGGTGCCTTATTTAGTGCATGTTCTGAATATCACATAATGCAGGCAGTGAATCCACCACCGCCATTTTTAGAGACACCAGGAGTACCTCCTGTTCTGTGGCGCCAGTAGTTGGAAGCATTTGAAACGGTTCTTGGTGCCATTGGCGCACACAAATTTAGAGAAGAAAGGAAGAAGCTTCTTTTACTCCATTCCCTAGGGTTTGAAGGGAGGGAAACATTTAAACATTTACCTGCTCTGGTGGTGGCAGATGATGCTGAGTTAGATGAGTACCAGGAGGCAATAAGAAAATTGGCCAATAGGTATAATTTACAACAGAGCCTGGTTGTTTTGTGTCACAAGTTTTTTAAAAGAGAGCAGAGAGGGGGTGAAGACATTGACACTTATACTACTGCTTTAAGAAAATTGGTTGCTGAATGTGTTTCAAAATTTTAGTGATCAATTAGTAAGAGATCAATTTATAAGTCATTGCTCGAACAGAGCTATTTGACAAAAGTTGTTGATGTTAGGTAATCCTTCTTTAGAGGGAAGAGTGAAAGTGGCCAAGAGTATTGAAGGATCTCAAGAAATCTATAAAAGAGTTAGAGGACAGAAAAACAGAATTAGTTAATCTGGTATGTTCAACATCTGATGTTTCCAAAGCTAAAAGAGGTTTTTCACAGAAGAGTTTCTTCAAACGCACAGATATTTGTTTCAGATGTGACAATTCTCATCACAACAGAGGTCGAAAAAATTGGCCGGCTAAAAATGTTGTATGTAGGTCTTGTGGCAAGACAGGGCATTTTGCTAAACTGTGTCAGGGTCAAAAGAAACCTGAAACAAAGATTGGTTATGTTAAAGACAATAGTGATAGCAAGGTGGATGACATGATTTCAAATTTAAGAGAAATGGTTCTGGTTATTGGTGATGACAATGTGAAAACTGGTGACCCGTTGGATTGCGTAGATTCCTATGTGGACATAGCTGTGGGTGACAAAGGTCTGCATTTATTGGTTGACTCTGGTGCACACATTACGATGATTACACAGGCGTTATTTGAAAGTAAATTGGGAAACAGGGAATTGTTGCCACCGGATCATGCTCCAGTCTCTTATGAGGGTTGCAAAATGGAGTTACTTGGCTATTTCGAAGATGGAGAGAAGATGTGTTCAAGGAAAAATATATGTTGCAGTCAAGGGATTGAATATACTTGCGTGGTTCCATCAAGGCCTGTTTGACATGATATTATGCCCTGGAGCGAAGAAACAAGTTTTATCCATTAAAGATGATAGTTCACTGGAAGAACTTTTAAGCAATTTTCCCAGGGTATTTTCTGGAGACTTGGGAAAAATAACAGGTTTCAAACATCGCGTACAAATTAAAGATTGCACCGTACCTATCAAACATAAGATGCGAGGTGTTCCAAGTCAAGTCAAATCAGCTTTATTCGGATTATGATCTACAGCCATAAAAGAAATCAACAAATACACTAATCAAATTCAAAAATAGCATTTTCAAATATATACGATATGTAAAAGTACCAATTGTTCTTATATTTCTATTTGTCAGATTAAAAAAATACAAAATACATGTTCAAAAATTCCCCCATGTGCAAAAAAGTGTACATAATATACATTTTAAATGCTTCAATTAAATTCAATCACTGAGGACTTCATATGTTAGGGCATCTAAGTAAGACAAATCCTTTCTAATCTCAATTGCCCTTTGTATAAAAGAAATAACAGAATACACAGTTTTTATATTTTCCATATTACATAGAAAGTCAAAAGCGCATTTATACTGATAAATCTTATTGGTCAGAAGTAACGGTTTAAAAAAAAAATTCTAATCTCATTATAAAAACTAAAGAACAGTAAAAAAATGCGTGTCGTCTGTGGAGGTTTTCTCTCGCACGGACAATTTGGAAATTTATAGGACCACTTTTCCATGCTTGGGAATGCTACTATATAGTGCAAAGTACCAAGTCTAAGTCTTGTTTAATAAAATCTATGTTGGATATTGCTTACCAGGAGCAAATATGTTTGTATACCTAATACAGAAGGGATTTCAAAGTAGGCAATAACAGATTGTTTTCAATTTACATTTTCCTTTCTGTCACGTTCTTTTGTGGAGGTATATCTCAACTTTAAATCGGTTTTGCTAACATCCTGGATAAGCTCAGGATTTGCCTTATCAACATCTATCCTACAATATGCTAGCAAATTGAGAATATACTCCAACCATGGAATTTTTCTACTGTGATCAAGGGTTAAACAGTCCCTTATTAAGTCTTTAGTTAGCTTGGTTTCGTCTTTCGCCCATATTCCTCTCCAAAAGGTAAGCCCCGCTAAATTAATAAAATTGCTTATATATGGTACAGACAATTCTTTATGCACTACATAATTAGCAGTAGACTTCGGAACTGCCAGCACTCTCTTTAAAAGTGTATTTTCTTTGCTTTTTAAGGACCCAAAATGTGTCCTCCCCCATATAGCTGCCCCATAGCAGGTTTTACTTCTGTATAGAGTGAGGATTTCCCTAATGGGCTTATTTCCTAACTTCGCTGAGAATCTGAAAATGCTCTCAACGATTCTTAAAAATTTTAAGTTGCAGGATTTAATGTTTGTATCCCAGGTACCTTTTCTATTAAAAAGCAGACCCAAATAACAAAAAGTTAAAACTCTACTTATACCTACTCCTCCCACGTGATGCGATTTATGCTTCAACCTGCTGTTCCCACATGTTATAACAAATGTTTTACTGTTATTTAACTGAAGATCTCTTTCGGACATGTACATTGCAAATTTTTCTATTAAATGTTGTAATCCATTTGCTGTCCTGGATAGCAACACCACATCATCTGCAAAGAGTAGTACTGGAGTTATACATGTTCCAACTTCAGGGGCGTCTACATTATATTTTTGTAAAAAGGGGTCTACGTTATTAATATATAAAGAAAATAGGAGAGGTGCCAATACGCATCCTTGGCGTATTCCCCTTGTGACCCTAGAATCCTGGGTACATTCCCCCATCTTTCCAAACCGTACTCTGGAGGTTAATAAGGGATAATTCTGGGATAAATATATAATAATGTCTATAGGAGCTCCTAGCTCTTTCAGGGTTTCCCACAATTTAGCGTGATTGACAAGATCAAACGCACTTGTGAGATCTACGAAGCAGAGATGTAACACTCCGTCATTAGCTAGGGTATACTTTCCTTCAATAACTCCAGATTTGAGCACTGTTCCACTGTTCCAATACTCCTTCTAAACCCATACTGTGCATCTGAGAGGATATTGTTTTCATCAGTCCATTGTTCTAACCCTCCCAGGAGAATTCTGCCCATCAATTTGGAGGTAGAGTCAAGAAGGGATATGGGTCGATAACAGTTCTCCTTCCCTTTGTCCCTTTTTTTAAATATAGGAACAATGATACTTTCTACGCAGGAAACTGGCAGTACCCCTATTTAGGGGCCGATTCCGATCCGGGTCGGAACGCACTCCGACCGAGCCGGAGTCCTGCAGTCAGACCGAGCGAGTACGATGAAGCCGTATGCAGTCGGACTCGGTTCGGTCGGACTCCCATAGAAGTCAATGGGAGCCGGTCGTACGACGCGTACATGGGCTCCCATTGACTGAATGGGTACGTCACGGACAAGTGCGCCCCCTACAGTGAGTACGCATTGGTGCCATCCACACCTCCCCCTGTGTCTGAGTTGTAGGGCTGCGGGTGACAGGGGGTCCAACGCGGACCCCCAAAGGCAACCACCGGGACGATTTGCGAGCCGGACACGTGCATCGTACTGCCTCGGTCATGAATCGCATCCATTGCATGCCACGGTTAGCTTAGACCGAGACGTACGGAGTTGTTCAGACCCGAAAACGAGTCGGTCGGTGAATTTCATGTAGCTCGCATCGTACTTGCTCGCTCGTCCAGCTGTACGAGTCGGGCGGATAACACGCGTACGGTGCCCTTCCGACCCGGATCGGAATCGGCCCCTTAGTGTCAGAGAATACCTAGAAAGAGAACTCACAGTGTTGTGTAGTAAAGGTATAATTGAACCAATAGAGTCTTCCACATGGCTTTCTCCATTGGGCATGGCTCATTAAAAAAAGAATGAGGATTTGTGTGGATCTTCGTAGCTTAAACAAAGAAATCTGGATTGACTTCTCACCCTTTTTCCAATATTACTGAGATGTTGGCCATGGTTGCAGGGACAAAGGACTTTACGGAACTTGATTTGGCAGCTGTGTCCCATCAAGTAAAGTTAGATCCTGAATCAAGACATCTTACAGCCTTTGTTTCACCCTCAGGATCTTTCCAAAACTGTTGCATGCCGTTTGGACTTGCTTCGGCTGCATCAGTATTTCAGCGTCTCATGATCAATCTTTTAAAAGGGGTTAAGAATGTTCCAATTTTTCAAGATGATGATCTTATCTATGCTCCAGACAAAATGATATATGATGATATTTTACACAAAGTGTTAAATATCTTTCAAGAGCAAGGGGTGGTTCTGAAACAGGAAAAATGTGAACTTAGAAAGGAGTCAGTAGAATATCTAGGACATAATATATCTGAAAAAAAGAGTACAGCCAAGACCAGGTTTAGTTAAAGCAATTATAGAGGCACCTGCACCACAAGAGAAAAATTGTGTTATATCTTTTTTAGGTTCATGTGAGTTTTATTCACAATTCATTCCTGATTACGCAATTAAAGTCAGGCCAATCTATAATCTGTTGAAAAGAAATGCTGATTTTGCGTGGGATGATGTGTGTGAGGCAACCTTTGTTTGGCCAAAGAAACAACTGAGTGAGGTGAAGTATTTGAAGCCTTATGATCCAGCTCTTCTGTGTGTGTTGACAGTTGTTGCAAGTAACCTTGGTTTGGGTGCAGTGCTTACACAACAGGCTGACTGGGAGGAACATACAATCGGATTTCCATCTAGAGTACGTAGAAATGTACTCAGCATTATTCTGTAATCGAAAAAGAACTCCTAGTGTGTTGGTGGACTATTGAAAAATTTAGAAGCTATCTGTGGGGTGGAAGGTTTGTATTACAAATGAACCATAAACCTTTGTTGTCGATCTTGGGAGATGCATCTAGCAAAAACTACACACCCCATATAGCCAGAGTGACCACAAGATTGCTTTAATATCAGTTCAATGTTGAACATATTCCAGGTGGAAAAAACATTTGTGCAGATGTTCTCTCACATTTTCCCATGAACATTGGTGATTCAGGTAATACTATAAACTATGCTGATTCGTGTAATGAGGAAGATCTAGATGACTGCATAGTAGCAGCATTAAAAAATGATAATGTATGTGCAATTTCGAAGGAGGATTGGAGAAGGGCTGTTGAGCACAATGACATTTTGAAATCTGTAACCAAATTAATTGTTGAAGGGTGGGCTAAAGAAAAAACTCTTCATGTAAACTTGCAAACTTATTCTAAGGTGTGTGATGAGTTATCTGTAGGAAATGGTATAGTGATGAGAACTGAAAAGGAGTGACATAATATTACGACCTTCTACGCCTACTATGACTCCCATTCCTCTACCTTCAAAATCTTGGTTCAAGTTGGGTATTTATATTATAGGACTTTTCCAGTTGTTACCCCATAATTCGCGTTTCGCTCTAGTCATGGACGATTACTATTACAGATAGCCAGATGTAAAATTTATAGGTGAACCTGATTCAAAAGCAGTGGTAGACTTTTTGAAGGAAGTCTTCATGTGTGAGGGCTTTCCAGAACAGATTGTGTCTGATAATGGGGTTCAGTTTTTTTCTTCAGAAATGGAATCATTTTTAAAAGAGAGTGGTATAAAACACCTCAAGAGTTCACTCTACCACCCTCAAACCAATGGCATGGTTGAGCACTTGAACAGGGTTTTAGGTGAATATATACCCTGGGCAATTGGACATAATTGTGTTATATCAGTAGCAGTTAGAACGATGTTGTGGTTTTGTCAAACAACACAACATTCAACTACTGGTGTTTTTCCTTTTGAATTATTGAGGGCAAGAAAGCCTGCTTCTGAGTTTAAGCCAGCGTGGATGTCCAAATATCTTAAACAGAGTTCGTCAGTGTCTCATTCAGACAGTAGTGTGAGAACCAAGGTTGACCATGCTCAAATGAAACAAAAGATGTTTTATGAGGAAATAAAAGTGTAACCAGTAAAAGCTTTGAGGTGGGAGATGTTGTTCGTATTAAGAAAAGTATGTTTGTGTAGAAAGGTGATTCTAAATATTCTGAGCCAATGAGGATTGACAAGGTTTGCGGTACTGCTGTATGTGTAAATGGTTCAAATTGGTAAAGCATTTCCAAAGTTGTCAAAGCTTATGCTAAACTGTTGAAGGGAGGGGTGCTGGACCTTTGTCTGCAAAATAAGAACAACTTGTGTCCACAAAAAAGTTCCACTGATAGGGATAAGGTATCCACAGAATCTTTGTTCAGAAGTATTAGACATGCAGGTCTGCCCTTGAGATTTGTTTCCTCATTGTGTATCTGTACTGTGTGCTGTTGTATAGTACATACAGTATTCAATATTTTTGTTTTTTGATTTAGATTTTTCAATTTTGTTCTAGAAATGTCATTGTAGTATTCTTTCGTAGAAGCTAATATTTGTGAAATCTAAGTTTATTTTCATTTATCATCTTGTAAAGATTTTATTATGATCTTTTTTTACATGCATTTGTGCTGTTTTCATAAGGGTAAGAGATATGTAGTATCTTCCCCGCGTATATGTTTACCGTGTGGGCAGTGTGGTGCGTCATACTGGTAGTCGCGATCGCTTTCCCAACTGCTCATTGGGACTGTGCTGTGTGGCCCTCCGTCAACAGACACTGCTACATGTCTGCGGGTTTCAGTTTTGTCCCAGTGCAAATAAACATATGAATATCATCATGGCTCCTGTCCCGTCATTATACACTGGCATGACAGTGACTAATTATAGCCCTTGTTAATGATGCCTCCTCAGTCTGCTAGATAAAAAGCCACAGCTGAGGGTGTCTAGTCCAAATGAAATCACTTAAATAAGTAAGGGCAAACTCATTATAACAGATAAAATATGATAAAGATACAGGAACAGCCAAATTTCTCCTGCAAAAGTGATTTTCCTCCCTCTGTATTGCTGTACAATCAGTTATTCCCCAAACGCCCGCCCCATATGAAGCTACAGGTGCGTATTGTGAGACATAATTATGTAATAGTGGAGCAGTGACCACCCTTTATAAGGATGCAGAAGACTAAGAAGCGAGCCCGTTGGCTTGGACAATTTCACTCTGCTTTGGGAGATGTGGGTGCGCAGGAACCTGTTATGTTGAAAGTGACACCTAGATAAGAGTAAAATGTTGTGCTTTATAAAGTGTCAGATCCAACTACAATTTTAGGGACCTGGGATCACTTTGGGCAGCATGTCATTATAAATGACTTTAAGAAATTGGTCAATAAATCAAGATTAGATATAAAATTCAAAAAAGTGTGTAGTAACGGAACATGAGACCCTTGGATGTAGGAGCCATTAAGACTGCGTCATCTGCATACAGCATCGATGGTAGAGCGATACCATTATTTTTTTAAATATCAGGACTACTAAATTTCAATTGGGTACTAAGGTTGTTAATATCAATCAATCAATAGTATCTTTATTCGGATACAAATACATATCCATAAAAGTTCAGACAGACAACAACATGTACAATAAAAATTATCCAGCGACAAAGGGAGCATTAAAAAAATTCCAATTGAAACTGGTCCTCCAGTGGTGCAATACACAAAGGATAAAAGGAAAAAGAAAGTCATCAGAATATTTGTATACCAGAAATTAAAAATTGAGATTAATAACAAGATGAAATAAGCATGGTTCAGCGGTGGCACATAGAGTTTCGAGTGCGCACCGCCGCTTTGAAAAAAGAACCAACCCGAAAGGTTATCATCTATCAAAGCAATAACCTTCCCATATGCTGCCATGTAGTCAATCACAGGTGAAGCCTTCAAATATGGTATCAAAAACCTTTTGGTAAGTATTAAATAGTAGTTACAGAAAAATAAAAAGTGCAGCATAGATTGTTTCTGTTGGCTGTTGCAAGGACATGGCAAATGGTTGAGGTTAGAAATGTACCCCGCAGGAAAAGAGAGCATACATTTCATAGTATCAGTACTCAGCCGGAAGAGTAAGCCCCTTTCCCAATGACCGATAGGTTTTAAGAGATAGCTAGATGGTGCGTACGAAATATTCTCAATACGCATATATCTAGCAACTGACGTTTTCTTAATCTCTATGGTTATTAATATATAAAATGAATAATAATAGAGCCAATACGCACCCATGGCATACTCTGGGCCTAATCTGTATAGTATATGAAACTTCGATGTTTGCGTGGAGTGTGATCAGCATGTGTATGAGGACTTCATCAAGTCCCATCTCATAAAGTAGTTTCCATATTTTGTGTTGATTAACACAGTCAAAGGTCATGCACAAATACAAGAATTCTAGATATAGCAGGGACTGCTTATCCACTGTATACTTGCTAATCACTAAGTGCAAGTTTAGGCACTGCTCCACCATGCCAATACAAGCCCGGAAGCAATATTGACATGGGTTCAACATTTTTTTTCTGTCACCCAATCTTGAATCCTGTTGTAAACAACCCGACCGAATATCTTTGCCAGGATGTCGATCAAAGAAATAGGCTTATAGCAATTAGGCTTTGAACGATCAGCCTTTTATAAAGATTGGGACAATAGTGGAGCTTTCCCAGGAACTTGGTTTTGTAGAGTGGCTCAAACTGTTGAAGACATTTGTTAGCAAAGGAGAACATATATCCAAATTAGATTTTAATAAACCAATGGGGACTCCATCGGAGCCCAGAGATTTACTTCCTGCACTCTGTTGAATAGCTAAGACAACTTTGTGAAGGGAAACCCTCAAAGTTTCTGCGGGGACTAGGTTTAGTAAACATTGAAGAATAGGGTCAATCTCTGGTTAAATCTCAGAAAAATACTTAATCCAACCATCACTATCTTTATGATAACAGATAGTGGTAGATGTATGATCCAAGGAAAGCATGCTAGTTACGGCTTTCCAAAAGGATTTGCCATCCTTAGAATGAGCTTTGTGTGTTAAGATGTCCCACTTCATTTTGTCTACCAGACGTGACGTGTTTATACTCCTTCCGCAGTAAAGATCGCGGCGTCATCTCTTGGATTTTTAGCTAGGGCTCCGCACAATTTGCGGTTAGACAGGGAACACTCATGTTCGAACCACCTTAGATTCTGTAATGGTGGTCTATGGGGTTTAGAGAGTGACTTTCCAATCTCATTACAAAGGCCTACAAAGGAGCTTACTAGTGCCCTTTAGTCCTCAGACTCTACTAAACACTCCCTTATCAGTTCAGTATTATCTGCTAATACCTTCTTCAGAATTTGCGAGGGATTAATTGTTCTCCAGCATAGTCCAAATTATACGTAGATGGCCGTAGTGTACTACGACCAGCTGCTAGCTTGAGAACCTTCCTAGCTGGAATAGCTAATGCTGCTACCACAGGATTATGGTCACCAGAATGAGTAGCCACGACGGTGCCATACAGCAGATATTTATTCCGATTTCAAGACACAAACGTTGTACCATCTATCGCCACTACGTTAAACAAATCTAGTAAATCTATGTATGACTCCAGCTTCTTACTCCTTGGATCCCCTCCAACATCGTCAATAATATGGCATTCACTTCTGGTTGGAAGTTTAGCATTAAAAGCCCCAGCAAGACAAACATACAATTGGTGACCCGTATTTACTTTCTGCTCCAAGGTAGAAGAAATGTGATTGAACACAATAGGAAATCTTTTGTTGGGGACATTATTATAATCATTATTATAGAAGATATCAGGATATAACTCCTGGGTCCCCTTATATGTTCCTACTTGAAACTTATTTCCCTTCATATTTAAGGACTATGCCCGACCCTCAAGCAACAAATTAATCTATATAGATAGCCCACCAGATGGACGAACATACTGAGAGGCAACTGCAGGTTGCGAAAAACACACAAAACCTTTGTATGTTATTGGATTAATGTCCCACTTTCTTGAAATAGTAGAATGTCATAAGTATTTATAAATGACTGCCACTGTGGAAGTAGAATCTTTGATTGAATACCAGCAACATTCCCGCTCAAGATTGTTAGTGGGCGAGAGTGACCTGAAGCGCATTCAGTTATGACTGCAACGTTTGAATGAAAAAATGTGGAAGTGTCAGCTGGACAATCCAACTCCGCCTGGGCAATTACAGTAGGCAGAACAGCAGAACCCTGAGGCAATGGTTATGCAGGGGCCCAGGCCCCTTTGCCAAAGCAACCGGCTCATTTGGCCTGGGTGGACCCTGGCAATCAATCTAGTTACAGTCAGTAAGGGGTGAGTATCTGTTACTGCAGGGTAAGCTCCATAGAGTTCACAGATGATGGTCAGTTGGCAGTAGTTGGCTTTTGAATGTTGGGGTTTATTGAAATATTTGATTTTATTTGTACCCTTGCTATGTTTAAGTCAAGCAATCTCCCCACAGTATTAGGCTGCTGAAAGTTGACAAATATACAGTCACCAAGGATGTCTTTTGGTGTGCAGCCTATCTAAATTATCTGCTGGACCATTACGATATCATTTCCATAAAGTACCTTAACATTTCTATTATAACCAAGCTAGTGGATAACCTTGTTCCACACCTGCTTCCAAAATTCAGACTGACCGTCTTTCAAAGGTGGTACTCCTGTGCCATGACCAAAACATACAGAGAGGCCTCTGTAGGAAGATTTAGAATAGCTGAACTAAAGCTTAGAGGTGTGACTAGGTGCTATGGAGGGGTGACAGCTTGTGGAAGTACAGGTACTATTGCTGGGTCTCTCTCTTTGCAACAGACGTAACAGCAAAAACCCCAGGTTTACTTAATGACTCGCAGTGTCTGGCAGATGTTAAATCCTTCCTGTTCTGTGATAAGAACATTTTCTGAGGAGGCTCACCAATTACCTTGCCTTGAGTATTGCCTGGAGGGTCCGAAACTACCGAGCCAGATGTAGGTTGAGCCGAGACTATAGACGTAAAAAAAGTATCAGAGTGGCCAAGTGCTTTTCAATAGTTGATAGGCGATCTTTTATAGCATTCAATTGCTTCTCCAAAGTCTCAGAAAGTAAAAGGGACAGTCTGTCAAAAACCCTGTCACTCAGCAGTGTCGATACTAAACGTACTCCTGTTAATTTGTGGTTAGTTTGTGTGTGTTACACGGTTTGTCATTATTTTTCGCTTTACCACTGGCTCTGGGGACAGAATGGGGCTGCTAATGTCTACCATATCAGGACAATTACCAGAGTTAACGTAGGTTGAAGGAACAGCATGGTTCCCTGCTACACAACACTGAGTCATTTTCCCTTTTGCTCCTTCGATAATCTCTGTGTGGGTAATACCTTGATCTACCTTATAAGGGCCAGCGGCATATGTGATTTCCTTAAACCCGGCCTCCTTACCTAATGAAAGCTTGTGCTCTGTTAAGGTAATTTTGGTACTTACCACCCCTATGGCTCTCTCCAGCATCGCATCAATGATTGTGGGTTTGTAGGGCATTGAATCAGTACCTGCAATCTTTCTCTTTCTTCCCCATGATACTGACTTGTCTGAGGTAGCAGAAAATGGTCACCTAGAATGGCTGTGTGCTGGTGTTTTCATGGTGTCCACATCAGAGGAGTGGCCCAGCCCAGCCTCAAATGGTCGTGGATGGATGCAGATGGGCCCGCTCTTAGCCTGGTCATCCCGTACCATGGGGAGGTGGTGGGCGCTTTTGAAGTACGCGGCATGGACTCAGAGACAGCAGCGGCCCCTCTTCCTCTCACCAGAATGCAGGCTGGGACAGTGAGCCCCGCGGCGGCAGAGTTCTGAAGTATACAGCGCCAAGGAAGGTGGTGGGTGCTTTTGAAACACGTGGCACAGGCTCAGAGACAGCAGCGGCCCCTTCTCCTCTCACTGGAATCAGTGCCGGACTGGGAACCAAAACCGGCCCTGGCAAAGTGCTCGTCCGGCCCCCCAGGGATTGGGGGTGCCTGCGAGCTCTTTGCCAGGGCCGGTTTTCGTCTGATTTTGTTACAGGGCCGATTTTGCAGCTATGCTGCAAAAACATCCCTGTAACAAAAACGGCCCCCAGGGGTCCAAAACCGGCCCCCACCCGTGCGGCGCACTGGGGGATTGCCCGGTGCCCGCTATGGCCAGTCCGGCCCTGACTGGAATGCAGGCTGAGACAGTGAGTCCTGCGATGGCAGAGCCCTGAAGTATCCCAGTCTAGTTACGGAGCACAAGAGGAAGGTAGGGAAAACTGTGCTCATGCAGGTCAACACTGTCCCCAGCAAGCTGCACCAGCCTAATGCTGGCCACTTACGCTGAAGAGGGGGAGCCCTCTGGTGCCTTGCACTTGCTGGAGTCGCTGCACAAACACGTGCACTTGCCTTCCCTTTTGGCCTACACACTGAGCTCCATAGGCCAGGCCAGGCAGAAAGGCGGATGAAAGCAAGCCAAATGCAGGCGGTCAAATGAAGGAACAGGAAGATGGACAGGTGCAGTCAGAGCAGCGGCAGGTTACATACAGTAGGCGAGAGGGTAGCAGGTAGACAGCGAGGGGCTACTGCTGTCTGGCAACCGGGCTCACTTCTTTTTTGAAGTCTGGAGGATACCGACCGGTATTGCTGGGCCGGGCCAGGTGTTGAGGGTTAAACCATTTGGGCCACTGCTGGTCTGTTGCTTGCTCTGAACATCCAGGTGCTCTCCTGATCACGGCCCTTCTGCCACTACTTTCACCACTGCCGCTGCTGGCATCGGGCCCCCGAATCTGGTGCAGTGAGCAGCGTGCACGGCTCCTCCGTGACTCGCTTGCAGAGCCCCCATCACTTTCATCCTCCTTAGCAACTACAGCATCAACTCCAATTATTTTCACCCCAGGGGAAAATAGGGTTAAGTAGAAGACAGCAAGAGAGAAGTTCTGGAGGTAGGGCCATATGAATGAATTTACTCAATGGCTATTTCCAAAAATTAAATCTTTGCAAATCACAATTTTGTAATTACTCTTTGGTATGTAAGACATGAATCGCAAAAGAATTGTGATTCATTATTTGGTCATGCAGTATTTAGGAAATCGCATTTAGCGGTTTCCTAAATAGTGAATGGAGTCACAAATAACAACCACCACATTTGGCATACAGGGATGACATCAGAACCAGGAAGTAGTCTTGTGTTGAAAACTGGAGAGTACTGGTGCAGGGACCCCCTAGGATAATCCATAACTGATCAGAATGTGTGTTTGACATTCACTAATTCTGGACCCCAAAATGTCATGTAAGGACAGTGACAAGGATGCAGGGAGCAGAAAAGGTTACAAAGCAAAACATGGAAACTCTTACAGAAGAGTGTGTTGGGCACCATGACCAACCTTTTGGAAAGTCAACCATGACAGTTTCTAAATCCCAGAAAAAGAAGATATGGATGTAAATGCAAGAAAAAAATCAATGCAGTATGAGTGACCCAGAGATCCATAGAGGAGATACAGAAGAGAAGTTATGATCTCACCTCAGGTACCAAGGAGAAGGTGGCAAGCAGTCCACGTGGGGCAAGAGCAACAGAAGGAGCCCCTTTCCCCCACCATACCCCACCAACTGCCACTCCGGAACTAAAGCAAAACACACTGGCACCAGAATTTGTCATTGGATTTGAATCAGTTAACGCACCAGACCTTCCAGGTAAGTTACATATTGGATAGTCATACCAAGCATTATATATCTGAAAGAGACATGTTAGTAATAGATTCCTTACCTTAGTATAGCCCCAGGCGTCAGACTGGATCCGGAAAGTATTCGTCAGCAGTACCGCTGCTCTGCGCACGTCACTGGCGTCGTAGCCGCCGAGATGACGTGTTCAGAGCTACTTAGACTCCCCCACGCGCGCTAACGTCAATTCTTTCTTTTTCCGCGCAGCAGCGCAGATCCGAGAAAGAGCGGTACCTGTAGTTAAAAGTTTTAACTTGGTTTCTGACAACTTGTTTTGTCGTGTACTTGACTCCTGGTGCAATAGGGATGTCCGGGTTTAAGTCCTGTAGGGCCTGCCGTTGAAACGTGTCAGTATCGGACCCTCACGACGTGTGTCTCTTCTGCTTGGGGCATGCCCATGACCCCGAGGCGTGCCCCGATTGTCGGACCATGGCGCCGAAAGCTTTGCGGGAGCGTTCCCGAAAGTTGTTGGAGGTCCGACAATCGATTGCACGCCGATCAAGATCCCGTGGGAGGTCAAGGAACTGGTCGCGGAGCCATCAGCATCGCTCGTCAGAATTGGGGGCAGGTAAGTCTAGGCGCCATGAAAAGTTGAAGAAGCGACGTCGCTCTTCCTCTACCCCTCATCGGTCGCGGGATGCAGTAGAGGGGGCGGGTGGTAACTCCCCCGCGGCGTCGTTGCCTGTGGCCTACCCACCCTTTCTGGGCCCGCACGGGACTTCGGACGAGGCGCAGGCCTTTCTGTCAACCTTGCGCCATTTGTTTGCCCCGCCGGGTCCCTCCGGAGCGCTTTCGGGCCCCGCGGATCTGTTGGAAGGGTTTGCCTCCGTGCCGCCGCCTCTGGCCTTGGCTATGCCGGCACCATACCCTGCGGCGACGCCGCCGGCTCCGGCTTGGGCCTTGGCGCCGGCTCTGGCAGCGGCGCCGGCCCTGGATCCGGCTTCGGCTTTGGCGCGGCGCCACCGCTGACGCCGGACGGCGCAGAGCCTGGACTGGTATTTTACTCTCCCATTCCATTTCTTGGAGGGGAGTTTATCCCATTTCCCAGGGCACCTCGTCCTTACCGGCCTCTTCAGCAACCGATGGACGAAGGGGAATACTGGGAGGGGTCTGAGGACCCACTTGCAGCTCAATGCGAGGATGAGCCTGAGTGGGAAGGTGATGTGGAGGGTCCAGTGGATTTGGATTCCTCTCCACACCCTGGTACTCTGCCCCCTTCTTCCGTGGCCACGGAGGAAATTGAGACTTTTTAGGTGGTTTTGCATAGGGCAGCTGAGGCTCTTAACCTCGAGCTTCCTTCTGTACCTATCAGGACCAATCTCCTAACTGCGGTCCTGCAGCCGCAGTCCACCTCTGCGGAGCCATTACTGCCCTTCAATGAAGCACTTACTGATATCCTGTTGGGCACCTGGATTAAACCTAACACAGGAGTCCCTGTAGACAAGGGTGTGGCGCGCTGCCATCGCCCGGCGATCCCAGCTTTCTCACACAACACCCGACACCTGAGAGTCTGGTTGTCCAGGCTTCTGCCTCGCTGAGTGCGTTCCCTTCTGCTCCTCCGGACAAGGAATCTAGTAAAGTGAAGCAATTTGGGAAAACGATTTTCACATCTGCCAGCTCTGGGTTGCGGGCGGTGAATACTGCGTGCCTGCTAGGCCGCTATTCCCATTCTGTGTGGGACACTGTGGCACAGGTGCTGCCTCAGTGCCCTGTGGAGGCATGGGCGGTTCTCTCCCAAGCCATTACCGGAGGGAGAGATGCAAAACATACTATTCGTTGTGGGCTTGACACAGCCGATTCTCTCGGTAGGGCACTTTCCACAACCGTGGCGCTCCGTCGTTATGCTTGGCTCCGAAATACTGGCTTCTCTGGGGATGTCCAGAACACCCTGTTGGACATGCCCTTTGATGGTACATGCCTCTTTGGTGATAAGGCGATAGCACCCTGGAACGCTTTAAGGACTCTCGGGCTACGGCCCAGTCCTTGGGTCTCACTACCACGCGTACTCCCTCTGGATCTGCTTTTCGGTCCTTTCGAGGTCAAGGTCGGAGCACCCAGGCACGTTCTTTTCAGACCTGCAAGGCTGCGCAGCCACAGTCTCAGCGCAGCCGCGGACATGGGACCCGCCGTGGTGGGTCCCGAGGACAGCGGACGGGTCAGTCCACCACCTCTCCTGCCGCCGCCGCCGCCTCTAAACCTTCCTAGTCCGGTGTTTCAGGCCCACCTGACGCCAGTGGGTGGCAGGATTCGCGATCACCTTCCCCACTGGCGCTCCATAACCTTAGACAGGTGGGTTCTGCAAATAGTCCGAAGGGGCTACTCCCTCCCCTTCAAATCTACCCCTCCAACCATGCCACCTCAGTACCACCGCATGTCGGGGGAACACTTGGCACTTCTCTAGCAGGAAGTTACGACCCTCTTGGCCAAGGGGGCTATTGAGCGCGTTCCGATGCCAGAAGTACGTCGTGGTTGTGGTCCTATCTTAGACCTCCGGAACGTCAATTGCTTGCTCAGGTCTTGTCTGCCCTACACCCGCAAGACTGGCTGGTAGCGTTGGACTTGCAGGATGCTTATTTTCTTATCCCCATCCTGCCAGCCCACCGGCGTTACCTACAGTTCACGGTGGGTCACAAGCACTTTCAGTTCACCGTGCTCCCTTTTACCTTACCAGCACTCCTCGAGTGTTCACGAAAGTGATGCCGGTGGTCGCAGCTCATCTGCGCAGATCAGGGGTTTAAGTCTTCCCCTATCTCAACGACTGGCTGTTGAAGACAGGCTCGCCTCCCACCTCCCACCTCCAGACTACAGCCGACCTCCTGCATTTGCTGGAGTTTTCCATCAACGTGCCGAAGTCGCGTCTGATTCCCTCTCAGAAGCTCCTCTTCAGCGGAGCAGTTCTGGATATGGCGCAGTTTTAGGGTTATCCTCCCGAACAGTGAGTCTGGGACATTCAGGCTATGATTCCGATCTTTTGGCCCTGGTCCTGGGTTTTGGTCAGGAACACTCTGAGGGTGCTGGGCCTCATGGCCTCCTGCATCCTGCTGATTGATCATGCCAGATGGCATATGCGGGCTCTGCAGTGGGACCTGAAGTTCCAGCAGATGCAGCATTGGGGGAACCTGTCCGACTACGTCCAGATCTCGGAGGGTTCTGCATGGGACTTGCAGTGGTGGCTCACAAACCAGCGTTGTGTCAGCGGCAGATCCCTCTCCCTTCCCCAACAGGAGCACACAGTAGTGACGGATGCGTCCCTCCTGGGATGGGGCGGCCACATGGGAGAGGAGGAGATCAGAGGCCTCTGGTCTCCGGCGGAGTCCAAGCTCCATATCAACCTTTTGGAGCTCAGGGCGATCCTACTTGCACTCAAAGCATTCCTTCCCTCTGTCAAGGGGAGAGTAGTGCAGGTGTTCACAGACAACACCACCGCCATGTGGTACTGCAACAAACAGGGTGTGGTCGTCTACATCTCTGGACGTGGCTGGAACGTCAAGGCATTTCTTTGGGTGTTCAACACCTGGCAGGTACCCTGAACACCAGGGCAGACGGACTCAGCCGCAGGTGTATGTTGGATCACGAATGGCGTCTTCACTTGGAGGTGGTGCAAGGTCTCTTTCAGCAGTGGGGAGAACCTTGATTAGATCTATTCGCCACCGAAGAGAACGCGCAATGTCAGCAGTCCTGCGCTTTTCATCGTGAGTGGAGTTGCGGTCTGTTGTACGCCTTTCCGCCTATACCACTTCTTCCCAGAGTGCTGAAGAAGATCAGGAGCGACCGGGCCCAAGTCAATCTTGTGGCACCAGACTGGGCTCGAAGGGTTTGGTATCCTGAGCTACTCAGTTTGAGCGTGGATCACCCAATCCGACTGCCTCTTCGGGAGGATCTCCTGTCGCAGCAAAAGGGGACGGTCCTCCACTCGAACCTGTCCAGCCTCCGCCCCCTTGAGTGGGGATTGAGTGGCGACAGCTGATTCCATTTGACTTGCCTCCCGAAGTCTGTAATGTGATTCTGGCAGCCAGGCGTCCCTCCACTAAAACGGTATGCGCCTGTTGGTGGAAACAGTTTGTGGCATGGTGCACAGCCAAATCTGTTGATCCTCTTGCTGCCCCTCTTTCTGGGGTCCTATTGTTCCTCCTTTCTTTGGCCCAGCATGGCTCTGCTTTGGGCACTATCAAGGGCTACCTTTCTGCTCTTTCAGCCTTTCTTAGGTTGCCTGATCAGCCCTCTCTTTTCAAGTTCCCGGTTGTCAATAGATTTCTCAAAGCCATTACTCACCTTTTCCCTCCTATTCCTTTTGTGATGCCTCAATGGGACTTGAACCTGGTTCTCACATATCTGATGTCCGCCCCATTTGAGCCTCTTCATAACTGTCCTTTGCGGTAATTGACTTTGAAAACTGTCTTCCTAGTGGCAATCACTTCCGCTCGGCGGGTGAGTGAGCTCCAGGCTCTTTCCTGCAAACCTCCTTTCCTGGCGATTCATCCGTACAAGGTTGTGCTTCGACCGCGTCCCTCCTTTCTACCAAAAGTAGTCTCTGCCTTTCATCTCGGGCAAACTGTAACTCTGCCCACTTTCTTTCCGCCTACACACCCTTCAAGAGAAGAGGAGAGGCTCCACCGTCTGGACCCACAACGTGCGCTCTCGTTCTATCCCAACCGCACACACAACAGTTCCGGGAGGATGACCAGCTCTTTGTTGGCTACGTGGGCGCCAAGAAAGGCCGGGCTGTGCACAAGCGAACTATCTCCCGATGGGTTGTCTTGTGCATTAAAGCCTGTTACTCTCTGGCTAAAAAGGAACCTCCAGCTGGGCTCCGTGCCCATTGCACCAGGGTGACAGCAGCTACCACGGCATTGGGATGCGGTGTCCCCCTGCAAGACATCTGTCAGGCGGCCACATGGGCCTCGTTGCATACTTTCACTAAGCACTATTGCCTTGACAGTCAGGTCCGGTGAGACGGCTTCTTTGGCCGTTCAGTTCTCCGTGACTTTCTGGTGTAATCTCACTTCGCAGACTCACCACCGGGGTTGGTATTGCTTGGGTATATATTCTAAGGTAAGCAATCTATCACTAACGTGTCTATTTCAGATGCACAAGTTACTTGTGTAACGGTATATCTGTAAGAGACATTAGTTAGTGATAGATTCCTTACCGCCCGCCCATCCTCCCCGTTCTGCGAACTGTTCTCTAGAGTTCAGGTCATCCCTTTTAGGGCCCTAGTTCTATTGCACCAGTAGTCGGTCTCTGGCATGGCTCTGCGCTTCTGGCGCAGAACAGTTGTGTACAGAACTGACGTCAGCGTGCGTGGCCTTGTCTAAGTAGTTCTGAAGACGTCATATCGGCGGCTACAGTCCAAGCGACGTACGCAGAGCTGTACGACGATGCCTACCGACGAACAGGGGTGCTGCTGACGAAAACTTTCCGTATCCAGTCTGACGCCTGGGGATATTCTAAGGTAAGGAATCTATCATTATCTAATGTCTCTTACAGATATATCGTTACACAAGTAAGTAACTTGTGCATTAAAGGTGTAAGTCAGACAATTAAGCATATTGAGAACCCATACCAATGTGGTCAGTTCCAAAACTTAAAGTTAACAACAGAGTAACACAAACATACTTTCAAACTGCATTATGGGAGATATTGTGGCAAAAACATTTTACAGTAAATGCAACAAACAGTGAAAGTACAACCAAGTATAAAGCACTAAAGTAGTCTCAATCAATATTTCAACAGAAAAATCTCCTCAAGAAAGTGACAATTCAGAAGGAAGATTTACATATCCATGTAGATGACCCCATTTATATAGTGGCAGCAGGCCAGTCCAACACATGCTGCACATATGAGTCCTGCAGCTACGGAGCATAGAGACACAGCTGAAGAAGAGAGGCAAGATAGCGGCCACGTAGGAGGCTGTAGCGGCACGCAGATCATGAGAGAGATCGAAAACTAAAGTGTGCATACTGCCTTAAGGATGAGATGACCCTGGATGTGGAGCTGAGACCCCTGGAACCTTGGGGACCTACTTGCAGCTGATCTGCACTGCAATTGGGCTGGCAATAGCAAAATGTCTCATTAAAATAAAGTCGCAGCAGCTACTTTGCAATTCATGTCTTACCGCTGTTCTCGCCCCCCTGCCAGCGCCTGACGCTGTGGGTCCAAAACCGACCGGTGGAGCCTCTAAGATGAAGACGACTCACCCCACGCTCAAGGGTCCTTCTGAGGTACGGGAAAACAGCCCTGTGACTCCGGGGGAAATCACACCTCTTCAGGAACGCCGAATGCAGCAGCCGGAACAATGCTATTATCCCTCGGAGAGTAGAGGAAGAGGTGGGGCCACCAGGAAACAGTGTCCAGCCAGCCCAACAGTGGTGGATCTCCTGCGAGGCCCCGCAGCGAAAGCGGAGCTGAGGACCAGGGATGCAGCTTGGATTAACACTGGCCCTGACCAGGAGACACAGCTGAAGAAGGGAGTAAGTACATCAAAACTACTGTTACACAGGAACCTGTAGTGAGACCATGATAACTGCGGGAAAAATATATACCTGGCACTTGTCGTTCACTCAATTACAGTCCTCTGTTGTAAATGTGTTAAGAGAAGAAAATACACAACTCTTTGGAGGGTCAGACAACTCAATACAAGAGGTTCCGCACCTACAACAGAAGCAAATAAGATTGATAGACCAAAAGTAGTAAAACTGGATAGAAACATTAACACTGGGTTACAAACTGTGGCTAATACCGTAGCTGCCGATCAGATATCTATGAATGACAATCTTTCAAATTTGATTGATGCAATCACAATCTTATATAAGGAATTATATCAGGAAAACATACATCACAGCCGTAATGAGTGCCATACCTCATCCCATATTGATGGCTTAACCCATGCAAACAATCGGCTAGCACAAGCCACATCCACTGTATTGTGCCGCTCTGTGAGCTTGCAAGTGAAATTGGGGAACTACAGTGCACATGTATCAAGAGTACTCATACAAGTCACTGAACAACATTCATTGCTAGTGGCACACAAGTTGGAGTAGGAGAAACTGAGGACCAATCCAGTGTGAGCAGCATCTCAGCCACAGACAGTCAAAATGTGCGTGGAAGCAGGAGTCGCTGTGGTGCCATGGAAAATATTGGACTAAAGGCATCTACTCACATCAAACTCAATCTTTAAATAAAATCTGAACTCTCATTTCCTTTCATTGCAAAACGACTGCATCTTTTTTACTTTTGTATAAACAACAGTCTAAAAAAAAGCATAATTTCATATATACATGATCTCACCTGAAAATAAAGCTATAGTTAATTGGAAAAGGTACAATGCCTCTTTCAAATTATTGATGTAATATTAAATGATTTTGACTACTTATGAAAAATAATGATTAGCTATATATTAACGTTTCAATTGTCCTTCTGCAGTTCTAGTTTCTTCATGTGTGGGAGGTGGTAGTATCTTTTTTCTTCCGCATCAGAGTCAGAATTTGACTCTCTTACAGGTAAACCTTTGTAGCTATATTGTGCAGAATAGCACATGTTGCTACAATTTGCAACTTGTCCCAGGTGAATATTGTAGGGAACCACCAATCTTATGCAGAAATCTGAAGCAACTTTTTAGTAGCCCAAAAGTACGTTCAATTATGCTTCTGGTTCTATGTGCAACATTGTAACAATGTTAATTTGCTCTAGTGGGGGACAGATATTTTGACATTATCCATTATCCATGGACATAAGACATATGCACTATGACCTACAAACAAACAATCTAACAAAGAGAGGGACTGGAGGGCTTTTTATAGAGGTCCAGCATATAAGCCCTGTTAAGTACTATCACCTAAAGATATGCAGTTCCTCTAATCTTAGTGCCAATGAGACCAAGGTCAGAGAGCCCCTGCTTGTGTGTGCAAGCAGGGTGGCTTAGAGAAGGAGGGGGAAGGAATCCTTCCTGTAGGAACTAGGGTCCTCACACTCCCAGCCACCTAGGTGTCATGCTTCATCATATGGACCTGCTCCTCGTCGGGTCGGCGCTGCAATACCCGACGGGCACCCATAAAGGGGCTATTTAACAGAGATCTTTTGATTCTCGCCGTATGGTGCAGTGGGTGTTTGGGCTCTAGACTATAGAAGGTGTAGATGTAATGAAAAAGTGACTAAAATAGGTAGGATAGTCAAAATAAGACTTTTATTCAGGATGGCTATCCACCTAATTAAAAACAAGAAGAGTGGCAGCTTTCTGATGTGATGGTTCAGTTAAGCTATGCTCGACTCTAAACGGTCAACATGTTTCATGCCTGCTGGTCAGTATGATCCGTGGCAATTCTTCAGGACCTAGTAAGTGAATCTATCTACACACAAGTGGTGGGGGGGGGTTCTACCTACCATGTGTTAGCACTACGAGTAATTTTCCAGCAGTGTCATGAAGTGACCTAAGAGAAGGCTGAGAACATGGAGGCCGCTAGCTGAGCAGCCACTTGCCACCGGAGGCACTTACGCTCTGTCCTTTCCCGTCTTTCCTTTGGCATGAATTGAGGCTTTTTCCTGGCGTTTTTCCTTCCTTCGTCGGCATTTTACTGGCTGAGGCTCATGTAGTGGACGCTGTTTATTTTTTTCTCCCGTTGGATGTGTGTGTCCGCCGACTTGCTGCGCTGGTCTGCCGCCACGCCGGAGCTGAGAAGGGGACGCAGAGCAGCGACTCGCGGGCTCCTTCAGGCCGGCACAGGCAGAGGCAGCTCAGGACGACTTTCTCCGTTGAAACAGCCCAGTGCGCTACAAACTCCGGAAGTTTTACTTCAGTCACAGCATTTTGGAAAGCTGAAACAGCGTTCACCATTGCGAAGTCAGGTGCAGGGGGGGCAAGGGGAGGATTTCAGGTTAACGCTGCTCCAGTCCGTGCTGCATTGACCATGGAGGGGGGCAGGCTCGTGTTCACTTCCTTGCAGCCACCACACTTAAAAACACCTGCTCAGACACTGGAGGTTCAGGGGGGGAGTGAGAGCCCCATAAATACCACTGGCAATTGCATTCCCAATACTGTGCCGATAACAACTGGTAACAAGATGAGTAAAGGGCGTCGTAGTGGGGTGTGGGAGACTGCAAAGGCCAAGAGTAACAAAACCTTTCAGGAGGGAAAAAATAAATGGTGTTGGCAGTAATAGGATTGGTAGTGGCAGCACACTTCAAGAGAAGGAGGTGAAGGTGGTGAAGGAGAGTACATCTCTGGATAGAGATAGAATCTCTACATTTCAAGACTGTGAAGTAAAAGGTAGGACTGTCAAAGCGAGGAGAGCAAAAAACCAACTTCCAGATTCAAAAACCAAGATTACTCCTTCTCTGCAGTCTTATTTTAAGGTGCAGCCATAAGTGTTAGACATAATCAAACAAGGAGAGGCACTTAGAAGACGCTCGAAAGTGCAGTCGGACTACACCTAATCTTGGAAGGAACGGAAGTGGCAAGTAGCTCGTCTAGTACTGGACAGATCTCTGGGCAGATCTCTCAAGAAATTGTAGTAACAGATATTGTAGCAGCCACTGCAACAGCATTTACAGCTCCAATAGCCTTGACAACTGTAAATATGGTTTCAGACATAAATAAGACTCCTCCACATAAGGTAAATGTCGAGGCTCCAGCTATGTCAGATAATTATAGCATAGAAGGAGCAGAAGTCCAAAAATCCATCGATCAACAGGAGATTGGTGGTTCCTCAGTGACCTCCCTGGAAGCTCCTTTATCACGAACTGAAAATTTCTTTGAGTACAAGAAACAACTGTTCCATCAGTCCCAAGGTACTTCCATGGGGAGTACCTTCGCCCCGAGTGTGGCCTGCCTCTACATGGCTACTTTTGAAGAAAAAGTCATCTTGCACCCAAGTAACCCCTTGTGGAAAAGGTTCATTGATGACATTTTAATCTTCTGGAAAGGGGATCTTGCCACTGGTGTGGAATTCTGCCAGAGGGTGAACACACAAAATGAATTTGTGAAATTCACACATACAATCTCAGATACGAACATACCCTCCTTAGACCTGAGGGTGAGACTTGAAAACACAGGTCTGAGTACAACCCTATACAAAAAACCAACAGACAGGAATAGTCTGCTACTGTACAGTAGTCACCACCCCAGGGCTCTCAAAGATAACCTACCCTTTGGGCAGTTCCTCCGCATTAGGAGAAACTGCAGTACCCTCACGGACTACAAAGCCAAGGCCAAAGGATTGGAACATAATCTAAGACAGAGGGGCTACCCTGAACGTCAGGTCAGAAACTCCTTTAAAAGGGCAATGAATAATCCCCGGGAGTCACTATTACAAACAACACCAAAAGAACATACCAACGCCTTGTCTTGCGTCACATCGTTCACAACAGATTCCACACGTATTAAAGGGATTATCAAGAAGCAATGGGGTATCTTGAATACTGGAGACCGGGACATACCCACACCCAGGTTCGCCTTCAAACGAACTAAAAACTTGAAAGATATCCTAATACACACCAGACCCAAGACTGAGAACAACATGGTCCAAAGAACTCTTTGGGGACTTCCTTCAGTCACTGGGCACTATCCATGTGGTACCTGTGCAGTTTGTGAATAAACGAGAGTCACGAGAGAGATTACACTCTAAGACACATTCACTTGGATTTTGAAACGACATACTAACTGCAATACATCCCATTGCATATACACGGTGGTGTGCCCCTGCAATAAAAATATGTAGGGGTGACCATGAGAGCAGTTAAAAAACACATTACTGAACATAAGAGTAACATAAGATGTCAGAGAGTAACTACAAAGATGTACACCCACGATAAAGAACTAAAGCAGAGTCCAGAATCCTTACAGTGGCTGGTTCTTGAATCCCATCCTAAAATCACACAACAGGCACTATTCAGAATAGAGCAACGCTGGGTGCACTGTCTGTCCATGGCACAACATGGCCTCAATGATGACATACCTTGGGCACACCTAGCAGACAGATAAAACTACCCTGGTCAGGTACTCCTTAAGCAATTCCAAGGCCCTTTCACCAGTAGAAGTCGATGGGCTTGTGGAAAAATGCACCTCTGTGACTAGACCTGCCCTGCATGATGTGATTGGCAATTTGTATGTTAGACACTGGGTTGACACCACATTGTGCACAATCCGAGATGTATGATCGGAACCCTGTAAGAATTGATCACATGACACCAGCTCCCACATTGGAACAGGGATTTGGGCTATATTGCTATGTGGACCCTATGGCTTTTACATCAACACCAGTAACCAGGGCTTCTACATCCATATACACGAGAAACTAGCCCGTTTTGTGGATGCAAGAAATCTCATAAACATACCTGTGAATTGTACTTCATTCACTTTGCTAAATAAATGCCTACAAATGATTTTCCTACATATAAAACCAGTGTGTTTACATTGGGTAAACAGTTTATGATGGATTACCGAGTAACACAACTTTTGAACCTATGGCCCTTAGTTCCACTGGTTTTATATCAGTGCAATTCCACCCATGGCTTTACTATGGCTTCTCACAAGTGTGACACTTAAATATAGCATACAAAACATATATTAAGATACTGCAAGGGGGGGGCGTGGCCAGGCTACTGACCATGATGGTTGCACAGCACTGAAGCTCCGCCGCTAAGCCAGACATCCTGGCCCTATCCTGCACACATGCTGTGTAATCTGCCCAAAATGTGTCTGCTATAGAGTGCGGTGATCCTGGCTGCCCTGTAAGAAGGTGTAGACGTGACGGGGAGCGGGCGAGGTGGCGTTTACCCGACTCGGCCTGTGAGGCCTGGACGCTGCGGGGCTACGTGCAGGCTTACATAGTGTGCTGCCCCCGGGCGTGCTTCGGCTGCAGCCGTGGTGCCCGCTGCGAATCCTGATGTGCTGGGGGCTGTTGACTCATCGGTGGTGGTGGCACAGATAGCGGGCCTGGAAGCTGCTGTCCATGACCCACCCCCATGCGCCATGCTGTAAAGTCAGTCTGCCTGTCCCCAGAGGCCCTGCGGCGAGAGGGGGCGTGGGAGAGCCTGGTAGGGTGACCAACTGGCATTGGTGCAAATTCAGGAAGGTGAGTGTAAAAATTCAGGACAAAGAGTCAAATTTCAGGACACAAATTCAGGACAGGAGGTCAAAATTCAGGACAAAAGTTCAGGACAATAGATAAGTTTTACAGACACATCAGAGGAGGTCGCGCAATAGTATACAAGTAAGCCCACATATTCAACCATTTGCAAACCTATCCATCATGTATCCTTCCATCTATCATTTCACTCATCCATCCCTTCATCCATCCTTTCACTCATCCATCCATCATCCATCCACCCTTTCACCCTATCCATCTGTACACTCCATCCACTCTTCTACCCATCCATCCATTCACTCATCCATCCAGCCATTTACCCTTTTACCCATCCAGCCATCCTTTCACTTACTCATCCATCCACCCAGTCACCCAGCCACTCATCCTTCCACCCACCCATCCATCCACCCTTTCAGTCATCCATCCATCCTCCCTTTCTCTCTCCATCGACCCTTTGACTTAGCCATCCTTCCTTCCATCCATCCACCCACCCACCCATCCATCTACTCATCCACTCATGAATCCATCCATTGACCCTATCACTCATCCATCCTTTCTCTCATCCATCTATCCTTTCACTCCTTCACTCATCTATTCATCCTTTTGTCCATCTACCCTCCCTTTCACTCACTCATCCATCCTTACATCCACCCTTTCACTCATCCGTCCATCCATTCACCCTTGCACTTATCAATTCATCAATCCATCCATCATTTCACTCATCCATCCACCTTTTCACTCATCATCCACCTTTTCACTCATCCATCCTTTCACTCATCCATCCTTTCACTCATCCATCCACCCTTTTACCCATCCAGCTACCCTTCCACCCATACATCCAGCTATTTACCTTTTCTCTCATCCATCCTTCCACTTACTCATCAATCCATACATCCATCCTCTCTCATTCTCCATCTATTCAATCTTTCATTCACCCATTCACCCTTTCACTAATTAATCCAGCCATCCACCCATCCCTTCACTTACTCACTCGCCCACCTTTTCATATTAATTTTGAGCTGAGCCTTTTTGAGAAGAGGCCCATCAAGAACTTCACCCTCGCTGCAGGAGCCATTCCAGGACTGGGGCAGAAGCCACCCAGGGCGGAGACATGATCCACCACAGAGGGGACAGGAGCCATCACTGGGGTGGGGGGGGCAGCAGCCATAAAGAGGGGGAACAGTATCCACCAGGGTGGGCACAGGGGTGGGCATGCAGTATTCAAGTATCATCTTGGCCCCTCCAGGGTGGGGTAGGGCTCCTCACCCCCTCCTGGACAAAGACAACGAGACGACAGGCTCTCTTTCCAAAATGTTTGCTATCGCCCACTGTGATGTACAGTACTTAAAGGAGATACTCCAAGAGAACTGATTGTCCTCCATACTTTGTTAATCAGTGTGGGTGCGATTGTGCCATTTCTTTATTGTATTACATTATAGACTGCATGTTTGCAGAACTGAGGTTTGCTTGCTTACAATTTAGTGACAGTAATTAATCTCTGTGAAGAGAACCACCTGCTGCCTCGGTGTAATCAGGGCTGGTTCTAGGATGTTTGGGGCCCTGGGCAGAAAGGGAATGTGTGAGGCCCCTCTAAATTGCAGAGACATGACGCATTCAGGGCTGTTTGCATCTGAATAGATGCCCCTGCGCCTGAAGCTGCAGCCCCTCCCTCTCAGTCACCTTCAAGCACCTCTTAACAGCTCATCAAGGGCTGAAGGTGTGAGGGTTGCCATCCCGCTGTGCCTCTCCAATGCTGCTGGGTATCTGAGCTTTGGTACAGCATCGGAGTCCAGCAGGGTGATGGGTGGAAGCTGTGCCGGCTTTAGGGTGGTGCGACCGGTGCCCGGTTAAAATTACGGACACATGGCGCCTGTTAAAGAATCCTTCACGGACAACGGACAGACGGCCGAAATTACGGACTGTCCGTGAAATTTACGGAGGGTTGGTCACCCTATGAGCCTGGGGGCCTGTCACCCGACTGAGCAGGCTGGGGGTGGTGGTGCGGGGGGCCAGGGCTGTAAAATCGATCCTCCGTTGAGGTTCTCCCCTGTGTTGTGTCCTGATGGAGTGCGTCGGCACAGAAGAGCTGATAAGAGCTCCTAATTGAGCCATCAGAGGCGTGGTGTGTCCTGGCTCTCTGGGCCTGTCCTTCTGTCGATCAGAGTGATCCATGCCTGCTACAGGGAAGAGCCGGTGGCAACAAATACCAGTAAGTGGCCTCTGCCTGGACACAGTGACGCCTGCATAAAGCGAGATCAATTGCCTGCTATACAATAGGAGTTTGTGCGCCCACGTGTAGGGCAGGCGTTATTGTCTGCTCCGACCATTTTAATATACATCAAGTGACGCCTGTTTGATGACCTGCTCCCCTCTCATGGCTGCCTGAGATATCGCCCACCAACCTAATTTTTGGGCTTTGAGTGACTGTATTCATGTGCATGGTCTGGGATATGGGACGCAAAGACCCGAAGCAGCACCTACTGCAATTTGGCCGGCCCGACACAGCGCCAGTGGAGACTGCAGTGTACATGGCTGAGGGGGGAGTGGAGGGTGCTAATTCAATTAATCCCTAACCCCCGGCCTCAGAGGCTCTGATGCAAGAACATCAGGGCAGGATTTAGAGCGCATTTTGATGCCCTAGAAAACGGCTGAACACTATGGGGGCTAAACTCAATACACAAGAACGGAGACTGGACAATGCTGAAGAGAGGGTGTCGGACCTGGAAGATGGTGCTGCGCAGTCCATAAAAAGAATTGATAAGATGGAGAAAATCCTCAAATCTGTAGCTTCAAAGAACGAGGACGCAGCAGGCATAATAATATTCGCATTTTAGGTGTTCCGGAGTCCACCAACGTGGGGCGAATGGACTTATTTGTAGAAAAGTTGCTTACTGATCTTTTTGGCAAAGACGCTTTCACTCCCACCTTCCTAGTAGAACGGGCGCATCATTCCCTTGGTCCGAGGCCCAATCATGGATGCCCTCCCAGGCCTATAATCTCCCGCCTGCTTAATTTCCATGACCGGGACAAAGTGGTTAAACTAGCTTTAGAAAATGGCACAACTACCCGGAAGGGTTCAACCTTTGCGCTGTTCCCTGACTTTACAGCTATTGTCCAGGAGGCGAGACGAAAGTACACGTGAGTGAAGGCCACGCTTTGCAATCAGCGCCTACATTATGGCATGATATACGCGGCACGCTTTCGGGTGGATGCAGATGGCAGGTCCAGAGTTTTCAACACCCCTTCTGTGGTAAAGGCGTTCTGCCAAGACTATAAAGCGACTTCCAGCGGAAAGGCCAAAGATTCATCCATAGGCTCCCCATCGCACTGCGACTCTATGGCTAGCGTAGAACTCTTTTCATTGGAATAAGCTATGTCACTGTAATTGTACACAAAGCTAATCTTCTTTTTTCCCATCCCTTATTGCAGTTAGGGCTATTGCATATATTGTTAATGTTTGCGATTATGAATAATTGGGTGTGTGGCGTGGCGTTTCCTTGCCCCTAGTGTTGTATCACCTTTAATCTTCGGTTAGATTCCTTCTTGCTATACATTATGTTCCCATGATACATTCTACAGGTTTGCTAGTGGGGATCTACCCTGCTTGGGTTTGGGCAGGGATGGGTGGGGCAATTTGTTTCATTGGGGTTTTATTGCGCACAGATTTAATTGTTCACCATGATGAGATTTGTACCTGTTGTTACCCACATACACAATCAGGCTTGGACTATTATTCTGTCTTCAGGGGGTAGGCTTTCCGCATTTTTGGACCTAACATTAATCACTTGGAACGTGTGGAGACTTAATAATGTTAGAAAAGGGAAGCAAGTGTTGCAATATCTCCAATGACACCATGTAGACGTTGCTATTTACACGAGACGCATTTGCCGAAGTTAACCTCTGCTGGCTTTGCTTCCTCCTGGAGCCCCCATCGTTACTTTGCAAACTATAGTACATATGCTAGGGGGACTGCAGTTTTGCTACATAGGCGCTTGCCTTTCCAGGTGGAAAATGTGCATAACGACAGTGAGGGTCGCTATACGATGGTAACGGCGCGATTAATGGGATATTTGTTGGCATTTGTTTGTGTGTATGCTCCAAATACTGATAGCCCAGACTTTTTTCACGACCTCCACACGCAGCTATTGCAGCTTGACGCAGACTACATTTGTATGGGTGGTGATTTTAACTTGTTGTTAGACCCAATAATTGATAGCACGTCTGGCTCCTCTGATCCTAAGCCGCGATCTCTACGCGCACTGTTGGAGATTTGTGAGTCACTAGGGTTGGTGGACGTGTAGCAGCTCTGCCGCCCATGGGAAACTGCCTACACACACTACACATCACTTCTATATACCTCACCTACTGCCCTACTCTGATTAAATGGTACTCTTTCTTCGCAGTTTCGACTCTCCTGTGGCACACTACAAGGATGCCCGCTCTCTCTGTTACTCTTTATCATTGTGCTTGACCCGTTAGTGCGACATTTCCAGGAGAGGCATCTACAGAGAGGCCTCCAATTTAAGACGGGTCCTTTATTAATTTCACCTCTATGCAGATGATATTATCCTCTATGTTCGACATCCAGAGGAGAATTTAGAGCCATTAATCAGTGAGATTGTTCACTATGTGGGTTTCTCTGGACTTGGCATTAATTGGGGTAAATCGGTAATTTTCACTCTTACGTCAAGCATGGTCGAATGGGATAGTGGGTTTCCTTTGCAATGGTGTGAGGAGTCGACTAGATATTTAGGAATTCAGATACATCGGGACTCTCAACATCTTATAATGCTAAACTATGGCCCAGCTCTTTATAAGCTTGAGCAGCAGATAGAGTGCTGGCTAAAGTTCCCCTTGTCAATGGCGGGCTGTGTAGCTATTATAAAGATGGTGGTGCTCCCAAATTTTTCATATCTGTTTCATAATATCCCCATCCCACTCCCCAACAGTTTTTTAAAAACTATCCAGTCCCATCTTATTAGTCTAGTTTGGGGGGGAGGTAGAGCCAGAGTTGGCTGGGACACATTGACCCTGCCATACGGGAGGTGTGAGCTTGGGGTTCCCAACTTCCAGGTATATTACCTGGTAGCTCAAAGTAGCTTTGCACACTCCTGATGCCCGGATCCCTTATTCGAAGCCGGAAGCTGACTTGGTGCTACCAGTCCCGCTGAGAAACAGTTCTACCACGGGTATTCTCTCAGGACCCCCGTGACATTCAAACAGTCTCAACAACGAGTTGGGCTTGGCATAAGCTGGCTTGGGCGACGGGCAGGCGTGTGTTGTACTCATCTGAGATTCCATTCGGAAATAACCCATGGCTCCCTGTTTTGGATTAGTACAGCGTACTCTTGCTTCCTACTCCCTGAAGAAATTTGGGGATTTGTTTCTGGGGGGACATGTGTTCATTAGTACGGAAGATGGGCGGTTCATTGGAGCCACTTTCATGGACCAATTTATCTTGTGTCGGGTTAGCAGAGCGCTTAGAGAGAGGATGGCTGGCTTCCCTCTGGAACCGGAGTCCTTCTCTCCATTAACGTTATTGATTACCAGCATAGAGGGGGATCACCAGATTTCCAAATTTTACAGAGCATCTATGGCTCTGGTTCCTTGTAGAGATGCCAGAGTTAGGAAAGCGTGGCAGTGACATTTGGGGCACCCAATACAGGACTCACATTGGGCATATTGCTGTTCTCAGACAAAGGAGGTTTCACTCAACAGCAGGCACAATTTAATTCATTTTATATACCTGTGGAGGACATACATGTCTCCTGCGAAAATTAACTCTATCGATCCTGATAGGCCACAAAACGGCCCGAAGTGTGAGGACCCACATGCTGACTTCACACATATGACATGGAACTTTGCAAAATTAGGAGAGTTAAGTTAAGTTTTAAACTGGCTCTGGTTTCCTTATGCTTTTTTGTACTTTACTACGAACGAGAAGTGTCAAATGGGTTTCTCTGATAGAAGCCAACCGAATGCATCATTTTAGAGGCTTTGGGGATGGGAGAATATATGTAAACTGACTGGACGTTCTAATGTACTCTGTATGTGGACCAAGTATGGATTATTCATTGCAAACACTTGTAATTACTGTCATGGTGTTTGAAAGTGACATTCCTTTATTGCGCGCATTAATAAAAGGATAAATAAAGTATTATTTTTTTTAAATGAAGAGAAGATACTGCCCCAAATGTTCAACCTTCTTTGTAAATTACTCTGCAACAATACATGCTCACCTGATACTCCAATAACAGGGTAGTCGACTACCTCAGAGAGTTCCAGGAACCCTCCTCGGACTCAGGAGTCCCAGTAATTGACACAGATGCAGACTGTCAACAGACTTGGTGGAATAAACAGGTAAATCATAACACAAAGGAATCTCGAAACAGCACAGCAAAAAGGGAAAAAGAACCAGGAAGAGAGCAGGGAAACACAACTAATATGAAAGAGGATGCTAACGGTGAACAAAACATTTCAGCAATTGGAAGTCCTACAACAAAAGAAGTTGACATGCAACTTCTTCCATCAAACTGATTCTACTTAATCTAAACTGGGAATGCTTACCCTTCTCCTCCTGTTCTCCTATTGGTCACCTCTGACCTGACCCTTCCTCCTCGCCTGCCTCTCCAGCCGCCTTAGGTCCCGCTCCACCTTTTCCATTACCTCCATTCTGGAATTTGTTTCCCTGCTGCCTTCTGCTGCTTACCTAGCGCTGTTTTATTTACCATCCTTAGTTCCTGACAGTATCTAATGAGAGTTTTTTGATTTGGGGAATTACAAATGCCCTTTTCCATTCCGAAAGACGAGTGGCTGATTCAAAATATGAATTTGGCAGCTTATATAATAGTGTTGCAGCTGTAGGAATAATCGGCTGCATTATCTGTGCTGGGTCAGAAGAGACAGATATAACCCATCTTGTAAACTGTCTTTTACGCACAGTTGTCATTGGTTTGATCACAAACAAAGTATGTGCAACTTCCAATGCCTCATTAAGGGTGGCTGTAAAATCCTCAGCCATAGTTGAACATCTTTCTGGCTTGTCTGAAAAATTGATTGGATCTTGCCCGTAAAGAAAGAAGATAGTGATTCAGATAGCGAGAACAACAGAGAAACTGATTGCTGTATAATAATAGGACTGGAAAATTCATCCACAATTTAAAAAACCTCTTGATAGGTGTTATTCATTATTATAAGGAGTGAAGCATCAAACTGGGAATGGCTCAGCCAGATCTCCTGTTTGTAATCTTTAAGAGAAGCAGCATAGTTAGCTTTTGCTTTCGGCTGGTAATCACAATGATGTGTTTTTTAAAAGCTTGCAGGTCCTTTTCACTGAATACAAAGCAAGTGTGCACCGTAGGGCAGAAGGTCCGATCCAATCAAAAACGGATACAGTAATGGGGTGAGCATATCCAAAGCCGAAGCAATCTCAGAGTTGAACAGTGAATTATTAGCCTGCATGTGCCTGAGGTCACTTCACGTTGATGACTGAGATTGTTATGAATGTTAGAGAATTTACACTTGGAGAGTTAAGTGTAAGAGAGAGAAACAGATTGGTGTTTGGCCTTACATAAATTCAGCGAAAAGCAAAATCTTATGCAGTCTGATCCCATTACAAGTAAATAGGAAGGATCTGGCAAACAATAATTTTATGTGGCAAAAAAGGTCATGATAAGTAAGTGAGTTCTTTATTGCATAATTAATAAAAAAAATTGCGATGAGAAAATTACATTCAAAGCACATTTACAAAACGCGTAAAATGTCATATTTCATTGCGATAAAATGAGTTTAAACAAGTAAAATTGACGTTGGAATTGTTGCTAATATATCTATTTACCATAAAAAAGTAGAAAAATATAATATCTCATATGCTATACAAGGATAAAAATACTATTTAGGGGCCTGTGGCTTTGTGCTGGCACTTTGACTAATACTGTCTTTCATCTTACTGTGCCCTGAAGTTCATGGCAAATCTATCAGTAAAATCTAATTTAAACATCGTAATACATGGAAAGATTTTAACGTTGGAACAGTACTAAGCGATTAACGTTGTACAGCTAATTCTATATTTTAAGTATGATGTGTTAACAGAAGAATGTAGCGTGAATTCTGCTATACTCATAAAGCGTACCAGTCTACATGCTAATTGAATGTCTCTTCCTTGAAAACAGGCTTTTAGTGCTTGTCTGCTTGTGCAAATCCGTCTTTGGTTCCAAAGAGGTTTTAGCAGTTGTCTTCGCTCATTCTCTAACCCTTTGCAACTGCACAATAAATGCAAGACGTCCTCTTTAGGATCGCCACAAATCCTACAGTTCAGAGTTGTTTCTAAACGTTTCCAGGGTGGGAGGTGTTGTTTTGCCGGTATAACTCCCATCCTCAATCGCAGGTAGGATTCCTTCACGGCCCTTGAGAACCCTGTTCCTAAATATGTTTGTGGCGTCGATCTTGTATAATTCTGGATTACAAACTATCCATGGGCCCTCCCGGTAAGTGTGGTTATATTGTCTTCCGGGGATAGTGTCTTTACAGTTTTGTTTACAAGCTGCTAGAAGCATTTATGAGTCGCGTCTGTCTACCAGAGGTCTAGTAGCGTGCGAGAACTTATTGCTGTCTGAAGGTAGATCATTGCTGGACTGTCTTTGTTCCTTTCCAGCTCT
This sequence comes from Triturus cristatus, assembly GCF_964204655.1. NCBI lineage: Eukaryota > Metazoa > Chordata > Amphibia > Caudata > Salamandridae > Triturus > Triturus cristatus. The sequence continues at coordinate 55,464,824 of NC_140588.1, forward strand.
TTCCATAAATATGAGTTCAAGGTACCTAGTTCAGCCCCCTTTATTTTGTGACAACATTTGATGTAGGCACCCTTACGTGCTATTTGTTGATTGTGAAAGTCAAACTCTAGCCTTAGTTGAGCTGGCAAGGAGTACTGTGGGAGGATAAATATTATTCGCATGCCTTTGGACACCACTTCATCCAAGATGGCCTTGTCTCTCCCTCTCATGCATTCACTGCCGTAAGTAATAGTTGGTAGCAGTCTTGCTCGAAGAACTTCTAGAAGAGGGGTTAGATTTGGACCTGTTAATTTGTTCTTGATGCTCTTTAATGCAACCGCCAGAGTTATTCCTCTGTTTCTGATCGCCACTTTTTGTTGTCCAAACGATCCCTTCCTGTCAAAGACTATGCCCAGATATTTGTATTCTTTGACAACCTCCAACTTCTGTTCGTTCAGGGCCTATTGATGCTGATGTTTTTTACACTTTTGGTTCAGTATCATCACCTTAGATTTTTCTAAGTTTATGCGCAAACCGTTCTTATCTGAGAAATTATTTGTAGTGCTTATAAGATGCTGCAGGCCAACTGGGGTTCGGCTGATCAGTATTAGATCGTCCGCATACAATAGACGGGACGAGGCCCCCTAAATTGGGGGCATGGTGGTTACAGTTATCGAGCTCTGACATAAAGAGATTGAACAGGGCCGGGGCAAGAACACAGCCCTGCGTCAGCCCTTAGTAGTTGGTATTTTACAGTTGCCTGTCCCCAGCTTTATTTGAATCCATGTCTCTGAATGAAGCAAAATTTATTGATTCAGAAGCTTTGGATTTATTTCCCAGTCAGCTAATTTAGCCCAGAGGTTCCCTATGTCTATACTGTCAAAGGCTGACATATAGTCAATAAAGCAGACAAATAATGTTTTTTTGATTATTATGGCATCTATTAGGAGTGAAAGAGCAAGAATATTTGTGGTTGTCCCTGTGCATTTTTGGAAACCCGTCTGGTTAATGGGGATTAAGCCTTTCATAGATATCCATTCAGTGAGTTCGTCCAGTATAAGACCCGCAAAGTATTTAGCGTCTATATCTATTGGTGCAATGAGCCTGTAGTTCTTTGCTTGGTTCCTGCTGCCTTTTTTATAGATCGGGGAGATAATTGAATCCTTCCAGGACTCGGGAATTCTTTCTCCTTCCCAGATGTTTTTAAAAAGAGGTCGTAATTGCTCCTCCCAGTAGTTCGGATCCTGTTTGTACAAGATTCGGGGGAGTCCGTTGGGGCCAGAGGCCCCCTCGTTCCTGCCTTTCGAGATTCTGCTTTGATCTGTTTCGTTGTGCATGGAAAGTTATCGTCTTCAACTGAGTATTTTGGGGCCAGCGGACTTTGCTGGCTTACCTTTATGTTTTGTAAGGTTTAGTCTGCTTCTTTGTTGAAGTGGTGCAATAAATACTTTGCCCATGTTTCCTCTGTTGTATAAGAATTGATTCCAGGAGCCCTAAGGTTCTCTATATTGTTCACAGTGTGCCAGAACCTGGCACTATTGTTGGCTTTTGCGTCGTAGAGTTTGGCCCATATTTTCTCTGCATTTTCCAGTTTTATTCACCAAACAATTTTGTTTTTACTGCGTTTTAGGTCCCTCAATTCCATCTGTAAACTATTGTTAGGGCCCTTTTGACGAAGTCTACGGATTATTCTGTTGATATCCCTTTTTATTATTAATGGCCTAATTGTTATTTCCTGTTGGTCCCTAGTTCCAGTAATTTCTTCTGTTAATTTTTGCTTTGAGCTAAGTAGTCCAAAGCTTTTCAAGAAATTCTCCCTTGCATTTATGTTATCGCTCTGCGATTTATTTTCTTCCCAGCAGATTTTTGCCCCAGCCAGTAGTATTTCCGGATCACTTGTTTTACATTTAATTCGCTTGCAGTTTGATGTAACAGTTAAGTTTTGGAGTTCAGTTGGGAGATTGAATGCTGTTCCCGGAGCTGTAAATGTAAGCTCTTGTGGCAGATGGTCACTGCAGTCTGTCATTCCGATCTTAAAATCACTGACTGATTTAAAAAGTGATAATGATAAAAATGTATAGTCTATCGCAGTGCTTGCCACAGTGTTGTGATAGGTAGCTGCTTGAGGGCGATCACCTTGCTATCGACCATTTAAAGCTATCAATCCCAAATTTGTTAGGTCCGTTAGTAGGTCTTTGGATACCTTAGTTTGTTTTCCCCACGGGCACTCCTTCTGAGGTGGGATCCCCCATCTTGCAGTTGGTCTTCTGCCGACTGCTTTTTATCAGAACTCCTTGAGAGGAACATACTAAAGTCTCATGTGACAATGTAGTTCGATGTTGCCTCTTCGGTTATAAGGTTTGTCAATTCTGACACCAAAAATTTGGCGGCAATTTTTTTCCCACTTGGATGCAAGTAAGTATTTACCAGTATTAGCTGTTGTTTGCTTTTCCCAGGTCCCTCTATCTCTATCTGTATTGCGTTAATGCCATTGTTTGATGTATTCCTTTGCGTCAATTCTTTGGCTGTTTTTATAGTTTTTATTGAAGCATACGTGGTAAGGCCTCCTTTTAGATGACCAAACTTCGAACTTCTACTGGCTGGGAGAGGTACGATTTATAGCCTTGTAGGTGGAACAGCTCTTCCAACCAGGTTTCTTAGAGTAGAATTAAGTCAAACTGCTGGAAGTACGTTAATAGGTCCTTGTTGGTGGTTTTCGATCCTAGGCCTTTTATGTTCCAAGAACAAAATTTTAACTGTGGGCTACATTGTATTCTTTGCTCCAAAATTTGTCATGGATCTACCGTTCTGGTGTTGATGGCTTTTGCTAACTAGGTCCAGTCTTTTAGTTTGTTGTTCTCACTTATATCTCAGGGCCTCGGGGTCTCACTAACTGCGACTTCTACTGAGACACTTCGAGACCCTTTTAACACGGATTTTGTGGGCCCACCGGACCTGCTTCTTCTTAATGAATTTTCACTATGTTCTTGGTAATGCTGGAGTAATGGCTCCGGATAACCAACATTGTGATACTGTTGTATTCGGATTCCCCATGCTTCTAGTTGTTGTTCCTCTTTTAAGATTTTGTCCACTATTTCTCCTGTGGTCCAAGTAGTTTTTGTTGTTTCTTGTTCCAACAGAGGTTTAAGTCGTTCAAATTCTACGGACTCCAGGTCTTGAGTAACTATGCCAGCCAGGATGCTGATGGAGTTTAGGAGCCGGAAAATGTTACTTCTATTCAAGGTATCTCCCCGACCCTTTGATTTAAACTCTGAAATAAACAAAATTGTTTTAGGATCGTTCCGGCTGCCTCTCTTTCGAAGTGATTCTGTTCTTGGCTCTGTTTCTCTCCTCCACAATTGCTATGGGGTTGTGGTAGTTTGCCCGTCTGGTTTACGATTTCCACTTCAAAGTTAGTATTGGCTACTTTTGCTGGCGTTTTTGTTGAATTTGCTGAGGGTTTTAATATTTTTGCGTCGCCATCATCCTCGGTATCGTTTTGCCCTATTTTAGATCTTTCATTGCTTTCTACGGTTTGGATTGTTGGTCTTTTGAATTCCGAGGTTTTCATTCCTGCCTCTTTGAGGGTTTTGGTTACTTCCTCTTTTCTTAAGGCAGGTGCTATCTGCGAATCGGTCTGTAGGATTACGATTCCGTGTACCTTTAGACAGGAATCGTTAATGGTTTTCTGCTTCTCTTGCAGGGTTGGAAAATGTCTGCTTTCTCTTGGCTCTTTTTGTTCTTCTTGACTCTCCATTGGGATCTTTATTGCTGGTTGAAAGAAGGACTTTATGGTGGAGGTTTTGTTCCTCCCTTTTCTCCACAGTTTGCGTCGTTGTTTTTATGTTTGCTTTATGTTGAACTCTGTATCCCCCTCTTCTGGGTTGTCTAGCTGCTTACTGGGGCTACCTGAGTACTGCTTTTTTTGTTGGCGTTTGTCTAGGAGCTCTGAAAGGACAGGCCCCAAGGGCTTACTGCTTTTAGGGCTACCTTGTTCCCGAGATTTTCCTTGATTTACCTGTCCTTCAGTGCCTTCTTCTCCGATTTTAGGGTCTTTTCTTTCCTCGAGAGGCAATGTGTCTACCTTATCTCCTTCCTTTTTTACTTCAAGGTGGATTGATGCCTCCTCTGTTGGGTTTTTACAAAGTTTCCTTTCTAATATATTACCTTCTTTATTTCCTTCTCTGTTTCCATCCATGTGAAGGAATACCTTATTTTTGGTGTTATTTTCATTATTTATGTTTTCTAAAAGGTCTCCCATTACTGCTGGTAGTGTGGCGAGCTTATCGATAATTGAGTAACAGATGCAGCTTGGAGGACTTATTGCTGTTTCAGACTGGACTTTCTTGATCAAATGATTTAATTCCAGGAGTCTGTTATCTATGCTTGCAACATGGGTGGCTAAGTAGTTAAGGAGAGTCAATTGGATATCCATCTTGTCCCAGTGATATTCCATTGCTTTTGTTGAAAGTTGCATGGTATTTAATAAGGACGCCCATAATTTATTTTCTTCTGTTGGTAAATTCTCAGTCTCATCCTTCGTTGCTTTGCCTGTGTCCTGATTTGACGTATCATCTTTTCCCAAAGAGTATGTGAAGACCAGTTTCTCCCACTCTTCTGTTGTGAGAAAGGATATATTGCTTCTTGTCAGGCTTGGGGTCTCTTCTTCGACAGCACCAAACGTATCGGTTCTATTGTCAGAAGCCTTAGACATGAGAATTGGCTAGAGTCCTTCTGGGTCTCGTACAGTGGTACCAGTAGTCGTTGAATCCCTTCCCTGGTCCCTACTGTGATGACTTATCGGATCCGGCCCGGTATGGTCTAGGGGTGGTTCATCTGTGATCTTTTGTAGGGCGCTTACTTCATCTACCTTTGTTGGTGATTCTGCTGTGGTGGGAGCTTCAGCTTTCATTTCTGGGAGCGTATCGAAGGTGGAGGCTATTGCATCTAAACATGTTGCCTCTACTTTTGTTTGGCGAGGTCAGATTATAATGTTAGGTTCCAGTGGATTTCTCGGAGAATACAGGCCCCGGATAGTGCTCTTAAGAAGCTCATCTTTAACATGCTTCCAATGTTGGCTTTGCTCTTGGCTGGTGATTCCTACCCCAACTCCTTCTGTTTTTTGCTCCTGATCCTGCTGACTTCCAGTACCGTTTCTCTGTGTGGGATCCGTTTTTCCTACCCTCATCTCTATTCTCCCTGTTTCTTTAGGAATGCTTTTTTCTGGGTGTAGTGGGGAGGGTGGTCCCCTTTGTATGTTGTTAGCAAAGGTTAGCAATGCCCCCGCATCTTTTACAAAGTAAAATTTAGAATAGATTTTTGGTTGGTAGCTGGTTTTTGGTGCTTTCGCAGCTGATGGGAGTACTCCTTCTGACTCAATTTTCTCATCTAGTTCTGCCAACAGTTCATACTCCCAGTTTGCTGTCATTTGAGACGTTTTTTCCTGGGAACCAGTTGAAGTTTTGAGGATCTTATTTTTCCTTTTCCAATTATTAATAACGCTTGTAATGCTCCGTCTCACTTTCCCGGACCTCATTCAGTTTGTCTGTGGTTTGAGATGTAAATTAAGAGATGTAATTTGCGCTGCTAAGTGAACAGCTGTTTTAGTATTTTGTGTTGGTAAAGGGAGGCTTTTAATATCACAACAAAGCCTCAACAAATTTGGACCGACCCCAGTGCAATGTGCGATGTACAAGCTTCAGTCTCCAGCTCTCAACTCTCAGGGGGTCCCGAAATGGATTGCAGAGTCAGTCAGGCTGGGGTCAGATCACACTGGGACACGCTGGGGAAGCGGCTGGGAGGCGAACTGGGCAGCACTCCACGTTCCACTCTCCACGGGCTCGACAGCCTCCGCAGCCTCTTGTTGATGACCTTTTGCCCCCTGCCCCTCTACCTTCAGTTTTCTGCTGTTCTCTGCTGCTGCCACGGCCACTACCTCCACCACGCAATCCTGGGGGGTCTTATGTCTGAAAAACTATCGCCTCCTGCTTGCTGCCACAATGCACTGCTCCGAGCTCAACCTCGTCACTGAACAAAGATCAAAGAAATCTACTTCTGCGGGACGCCGCTTGCTTCCTCGCTCACTCGGCGAGTCGAAAATGTCGAGAATGACAACGTTGAAACAGGCGGAAAGCAGCAGGCTCCTTCCCTGCTTCAGCTTCGACAACACTGGCTGTAGGCTCTGCGGGCTCTCTGGAAGGTCAAGATAATACACAACTAAAGGAGTAAGCAGAGCAGCCAATTGCATGAGGACAAGAATGGAGCAAAATACCAGAAACAGATAGATGGTGGTGAGTCCATCCATGCATTAAAGTCCCCTAAAGATATTTAGAGGCCCACAAGGCCAATACATTAATACCATCAGCAAATTCTATACCAAGTTCAACGCCACCAGGAGGGTGGCAGACAAAAATACCCCAAAGTGTGGTGAAAGCATTAGGTGAAATATTGAGTCCAACTAATCTATGATCAAATTTCATTTAATCAATAGAATCCTTACAGCAAAATGTTGACCCACCACCAGTTTTTCCTTTGCAGTACATATGCAGGAATTTAAAGTCAGAGGGGGCAGGATGTGGGCCATGAAGCATCTGTTAACAATGATGGCTTGGTAAGTGTGGGGAATAATATTTGAACCAATTTGCCCTGAGTTTATTTCAAGCATGGAAAGATTTTGTGCTTGTTGAGAGCAAACTATGTTACGGCACCTGGCAACTACAAATCGCAGCAATCCTTGAACTCTCATGATGGTTGGAGATCGTTGTGGCCATTTTTGATTATCGGGTATACAATCTCTTGCGTTTCAGCCCATCCTTGCTATGCAATTGTGCTAAAATGTTGCTGCAGTCAGGACCCAATACCTTATTGAATTATAATTCACGTTGGGAAAAAATGTACTTTCTTTTTTACAAATATTTTTATTGTGTGTTTTTCTTCCTTTGCATCTTAAATATTGCAAGAAGTACAGTAACAACATCCAGAACGATAACTAGTTCTGCATGAGGTACATTTTAGAAGGATCATGCAGTAATCATACCAGTAAAAACTATTAAGTGAGAACATTTATCTCAGCGTTGTTATATCCCTAACATATGGTCTTATCTAGGCATTAGTGGGACGGGACTTTCAACATGTGTTTAGCTTGTCCAGCAGTACATATCTTAATCCACTGCATCAGTGTGGTTGGCTACAGGAGGTGTATTGCCTGGAACATTATCTGGTAGGTCTAGCCCGCAGACGCGTCTCCATGGGCCCCATATTTTGTGAAATGTATGTGTGCATCCCCTGGTGGTATAGGTCACATGTTCGGTGGCCATATAGAGGTCCAAACCCTTCCTCCATCCTTTCATCATGGGTGTCTCCGCCACCTCCCCCTACCTCGCCACATCTCTCTTGGCAACAACCAGGTCTAGTGTCCAAATGTCAGCTGAGCCCTGTTTATGTCAACTGAAAATTTACTTTCTTGAGCGCTTGATGAAGAGAAGTTTGAATACAAAGAAATATTCTGTCAGTCCGGTATTGTTGAGAAACAAACTTTGAACTATTAATTGAACATTTGGCCTAAGTAGGTTAAGACTTTTAGGATTGCTTACATTTTTTTATTTATTTGGATTTGTCCATGAATGAAAAGGAAAAATTCTAACATTGTGCATATGATTGCTTATTTTATGTATATATAAATGTGCATGCAGGGCACAAGTTGTATTTAGTAAGTGCTACAGTTGTTTAGAAGGGGTCTCATTGAACTTTAATGGCTGCTAGGGGGGCTCTAAGTGGCGCCGACCAAGATGGCCGCACGCCTGTGAGGCTCTGGCTGCTTGGTGCATGACCCGGCATTTATCCTTACACCTACCTTATGAATCCTGCCTTTGAAGCTGACTGCCTGTTGATCTAAGTATCCTGCAGAGGTGTGGCAAAGATTGCAGCTTTCCGACTCTGCTAAGCGGCTTCTGACCGGTCTTCATGCTGCAGGGGGCACACGTGCTGACGCTCCTGGTAGCCTGAATGGCTGCCTCTGCCAGGCGACCGCAGGGATTCCACATGGCAGAAGGCCCTTTTGGCCGGCCCTTTCGCCCCCTGTGCTACCGGTCTGCCTGCTGTCTGGACTAAGGCCCTCTACCTGGAGCGCAGTTGTGGGACGATTACCGGAGAATGCGGTGAGGTGCCTGCTCTGGCAGAAATTGATTACATTGTGTGCGCGCCATTATTCCACATCTACCATCACCCTTTGCTGGCTACGCTCCATCGCCCATGCTGCTTGATCTGCCATACGTGTGCATTGGACATCCCCCGTTGATCGGCAGTTCCTTGCTACTCGAAGCTTTGAGGTTTTAGAACATACTACGCACAGCGGACGCCCTTGCATACAACGGGAGGCGCTGCGGGGGGGTCAATCCCGCTGCTCATCGACCTGGATTTTCTCGCAGCCAGAGCGCTGAGGTGGTGGTGCGGCTGAGGACCCCGATGGGCCCCTGAGGGTTCATCTCCCTGCGCCCCTCGCTGACTACCGTCCATGGGCGGCAGCCTCTGACCCCACCTGCTGTGCTTCTCGAACTGCCGCTCCATTTTTGTGGAGTCATCTGTGGACTGCTTGGTGTGCTACCTGTGCATGCTTTGGTGGGCCTTATTTTATTTTTATTTATCGAGTTTTCAATTGCGCTGGCTGGACCCGGAGGTATCAGAGCCCTTTACACGAGGAAGAAACATTGTTTCAGAACATGGTTACAAAGTTACATCAGTTACTGGAGCGCAGTAACAGGAATTACATGAGTACAAAAGAATAGCATGAACATGAGGAAAAAAAATAGGCAAGGGAGGGAAGATTAGGGGAGACAAGGAAGGAATAGGGGAGGTAGACGGAGAATAATGGAGGGAAGAGGAGGGGAAGGGTGTATGAGGCACAACAGGTAGAAGAGGAAAAACAGTGTCCGACATCCGGCTGGGTAGGTGACAGCCGAGGGGTGAACCAGAGCCATACTCCTCTATAGCTGTGTGGGACAGCTCTACCGGTCATCGGTCAAAGGTTGCTCGGGCACCGCAGTACATACAGAAAGGTTATAGTTTCCGCCTAGGGGGGCATAGTCCAAAAGTTCCAAAGAGCGCACTGGTCACGGTGTACAGTGCTGTGCTTCCAGCGGTAATGGGATAAAAACCCAGGCCTCCGCGGTGTGAGACTCCCTTGTTGCTGTGGACTCTTTCAGAGGGGTCTCTGAGACTCCAGGGCATAAATGCCGGATCCCTCCCCAACAAGGGGAGAAGGAGTGCTTTAGAAAGTGGCCCACTCGTGGTGGCCATTATTAGAAAATTGGTGTGTTAGATGTCCCCACTTGGCCAGGTCTTGCCCCAAGTCTTCCTTTGTGAGCGCCATTTCTCCTTCTGTGTCCTGTCGTGCACTTGTGTCTTTTTTCTCAGTTGGAACAAAGTAACTGGACACTATATTGCTAGTCTTTTTTGGGGGCATAAAGGTGGTCTCCCTCTCCTCTGTGGTTTATTTCTCTGTTAGTGTTACCGACCTCACTGTGCGCGTCTTTCTTGCGTGTTAGCCGATGGCTCCCTCCCTTAGGACATGTGTGCATCCTGTGTTGTTGCGGTGTTGGGCGCATGCTTTCTTCTTGCTATTATTTACTTTGCGATGGTCTTCTTGTGCATGGCCCCTGTTTTTGCTACACCACATAAGCCATCAGGCAACAGCCTTTCCCCCAGCGCAAATCTCTGCAGCGTGCTGCTCTGAGTTGACGCCCTTCTTGGTCACACCTCCGCTTCCCTCAGCTCCCTGCTGCTGCTCTGCTCACCTTAATTCCGCCGGTTTGCGGCTCCGGTGATCTGCATTCAGTGAGTGTCTCATTGCGGCTGGGGGAACACGTCTTACCTATTTTCATGACAGATTATTTCCTATAGTCATATTATCTTAGTATCTTTGCTGTAGCACTCCTATTGATCCAATCACCATTGATCAGATTATCTTATTGCTGGTAAGTATTGTTATTCATAATTATTAAAAAATGTAATACTAAAATTATTCTGCGAATGCCGAATTTTATTTATTTTAAAATAAGTGATTAATTCTTTATATCCTTATTTACAGTGGACATGTTACTCTTCACTGATTATTTAATTAACTTATTTATCAAATTGTTTATATTGGCCATAAATCAGTTTTTCATAGAGAAGTGGGGCCTAATAACCTTCCTCTAATTCATGAAGCTCTTGAATGTCCTTTTTCTGTTTCAGTGGAATAAGTCTTCTTTCTGTGATTGTTGTGAGGGGAGAGCTGATTGCGACCTAATTTGATGGATGTTGGGAGATATTGTGAAGTTGCTAGTCCTTTTTTGGTTCCTAGGGATTTTGTTTTAATCCTTTCTCCTTAGTCCTCTTTCTATGATTGTTATGGGAGAGGATAGCTTAGAACTCGGATATTTTGCTGAATCCGAGTAGGTCCACTAAATGGCCTTATCTCCGTCCGTCTGGACAGGGCTGCTGGCGCCCTTTACTGGCACATTCAGATCCCTGACATCGCCGTGCGCTGAAGCTTAGGCCACACGCAACTGATGGGATGTTGTCCTGCATGTGGTGGTGCTGGGATAATTTGCCTGCCTGAACCCACTCACGTCCTGTTTCTGCACTGGATTCCTGATCCCTACGTAGTTGCACATTGTGCTTGCCCCACCTGGACTACCCCTTTGTGGCGCCGTAACGGTGCTAGACCCCAGCGCACTGCCTTGAGCTATCTCCTACACCCTCCTGACCCGGCAGTGTTATCTCGCAGTTGGACATTCTCCAGCCACACTTGTGATGTACCCTTACCTGGCACACATTTGAGGGTACACCACAGCGGCCTGCCATTTGACCTACGGGGCTTACTGACCTCCTATCCCGCTGCTTGCCACTCCGCAGGTGGATCACTGTACTTACCCCTGGCCACACCGGCGGGTACTGTTGCTGAACGCCCGGACTTCCACTGGAGTGTGGCATCTCCTCCTCACGGTGGTGACATTAGTGCACTAGACGGCCTGGCATCATTCAACACGTCATCCAAACAGCTCCTTGGGGTGCGCTTCCCGCTGTTGTTCCTCCTTTTGTACACATATTGTGGTACCTTTGCACAGAATGGGGAAGTCAGATGGTCGTCAGTGCAGGCTCACCTTTGACAACAAAAGGCTGCTACACGGTCTAACTCGTCGTAATCAATAAAGGGTTCTGACCCATAATCAGCAAGGCTAGGCCAACTCAATAATCAAAAAACAAGAAAGTGCCAGTACTGATACAAATTACACAATCAAATTTAACAATCACTCGTGCCACTCAGTGATTGGAATCATCCTTTTTGGAAAATATATATTTTTTTTATTTCGTATTCGAAAATATTTTTTAAGAATCTTTTTTGTCATTAATGATGCGAAAAAACAATTTTCAATGGACCTGACAATAATAATACAATTCAAAAAATGATGACCAACTACATCGCCAGAGGAAGGCGTGTTGCAGCGGCAAGCCCGAGGAATTGAAGACCTCGCCTTGCTGAATTAATGGTGGCTGGATAACGTATACGACTAGAGGCAACCATTGAGTGAAGTGCCAGAAAATGACCCAGGTCGCGGTCGCCGCTTAGAGGATTGTTTATGGGCCTACAAGCCATTTTCGGTGGCGCCTTCAGTGACCCCTCAGGCAGGAGTTGCATGCTCTGGGGTACGCTGGGTACACAATCAGTTATGCTCGTTTGTTGCTATGGGCCAAACACGGACGACCCTGATTACTTCACCACCCTTTGGGGACAAATATTTAAGGCGGGATCCACTCACATCATATGGGGGGGAGATTTTAACACTACCTTATGCCCTTCCACTGATAGGTCCCACCCTCTCCCACATCATTACACCAGAACTCAAGATTCCCTTTACCGGCTGTTTTTAGATCATGGGCTTATAGATGTATGGCATCATGTGCATCCGGCCGAGAGAGCGGGCACATATTATACTTCAGTACACTCGTCTTGGTCTCGGTTGGACTACTGGGTCTGCTCCCGGGGGGTTGGCCTTTTGATTCTTTTGGCAGAGCATATGGCCAGGACCTACTCAGACCACACACCAGAATGTATGATGATTGCTCCTCCCAATCTGATTGCCTCCCGCGTTGCTGGAGACTTGTGCCGGAGGCACTTCTGGATACTGTCTTTAGGACGGAGCTAGGGGGGTAGATTGCGGATTTTTTTACAAGAAATAAAGGCTCAGTCGCACATGTGAGCATGATCTGGGAGGCTTTTAAAGTTACTATGCGTGGCACGTGCATGTCAAAAAGCTTCGGAGTGAGGAGCCTAGCGCGCAACCAAGATGGCCGCGTAGGTGCGAGGCTCCCGAGGACCTCCGCGACCTCCTGAATGAATCCTGGAAATATCCTGTCCTTGTTAAGGGGACTGTGTCGGGGAACCCGAGCTGAGGCACTACCCGTTTTTTGGGCTCGAATCGGACCCCGAACACCGGTGGGAACATCGACTGAAGGTTGCGGCCTTCTCCTCGCCGGCCCCCCGGATTGGAGTAGTGGCGCGATCCGGGGACAAGGTGAATAACAGCGGCGAGCGGGGCTGGGCGACTCGCGCACCCCGCACTTTCACTTTCGCTTTTGCGCCCTCCTTGCTCTCTGGCGAGGTCGGGCTGCGGAGCGGGGTGCGGTGGTGTGGCCTTGTCCAGGTGCCCAGCTGGCCCGCCGGCGGTGGGTCGACCCGCGGCTCTGTGGTCGCCTCCTTGACACCCGTGATCTGGTGTGACGGCCCGTTTGGAGATCTTGGCACGACGGTGGAAGGGCCAGCATGGCCACCAAACAAGATGGCGACCGGGCGAAGGTGAAGACGACCCGCCGTGGCACGGCGCACCAGGCCAATAGTATGGACCGCTACACGCTCCAAAAGGGTTCTCCGGAGACAACGCGGTCATCCCCGGTGGGACCGACGGAGACACCTGCCCATCCAGTGGATCTAACCCTCCGGGACGTCATGGGCGCCATCGCTGAACTGAAGGCCTCAGTGGACCAGCGTTTTGATACCTTGTCGCAAAAAATTGACTCGGTCCTGGTGGATGTGGGCCTTGTGAGGGCGGACTTGTCAAAGACGAACGACCGAGTCGATTCCCTGACCCACACCACAACGAGCCTCACGACTGACGTGGTGGCCCTCCAGAAGGAGGTGCGCCGGCTTGGCCAGGCGAGCGCCCTGATGGACCGGCGACTGGAGGATTCCGAGGGTCGCGCCCGGAGGAATAATATCCGCATTATTGGTGTGCCGGAGGGACGTGAGGCGGAGGCGGCGGATCTCTTCGTGGAAGACTTGATCCTGACCCATCTCCAGCCCTGGGGGCTGAGTAAGTTTTTTGCGGTGGAACGTGCCCACCGGGTCCCCGGGGGCCGCCCTAAGACCGGTGCCCCGCCGCGGCCCCTTATTGCCCGAATCTTTAATTTTCGGGACCGAGATGCCATCCTCCAGACCTCCAGGCAACAGGGACCGGTCAGGTTGGACAACATGGACGTAAACTTCTACCCAGACTTTACCCCGGCGGTCCAGAAGCAGCGGCAGAGCTTTATTGGCATCAAACGTCGTTTAAGGGACCTAAATCTTAAGTACTCAATGCTCTTCCCGGCTAAGCTGCGGGTGGAGGTGGATGGTCGCACGCACTTCTTCGACCGGCCCGAGGCGGCTGGGGACTGGTTGGACACCTTGCCTGGGGATCGGGGCCGGGGGGGTGGGGGGAGCGCAGCTGGCGAGGAGGGCCCGCTGGATCAGAATTGAGGGGTGACTGTATTGCCTTACTCGGGACATTGTTCCTTCACCACATACTGCTTCTGTAGGTTCCCCTCCCATGGAGGTCATGTGGGGTCTGCTGGGGGCTTCCCTCCTCCTCTGGGGGACTAGTTAGTATTTAGCTATGGGGCGACAGGCACACTGCACTTTGGGGGGGCTGTCTGGGCTCATGCAGGGGTGCAGGGAGGGGGGAGTTTTGTTGGGACCGGGGGGTGGGGGGGGTGTGTTGTTTGTTCGTACCGCAAGGCAATCCTGCAACTGTTTTGTTGTCTTTAGACTGCTCGGTGGGGGACGACCGATTGTTTCGACGTATGATGGGGGGTAGGGACTTGACTGTGTTGTCATGGAATGTTAACGGCCTGGGGGATAGGATTAAGCGTGGTGTGGTCCTGCAGTATTTAAAACGTATTTCCCCAGATGTTGTCTTTCTGCAAGAGACGCACCTTATAGGTAACACCTTTCATGCAATGAATCGGAGGGGATATCGTCTGGCGGCCCACTCTGGCTTCACCTCAGGCTCGCGGGGGGTGGGTATTATGGTTAGGAACTCGCTCCCGTTGGAGATTGATGAGGTGCACCACGATGAGAGGGGACGTTACATTGCTCTGGCGGGACGTATGGAGGGTAGAGTGTTCAGTTTTGTGTCGGTGTACGTCCCGCCTGGGCTACAGGCCACTACATTTGCGGACCTGGGGCGCCTCCTTCTGGAACTTCCGAGTGGCCTATTGGTGGTTGGAGGGGACTTTAATGCGGTTGTTTCTGGATCTATGGATCGCCATCCCCCTAGGGACCTCCCCCGGGCACAGGCGTGGCTGCCTGGCCTTTTAGACACACTGGGCCTGGTGGATTGTTGGCGCCTAAAGCATCCCGTATTGCAACAATACACCTTCCACTCGGGGGCCCATGGTAGTCTTTCGCGGCTTGATTACATCCTTGTCCCAGCGGCCCATGCGGGGAGGGTGGGAGAGGTGCGCCATCTGGCATGGGGTATTTCAGACCACTCCCCATTGTTGTTGCATTTCGATGTCTTCCCGAGGGGGGATGGCAGGGTGGCCCCGATTAACGCCTGGTATCTGCGCGACCCCACCATTCGTGCCGACTTGATCACATCCTTGCAGCGCTATTTTGAGGAGAATGTGGGGTCGGTCCCATCTGCCATCTCCCTATGGGAGGCTTTCAAAGTGGTTCTTAGAGGGGAGGCCCTCTCCTTTATTGCCAGTGCCCGGCGGCGTGAGCGGGAGGAGGTGACCCGGGTGGAGGCCGAGATTGCGGAATTGGAGGGTGACCTGGGGAACGGGGTAACAGACGCCAAGTTACATGTTCTGCAGTTAAAGCAGGCGGCCTACCGGGCCCTCGTCACGGAGGCGGCCAGGGGCCTTGGTAGAGAGCAGCAGGGGCGCTTGTATGATGTGGGTGATAAGGCCGGTAAATTGATTGCGTGGTTGGATAAGAGAGAGAGAGCGAGCCGAGTGGTGCCTTTGATTGAGAGTGTGGATGGTGCGTGTGCCACGGAGCCGGAAGCCATTGTCTCCTGTTTCGCGGATTATTTCCGCGGAGTCTACTCCCCTGCTTCTCCCTGTTCGGAGGCGGACTCCCGTGCCCTGCTTCGGGATATTGCACTCCCCTCCCTTACGGCGGAAGACAGAGATTCGCTGGACGTCCCTCCCACCTCGGACGAAATTGCCTCGGCTATTCGCTCGATTTCATCCGGCAAGGCCATGGGCCCCAATGGCATTCCCATTGAGCTATATAAGTTACGCCCGGATGTGCTGGCACCCCACCTGCGTGCGATGTTCCTCGCGGCCCACTCGCAGGGCTCCCTCCCGCCGGACCAGCGTCTGGCCACAATTGTGGTAATCCACAAGGAGGGGAAGCCCCGTGAACGGGTCACATCCTATCGGCCGATTTCGCTTTTGAACGCGGAGCCCAAAATCCTCGCCAAGGTGTTGGCTAACCGGTTGGTTGGCGTGGTGGGCGATTTGGTCCATCAAGACCAATCGGGCTTTATCCCACGCCGCAACACGGCTCTTAATCTACGGCGCTTGCACGGCGTGCTTGCGCGTGTCCCATTTGTGCGGGAGCCAGCCATCTTGGCGTCCTTGGACGCCACCATGGCGTTTGATACGCTCGAATGGCCATATCTCTGGGCGATGCTCGCGAAGTTTGGGTTCGGCCCGGGTTTCATCAGCTGGGTCAAATTACTATATTCGGGCCCGATGGCGCAGGTGGTGGTGAACGGGCGTGTGTCGACTCCGTTCGCGCTGGGGCGGGGCACGCGACAGGGTTGTCCCCTGTCGCCTCTTCTGTTCGCCCTGGCCCTGGAGCCCCTGGCGGAGTGGCTGCGGTGGCACCCTTCCATCCGTGGTCTCCGCTGGACCCCCGAGCACGAGGACCGCGTGTCCCTCTACGCGGACGATATCCTTTTGTATCTCGCCTCCCCGCGCAAGTCCCTGATCGTCCTAGTTGATGTTTTGCGCTCCTTCGGTCGCAACTCAGGCCTAGTCATTAACTGGGCGAAATCCTGCGTCTACGTGCTTTCCGGGGAGGCTCCGGTCCTGCCGCGGGACTGCCCGATCCAGATTGCCTCCCAGGGTTTCCGGTACTTGGGTATATATATCACTCTTGACCCGGAGGCCCGCTATGAGCGGAATCTGCTGCCCCCTCTCCAGCGTTTGAAGGAGGATGTGGTGCGCTGGCGGCGTCTCCCGCTCTCGCCGCTCGGTCGAGCGGCCTTGTTTAAAATGATGTCCTTGCCGCGCTTCCTCTACGCCCTCCAGAACACTATGGATATGGTCCCGGCACGCTACTTTCGTGAGGTGGAGGGCCTTCAGCGGCGCCTGTTCTGGGACGGGAGGCCGCGTATTGCTCTGGCTAAACTGACGCTCCCGTGGTACGATGGAGGGGTCGCCCTCCCGGACATTAAACGGTATTACTGGGCCTCCCAGCTAGCTGCAATTAATCATGGCCTTTACGGGCCCGCCCTGAACCCGGCATTCGAGATGGACAAGATGCTCCTGCCCGGTGGCGATTACAATCGAGCGCTGTACTCTGGCGCGCCTGACTCCCGTCTGACGGGACCGACGCGTGTAATGGTGCGGGTTTGGCACGCGGCTAATGCAGCTATGGGGTGGAAGGACCGTTTGACCCGGGCGTCTCCACTGTATGCCTCTGAGAGACTGGGCTCCCTGTGGACATCGAAGGGCTTCGAGAAGTGGGACACGATCGGAATCAGCACAGTGGGGGATCTCTGGACGAGGGGGGGATTCAAAACTTTTGAGACGCTGCAGGCGGAGTTCCAGCTGCAGGGCAGTGAGTACTTTCGGTACCTGCAGGTCCGCCATGCGCTGGGCTCCGTCTTCCCGGATGTTGCATCCATTCCGGAGTCTTCCCCCCTGGAGGACAGAGTGCTGGATGGCCATGTCCCGGACAGCACGATCTCCCTCATATACAAGAAGCTGATTAATGATAGATCGTGCCTGTTAACTAGTCTACGCGAGGCTTGGGTGGCCGACGGGCTGGAGCTGGACGACGAGGATTGGATGTCCGCGGTGGCCTCTCCGAAAGAGGTGGCCATCCCGGCTCGCCTTCGTTTCGTCCAGCTCAAGATTCTTCACCGGGTCTACGTGACGGGGCCGAGGCTTCTACGTATGGGTTTTGCCGTGGACGGACTGTGTAAGCGTGGCTGTGGTGCGTTGGCGACTTTTATGCATATACTGTGGGAGTGCCCGAAGGTGGAGCGATTCTGGCGTGGTGTGCATGAGGTCCTGCGTGTGGTCACGCGTGTAGCGCTGCTGCCCGAAGCGAGGAGGTGCTTGTTGAATGTATGGGAACCGAATGACTACTCGGTTCCGCAGACGCGGTGGGTGACTCTGGGATACATGATAGCGAAACGTGATATTGCTCAATTGTGGGGATCCCAGAGGCCCCCTGCGGTGTCGGCCTGGAAAGAGCACATGGATTGGTGTATGTTCCGTGAAAGGGTGGTGTATGTGGCGAGGGGTAAGCCTGGGGCGTGGGTGAAAATCTGGGGCCCCTGGAACGCCTACCGTGGGGGCATTTGTGAGCCACCACAGCTGCGCGCTGCCTCGCCTGCTCCGTCTCCCTAGCTGGACCCTCTTGCTCGGCCGCGGGCACGCGGCCCCCCAGTCCTTGATCTCCTCCCATCCCCCTCTTCAGATCTTTCCTGCCAGTCTTGATCCCCCACTATGGAGCAAGTGTTGTCATCTTGAATCTCGGGTTGCCTTGCGGTTGTGGGTTTTTGTTGATGTTGTTAGTCCTTAAAATGAAACCGTACTCTGTGGCAGGACGCCGTGAGGCCTGCACCGTTGATTACTCCTGTGTTTCTACTGTACACCGCTGAGGGACCTTTACTGTCTGTATGTACTATATTTGTGATGCTTTAGCGGCCGGCCGTGCGGTTGTAGGCCCATACCTGTAACCTTTTTATGGATGCAATAAACGGTTTCAAAAAAAAAAAAAAAAAAAAAAAAAAAAAAGCTTCGGAGTCCTTGGAAATATCCGACGGAACCTGCGACATCTTGAAAGTGAATTAAAGTAACTCGAAAAAGATATGTGGAACGAGACGTCAGAAGCCCAGAGGGCTTCACTCCTGGAAAAGCTTGCTGACTATACCACTACGGCGGAGCGTGAGACCAAATTCTGGGGCAAATACTGCATTGCCCATCGCTATGGGGACGCGGAAAGACACGGCAGGGCACTGGCGACTGAAATTTGACAGCCCCGCTTTTCTAATTATATATTAGATGTGGTTGATAGAGCTGGGGTGTGTCACAGAGATGGTCTTGGGATCTTGCACACGTTCACTGAATTTTACACAGACATCTACAGTACTCGTCGTACTGCTCCCCCGATCTCTCTCACTATCTTGAGGATGTTATGCTGAGTTGGCTGAGGGATCACCAGAGGGAATTTTTAGCTGCACCATTTGAGGATGATGAGATTCGGGAAGCTATTATGCAGATGAAATTAGGGAGGGCACCGGGCTCTGATGAGTTCCCCATAGATTTTTACAAAACGTATATTGACCAATTGCTTCCAGTGCTGAAAGAAGTCTACATAGAGGCCCAGAAAGCTCAGATCCTTCCTGCATCGATGAGAGAGGCACTCATTACCTCACTCCTGAAACCCAGCAAACCTGCGGACTGTTGCGACTCCTATCGACCCCTCTCCCTCATCAATACTGATGCAATAATTCTGCCTAAATTATTGGCTAATTGCCTCAGTCTCCTGATGGAGAAGCTGGTTTTACCTGACCAAGCCGGGGTCATCCCTGGTAGGGCGACTTCTCATAATATCCGGATGCTTTTTTCTATATTACAAAATGTCGACCCACAATTGGCACTAGTGGCGGTCTTTCTAGATGCCATGAAGGCCTTTGACTCTGTAGAATGGGACTACCTATTTACTATTCTTCAATGCATGGGGCTTCCCGTCGGCTTCTTAGCTTGGATTCGCCTCCTCTATACTTCCCTGAAGGCAAAAGTTCTGATCAACGGTCATGTATCCTCCTCAATGCCCCTCTCCCAGGGCCCCCGGAAGGGATGCCTGCTATCTCCTCTCCTGTTCGCCCTTGCCATAGAACACCTTGCGGCCAAGCTCAGGCAACATCACTAGGAAAAGGCCCTTTGTTGCTTTCTTCCCCCAATTCTCATTTATCTGTATGCAGATGATGTTACCCTATATGTCAAGGAGCCGCAGCAGAAACTTTAGCCGCTCCATCGAGAGTTCGTCTGGTTTGGTGGTCTTTCTGGTATCCATATAAATTGGACCAAATCTCAAATCTTTCCACTTACCACTTCGGTTACACCATTTGACACAGACTTCCCCATTGAATGGTGCTCTACTGAAGTAAAGTATCTAGGAATTCACGTCACTGCAGACCACGAGGAGTTGATGAGGCTTAACTACGGGCGAACATTAGACCATGTTACTGGCTGCATAACTAGGTGGAACGCACTCCCCCTCACTATGGCAGGCCTTATTTCCCTTATTAAAATGGTGGTCCTCCCAAAAATTTTATATCTGTTTTTAAACATCCCGTATGATCCGGGACGATATTTTTTCTCCTCTCTACGAGCAGAGCTGATTAGACTGGTGTGGGGGGGCAAGCAACCGCGCATACAGTGGGACATACTTGAGCAACCATACTCCCAGAGAGGCTTTGATGTTACCAACTTTGAATTATATTACCTTTGTGCCCAAGCACATTATGCCCACTACTGGTTCCACCCTCCCAGGTACACACCTCATGTTGTGACTGAGCACTGGCTTGCGGACCCTATCCCACTAGATGGGGTTATATTGGCAACAGTCACCCCTCGTGCACCCTGCCCATCCTCGGTAGATTGCACGGTCAAAACATGGAACCGCATTGCGCGCCGCTTGCATGCTCCCTTACTCTATTCCCTGTTACTCCCGCTTATATATCATCCGAAGATGCCACTACTGCAAGAAGGCGTCTTTAAAAGAGTTAAAATTGCACGCCATCTCCAATGTTGGGGCGATCTGTACTTAAATGGCAAATTTCGTACTCTCCAACAGTTGTATTCAGACCCCACCTTCCGCCATGGAGACTTTCCTTTATGTCTGACTACACCAAGGACTTAAAGCTTGTACCCCCGCATACCCTCTAGAACCCCCGATGGTTGCCCCCTTGCACCACACACAACGTGCGAGCACCGCCTCTCACCTAGTATCTACACTATATCATAGCCTATATACTGACACCGATTCCCTCCATGTGCTGCTCGGGATAAATGGTCGGCTAAACTCGAGCAAGACATCACAGATCAACAATGGGTGTTCTGCTGTAAGCAGACTGAACAGGTCTCCTTCCGTAGTCGGCTGCGCATCACCCTCTACAAATTCTTACATCGCAGCTATTACACCCCGGTTAAATTACACAAATTTGGGTTGAGAGACACAAATCGGTGTGACAGATGTAGGGCGGAAGCTGCTGATTTGCTCCACCTTGCCTGGAGCTGTTGCTCGGTCCACACGTATTGGCAACAAGTGTTCACAGCATTGGATCTCATGACTTCCTCGTCCCTCCCGAGGTCGTCTCTCCTGGCTTTACTCGGATACACAGAGCAGATACCAGTAGCACACCGTAAATTTGTCTCATTTTGCTTACTACTGGCTAGACGGCGGGTAGCCTGCAGGTGGGGTCGGGGAAGAGCACCCAAATTCAAGGAATGGATTGGGGACATGACACTTTGGCAGGATCAAACATGCACATATGCTGACCTTCTTGCGGCCTCATCATGTCCCCGGGATATTTGGTGCCCGCACCAATCGTATCTCCTGGAGCATCCTGCAGACATCGGACACGATTCATGATCCCCACCCTAATTATTATATCTTACAGCCTGAGTACTGCCTTCTATTGTATGATGTCTATGCACCTGTGCATATTGCTTCCTTTTTAATCATGCATTGTGATGTGCTGTTTCTCTCACACGAGAATTGTGTAAGACGCCCCTGCTACAAACTGCCTATTGTATTATAATGCTACTCCTGCTATTTGTCAAATGTGCATTCATGGATTATTTGTCGCTATGCTGCATGTCTCTCTCCACAAATTGTCACTGCATTGCTGATTGTTCATTATGTCTGCTGTGCTCAGTTATGTGAAAAATCAATAAAATAATGTTGGGAAAAAAAACCTTTAATGGCTGCTAATTACTGTTCTTTTGCAAAAGATACAAGTTAGAATCTAAATCAATCAGTAATACAAGGTGCATATTTTAAAACCTGAAGTAGTTATCTTTCCAACTGAGAAGGAGAGCTGGTAGATAAGTACTTCATACAACAAGACCAGAGAGAATTAGTTACACAGAAATATCATTATGGCATATGCTATTCATGCTATCCATGTTAAGGTATGATGCAGAATATTCCTGGCTGATTAACAGGATACCTTTTTTTGTCCATTCCAAACTGCGTATGTCAGTGCCCCATATAGTGACAAGTCAGTGCAGTGTTATCCAGTGACTCTGAATTCTCCCTTCTCCCATATTGCGTGTTGATTGAGATGAGAGGAGGAAGCCTGCATTGCTCCCATTGGATACAGTAAAATATACAAAAAAGTGATGAATGGAATGCTTGAATTAATCTCAGCCACTTGTAATTACTCAGGGCACACCTCTGTTCATCATCATTTTGCACACCATGCCACCTCAGTTTTAACTCAGCCATATGCAAATCATTCCTGACTCTGCTCCAGTGGGAATAGTGTGCCAGACTAGGTCCTCCCTGAACTGGAACACAAACATCCCGGGGCCATTTTCGCCATAGTAGGGGCTCATCAGCCAGGTGTAGCTCAGTTAATGTGACAAAGTGAACATGGGCTCATGTCTGGGCATACCTATCGCACTTAGGGAAACAGACTAAAGAATACAAAAAACTGATGGATGGAATGCTTGAATTCATCTCAGCTACAGGTAATTATTCAGGACAGCATCCCAGTCCATCGTTATTTTGCACACCATGCCACCTCAGTCTGGGCTCCGCCATAAGCAAATCAGTAGTGACCCTGCTCCAATGGGAACTGTTAAGCCTGAGCAATTGCCAATGGCTGAGATTAATTAAAGCATTCCATCCATTTCCTGGTTATTGTTGCAGTGGATGCCCGAAGTTTGACAGGGATGCCCAGAGAGGAGTACTGTGGTCATGTGCCACTGAAACCATGCTATACCTGCCTGCCTGATGAGCCGTAATCAGGGCAAAATGATTCTTGGGGTCCCTTAGTTCCGGTTCAGGAAGGACCTGGCAGTTCAGGCTGGAATGTTCTTACTGGAGCTGGGTCAAGACTGATTTGCCAGTACCGCCCCCCAAAAAATCACTTGTGCAGCTAATTCAATCCTCCACACAATTGCAGTATTGTTAATACCATTACTCTGCTGTAGTCCCACACTGATAGTTCATGAACATATGCTTCAACTTTTATATAAATGAGCTGAAGTGCAAATGTTTTCCAAAGGTGCAAGGAGTGACCTCTCAAATTCATGGATGAATTTGAATACCAGAGCATTAATGACTATAAATATTCAGTTTGTTTTATCGGATGTACTTACAGAAAATCAGACCAGAGTTTGTAAGTTTTTTATTTAAAGTATAGTAATCAGTGAACACAATAATTATATCAGATTTAAAAAACAAATCTTAACAAACATCTTAGTAAACATCCGATCAACTGCATATAACTCTGATTTCCAAAGGGAGACGGTCTACACCAGATTTTCAACACACACACTTGAGGTACATTTGCAAATAGAAAAAGTTTGCATTGTCAATGGTAATCCTGGGACTCTAATACCATCAGCTTAAAGATCAATTTGAGCAACCCTGACGTAAGGCTTCCAAAAGTCATGGCACTTCAAAGCATTTCTGGGTTGATCATACGATGGCTGTGTAACCATTCACTCACATATCCCTTGTCAACATAGAGGTAAGAAGTTCTATTATGCTTTAGAAGCATATATCCTATTTGCATCATCCAAGTGTCTATAGTGAGATTGGTGAGTTTGATAACTAAATTGTAACATAGGCCTACCAGGGTTATCACCTCACTTGATGTCATCATTAGTACCAGCTGTGTTAGTGCTATTGGCTGAACAGAATGAGGCCATGACTACAACACCCAGGTTGTATTAAGTTGACATATGAAAGACCAGTACTGGAAACAGTGTCTGTGATGACGTTGACTAAGATGACCATCCTATAATACCAACTGTGCTTTTTCTCAGTACATCACTTTCTTCTTTTTATGAATAAACTCCCTGCTAACCTTCTTGACCAATGATCCTATATGCATCATTTGTATCTGTATTTAGAGCCCAACAAGCGTAAGCAGCTCATATTCATTGGAGCCAGGCGACCTACTCATGGACTTCACAGAAGCAACACCCATGGTAAATAGTTCTTATTTGAATAGATATGTTTTTGAAGAATTGAATGTATCGTCTGTTTATTTTTGTTAACATTAATCTCACCGTATTATAACATTCTTTCTAGCTTGTGTTTTCTGTATGTGTTTATGTATGCAACACTGCTTTGAGGATTTTGTTGTTGAAGTTCATCCATAATTAACTGACTAATTTGAATACTGAATGAATTGACTAACCTGATCAATCTGTAGGCCTCCCCTCAATCCATTTACAGAAATATCACACTTTTATCTGATCAAGTTTTGTAATTTGTCTGTTTTTTATAACTAATAATGCTTATTGTCACACACCAACATCATCCACTATATACTTCAAAAGTTACTTTGCAAATGCTTGAAGTATTTACTTGTAGTATTCATCACTCTTAGTCCTATTTTTCCTGGTCACATTCATTAACAATGAACTCCACATCTGAATCAGGAACTTCCCAAAGTATGCTTTAAATACACGCACCGCCCAACCAATACTGGAGGCTCTAAAGGGGTCACATTTCCAGTTTTCGTCTGATCAATCCAACCTAACACCAAGGGCCAAACAGACTGAAAGTAGTTTGGTGGATTGCAATGAATGAGAAGTGCAAGAGTTTGGAGAGGAGTAATGTTTTATGTTAATCTATTGTGAATTTCTAAAGCGGACGTTCACCTGCAGGTCTCTTGTCGCTGAGTTTAATTCTGGAGTAACCGGTAAAGAAGTCCATATCTAACTGTGCGCTTGGGTAAAAAGCCAGGTCTTCAGCTTTTTTCTAAATCACAAATGGTCTGTTTCTAATCTCAGAGATGTAGGCAGAGAGTTCCAGAATTTGGGTCCCTGTATTGTAAAACGTGAACCCCCTGTCCGTTTGCGTCTGAATCTAGGGACTACCAATAGATTCATGTGGATGGATCTTAGGGTGCGCTGTGGGGAGTAGTTGTGAATTCTTGAGGATATATACTTGGGACCTATACCATGTATAGCTTTAAACAGGATGCATCCTGTTTTGAACATAGAGCGCTGCTCCACAGGGTGCCAATGAAGGTCTTTCAGCAGCAGCCTGATGTGACAACATCTGTCTTGTTGGTAAATAATTCTGGCGGCTTGATTTTGTATCATCTGCAGACTGTGTTTCTGATTTTGTGGGAGGTCTAAGTACATAGCATTTGCATAATCAAATTTTGATGAGATCAAAGCAATAGTGATTTGGATGCTGGCCTCTCTGGAGTTGGAAGAAGCATGCACAGGTGACCGAGCTGATCTGCGTGCTCATGGAAGGATACAAGTTGGTCTGTATGCCCAGGCTCTTAATCGTAATCTTTGGAGTGGGTGCAGGGCCTCACTCCGGGGGCCAGTGTGCAGGAGTCCAATGCAGGAGTTTGTTTTTGGGCATGATGATTTCATTTTTTTCAGAGTTCAATTTTAATTGATTATTATTCATCCAATTCTTGCTGAATAGCGGGGAGTTTCTGAGAATCTCCTTGGAGTTTGTTGAGTCATCAATGGAAAAGATCAGCTGCATGTCGTTAGCATAGTTTTAGATCTTGACCCCCATCTGATGAAGTCTAACTATGAGGGGGCGAATGTAAACATTAAAGAGAAGCAAGGATAAAGAGGAGCCCTATGGTACTCCACAGCTCATATTAACAGTGCTGGATTTGTAGGGCGAAAGCCTCACTGATTGCTTCCGGTCCTCTAAAAAGGATTTGAACTAACTCAGAGCAGCACCTCTGAGACCAGCTACAGCAATACGCTCCATCAGTATATCATGTTTAACAGTACTGAATGCTGCAGACAGGTCCAGGAGAATCAGGGCCTGAGCGCTGTCCTTGTCTGCCTTTCCTTTTAGATCGTCCATGATGGATAGTATAACAGATTCAGTGGAGTGGGATGGACGAAAACCTACTTGATGGGCGTCTAAAAAATGAGTTCCCCTTATAAAGGAGCTAAAGAATTTGGCTACATGTGTCTCCAGTAATTTAGCCGGAAAGGGAAGAAGAGATATAGGCTTGTAGGTGTCCAACTTTTGAGGGTCAATTCCTTTCTTTTTTGCAGTGGAATAACCACAGCTTCGTTAAAGACTGACGGCACAATTCCTTGGGTCAAGGATAGATTCAGCAGGGCGAGGATGGTGTCTGGGGATGCCACATAAATTGATTTTTGTATATGGGGGGGGGCAGCATACATCCTTAGGGGAGCCTGATTATACTTTATTCAGGAGTTCAAAGAGAAATTCTTTGTTTAGGCAAGGGACGGGGGCCAAAGAATCGGAGTTGGTGTTACCTAACAGTTCTTCCACTATCTTGTGGCTAGAGTCTATAGATTCTTGGATTTTTTAAATGTTATCTACAAAAAAAGGATTTAAATCATGACATACTTTTTGTGTAGCAGTGAGCAGTGATAGGGGGGTCACAGGATCAGGATTAGAAAACTCCTTTACAGTATGAAGATTAGTGTTTAATAATCTGGGCATTATCTATCGGTCCCTCTTCCGTAACCCAGTCATTAATAATCTGGCATATCAAAACATAACCTACCGTGTCCCCAGTGCTTAATTTGTAATAAAAAAAAAAGGTAAATGCCAGGGCCCTTCTTGGAAGGCCGCTGAAGCCTGCACCACCCAGTGCCCCTGCAAGCCCTGGTGCTGACAGTTAAGTGCTGGTGCTGAGCAAATTAAGCATTGGGTGTTCCTAATTAATGTTTTATAAAGCAACACCTTCTGCAACAGTTTGTGATTATTTATTCCCAGAATTCAGAACCGCTTGCTACTTTGAATCGATTATAGTTGTAGACTTTTAATTGTATAGCTCTGAGCATGGATTTATCAGATATTTATGAATTGGGTTTTAATGAATAATATGTATTTGGAGGTATTTTAAATTTTATGACTGAATGTAAGATATCAATTGTTTGTATTACCTTATTGGCATTATATCAAATTATTAAATAAATACAAAAGAAACAAAAATTCCCAGAATTGCAAATAATCAAATAAAAATTGGCTGACGGATGCCAACACCAAAGAGTGCCTGTCCATATCAAAAGTCGTAAGCTGAAAGAGGTAAACAAACATATGCTGAGAGGAGAAGGTAGCAGCTCTGTAAATCTCAAAAAGAGGATCCCTGTATATCGCAGCCAATGAAGCTGTCCTCCCAGTGGAAAGGCCATACACTGCACTAAACTGTCTTTAGACTCAGTTTCTGCTTTACAAATACCACATACATACACTTATATTTACCTGATATTGTATCATCTGCAGACTGTGTTTCTGATTTTGTGGGAGGCCTAAGTACATCGCATTTGCATAATCAATTTTTGATGAGATCGAAGCAATAGGGATTTGGATGCCGGTATCTCTGCTGAAAATCTTCAGATTTTTCGCAATTTCCGGAGTTGGAAGAAGCATGCAGAGGTGACCGAGCCGATCTGCCTGCTCATGGAAGGATCCAAGTCGATCTGTATGCCCAGGCTCTTAATCGTAATCTTTGGAGTGGGTGAAGGGCCTAACTCCGTGGGCCAGTGTGCAGGAATCCAATGCAGGAGTTTATTTTTGGGGGGATGATGATTTCATTTTTTTCCGAGTTCAGTTTTAATTGATTATTATTCATCCAATTCTTGATGAATAGCATGGAGATTCTGAGAAACTCCTTGGAGTTTGTGGAGTCATCATTGGAAAATATCAGCTGCATGTAAATGCAAATGAAGCTGTCCCCACAGTGGAAAGGCCATGAACTGCATTAAACTGTCTTTAGACTCAGTTTTTGCTTTACAAATACCACATACATACACCTATATTTACCTGAATCTCTGAAGGCAGTGGGACCTCATCTAAACAGTATGTAAATGCATTGGTGGAAGCAATCTCCCTGCTGATCATGTTAGATTCTTTTGTCGCTGACCTGCCAATCTAAATGTCACAAACAAATGGTAAAGTTACTGAAAGCTTTGGACCTGTATAGAAAAATATGACTAGAATGCCTCACAGCCAGTGTGTACCAGGCATGCTTATCCACCAAAGACCGTGGAAGAAAAAGACATTGAAGAATGATCTCATGGTAGCTGTGAAAAGTTAAACCCTCCTTACAATGGGAGACAGTATCCAGCCAAAGGGCAACTTCATCCACTATCACTGCAACATGCATAGGAAAAAATAAGGATGATGAAAGCCTAAAGTAAAATGTATGCACCGCTTTATTTTGAAATGCTATGTTTGAGTTACAGCTTGCCAATATTTGTAGTGATGTAATCTTCGGATTAAAGGTTAATTATATGATCCATATAGCCAGAATTAGCATCTGACTTGAAATGCTGAATACTTCCATGGGGAAGATTGTTTTCTGTGCAAAACCATTAAAGTGCACACTACACTTGCCCCTCACACTTGTCAACTTGTTTACAGCTACCCTTGAGGCGGAAGCCGGGGGTTTCGCTGCTCAATTTTGTACTGCTTTCTGTTTACTTGCTAGTTTGCACATTACTGTATTGATTTTACCTATCTTATCGTTTTTAATACCATCCTTGAGGCGGAAGCCGGGGATATTCGTTTGTTAGTGAAAGATATTTTAAGCATCCTGCATGTCGCTAACCTGCACTTTTCTGCTTACTTGTCAGAAACTGTAGTCATTCCTTACCTGGCATCGGCAGGGCTTCCGGGCATTGACACTACCCGCTCAGCGGAGTCTGTGCTGGGGTGGGAAGCGCGAGTCCGGAGCCGCCATCACCTCCCTCGAGGCACAGGGATACGCCCATCTCTGATAGCCACGCCTTCCCGTTCGCTATAACTATGGTCACTCCCCGGATGCGCAGCGGACGTGCGCAGCGGGCACGCCTTCAGCACGGCGAAGACACGCCAAAGACTAGCCCGTCTGTGCCCGTCCGGGCCAGGAGGGGGCATGGGGCAGAGGACTCTGCACCTCCCGCCTGCGAGAGGCTGGTAAGATCATCAGCGGAGTTACGAGCGCTCTGCCCGCCGCGCGACCCATGCTGCACCTTGCTTAACCTCCGCATCATGGGAAATACGGCCTGCATGAAATGCAATCTCTCCACTTCCATCTCTCAACCTTTCCCAGATGTAGTGAGACGGCGTAGAAAACACAAACATCCTCGTGCTGCAGTGGCAAAGGAATATGTGTTGTACACTACAAATTGTCGCTCACTTCCCAGGCACAACCTGGATATTTTCAACCTCCTTATAGAGGCCAAACCCAGTGTCCTTTTTCTGACGGAAACATGGCTGCACGAGAGTGCGGGCCCTGATGTGGCGACAGCCCTCCCAGCTAATTACGCAATTACCAGGATTGATCGCCAAAACCAGTTGGGGGGTGGGATCGCCATTATTTTCGACAGGAATTTGAAATGCTCATTTGAACATATTAACATCCCGGAGTGCGAAGCTGGACTTTTTAAAATCTCCCTAAATTCGAACTTTACTATGTCCGGCATATTGTTGTATCGTCCACCGGGGAATCCGTCTAAATGGGTGTCCACCTTAGCTAATCACATTACCCCATATTGTATGGCATCAACAAATTTTTCGCTTATCGGTGATTTTAACCTTCATTTGGAGGACAAGTCTATTGCAGCTTGTAGAAATCTGCAAGACGATCTAAAGGCCCTAAATTTTGCTTTAATAAATGCTGGCCCGACTCATAATAAAGGACACTTACTTGACCCCGTTTTTTCGAATATGACGGAGCTTCACTGGCTAAATACTTCTCCCATTTGTTGGTCCGATCACTATCTCACTAAATTGAGTATTAAATTTCCTCTTACTGCTCACTCTAAAATAATTGCCCCGGCTACACTGAGGAGAAATTGGAAGCTAGTAGACCTGGTGGAATTGAACCAGACTCTTCATTTAAACCCCCCCAGGAAAGGTCCTGATATAAATCGCCTGGCGGAAGACATTGACAAATGGCTCCGTGAGGCTGCAGATTATTGTCTACCCGCCATCGCAAATAAAGTTAACAGACACCGCCCTCCTGCCCCCTGGTTCAATGAGCTTTTAAAAAGGGAAAAAGCAAGTTGTAAAGTCTTGGAGCGCAAATGGCGCAAAGATTACAATCCTGATGCGAAAGGCATTTATCATAAAGCTAGAAATTTATATCATTCTGCCTGTGTAAAAGCGCGCGCTTCCTTTGTCTCTTCTTCTATTTCGGAAGCCTCAAATAAATCAAAGACTCTGTTTAGTCTAGTTAAGGACCTTGCTGGAGCTCATACCTCAGCATCACCTCCCCCATTGAACGCGAAACAGTGTCAAGATCTTGGCTGTTTCTTTGTGGAGAAAATTGAGAGAATTATTCAGGACATTTCCACTAACAACATTGTATCACCCCCCTCTATCGACTACGAATCAGTCTCCTTGAGAAAGAACACCTTAACAGTATGGCCCTCCATCACGAGCGATTCACTGAAATCCATATTTAAAAAGATTAAGTCTGGCTCCCCTAGGGATCCTATCCCAATGAAGATCCTAAAACTATTGGATGACCAGTCGTTAGAGGTCATTGTTGACACGCTTAATACCTCATTAGAGTGTTCACATGTCCCTACCCTTTGGAAACATGCCATGGTTACGCCTTTGCTTAAAAAACCCACGGCTGAGCCTGAGTGCCTGGCAAATTATAGACCTATCTCTCTGCTCCCTGCCTTTTCCAAATGCTTGGAGAGACATGTTCACTCGACCTTAGCCTCCTTTGTGGAAAAAAATTCTCTTTTGCACCCCTCGCAATCGGGTTTTCGGGTCGGTTTCTCTACGGAAACCACCCTCCTTGGAGTCACTGAGCACATTAGAAACCTGCTTGACAAAAATCAGACAGTCGCGCTTGTGCTCCTTGATCTAAGCGCGGCCTTTGATACGATTTCTCATGAAATCCTGATCAAGGCCCTGTGGAGAAATGGAATCTGTGGCAAGGCATTGGACTGGATCCGGTCCTTTTTGAGCGGAAGGACTTTCCAAATTAACTCCTCCATAGCCTGCTCTGACTCTTTTGAAATCTCCCACGGCGTACCTCAGGGCTCCATCTTGAGTCCGTTGTTTTTCAATATTTATTTAAGACCATTAGCCGACATTGCTGAAAAATCAGGTCTCACACTGATGACTTACGCCGACGATTCGCAGATTATTTTTTCCCTCTCAGATCCTAGTCCTTCTTCCTCATCCCCCCTTAAGTTGGGACTGCAAAACATTCTGAATTGGATGACCAGCAACCAACTAAAGTTAAATGGAAATAAGACAGAGGTTCTTCTTCTGGGTAAGCAGCATGATTTGTGGAATTCTGCCCATTGGCCAGACCAACTGGCCACTATTCCTTCCCCAGTGACCCATGTGCGTAACCTGGGTTTTATCCTAGATAGCACTCTTTCTATGAGGAAGCAAGTCAACAAAGTAGTGGGTCTTTGCCTAACCATCATTAAATGGCTACGAAAAATCATATGGATGCTACCTCTTTCTACCCAGAAGACCGTTGTCAATGCTTTAATAACCTCTCGGCTTGACTACGGTAATGTACTATATCTTGGCTCAAATAAAGTGGTAGTAGATCGACTGCAACTCGTTCAGAACGCTGCAGTCCGCCTACTCTGCAAAATCCCGAAAAACTCCGGGGTCTCAATTCATCGGAGGTAACTCCATTGGCTTAAAGTGGAAAACCGAATTCGCTTTAAAGCTCTGACCTTGATGTTTAAAATTAAAGCAGGCACGGCTCCTAACTATCTTTCATCTTTAGCCCAACTTTATTATCCAAGGCGCAGTCTTCGCTCTCAATCACTTTCACAGTTTTGCATCCCTAGATTTAAACTGGCAAAAATGGGTGGTAGATCTTTCACCTTTCTTGGCCCTATAAATTGGAACGCGCTCCCCCTTTTCATCCGAAAGGAGGAAAACTATGATAGTTTCCGTAAACACGTTAAGACCTGGCTCTTCAACTAATAACTTGATCAGCCTGTGTTCGGGTTTTCTTGCTGTATTCCGGCGCCGGGAAACCCTTTTTGGGTAGCTGTTGCGCCTTACAAATTCTAATAAATAAATAAATAAATAAATAAGAAAAGGCACCACCTCATCTCCTCAATTCATCTCTAAACAGTTGTCCATTTGCTAGTTATCTACAGAGGTGAAATCAGAAACACCGTAACAGTATGAACCGACCAAGCATCCATTGCCCCACTTAAAGATGTTCGACACTTGGGAGCTAGACTAGATTATTATGCAAGAAATTCAACCACATCACCCCATACTTCATGACTGCTGTTGGCACCTCTTCATTGGTAGAATCCAATAAACAAATCTGCTGCCTTTCCAATAAGTCCATGCAGGAAAATACACTTCTGTATTTAGCATCTCTGGCAATTAAAGGGGTCAAGGAGTCTTAACACCCTTCTTCTTTAAATATCTAAATTCAGAATCTCAACAGCAGAAAATCACTGGGAAGTGAACAACAAAGCCTTGAACTTTCCATTCCTCAATGTTAACATATTGACCAAGTTCACTAACAGAAAATAGTTCAAAGCACATCTCTTTACAAATTCCTCAGGTGAGTCTATAGAGAGTCTTCTTCTTTACCTCAATGGGTGAAGTTGTCAGTGGTTTTCAGAGCATTGTGGCATTTTGATGGTCATCCCCTAGGAAAGGCTGTGATGGTCCTTTCTGACAATATGGTAACAACTGCATTTCTCAACAGAGAAGAAGAAACCCTTCCCAGTCCTTGGGCCTCCTGGGATTTCTACCAAGATGTTGAGCTGTAATTATCTCTTTTCCCTGATGGCTGTTCATGTTTGATGCCTGGACAATGTGCACCATCTCAGCTGTGTGTTTCCCAACTCCAAGAAAGCATGATTTTAACCTTTGGTCTTTCTGAGCACCAGCAAGAGATCTTAGACTTTGATCCTGAATCCCTTCTCAAACCCAGATAATGCTCTTGTTCACCCTTTGGCACAAGGTTTCCTGATCCAGCAGCATGGGATGCCTTGATCTTGCAGCGGCTCAGTGAGCATTTGCATACATTTCCCCCATTTATTTCCAGTATTAGAAGGGAGATGGTGAACTTTATCGTGATAGCTCTGCTTCTTTATGCCCTTGCAGTCCTTCCAGGGTGAAAGTTAGCATTGGTTCCATTCCTTGACGTTCCAGGCTCACTGTGCTCTAATATTTCCTGTTAACTGTAACCTAGCCATTCAACTGTCGCAAACTCTGTTGACAATGAAGACATATGCAATTGACTTAAACACTATATTCCATGAGAGAAATTAGGTGTATATTTTACTTTATTGATTTATACAGCGCCAATTGAGCGGATTTGAGAATGCTGTACATTGAAACTGTGATCTTTTCAAAGGTATGGTCCACTGACGGAATCATCTGGCATTTACCTCTGTTGAAGAGCTGTACAAGATCATCCACAATGGAATTATCACTCTCTGCTCTGTCAGTTTAAGTGGGAGGGGTGAGGTTTGCAACTGGGCTTGATGAGCCAGTGAGCTGGTCTCACACAACTTTGCTTTATTATGCAGGAGCCTCTTTTGTTTGCAGAAGAAGTTCACAAAAACAAGGAATGAAAATACCTTTGAAAGTCATTGGATGGGATAAGAGGGCTCTTAAAGGGACCAGGCTCTGTAGCATGAACAGAGAAATGATGACAATAGAAAGAGGGAGCAAGATTAATTGAGAGGGAACCCAAAGAAGGAATAAATAAACAGAGGAGACAGAAAGAAGGATAACACTGATAAGTAAGAAACAAGAGAGGATAAAAGGAAAGCGAAAAAAGGCAAAGAGGAAAATGATCAGAGAGAGTGAAAGAAAAAAGTAAGCAAGTGAAAAGGAGAAAGAGAAGAAAGAAAGTAAGAAAAAAGAGAAAGATACTGAAAAAGAAAGAGAACGGAAAGCAGAAAGGGCAAACATGGGAGGAGTGAAGGGAACAGGAACTGAAAAGGAAAGCTAATAGAAAGAAAACACTAAAGAGAAATATTCAAAGAAAGGGAAGGGGAAAACTGCCATCAGGGTGTAACTGAAAAGAAAATGAAGGTAAACACAAAGACAAAGAGGTCGAAGGAAAAGATTAACACAAAATCAGTGGGGAGAAGAGATTAGATGAGAGGGCAAAGAGATGAAAGACCAAAGAGGAAAGGGACAAAATTCTACAGTTAGGGAATTGGAAAGAAATAGAACAAAGGTGGATGAGATATGTGGCAGAAAAATAGTTATGGCATTAGAAAGGAAAGAATGTAAAACAGAAAGGTAGTTGTTCATGCACAAAAGAAACCTGGAAATGAAGTTGTGAGAAACTAGAAATCGGATGAGAGACTGGAGATATGGGCTTTATAAACTCCATAGGGAACCCCCAAACTTTTATACAGAAGTTTGGACTTGCTCTCTTTACTCTCTCAATGCAATCAGAGGTATGTTCTTTCTACTTCCCTGTTTCTTCAGACTCTTTTCACAGTCACAGGAGAGAGGACCTGCAATATTCAGTTGCCCATGTATGGGTAGATCACTATCTTTTGAAGATACATTTGAGCCACATCGAGGAACAGGGCCTTCATGAAAAAGTGAAAGGCAGGTTTCTGGCCAAGTGGTACCAATTTGAACTCAAGGTGATCTCCCTGCTCAGTAACCAGAGGAACTGCCAATGACAACTGGCCGATGCAAGTAAGTGTCTGTCAGGTCGTTAGTGACCGGGACACCGGGGGGGGGGAAGGTCAGCTGGGGTAATCATCTAGACTCACTTGTTCACCATTTTGAAGTTGATGACTGTCTTATACCTCCATGAGACCTTACCAGGAACACAGTCAAGAAGATTTGGCTCCTCTTTGGTCCACTGGCACACGGACAACGGCCTATGTGCCAAACACTCCATGGCCGAACTTCCCTCAAAACAAGGTCATGGGGCTGGGATCACCCTTAATTTGTTTAAGAATTCATTGGTATTCCCCCTGCAGAATACCTCCAGTACCCATGCATTTGAGAGAGATGTTATGCAGATGTGTCCAAAATGACTGTGTCCTACCACCTGACAGCTTTGGTCTGGCCTCATAAATGTAGAAGTTGTGTTGCTTAACCAGAGAGCCACCTCTCTACCCATGTTGGCTTCTGCATTAATGCCAAAAACTGTTTTCCTCTGCATGCATAAATGGTGTCTGCCGGTGCACATTCAGACAGAAACCTAAAGCTCACACATTCCCAGGAGTAAGAGGCTGCATTGACCTGCTGAGCTTGACTAGAGCATGTGTCAGTCAGAGAGGCCTGGTACCGTACAACAACACCTGAACTAGTAAGGAAAAGAAGCTGTGCTACCCTGGCCAAAGCTACTCAAAAGCAGCACTTAATTTGTAAAATAATATGTGTCTGGGCCTTGACCAGGACACCACTGCAGCTTGCACCACCCATTGCCCCCGTCATCGCTGTCAAAACAACTACTAACCATCTCTCTCACCTGCAAGTGACAGTTCAGTCTATTCCAGGCCCCAAAGCTAAAGGAATGGCTGGGGAGATGGGTATTAGTAATTTTGAATGTATATTGTATTCATAACCAACTGTTGTTCTGCTCATCTCTAAATTAGATGAGCAGCACCACCATGTGACAGACTGTCATGTCATAAGTGCAGTGTTGACAATTAGGTGCTGCTGCAGATCACTGAAAATCATTTAAGTGCCAGTGCTGAACACTGGAAAACCACCGGCTCAATTTAGGCACTGCTCAAAAGCCACTAACCTCAGGACCTGTAAAAGGCAAGGATCAGATCCACATCTCCCCATGCTCCTGCAGTATGCACTCTGACAACGTACAAACCCAGGCAAAAAGGACCACGCGAGAGGTCTCAAGGCAGCCTAAACCTGACCACAGCGGTACAAAAGGGGGTGGTGATGGACGGAGCATCAGAACCAATCAAACACTCACACCCAGTCAACAGATCCGGGTTTGATCCATCACCGTTTTTTAGCCCACTCTGCCACCCCAGTTCAGACATGGCCATATGCAAATCAGTCTGACCCTGTGCCTCATGGGAACAGTCCAGCCCGAACTGCCAAGCCATGCCTTCCCTGGACCGGAAACAAGCTTCCTAGGACCGGTTTCTAGCAGTTCAGCCGTCTTCAGCCAGGCTTGCATGAATCCAGTGGCAAAGTGAGCAAGGGACTCACGTCTGAGCATACCCTGCCAACTTATGGCGAACAAAGCAGTACAAAAGGGGGTGGTGATGGACGGAGCATCAGAACCAATCAAACACTCACACCCAGTCAACAGATCCGGGTTTGATCCATCACCGTTTTTTAGCCCACTCTGCCACCCCAGTTCAGACATGGCCATATGCAAATCAGTCTGACCCTGTGCCTCATGGGAACAGTCCAGCCCAAACTGCCATGCCATGCCTTCCCTGGACCGGAAACAAGCTTCCTAGGACCGGTTTCTAGCAGTTCAGCCGTCTTCAGCAAGGCTTGCATGAATCCAGTGGCAAAGTGAGCAAGGGACTCACGTCTGAGCATACCCTGCCAACTTATGGCGAACAAAGCGGTACAAAAGGGGGTGGTGATGGACGGAGCATCAGAACCAATCAAACACTCACACCCAGTCAACATATCCGGGTTTGATCCATCACCGTTTTTTAGCCCACTCTGCCACCCCAGTTCAGACATGGCCATATGCAAATCAGTCTGACCCTGTGCCTCATGGGAACAGTCCAGCCCGAAATGCCAAGCCATGCCTTCCCTGGACCGGAAACAAGCTTCCTAGGACCGGTTTCTAGCAGTTCAGCCGTGGGCTAAAGAACGGTGATGGATCAAACCCGGATCTGTTGACTGGGTGTGAGTGTTTGATTGGTTCTGATGCTCCGTCCATCACCACCCCCTTTTGTACCGCTTTGTTCGCCATAAGTTGGCAGGGTATGCTCAGACGTGAGTCCCTTGCTCACTTTGCCACTGGATTCAAGCAAGCCTGGCTGAAGACGGCTGAAATGCCAGAAACCGGTCCTAGGAAGCTTGTTTCCGGTCCAGGGAAGGCATGGCTTGGCAGTTCGGGCTGGACTGTTCCCATGAGGCACAGGGTCAGACTGATTTGCATATGGCCATGTCTGAACTGGGGTGGCAGAATGGGCTAAAGAACGGTGATGAATCAAACCCGGATCTGTTGACTGGGTGTGAGTGTTTGATTGGTTCTGATGCTCCGTCCATCACCACCCCCTTTTAAACCTGACCACAGCATCTGCATACCCATCCCAGTCAGTAATAGGCAAAAAACAGAAGGGTGCTGAGAGACTCATGGTGCCCAGTATGGGTGAACAGGATCTGTATTCATTGCAAACTTTTTGAAGTTCCTATCACCTGTGTCCTGCTTTGTCTCTCAGTTCAACTATTCTGACACTGTACTTGGGTATATTTTATTTTTGTTTATTTGTTTGGTATTGTGACGTCAAGGCAACAGGAACAAAATCCAAAATACACTATACGATTTAGAGCACAAAATACGAGATACAGCTGATCGCATGCGTTTCTAAAACAACAAGACTCCCTCATACAAAAACATATTGGTAAAACGTTAATATAAAAGTACCATATTCAGAAGGCATAAAAACTTTTATAGTCATTTCGGCCCATAAAAATCCCTAAAATGACACAAACACAGTAATAAAAAGCCTAGTCTAAAATCATTTCAGTTCGCTTAAATACAGTAGCTAAAAATTGTCAAATCCTTTTACATAATTTCATATTACATGCTAAAAAATGTATAAAAGATTGCAAACATGGTAA
Source organism: Triturus cristatus (assembly GCF_964204655.1). NCBI lineage: Eukaryota > Metazoa > Chordata > Amphibia > Caudata > Salamandridae > Triturus > Triturus cristatus. The sequence goes on from NC_140588.1 coordinate 55,502,262, forward strand.
ATGTTTAAAATTCTAAAAATCAAGAGTAATAAACTTTTCCTTTCCACAACAAAAGTTCTACAGAAGACAATTAGATGACCCAGAGTTAAGGAAAAGTTATTACAAAAGGGACACAGAACAGTTTCCATTTTTTCATAATTCCTGGTCCCCCATTTTATAAAAGCTGGGACATGTCCAATCCTTATCATAAGTAACCAAGCCCTTACCATAGAGCCCTTAATGTCATACAGATATGGTTGTACAGCACCGCCATAATCAGAAGTTAATAAGTGAGACAACTTATATGTTATACCTACATCCCGTAAATCACAGTGTCTAGATTTATCCTTAAGTACTCTCTTTTCAACACTCTATCGTTGGACTGCAGATGAACCCTAAGTATCAAAAAAAGACATGAGCCAAAGTCTGTCCTTCATACACTTTAAATTTGTCATCTATGGTGCTGCTGTAGTAAGCTGTAAATTATCTTTTATCGACTGCCTTAACGAGCCCTCCGCTGCAATCCACAAGCACGCCCAGTAATTGAGAATCCTTTGCTGATACTTCTATATTATATTTGTCAAACCTAGTTCCAACCTCAGTGCACTATTAACTGTGCCCCTCGGCAGATTTAACAATCTTTTCCAAATATTAATTTGTATTAATCTAAGACGGTTATGTCTTTCTCCAAGAAGACTCCACAACCATACAGGAGCAAGTTTACCATTTCAATATTATGGAACAATTTGAAGGAGGAGAAGCCAAAGGACTTGAAAAAATCCTTGGGAGCCATTGCAAATTGTGCTTATAGATTAGGCACATGGTCCCCGGGGTTGATAATAAAATTATACCAGTCCTTTTGCATCTCCAAGGTCCTGTACGGGAGTGAGATTTGGGGGTGCATGGCAGCCGACAAATTGCAGACTGCGCAAAATAAATTTCTAAGATGGATCTTGAAAGTCCCTCAGGGAACCCCCGCTTACTCCGTACACGAGGAACTTGGGACCAAGTATATTTCTGATTTAGTCGCAGTTAAGCCTTTGTTGTGTTAGGTGAATGTCTGGTTCAATGAGGAGGCATCTTTTAATCGAGCAATAATTTTGGATTGCCTCTCACTAGACCATGTTTGCAAAATCCCCTGGCTAAGATATGTCAAGGAAACTTTCCTGGCCTTGGGAAGACCAGACATTTTTATGGAATACGACACAGTGAAGCGACTGGACAAAAAATTGATTAGAGATTTGTCTTTTTTTAAAAGCCACTGTAGAGCATGAGGCATGGAGCTCAGTAAACCTATGGTAAGAGCACATGCTCTAGTCAAATCGCGGCAGGGCAGGGCATGGAGCCTTATCTCACTATTTTAACTAACACCCATGATAGATTTTTAGTTACTCGTTTCTAGATTAAATATGTTCCATCACTTAGTGGCCTCTACTTCAGGTTTTGTTCTACAAGTTGAGGATAGAGGAGCCTGTTGCTGCGACAATGGCAGGATATTTTACATTTTGTTTTTTTTATGTAAATCCTAGGCGTTTGTATCTTAAACCATATTTAAAAGAATGGGGATTTAGGCATGCACGTATAGCACTTTTGCACTTGCAATTTATGCAGAATGTTCGCACACTGTTTGTGGTTTTTTAAGAGCAGTATTAAGATCAACAAACTCGAGATATGATTGAGATAGATAGGGACCCCTGTGATTTTGTAAAGGGCCGAAATATTGTTTTGATGGATTTGCTACTGAATTTTTAATCTATTGTATCATTATTTCAATATTATACGTTTCTTTCAGCACTTCTAAGGATTTATGCCCTAGTTTCGCATCCATTATAAGCAATACCTCTGCAATTGATCGTTCTCTTTGCTCCTGTTGATCAATATGTGCTTTAAAATGAATATTATATTTAAAAAAGAGACCTAAATATTTATATTGTGCTAATAGTCCCGAGTAAACCACTCCAATAATAATCAATTTCAACAAATTGAATCAATTCAATTCTTCTTGATTTCAGATCGATTTATTCTTTTGATCCTTGTTCTTCAGTAGTCCCCTTTAGCCACTGGGGGTCGCATACACGGAAAGGATTGACAAATTGATAGCTCTTTCTCGATTCTGTGGGTGGTGGTGCATGGCCGTTCTTATTCGGTGGAGCAATTTGTCTGGTTAATTCCAATAAAGAACGAGACTCCTCCATGCTAACTAGTTACTTGACCCCCCAGCGGCTAAAGGGGACTACTGAAGAACAAGGATCAAAATAATAAATCGATCTGAAATCAAGAAGAATTTAATTGATTTAATTTGTTGTATTTGACTATTATCGGAGTGGTTTGCTCGGGCCTATTAGTACATTGTTAGGACTGGGTTTTCCCAGCCACTGTGGGTGCGTTGGTGGCCGCTCTCTCCCTTTGAGCACCACATGATTGAAAATACATCCAGTTACTTTGGGAAGACCAATTAGGCTTGCACAAGTAGCCCAGTCACATCGTATTGTTTAAATATTTATATTCTTCAACCACATCTAGTTGCACCCAATCCAACCAACATTCCAACTTTTTCCTATGTGTAATTCTATTAGAGAAAACCATCACTTTTGTTCTAGCAGCACTTATTGCAGACTCATATGCTTTTGCAGAATACTGCAGAGAGAATAATTGTCTCTGAAGACCTACTGGGGTAAGATCAAATATGACTGTGTCACCAATGTAAAACAATGAGGAAATAGCCTCCACACCCAATTTCAGAGGAAAAGAGTGAACCTTAGTTAGGGCTTGCTATGTATCAGCTATATAGACAGAAAACAGCAGTGGGGCTAATATTGAATGCCATAATAATATTGGCGGCAATCAAATAAAGTGTCCAATATATGTAACACCTAGCTTGCTGTGACATGTATATTTTACACAACTATGAGGCAGGGATAGTAGGCTTTTGCAAAAAACATCCTCCACACATTACATGGGTTTGATGTCCACCTTACCCCATGCTGCTGCTCCATAAGTGGCACTGGCTTTTGCATCATACATTTTTAAAACTTTAGGGATAGGTTTAGACCCCAATTTCTTTGTGAAGTAAAATATAGCAGCAATGCTTCTTTCTATGAAAAGTGCACTATGTAAGACCATATTTTTCCATGTGTACTTCCCATCAATTACTTTCTCTACAAAGATACATACTATCTCCAGATTAAAGGTGTATCGATGGGCAGCTGTTTCGCCCCAAACTTTGCCATTCTCTATGTCCACCATTTGGAAAACACCATCATTCACACTAACCTTAACCCATTCAGAAACAATATAACTTTTTGGCGTCGCTACATAGACAATATTTTACTCTTCTGGTCAGGAAATAAGATGACCCTCCTCCAATCCGTAGATTGGCTACATGCCCAACAACACCACCTGAGATTCACTGTAGACCCTAAGGAAAATAACTTGCCATTCCTTGACCTGTCTCTCCAAGTAGAAGACAACAAGATTGGGACTGCACTGTTCAGAAAACCAACTTAGCGAAACACCCTATTCCATTATTCCAGCTACCATCCTCGAGGTTTATGTGATCGTCTACCGTTTGGACAATTTTTAAGGAATCGCCACAATTGCAAGTGGAGAAAGGACTTCTTCAGGGAGGTAAATGTCCTAACAGAAAAACTCGTCACACGCGGCTACCCTAAGAAACTGGTAACAAAAGCGAGAAAAAGCGCATGGTACAATCACCGTGAAAACTTACTAACACCTAGGGAGAAAATAACAAATTCCCGCATCCCCTTTATCTCCACATTTTCACCTTTCAGCAATAAACTTTCAAAAGTCATCAGAGCCAACTGGAATATACTGACACCCTCAATATATTCAATGAACCACCACTGTTCTCATACCGGAGAGGGAAAAACCTCTCTGATCATCTGGTGCATGTCATTACATGGCCTGAAACGACTACCAAACAGACAACCGTCAGAGGACAATGGAATCTTCCACCACTTATTGGGCACAATAAATGCCAAAGGTCTTCTGTATGCCCACTAACATTGAATACTAAATACTTCGAACATAACAGACAAAAATATGACCTGAAATCATTCACCAACTGTAGATCACAGAATGTCATTTACTCAATAGACATTGTGATTAACCAGTCCCCTTCCATTCATTCACTCTGATAGCTGTACCAATGCACTACATGGTTATCCGTGCCATTATGATCCGGTATACAATTGGGAATTTATATGTTATTATCTCCAATTGTCTAGCCGTATAAATTCCTGCATAATTTGTTACTACTATTCTTGTAATTTGCTGTTACTTTTATTTGCACTTTATGTTCCTACTCCTGGCTCAGGTACCCCAACTCCAACCGAAGAAATTAATCTCGATCTATGAATGTTTCTCAATGATGTCTATTGCTATTTATTGACAAATTAAATGTATATTACTGTCCGTCACCCATAGCGACTGTTAATAACTGTACTTCCAAATGACTTATTTACAACTGTTCTTTCATAACTCTTTGCTTTAACTTATGTTTTACTTCTCGTTTAGTCTGTCTTCACTTTTCCCCTAAATTATACCAGCTCGTTCTCTAGCGTTCCAACTCCGCCCCCATCACGTGGTTGGCTAGGCGTTCTTATCTCGCTCCCCTCCACTTCCGCGTAAACACAGCTTGACTCCTGCCGGCTACCTGTGATTCATTCCTGACAGACGGACAGACTCATAGGCTGATCGCTGTCACTCGTCCGGATATTTAGTAAGTACTCTGCTACCTGTTTCTTCCCGTTTTTCACGGCCTAATGGCAGCCCCAGGGTCCTCCGTACATGCAAGGCCTTTCCCTTCCAATCTGACCCTTGGGCCATTGATCTTTTTAGCTTTTTTATTATCTCCTCAATACAAACTGTGGGAATTAATGAATGTTGCTCGGGCACCAATGTATCCAGTCTTTATTATAACATACACTTAGTCATGACTTTTTGACCATTCCTTAGTTCAGACACCAGGGCTGCTGCTACATTATTCAGTGTCCCTAAGATACTACCCACTGCACCCCAAAACTCTTTAGTTCTCCCTAGATGGAGCGCCGTTATTACTCTAGTCCATTTTGCTTGTCCAACTGCAAATCCTCCAACAGGTTGTTAGAAATCTTTGCATTGCAATCTTCAAATAATAAAATTGGGTTTAATGGGAATTTCGCACTAATTTTTTCAATTAACAATACCAATAGCTGTGTATCACGATTTTTTGTGTGGTGAAAAATAAGTATTAACTATAATTACATCTTACTAAGCATTTCTCTCACAGGGTTCCTTTTTTTTCTAACCCCGAAATTATAATAGTTAAGAATTCCTGTGGCTCCATAAAAATTCTTTGTGCTTGTATATTATGTTTTACTGAGACCAAAAATGCTAATCCCCCGCCAGCCATCCTAATTTTCCCATGACTGCGTCCACACTAAAGGCAACATAATATTTCAAAACAAATTAATTAATGTTTCAGGTTTCTTGCAGGGACGTAAGCAGCAAGTCTTTTTTTATCATCTAAAATGGACCTTAAAGAATTTGAATTTCTTAAAAAAAAAAACTTCTATATACCATGACATAAACAAATATCACCAACATCAGGACTGTTTAAATAGAGGTCTTACAGCTATGTTTTCTGAACTAAGAGTACCCACCACCCAATTCTAATCTTGCTCATAATTTTCCAGCCAGTCATCAGGTTTTGTATATATTTGCCTTCCATTTACTGACGTTGTTATGACAATTCTCTCAATCCCTATACCCAGATAGCTCTCATACCCCCATGACAATCTATATTTTTCGGCTTAGTCGCAGTCTGCTTAACGTGGGAGTTAAGCCATTGTTGGAAATGGCCCTTTTTGCAGGGTTATCCCCAAACCTTTTGCTTCTTCCTCCTATTTTTTCCTGACCTGTTTGTGTTGATTTTACGACTCTGGGCACGTTACCACTGCTAATCAGTGCTAAAGTGCATATGCTCTCTGTGTAAATTGTGTTATGGATTGGTGTTTCCAGGATTGGATATTTGATTTACTTGTTAGTCCCTAGTAAAGTGCACTGAGTGTGCCAGGGCCTGTAAATCAAATGCTACTAGTGGTCCTGCAGCACTGATTGTGCCACCCACGTGAGTAGCCCTAAAAAGGTAACTCAGATCTGCCATTGCAGAGTCTGCCCGCAGTTTGTAACTGCCATGTCGACTTGGCCAGTGTACACACTTGCCAGTCCCTAACCTTCCCTTTTCTTACATGTCAGGTAACCCCAAGGAAGGCCCAATGTACCCCTGTGGGCAGGGTGCAGTGTATGTGAAAAGTAGAACATTCCCTGGTGTGTGTGGCATGTCCTGATAGTGGATTTTAGCCCATTCGTTTTTCACTATTGCAAGACTAACTGTTCCCCATAGGACAGAATGGGTAGTTTGTTTATACCATTTTATAAACATAACGGGCCCTGGGAACTAGATGGGAAAATGACGTTTAGTATGCCTGAACTCAGAATCTAAAGATGCATCTTTTAGTGAAGGTGATTTTTACATTCTGCATTTGAAAATACCACTTTTAGAAAGGAAGTGTTTTCTTTCTCAGTCGTCCTGTGTGCCTCCTCTGGAATGTGGATTGCCTGTCTGGGTTTTGGATGACAGAAGGCTGGGGAGCAGGAGTGGCTCCAGATAGTCTAGGTAGGGTCAGGAAAGGGCTAATTAGACCTGGGTTGCAATGGGGGAAGGGGGAGGAGATTTCCTTGCACCTCAAAGGGCCTTGTCAGCCTCTGACAATGCCGTCTCCACCTCCTGCCAGGAATTCACACCAGAGAAGGCAGAACTGGTTCTGGCTGGGCACAGATATTCTCTGCCTAAGAGATCAAAGGATTTTGGGATTTAAATATTGGGGCCCAGACACCTGAACTTTAGAACTCTTTTGGATCAAGAAGACTGCCAAGAAGAAGAGCTGGAGAAGCTGGGAGGAGAAACTACCACTTTGCTGTGTGCTTTGCTGTGTTGGCCTGCAGTGACTGCTTCTGTCTTGGGCAGTGAAAGGACTGGACTGAACTTTCTGCAATCTACTTTTGTGAGTTTCTCCAAGGGCTTAAGGTAAAGCTTGCCCCCTGTTCAAGAAGTCTCAGGAACAACAAAGACTTAAAGCTTTTCTGCCCTCAGCACTGGGGACTGTGTGTTTTGTGCTGCAACAGAAGAAAAGCAACCCGACGACGTCTATGACGCTGCTGCCGACTCCGTGTCCTGAAGGCACCGCAGAGGGCACCGCCTCAATGCCGCACCGCGACCCTGGTCTCACCGACGATGCCTGCTGACGCCACCACCGAGCCGCTGCTCGCACCGCAACCTGTGGTCACTGCGCTCCGCACCGCCTCTCTTCACGACGATGCCTTGGCCTCCCCGATGACAACGCTCCACGCCAAAATTGACGGCGCTGCTTGCACCGTGGTTCGAGGGCACCGCTCGTAAAGTTACACGACACACCGCCCTCACCCCACACCGCAGCCTTGGCCAACCGACGCCAGCGCCATCGACTCCAGTTCGTCAGCCGACGACAGCGCTTCAGCAACGACGACGCCGCTGCTTGCATCGTGACCTGCCAGCACCGTGACGTGCACCGCCTTCATCTCGCAATGCGACCCTGGTCTCACCGACGACGATGCCACCGAGCTGCTGCTCGCACCACACCTGAAGGCGCTGCACTTCGCACCGCAGCACACGACGCCTGCCGACGCCAGTGCTCCTGATTTCAGCAAAGAGGAGATCGACCTGCAACACGTGTGACTTCGAGGGTCCCGACAACTCCTGTACTGACCTCCGGAACAGACGCCTGCGGACGCCGTGTTTTTGGAAGCTCAACGAGAGGTCGCCAACGCCCTACATTTCTAAAAGGTACTGTTTGCGGGTCTTCCCGACACCGTAGCTGGCCCGCAACACCGCGGTCAGCCAGAACTGTTTGGATTTGTTTGCTCACGACGCCGTGATAGCCCCGGACGGAGCTATCTACATAAAGGGACTGTTTTTAAAGCGTATTTTGATAACTGTGGATTTTTAAGTACTGTATTGTTAATTTTTATAGTTTTTGGTCTTGTCTTAAGTATATAAAAATATTGGATATTTTTCTAAACTGGTGTGGTGTCCTTTTGTAGTGCTTAGACTGTATTACTGTTGGTTATGTGCAAATGTTTTACACACTGCCTCTAAGATAAGCCTGACTGCTCGTGCCAAGCTACCAAGGGGGTGAGCAGGGGTTATTTTGGGAGTGTTACTCCCTTATCCTGACTAGAGTGGTGGTTTTTGCCTGGCTTTGGCACATGCCCTAGCTTGCCAAAAATCCCATTGGTTGTCAGCGGTGAGGATAGGACTTGTGTTTGCACTTGACTTACAGTGATTGGTGTGCACTACTACCATATCGCACACCATTAAGTACCACATACTGTTTTCTTTTGGTCTATTTTTGCCTTTCCATTGGTTTTGAACTTTAACTTTGTAGTCCAACATTCCTGAATCAATTGCATCATCTGTTGCATTCTTGGAAGTGGCCTTTGAGGAGGAGAGGTTAGAAACCTACAATGTGAAGGAATTGAAGGAGATCTGCAAAAACCTCAAAATCCAAATCTGGGGCCTCACCAGAAGAGAGGAGCTACAAAAGGCGCTGAGGGCCTGGTTAGCAGCCAGCCTTGCTAGTGAGCTGTCTGGGGATCTTGGCATGGAGGCAGAGGAGCCTATTCCAAGGGTGGATGTGCTTTTGGGAGAGGGGTACCCCTCTAAGCCAGGCAGCAGCAGTTTGTCCCCAGAAGAGCTGGAGGACAGGCAGAAAGCAAGAAGAGTTGCTGTGGAACTGGAGAAGCTTAAGTTAGCCATGGAGGAGAAAAAGGATGATGTTAGACCATGAGTTTAAAATGAGAGAGCTGGACTGGGAAACTAGTAGGGCTAGGTCCAGCCCAGATGGTGACAGCAAAAGTGTTAAATCCAGTACTGAGGATGAGGTACGCACAGATTTGGGACCCTGCTTCAAGGAGGGGGTTGACATACACCAGGGAGTTCAGGATTGTGAGTTTACTCCAGTGGTGCACAGTGTCCCTGAGGTGAATTGGGGAACTGGCACAGGGGATCATATACCTGGTAGTGGGAGGGACACTCTACCGACTCTAGATGAGAGGTGCAGGGAGAGGGGTTCCCCCATGATAGAAGTCCTGGTAGGTGAGTTTGGAGACCAGCCAGAAGAGTATCGGTTGAGAGACAGCAACAGTCAGACACTGTCTCACCAGTCTTGTGAGAATGATGTGGGGTACTTTTCTGAGGCACTGCATGGTTGAGTGAAGGGCAGTTTGGTTAACACCTGCGTGGGGCTGTGTTATTCAGTTGTTGAAGAGCATATTGTAGGTCCCTGTTTTCCAGAGCTATGCCAACACCCAGTGGATTGTGAGTTCTCTGACCCCAGGGAGCTTGCACTGGAGGCAGACCTTTTGGTGAATTCCAGAAGGTCTGGAGAAGCATCTGGGGGTGACCTGGGAGGAAGTGGCTTAGGTATTTCCCCACCGAGGGTGGTGGGAAAGGTTTGAGGTAGCCCAGATAGGTCCCGGTGTTGTGGGAAGGGTTTAGGGACTCACGTCCTGTCTCGGCGGAGAAGGAGTTTGAATGGGCTGTGGCCCAAGGTGCCCAAATCCCGGTCCCAGAGCCTGGGTGGTTCCAGGAGGGAACACTAGGTGGGGAGCCTAGGATGTACTGGTAGGCCGTCCGTTGAGGGGGATCTCCTAGTGTCAGGAGTGTCTGTAAACAGAGCTCCAGTGGTTCAGGTGTCTGGCGGTGCCGCTCCTAAGTGGAGGGTGCAGAAGTCCAGATTGATGGATGAGAGGGGGATACATTCCCCAGTGGGAGAACCAGTGGGTCAGGGTCCAGCCAGAAGGGCTGAGCCTCCTAGGAGTGACCATGGTGACACCACTTCTGTCCTGGTGGATCTTCGCACACTTTCAGAGGGACAGGGGTTGAGAGATCTGCACCAGGCAGGCAGACTGTCACACAACACATTAATCATGTGTTACCCTCATCGGGGGATGCGTTCTCCCAAGGAAGCCCTGGTGCGCCGGGCAGGTGCTCAGCCGCAGGGGTTAGTCCCTGGGTTGGGAGGCCAGGTTCAGGTCCTGACTGACCTGGAGGGAAGGACAACTGTAAGCAGTGTCCTGACCGGTTTATCTTCTAGGGGTACCACTCCAGGTGGGTGGGTGAAGAACACTGGAAGGGGGTGCAGAGGGAGGGAGTCCTCGCCTCTGACCCCGGTTTAGATACTAAGGTGGTGGATCAGTTGCACGGTCAAGGCCCTGAACTGGTGGAAGAATTGTGTAGGAGGTCTGGTTCCAGCGTCCTGACAGTTTTTGGTTCTAAGGGTGCTTCACCCGGGAGGAGAGTGCGGATCCCCGGAAGAAGAGTTAAGGGGAGGAGAGCCTCGCCCAAGACCTCTGGTCAGCCTGAGGGTACAGACCCTGGGTTGGAGGACCAGGTTCAGGGTGTCCCCCCTGACCTGGGGGAAGGGGCGACTGCTAACAGTGCCCCTACCAGTTTGTCTTCTCGGGGTGCCACTCCAGGTGGGATGGTACAGAGCCCCAGGGAGGAGGTCCGGGTATGGGAGAGCCCATCCCAGTCCCTTGATCAGCCTCAGGGTACAGACCCTGGACTGGGATACCAGTTGCAGGATAGCACCCCTGACCTGCTGGGTGAATTGTGCAGGACACCTGCCACAGGTGCCCTTACAATTCTGGAAGGGGGTACCGCTCCAGGTGGGAGGGAACAGAGCCCCAGGGAGAAGGACAGGGTGTGGGGGAGGCCACCCCTGCCTCCTGTCCAGCCGCAGGGTACATACCCTAGGCTGGTGGGCCAGTGTCAGGATGCCAGACCTGACTTGGCAGGGGGAGCGGCACCTGGGGCTACCACCCCCCACTCTCTGACACCACAACGGTTGGAGTGGCCTGAAAGGCATAAGGCCTGGCTCTCATCACTGACAGTTGTCAGTGGCCACTGTGGCTGGCTGTCCGGATGGACAGAGTTGCCCCTGGGAGGGGGAAAGGAGTCACACCCCGGGGATGGACTGGACCCCACCCTTGTGTTCGACATGTGGGTACTGTCTGCCTGTGGGAACACAGCTGTGAGCAAAGTAAGTTTAGGTGCTGCACAGATGGGGTCCACAGGCGAGGAGAAGGGTTTCCCATGGGTCAGCTTAGTGGGCCTTGAGAGTATGGATAGAGGAATCTAACTAGGTTCAGGAAGGCGTAAAACGGGAAGAAAACCCTGCTGTTGATGGCCAGGTCCCATGTTCTATCACCCCAAGCAGGGAAGTCCATCGAGGTATGGATTAGTCTACCCTGGCTTTAAGCTGGAAGGGGGTTGTGTTAAAAATTGCCCTTTTTGCAGGGTTATCCCCAAACTTTTTGCTTCTTCCTCCTATTTTTTTCTGAGGTTTTGTATATATTTGCCTTCCATTTACTGAAGTTGTTATGACAATTCTCTCAATCCCTATACCCAGATAGCTCTCATACCCCCGTGACAATCTATATTATTCGACTTAGTCACAGTCTGCTTGACGTGGGAGTTAAGCCAGTGTTGGAAATGGCCCTTTTTGCAGGGTTATCCCCAAACCTTTTGCTTCTTCCTCCTATTTTTTCCTGACCTGTTTGTTAATTTTAGGACTCTGGGCACGTTACCACTGCTAATCAGTGCTAAAGTGCATATGCTCTCTGTGTAAATTGTGTTATGGATTTGTGTGTTTATGATTGGATATTTGATTTACTTGTTAGTCCTTAGTAAAGTGCACTGAGTGTGCCAGGGCCTGTAAATCAAATGCTACTAGTGGGCCTGCAGCACTGAATGTGTCACCCCACGTGAGTAGCCCTCAAAAGGTAACTCAGATCTACCATTGCAGAGTCTTGGCGCAGTTTGTAACTGCCATGTCGACTTGGCCAGTGCACACACTTGCCAGTCCCAAACCTACCCTTTTCTTACATGTCAGGCACCCCTAAGGAAGGCCCAAGGTACCCCCGTGGGCAGGGTGCAGTGTATGTGAAAGGTAGGATATGCCCTGGTGTGTGTGGCATGTCCTGATAGTGAATTACAGACCATTTCATTTTGCACTATTGCAGGCTACCTGTACCCCAAAGGACAGAATGGGAAGTTTGTTTATACCATCTTATAAACATAACGGGCCCTGGGAACTAGGTAGGAAAATAACGTTTAGTATGCCTGAACTCAGAATCTAAAGATGCATCTTTTAGTGAAGGTGATTTTTACATTCTGCGTTTGAAAATACCACTTTTAGAAAGTAAGTATTTTCTTGCTCAGTCATCCTGTGTGCCTCTGCTGGAATGTGGATTGCATGTCTGGGTTTTGGATGACAGATGGCTGGGGAGCAGGAGTGGCTCCAGATAGTCTAGGTAGGGTCAGGAAAGGGCTGAATAGACCTGGGCTGCAATGGGGGAAGGGGGAGGAGATTTTCTTGCACCTCAAAGGGCCTTGTCAGCCTCTGACAATGCCCTCTCCACCTCCTGTCAGGAATTCACACCAGAGAAGGCAGAACTGGCTCTGGCTGGGCACAGACATTCTCTGCCTAAGAGATCAAAGGATTTTGGGATTTAAATATTGGGGCCCAGACCCCTGAACTTTAGAACTCTTTTGGATCAAGAAGACTACCAAGAAGAAGAGCTGGAGAAGCTGGGAGGAGAAACTACCACTTTGCTGTGTGCTTTGCTGTGTTGACCTGCAGTGACTGCTTCTGTTTTGGGCAGTGAAAGGACGGGACTGAACTTTCTGCAATCTACTTTTGTGAGTTTCTCCAAGGGCTTGAGGCAGAGCTTGCCCCCTGTTCAAGAAGTCTCAGGAACATAAAAGACTTCAAGCTCTTCTGCCCTCAGCACTGGGGACTGTGTGTTTTGTGCTGCAACAGAAGAAAAGGCACCATCGACTCCAGTTTGTCAGCCGGCAACAGCACTTCAGCAACGACGACGCCGCTGCTTGCACCGTGACCTGCCAGCACTGTGACGAGCACCGCCTTCATCTCTCACTGCGACCCTGGTGTCACCGCCGACGCCATCTGACGCTGACACCGAGCCACTGCTTGACCGCGACCTGACGGCACCGCATGCAGCACCAGTGCACTTTGCACCGCAGCACAGCGCTCCTGACTCCTTCAGAGAGGAGATCGACCTGCAACGCGTGTGACTTCGAGGGCCCCGACGACTCCTGCACCGACCTCCGGAACCGGCGCCTGCAGACACCATGTTTTCAGAAGATCAACGAGAGGTCGCCAGCCCCCTGCATTTTCTAAAAGGTACTGTTTGCAGGTGTTCCCGACACCGTAGCTGGCCCGCGATGCCGCGGTCAGCCAGAACTGTTTGGATTTGTTCGCTCACGACGTCGTGACAGCCCCGGAAGGAGCTATCGACATCAAGGAACTGTTTCTAGAGCTTATTTTGATAACTGTGGATTTTAAGTACTTTATTGTGGATTTTTATCGTTTTTGGTCTTGCTTTTAAGTATATAAAAATATTGGATATTTTTCTAAACTGGTTTGGTGTCCTTTTGTAGTGCTTACACTGTATTACTGTTGGTTATATGCAAATGCTTTACACTCTGCCTCTAAGATAAGCCTGACTGCTCGTTCAAAGCTATCAAGGGGGTGAGCAGGGGTTATTTTAAGAGTGTAACTCCCTTATCCTGACAAGAGTGGTGGTTTCTGCCTGGCTTTGGCACATGCCCTAGCCTGCCAAAAATCCCATTTCTAACAGCCAGTTACTTGCTTCTTCCCAATAGTTGTCCATTGGATTTGAAGGGAAGAGAATTTCTCATAGACATTATAGCCTGCACAATGGAGGTTGTTGATTGAATTAGGAACTTCCTCCACCACAGGAGTGGAAATGAATGGGAACATATGGTCAAGATGCTCCTATATCAGATGCCTCAGGGAATACAACCAAGTCAATGTCCTTAGACTGTATATTAAACAACTTAGGTATTGTATTAAGGAGTTCGAGTCCTAGCTCTAGCTAGGAATCCATTGGGGCATGATCTGCAAAAATATTTACCAACTGTAGAACTTAGTCTAAAACTTTGTATGCATTCAACACCGATCCCCCTCTTACCCGGACATAATGAACCAAACTCAACCCCTGATACCACCTAAATCTTTGAACTTCCCTTTCCATCAATGACTGTTTCCTTTATTGATTCCCTGACAAATTCCCTATCCCAGTGCCTTTGATGCAGACCATGTAGCTGTATACTTTTTTTGAGGGGCTTTTGGATACTCAGAGACTTCATAAATACCAATAGACAATATTGGCTCAATATGCTTCCCTACTGTTATATCACTTGTCTCCCTTGTGAAAGTTAGCCCTGGTGTCATCTGATGTCCCCCCCCCTCCTAGCCCTCTAATACAATTACAGTCAACATTTTGAGCTTCAGTACCCTTTTCCGGTTTTTAGGAATCCTGCATTTTCACACTCATCTAGTTCTCTTATATGCGTTGGACCAAACCTGCTTAATTTTAATCTGAAAGAATGAAAACACATTGTCTAACTTGCCCTTCTTTTCTTTACATTCCTTCACTCCTTCCTCTTCTGCCCAAACTCCAACCACCTCTGATTCACCCACCAAACATATTTTTAGCAGCAGTGGGTCACATCGTCCATATGTGCAGGCCCCTCACCTTTGGGGAGTGGCACCTCTATGACGTCCGTCTGAGTACACATGTGACAGTCTGATTTAATGGCCGTATTTACACTAAGTACATTTGACTCCGGTGCCTCAGCTATATTTGTGAGGGGAACCACACTTTCCTTACACTTGTCCTTCTGGTCCTTCATCCTTAATTTCGATGAAAAGTGTAATATCACTAAATCAGTATCCACATTTTGTTCTGTGTCCTTTACTAATTTTGTTAATAAATAGACAACGGATTCCGGTATCTTATTCATGGAAGCTATCCAACTTGAATTATTTAAAAAAGGTTATTTCTGATGATGATTTATCTGAGCCAAATGGGGACTATCTAGCAATGAAACCAGTTTAAGTGACTATGGCCCACATGCATCAAAGCAAAAACCGGTCGCAAACGGGCAGATTCTCAGAATCTGCCCCTTTGCGACCGGTATTTTTGCATTTGGGATGTATCATCCCAAATGCAAAAATCGCAATTTAAGTAATCTCTAAATTGCGATTACTTAAATTGCGATTGCATTTAAGGAATCTCAAATTGAGATTCCTTAAATGCAATGCACTAAAGTAAAAAAATTAGCGATTTCGCTAATAGGTGGAGCAAATTACCATAAAGTTGAACTTCATGGTAATTTGCAAAAACGTTGAAAAATGCACTAAAGGGCATTTTTCAAAGTTTCATTTTACACACACACATGCCCTTGGGGCATGTGTGTGTGCAAGATGTACTCATATGCAGGTTTCAGGGGTGCAACAGGGTGTCCTTTTGACACCCTGACACCCTTGAAATTGCATGAGTAATTTGCGTTTCTCTAATTGAGAATCGCAAATTGAGAAGGTCTTCCCATTCATTCCTATGGGCCTCTAGACCCATAGGAATGAATGGGGAGGTATTCCTTAATTGCGAGTCGCAATTTGCGAGTCGCAATTAAGGAATGTTTAGAAATCGCTATTTTTTAAGCGATTTCTACATGCATAGCCTTTTGCTATTCCTTATTAGCGAATCCTTATTTTTCGCTAATAAGGAATCGCAAATGGCATTGTTGATGCATATGCCAGTATGTTGGTTTAATTCCACATTACTGTCCTCATGTGAGGATGACAGATCAATTTAGTATAGATTTAGAGTGAATCTCCTCACCTTATCTGACTCCTCTTTAGCTACTTGGTACTTTACTATTGGTAGTATTACTATTGGCCATATGCTCCTACTTCTGGAGTCCCTCAGGGATTGGCCTTAAGCCCAATACTTTTTAATGTGTGTGTTCGTCCACTTGCGGACATGGTGGAAAGCAGTGGCCTTACCATGTTTTCTTATGCAGATGACACTCAAATCATCCTCTCTTTGTCATCTGCTCAGGGCTAAAATTCTGAGGCCCTGAATTCCTGCCTGGGTAAGACCTCCACCTGGATGAGCACCAACTCATTAAAGTTTAATGGTGATAAGACTGAGGTGATGGTGTTGAATAAGAACCCCCTGGTATGATGCCCTCAACATTGACCTGTGACCTTAGACACTCTCCCAGTACCGGATTCCAAAGTAAAGAACTTAGGTTTTTGGCTGAATGTCAATCTGTTGATGAAACCCTAGGTTGCCAAAGTAGCTTCGACCTGCTTTGCGGTCCTGAAATGGTTGAAAAAGATAATTTGGATGCTCCCTTTTTCAACGCAGAGGACAGCCATTCAGGTCTTGATTTTGTCAAGACTGGATTACGGAAACATCCTCTTCTTAGGGGCAGGCAAGTCCTTTATTAGACTCCTACAAGTAGTTCAGAACTCTGCTGCCAGGCTTCTATATCATCTTCCTAAACATGCCCCTGTGCCATGTCTCCTCCACAAACGTCACTGGCTCAAGGTGGACAAATAGATACAGTTCAAAGCATTATGCCCTATGCACAAAGCTAGGTCGAGCCCCAGTCCACTGTACCTACAAGAACTGGTGGTACGTTACCAGCCTACTCACTCCCTTCAATCTACCAACCGGTACCTCTGTACCGTTCCTAGAGTCAAACTGGCTCACATGGGCGGTTGCTCCTTCACATATTTGGGCCCCAAGCTGTGGAACACGTTGACAGAGTACCTGAGAAGCTGCCCCTCACTGACCATCTGCTGCAAAAATCTGAAAACCTGGATTTTCTAATCTTGTCTTATTCTGCTAGCCCCTATTTTGCAGCCACAGCGTTGGGAAACCCTGTTTTGGTAGCTATGCGGTGTACAAGATTTATTATTAATAATAAGAATAATAAGATGTTAGACCTGGCACATTGGCGTGAGTCTCCCTACCATTTTTCGCTGTGCCTCATATGTTTTTGCTGGTGTTAGTTGCTCAGGGCATTGTGCCACTGCTGTCCAGTGCCACAGTGCAAGTGCTCCCTATTGTAAATTGAAGTATGATTTGTGATTCCATGATTGGTTGGTTTGATTTACTTGTCAGACCCTAGTACAGTGCACCAGGAGTGCCCAGGGCTTGTAATCCAAATACTGCTGGTGGGCTTGAAGCACTGATTGTGCCACCCACAGAAGCAGCCTGTAAAAGTGTGTCTAAGGTCTGCCATTGCAGAGCCTGCGTGCAGTCTGGTACTGTCATGCTGACTGGGCAAGTGCACGCACTTGCCAGTCCCTAAACCTTCCCTTTTCTTCATATCAGACACCCCTATGGTAGGCCCACGGGCAGGGTGCATTGTAAGGATAAGGTAGGACATGCCCTGGTGTGTGTGGCATGTTCTAATAGTGAATTACAGCCATTTTCGTTTTTCACTGTTGCAAGGCTACCTGTTCTCCATAGGCCATAATGGGCAGTTTGGTTATTACATTTTATAATCCTAACTGACTCAGGGAACATGGTAGAAATTCGAATTTAGTATGCCTGAACTCAGGATGATAAAATACATCTTGTAGTAAAGTTGGTTTTAACATTCTGTGTTTGAAAATGCCACTTTTAGAAAGTAGGCATTTTCTTGTCTAACCATTCAAACCTGCCTCTGCTAGGCTGTGTGTATTCCTTTGTCTGGAGTTTGAGTGACCGGGCTGGGGAATTCCAGGAGGCAGGGTGAGGTGCCCCAGTAGTGAATAGAGAGATCTGCATCTAGATGGGTGGGAGGAGTTGCACCTGGGACCTGAATAGGGCTGTGCCTGCCTTTCACAATGCTAGCTCCACCCCCTGGGGAGTGGCTGATGTCTCTGCCCTGCACAGTGAATGAAGAGAAGGACTCCTGTCAACAAAGTGCTCCAGGGCTGTACTTGCCTTCCACAATGCTGGCTCCACCTCCTGTGGGGCGTGCTCTGCTGAGGGAGGAACCAGAAGAAGCTGAGGAGGAAACTATCCCTGAACCTGGGGGATTGGCCTGCAGTGGTTGCCTTACTGCCAAAGAGAGGAGAAAGGAACTTTGTGTGTACTTTTGCTCAACTTGTGAAGGATCTCCAAGGGCTTGGAAAAGAGTTTGCCTCCTGCTGAAGTCTCAGGAACAACAGACTTCACTCCCCAGAGTTCTTTGGAAGTGCCTGCTGCTGTTGTTGGGCCTTCTGAGGGACTGCGTGTCGCAAGGAGCTGGATGCGTGACTCAAGAAGGAGAAGCGTGCCGCCGTCGGCGCTGTTGTCGTCGCATCTCGTAAAGTGTGTCGCCACTGCAGCATCGCATCGAGCGGAAGCATCTTGCATCATCCAGGAAGTGTCTCGCCGAAGAAGCGTGTCGTCATCGCAGCCATCGTAGCTGACGCATTGCACCGCATCAAGAGAAGAGTCTCGCGTCGAGGAAGAAGCGTGTCGCCATCGCAGCCATCGTAGTTGTCGCATTGCACCGCATCAAGAAAAGCGCCTCGCATCCACGGAGAATCGTGCCGCCGTCGGAGCTGCTGTCGTCACATCGCGTAAAGGGGTGTCGCCGCTGCACCATCGCATCGAGCGGAAGCGTCTCGCAACATCGGAGAAGTGTCGCTGCCAAGGCCGCTGTCGTCGCATCTCGTAAAGTGTGTCGCCGCTGCAGCTGAAGCATCGAGTTGAGTCTTCTCGCACCATCGGAGAAGCGTGCCGCATCTGGAAGATCTTCACGTCTTTATTTCTTTGCACCAAAAACTTAATCGTATCAACATCGTTGCAACACTTTTGTTGCACTGCGAGTCGTATCTAAAAGGTACATTGACTTAAAGTGTCGCATTTAAGAACTTAAGAGAACTAAGCAAAATCCTACCATCTAAAGTAACAGTATTGTGTGTTTTTGTCGTTTAATGGTCTTGTGGTAAATCTATATAAAGAATACTTATTTTTGATATACAACCTGTGTGGTGACCATCTGTAGTGTTGTCACTTGGTTACTTTATGTGTTCACAAATGCTTTACACACTGCCTCTGAGATAAGCCTGTCTTTTCATGCCAAGCTACCAAGGGGGTGAGCAGGGGTTATTTTAGGAGTGTACCCCCTTACCCTGACTAGAGGAGAGGGTCCCTATTTGTCACAAGTGCATACCTGTGCCAACTAGAGACCCCCAATACTAACATAAGAATATTGGTTTAGTGAGTTCTATGGGTAGATTGCAAGAAGTCAAGGACCAATCAAGTTCACATAATTTTAGATTACCTGAAAGCATTGAACATAAGGGCATACATATTGCTTCCTTCAAGTTCCCTTGTTTTTCTAAATTTTCCAAATATTGAATTGCCATTTATTTCCCTAAATATTGGAGGCCGATTGGTGACTAAAGGCTCAACTATACCCGAGTCCCCAGCTCAATTTCATGTACATCTCCATTAACAGGACAAGCAGGCTACTGATGGCATACATTATGGCTAGGGTATTTTAAAAACAATGCATCACCTTGTAAAGCCCCCATCAGGTAACACGCACTGAGTGTCTACAACCTGACTTGGTTTACTTATCTTCTTTTTGTGATATTCCTCGTGTACTTTGATTGGTACTTGTGTATAGAGTGATCAAACAGTTCAAAAGTTATAAGATAGATGCAAAATTGGTATTCACGCAGCTTTAAAATGAATTTCCAAGCGTTAACTGGGAATCCACTGAATGGACTATCATCAGCTTTCTTCTGGAACGGCGGCCTTTCAGGCATTCAATGTCTTTTCAGGAAAAAGCGATTTTGGACATGTAAAGCAAAATGTGATTCCCAGTAGTCATGTCGATGTATGTATATTGTTCAAAAAGGTTTCTGAATACAAAGCATTCATGGACAATAGAACTCCAGTGCAGAACTCAAGAGTGTTTTCCTCCCACTGTTTACAAACATTAGGAGCACAACACAAGAAAATCAAAGAAAGAAAGGAAAAAATGAAAGCTACTCGGCACAAGGATTGATGCTGCAAATGGGTGGAAAAAATCTAGACCTAGATTAAATTTTATTTATGTGAGAGTAATTTCAGTAATTTCATGCTAGGTGTTCCAAGCAAAATAACCTAAAATTACGTGATTATGCCCTTTTGTGTAATTATGAGTAATTTCACACAAACTCCTACAACAGCACCACAGGATCAACAGAACTTAGTGAGCCCAGGCAGCTGTTGGCTGCTACTGTTTGTGATCTGTTGGTACTATCGTCGGGCCATTTTGAACACGTGGGTGCATTTTGCACTAAGAAAATAGCGCTAAATGCTGGGTTAACCTCCTCGCTTAATTCTGCATAATCTCACAAAAGTTTGCTATAATTTTGTGCAACTACACTGCATAAAATTGCAAGAGTTCTGCCCACCCCTAGAAAAATCCTACCCTCATACAAATAACTCTCACATCCTGTTTGACAGATGAAAAAATAAGCCTTTTCCCCAACACCCTGCAACTTGCTAGGACCAGGAAGAATAATCAAGGGCTCCCTATCTTATTTAGGGACCCTTTAGGAATTTCCTCCCCAGTCTTAACAGGGCTAGGGAAGACGATGACACTAATGCTGTCCTGACTTACCCAAGGTTTGGAGGGCAATACAAACTTATATTGGAGCAGCTTGAAACTCCCTTGGTCAAAAATACCCACCAATGTCTGCAGTGGAGGACATCTTTGTTTTGAACTTCCTCACTTTGCCAAAAGCTGAGAGGAGAATTTTCCCTACACTGCCTAAATGCTGGGGGCATCACTTAAACTCCTTTCACCTTGTGCAATGGCAAGAGAGTAAATATACTCACCCCCAACACTGCTTACGTGTGGGAGGACATTAGTTTGAAATCTGTTACCTTGACTAAGGGAGTAGGGTAATGGACCTATCACCCTTCACCTTGCTCAAAGGTTAGCAACTTTACAAAAAAACAGGTGCCATCTGACACTCTCTTCAGTGATCTGCACAATTCTGCAGGTCATACAATCAGCAGATCCTATGTCACTCACGCCTGTGCTCTGATCCTAATGCTGAATAGGGTGCAAGACAGAAGCTTTTTCCTCTCACACAGTCGCAGGTACAATATGCCCTATCAAACGCAAGAGTACTTTTGTTCAGCAATTACTAAGATTCTAGGCGTTCAGTATGCAAAGGGAAGTTGGTCTCTAAAGCCTCCTAGATTCTCAAGGTGGAGGTGAACAATCATTCATCCAGGGAGGTGGATCGCTATTCCACCTAAAAAACTCCAACATTTTGTCTGACCATGATATTGTGGTCAAAATATCATGATCATGAAAATATCAAAGTAACTATATCGTTTTTCTACCTTTTAAAAAAATATTACAGTTATAAATACTATGATATTTTATTATGTTTTATATTATGGTGTTATTGAATTTTTATATTATTGTTTAAGGTAGTGGGTTTATTGGGGATTGAATGGGCACTGGTTTTCTTATACATTATACTATTAATTATCATCATTTGTCCATACTTTAATTGTTTCTTTTTTATTACTTATTTGTTAATTATGTAATTCATTTTAATTTTGGGTGTACGTTTTACTGGAGGATTGAATGGGTAGTGTTTCAAGTAAACAGATACATTATTATTAATTAATTAAAGTATTAAATATGCATTTTTAACTGTGATTTATATTAATATGTTTAATTTTAAATTATAGAAAAATTGGAGTAGATGTCAGAAAATTATTTTATTTTTGTTTAAGCTTGAGGGGTGTATTGGCATCTCGGTGGGTAGTGTTTTGGCATTGATTTTTGATTGAACATGTTTTATAACATTACAATGATTTTTTTTAGGAAAGGTATTTATTGAGCAATTGCATGGGTAAACTTTTAAATTAAATATTATATATTATTTTTCATTTCCCTTATTTTATCAAACTATTATGTTAACTTTAAGCTTGAAGTTTCAAATTAACATGTTTAATTTTGCAATTAACTTAATTAGGTGATATGTTTTTATATATACATATTTATTTCCTGTTATAGAATCAGAGAAAAAATGATTTGGCTGTGAAGCAACCATAAAAGTGCAAGGTTAGCAATAAATACATACATGTGCAAGTTTAACAACAATAAATAATCTAACAAAGAGTAAAAACATCACATAAAACATCCTAATCAAAGTGCATTGTGCTCCTGGAATGTACTGCAGCATATAAGAACAAGCCTACATAGAAACAAGTTCCGTCATCATAAAGCTGTTTAAAACAATTAAAAACTTGAGAGCAATGAATCAAATTTCTAGATTTAATAAGCGGAGTTAAAAACTATTTTTTAAATTTTTGATAAAAACCACAAAAAATGAAAATGTAGCTTCACCTGTCATTACAGAAACATACCCATGATCCTAGATTGCTCTGGAGGCCTAGTGGGAAGCATAATCAATATTTTGTTGTGTGAGCATGAAAACAAAATATTAGGCAACATTCACAATGTCCTCTTTCACTACATAAATGCTGAAAGTGTTTTCAGAATTTACTAACAAATAAGTGGGAATAGACTATTTTAAAGTTTCTTCCCTTAATCTTTTTTCTTTGGCATGGGATGCCAATAAAGTTTGAACTTGCTTCCTACCTATGGTGGCACATTTTGCAACATTAGTAAATGCCAGAGGTAAACCTATGTCATCAAAAGATTTTTTCACAAATGCCAACCATGGGATGTCAAGGACTTTGTCACACGCTAAATAATCTTCAATTATGTTTCTTGTTAGTGATGCCTCTCATTTTTCCTGATGGACAGCCGTAACAGAGGGGGGCAGGTTCGAATTCGATCCCCTAGGTATGTTAACCCCAGGTCGTTATGGCAAATAAAATGCAAGGACAGATAAAAGCAGATAAAAGCTTCCAAGAAAAACTATTTTCCTCCACCTGGACAACTGATGTGCCCCTTATGGCCCAGACTCCCTCCCCATACGCAGCCACCGGTACACATTGTGAGGAATAAATCTGTAACTTAGGCACCACAGCCCACAGACTGAAGAGAGAACCAACAGCCCAGGATAATTTCGCCCGGCGCTCAAACTATATTTGGTGTCCAAAAGCCATAGAACAAAAATCACCCACAAATATGAAAAATTCGTTGTTCTTAGTAGATGGTTTGTCCCACCCACAATGCCTGAAAATGGGATGCTCTTCGGTCCACACGCCAATACATAAGATTTAGAATAATTGGTCAGCAGATCAAGAGAGCCCATAAATTCCACAATCAATTTTTGTTATAAGTTGTCAGGTATATTGGGGGAATGGCTGGGTAGTGATTTTTTAAATATTAACTGTCAATTAATTAAAAAGTAAAATATGTTACATTTTAAAATGATATTTTTGGAATGTATGACGATACATAGCATGCCATTACTACGCATGCTTTTAGTGCGATGTTTTTACATCGCAAATGGCATTAGTACGCATAATATTACTACGCTTACCATAACTTCGCAAAAGCATTAATAATATAATGAACGTAGACCATTACTTCGCATTCCAGACTATGCGTACATGCCCCTACACTACACATACATGATAACACTACACTGAAACCTTTAACCCTACACACCACTCCTCTTCCCTAAACCCTAATTCACTACCCCCAGCACAACCCCCTACACTACAAAAACACAACACTACCCTGGACCCTAATACACTACTCCCAGCACAACCCCCTACACTACAAAAACACAACACTCCCCTGAACCCTAATACACTACTCTCAGCACGACCCCCTACACTACATATAAACCAAAACACTACCCTAAACCCCAAAACCATAATATTCTACCCTATTACGGCCTCCACGAGCCCCACTCTTGTCCCTACACTCCCACACTACCCAGCACGACCCACCTACACTACCCTTAACCCTAAAACACTAACCTACACTACACATACACCACAACACTACCCTAAACACTAAAACACTACCCCATCACGTCACCCTACACTACACATACACCACGACACTACACTCAAACCTTAAACACTACATACCCCTTAACACTACCCTCAACCAACCCTTAAACTGTACCCTCAGCACAACCCCCTACACTACAAAAACACAATACATCCCCCTTACCTTACTCTCCTTGTGGTTCCTCTCTCCTCCTGGGACCTTCCTCACATCGTCTCCGAGGGGCGGTGTGCGTCGTTGTGAGGAAACAGCCTCAATTTCCTTACAACGACATGGATAGTTTTCTTTTCAAGCATACCATTACAACGCATGCGTAGTTACAACGCTTGCGATGTAACAACTTGCGTACTAATGGTACACGTTGTAACATCGCAAGCGTAGTAACGCTTGCGAAGTAATGGTATGCGCAGAGCAGCCGCGCACTAAAGGCTGTTTACCATATTTTTGGGTTGTAAAATACTTTTTCGTTTTACTATAGATTTTAACTCTTTTCTTTTGGGTTTACTTACTTAGAAGGAGTCAATTCTGCGTAATTTGTTCCTTTTTGAAATTATTTAATTGATTTCTTAAACTTTCATGATCTTAAATTTTATTTCAGAAAATTTTTTGGGGTGTAGTAAATCTGACACTCCTGAGGTATGCATTTTTTCACAATGTTTGTTGAACTGGCGTTCGAATACTAAATGTGACCCGCCAAAGTGTATGCATGGTCCCAATATTTTTTAGATTGGAACTGGACTGGTGACTTTACCTCCATAACTCCCAGTGTATGCACTTTCTCCAATGTTTCTTACACTAGAGTTAGAATCGTAAATCTCCTCGCATCCCCCCCCCACACCCTCTCCATTGTATGCACTTTACCCAATTTGGTTAGCCTGGAGCTACAGTAGTATTTTTGATAACCTCAATGTATTCACTTTCCCCAATATATGTTGGCCTGGAGTTTAAAAATAATTCTGACCCTTCCAAATGTATACACATTCCCCAATGTTTGTTAGTTTGAAGTTAGAAAAGTAAATACCCCAGGGCTCATCCCAACGTTGTTCAACATCCACATTTCACCGCTCGCCCACCTCGCCCGACTGCATGACCTCAACATCATCTCCTATGCCGATGACTCCCAGCTGATCCTCTTCCTCAGCAAGGACCCCCTTACCGCCAAAACCAACCTTCACAAAGGAATGAAGGCCGTCGCCGAATGGATGAGGAACAGCCGACTGAAGCTGAACTCGGACAAGATGGAGATCCTCATCCTCGGTACCACCCCCTCGGCCTGGAACGACTCCTTGTGGCCGACCGCACTGGGGACAGCCCCAACACCCACCGACCACGCACGCAACCTAGGGGTCATCCTCGACTCCACCCTCTCCATGACTAAGCAGGTCAGCGCTGTCTCTTCTTCCTGCTTCAACACCCTCCACATGCTCCGCAAGATCTACAAGTGGATCCCCACCGAAACAAGAAAAATGGTCACCCAGGCCCTCGTCAGCAGCAGGTTGGACTACGGTAACACCCCCTACGCAGGAGTCTCGGCCAAACTCCTGAAACGGCTTCAACACATCCAGAACGCCTCTGCACGCCCGGTCCTCCACATCCCTCGCCACTGCCACATCACACCCCACCTGAGAGACCTGCACTGGCTCCCCATCAATACGAGGATAACCTTCAAGCTCCTCACCCACGCACACAAGGCACTCCACAACACCAGACCTGCGTACCTCAACAGCAGACTCAGCTTCTACACCCCCACCCGCCAGCTTTGCTCCGCCGACCTCACCCTCACCACAGTCCCTCGCATCTGAAGAACGATCTCTGGCGGCATATCATTCTCCCACCTCGCAGCCAAGACCTGGAACACCCTCCCCATCCACCTACGGCAGACCCAAGACCTGCTGACCTTCAGAAGACTCCTCAAGACCTGGCTCTTCGAGCAGTGGCAGCAGTCCCCCCTCGCGCTTTGAGACCCTCACGGGTATGTAGTGCGCTTTACAAATGCTATGATTGATTGATTGATTGAAATGTGACTCACCCCCATCAAATATTACCCACAAAAATCCCACCACCCTAGCGGTAACGGGACCGCCCTCCAGCCGTGCGGCGGTCCCGCCACCCCAATCATGATGCGACCACTACCGCGGCGGTCCCATCAGGCATTTTAACATTGCGGCGGGTGCTGCTGGCTGCAGCACCCGCCGCAATGGTGAAATGCCATGATGTGCATTGCCATGCACAACGTGGCAGGCACTGTGCGTCGCCTGCCACCTTGTGCATGGCAATGCAGGGGGGTACCATATGTACCCCCCAAGTGCAGTCCTCCACCTCCCAGGGGCCCCGCAACGGGCCTCTAAAGTAAATCCCCACCAGCCTTTACATAGCGGCATCGCTGCCATGGAAAGTCCTTGAGAGCCACACATCCTAATAAGGATGGCGGTGCCTGGTCCAAGTCCGCCCGGCCAAAAATCGGAACGATTGCCGACCGGCAGAAAAGCAGCCTACGCACTTTGTGTCCGCCTAGATACCCCCCACCATTATAATATGGCGGGGGTAAATCGGGTTGCGATGGCGGGCAGATCACCACCGCCGGGCAGGCGATGGCGATCCGCCCGCCATCCTAATCAACCCCATAGTGTTAATGGGGGTAGGGAATGTACAGTGACAGAATGTGTCATGGACTTTTGTCCCTCCAATTCTCCACAAGAGAAACACATTCAATCCCAACATGTAGGTGTACAGCTATTAAAAAGCATTGGCATCAAATTGAAAGATTTAAGTACTAGTTTATTGCACATCTAATAAAGCATTTAAAAATGTGTTGTTTACCAGTAGACATCACATTCAATGCTTTGAAGAGGGAGAAGTAAATACCTTAGCTAAGACCTTATCGGATCGAATACTCAGATTTTCTACAACAATCAATAACTATTTTCTATGAGGCAAACATAGAATTTATTGACTTCTTTCTTTCTTTCCAAATGTCTCCATGGCAAATAAAAAAACATATGGGATGAAGGTGGTATTTGCGCGTGCCTGCAAGTCTAGGTATTATAATATGTTGAGTCAAATCTTCTGTAACCCAAAATGTGGCATTACAACTCTGTGATATTTTACCAATATTTTTCAAGAGCAGTGTATGAGAAGGAAACATAGAAACTGTCAGGCACTGGGTCTCCCAATCTAAAGCATTATACTGAGTCTCTAGACCTCATTAAAAACGTCAGTTCAGGGGGAAGTACAGTCAGAACAGAATTACGTGTATGTAAGTTAAATTCCATTCGATGCTCAAAAAATAATTTTTTGTTGCAGGGGAAAGAATTAGCTATAAAGTCACGGCTGTAAAGGGGTGTGCTTCAGATGTTTTTCCAAATTCTTCTAATTAGAAATATTGTAAAATATTTATGGAACTTGAATCTCAATTTCTGAATGTCCCAACTTGTTCAAGTCTCATTACATAATTCAGAGTAGGCAGGCAATGAAGGATCTCTAACAAAACAACTAACCCTTTCGTGTCCCCAGGAGGCTTAACATCCCACATTTAGTGCTCCTTAAATGGGGATATTCCTATTCTGCCAGTGAATTTTATCAGTGTCTGACATTAGGTCTGCCAAAGAGCGTTGGTTATCCTTCGAAGAAGATGGTGGTTCAACTGCCCAATTTACATTTACGGCTTTACCGCCATGTTTGGCGGATACAGCACTGTGCAAGACTGCAGTGGAAAGGGTGACAAAGGTGAGTATTGTGTTCCTAATACAATTAAAAACATCTGCAGAGGATAATTTTAAGTCAAGCTATACAGGCACCTAAAATATACCCCGATTTCAAGTGTACATTTTCAGAGTTAGGATTAGATGTGTGATTTCAGATATCCTACACTGCACTGCTGGAATTTCCATTAGCGATCCCCAGCTCACGCCCTAGTCGCTCATCCCACTGCAGAAACAACCAATTTTAATTTTGACTGTGGCCTTAGGCTTATGTGCCTGACTCAGACTTCATGTGCTTCTGAAAATACACACTGCCTGTGAATGATATTCTGACCTGAATGGGACCTCACCATGGTCAGGCCTAAAGGTCTATGCATAGGCATTTCATTTTTATTAAAAGTGCACATACATAATGTGTCTGGTGCATGTAACCTGGCTGTTATTGCTTAGGATGATGCCTCTCTGACGCCATCATGCTTTATAGGAGCTATGGATGTTGAAGAACTTCCAGTTTGCCTAGTGCGTGACACTGAAACTTGTGCTCCTTTGTGCCTACATATGTTTTAGACTGATTTGCCTGATTGACAATGGTTGACCTGCCAGTTATAGAGAAGCTAATTCCTAAATATGGGTCAAAGCAGTTCCTTAAATGGTGCTTTGTATTGCCTCCCTGTGGTGAAGGCAGATGTGCATGAAGGTCCCTTTGAAACTAGGTAGCTGTGAAGATCCAAGGAGAGCAAAGACTGTATTGCATGCGTTCATAAATATTACATATCTGTGCGCCCTACAACCTGCGTTTGACTGTACAGATCATGTGAGATACATCAAGCAGAAGCCTGGGTCTGCCCACTCTTCATTCTCTGAGCCAACGTCATCAGGACACAAACCACCAAAGCTTACTTTTTTTAAATGTTGACACCCCCCAAACCTAGGCTGATGCGCTAGCATATATATTTGATGTCGACAACAGTGAATGTATGTAAGAAATTGGGTTACTGGTTGGGGAGGATGAAGCAGTACTCAAGAAGGAACCACAATCCTTTCAGGATGAAGTCACAAGCAAACTCTAAATTAACCTATGCTCAACCCTCAGGTAGCTTGGCATAGAGCAGTCAGGTTTAACTCAGAGGCAATGTGTAAAGCATTTGTGCAACACTTCATACAGTAACACAGTGATAACACACAACAAATGGACCCAACACCAGGGTAGAACAATAGAGTAGATTTAATAAATAAAATCAAGACTAAAAACGACAAACATCAAATCAGTAGAACCGGAGATATGCTATTTAAATTTTTTAAGTGAGAATAGCACCCAAAAACACAAAGTGACAATTGTGGATATCTGGTCCTGCTGAACCGGAAAAAAGTCGCAAGTTCAGGCCACCTGTGATGGAGCGGGGGTAGCCTACATGATCCATTTAGACCCGCCAAGCAAGAGCACCTTAAATCCTGGTTGCGGAGCGTTGTGAGGTCTAGCGCAGCGGGTGCGCCATGCAGCTAAGGCAATGCACCTGTCCTGAGAGGCTGTGAAGCTGTGATGCAAGGTCCAGCATTGTCAGCGAAGAACCCGTTGATGAGGGCTTGCAATGCAAAATGCGTCTTGAAGAGTGCGTTGCACAGTTGAGGCAATGTGACGGTTCCGACGAGCTGTGATGCAAGACCTGCATTGTCATCAAGGCTGCCATCAACAAGAGATTTACAATGCGAGGGGCTGTGTCAGTGAAGCATTTCACAGCGGTGGTTCAGATGTGGGCTGTGAGTTCCTTCGGCTGGTAGAACCGTCGCAGCAGAAGCGATGCATCGGTTCTGCTTGGGTTTGTTCCGCACAGCAGAGGAGATGGTTGATTGGTTCTGCTGGATCTACAGATTGGTTGGGAGGGCACCTTCAGGCCCACTTCCAAGGGGCCAGGACTGAAGTGGTACCACATGGCAGAATATGATTCAAAGGTGCAAGAGTTCAGGTACTGGGTTCAAGGTTGTTGGAGCCTTATGTCCCTGAGGCTCTATTCAGGGGACCAGCCAACTAGCCCTTAGAGTCAATTTGTGGTCCTGGGTTAAACAGATGCAGGTCCAGTCCTTCTTACCCAGGCAGCAGGTCAGCATAGCATGGAAGCAGTCCATTAGAGCAGCAGTCCAACAGGGTGGCAGTCCTTTCAGCAGCACAGCAGCCCTTCCTGGCAAATGATCCACATGGCCATAAGTGTACTGAAGAGTTGGTGTCTGAGGTCCAATATTTATATGCAGTTCTTCCTTTGAAGTGAGAGAAGCTTCTAGAGGTTTCCCTTTGAAGCCCCCAGGCATCCTGTCTCCCCTGCCCTGGCTCCAGACTAAATGCATGGGGTAGCAGCCCTTAGTGTGGAGGCAGGACACAGCCTATTTAAGTCTAAGTAGGGCTGTGCCCAGCTGTACCCTTCCATCCTGCCAGTGAAGGCCGACCTAAGCTCTCTATTGTGTGTGGCTGTCTAGGAGGAATATACAAAGCCCAACTGTCAGCTACATTCAGTCTTGTGATCCAGGGACAGGCTGTCTGCACTAAATGGATAAGGCAGAAAAATGCCAACTTTTTAAAACTACAGTAATATAAATACAGCTGGAATGCACTCTTTTATACACAGTAAAACATAAACAATTTGTCCAAATGTCATTGAATAAAGTGTGTGCCTAGTGAGGGGCTCTGCCAGACACCTGATTCAAAAAGAAAGTCAAAAGCCTGGATAAACTATCCAGGGCTACTAAGTGCACTACCGCAAGTCACTAATAAGTGTACGACAATTTCAAAGCAGTTCAACTGATTGTTAATAACAAACACAATTCTTCATCCAATAAATTCAAAGTGAGTCCATGAAACCACGTTTCTTCTCAATGACACAAACTTGAGAAAATGTTCAATAGCTGTTTATTGCCATAAGTCTGAAGATGGAGTCAAATGGCGATGAAAAACTCAAAATGCTTCATGTCAGCAAAAGGTTAACACAAGGGTAACTCCCAATGCATTTCGGGCTCTTTCCTAGACCTTCATCAGGGGAACCTAAAACATTGATACAATAACAGTTCTGTCACCATTAAAGCGATATTTCAAATACATGTAATAATGAAACAGGCTAAGAGCGAGGACAGGGCTAATGAACCAAAGAAATATACAGGGTCGATATGAACGGAATCCACTTAACACAAGAGATAAGCAAACGCAATTAATGTGTCGTTGTACAAGTGACACTAGTTAGAAAGTGAAAAGTGCTGTTTCAGAAACCGAATCAAAGAAGAAAAACGAATCCAAAATGAGGGTAATCGTAGCATACCATCACTCAATGTGCTCTCAAACATACCACCAGTGAGTGTAATAGTATTATTCACACGGAGCGTAACTTTAACAATCACGCCCGGCTGGATGGTGGGATTTAGCGGCAAAAGCTGAAAACGAAGAGGCAGAATTCTTATAAAAGCTATGCGAACAACCATGCAGGGTCGTCTACTAAGTTTCTTGAGGATATTAACCTTACCCACTACTCAAACAGCATAAATCCGACTCCAAGTTGCCAGATAGCACGCAACAAAATAAATTAAAAAAGTGACTGCGAAAGCACAGGGAAAAAATAGTGAAAAAATAGTGCGCATGAAATATTGGTGCCAATGCCACCCTTCCTGTATGAGTCGCACGATTGAAATGATCATAGTAAGCGCAGTGACGCTCAGTAACATGCAGAAACCTTATGAAAACTGAACTGGCAGTAACAGAAACCACCTGTACAAATAGTAAGGTCCAATGAGAAAAAATAAGAAACAAAGCATGGATTATACTCAAATTCCTCCAGTAATACAGTAAAGTCTATCTGAAACATAACACAATAAAATGCGAAAGCTGAAAAAAACTTGTGTAAATGTAGAAAATAGAAGATACCAGTGCAAATGTGGAAATTTGATAAGGTAACCCAAAGTAAGTACAACGCATGTATAATCATGAAGACAGTAATAACAATTCAGATCAAAACACCCCTTGTAATGATCACAAAAAACAGGCAAGTTCAAACTTATCATTGAGCCCTTTCGGAGAAAGGGTGTCCATAAACTATATCCAGTGTGTCTCGCGTTGAGATAGTAATCGCTACATGTCTCTATCCGGTTAAATGTTTACCAACTCTAGCACACCGAATCTTAATTGTGCAATGGTGTCATGGTGTGACCAACCAACGTTGTGATAACGGAGAGCTCAAGGTTTTAGTCCTGATTCTACTTTGTGTTCTGTGATACGAGTTCTTAAAGAACTCTCTGGTTTGCCGACATAGTGCATGCCGCATGGACATTTTATAACATAGATAACATGATGGCTGTTACAGTTAGCCGTGAAGTTCAGTGTAATGTTTTTACCAGAATGAGGGCATGTAATACTTTTGCCAGTAATCACATTGTTGCAATGGGAACAATTTAATCACCCCTTTATGTGAGGAAGATGTAAGTACGGTAGGTTTGTTCAGAATCTCCTTAAAAGATTGCTTGATCGTTTGTAAGCGAATAATGGGGGATTGGAAAACATGCCCTTAAAATCAGGGTCTGATTTAAGAAGATCCTTGCGATTGAGAATTCTTTTTTTATTCATGAAGGAATGGGTGGGAAAGGTTGAAACAAACACCTCTCTAGGAGTTGTATGTATTCTTTGAGTATTTTCCAACAGACACTTCCTATCAAGAGACTTAGCGCAAGTTTCTGCTTGATTGAGTACATCTCTAGGATAACCCCTCTCCAAGAATATTTATTTAAACTTTGAAAGAGTATTATTGCATGAATCAGAGTCCAAAGTAATACGCCTGATCCTGGTGAATTGTGAAAATGGAAGATGACGCCTAAGTGACCAAGGGTGGAAACTGTTGTACTATAAAGAATTGTTACTGTCATTTGGTTTGCTGAACACACTTGTGGTGATTGAAGTCCCCGAGGGTCTAAAGCATACATCCAGATATGGGATATTTTGAGAGTCAATCACAACGTAAACTGGATCCTAGAGTTCTTGTTGTTCAATAGTTGTATCCGACTTTCCAAAACCCGGCATGAACCATGCCAAATAATCAAGATATCATCAATGAAGCGACGATATAGAATAAGATGATCAGTCCAATGCAAATCTGAAAGAATGTGCTACATCTCAAATCTCATCATGAAGATATTGGCGTTGCTGGAGGCACCCGAAAACCCCATCGAAGTGCCATTTGTTTGGAGATAAAACCGATCTTTCTATTGAAAGTAACTGTGGAATAGACAAAAGTGTAATAGTTACAGCAGAAAAACCTTATTTGCTTGCAGATCCTCATGTCTTAAAAGTGCCCATTCAGTGGACTCAATACCGTCAAGAAGGGGAATGGGGGTATATAATGCTATTACATCCACCATACACAGCCAAACCTCATCAGTATCAGGAATGTGCATCCCATCCAAAATCTGAAGCAGGGGAGTGGTATCTCTCAAGTATGATGGACCAGCTTGAACAGTAGGTGCAAGAATGTGTTGAGATACTGACCGAAAGTGTCATGAATGGATCCGCAACCAGATACTATTGGTCTTAAAGGAGGATTGAACAAGTCTTTGTGGATCTTTGGAAGCATGTATAGCCTTGGTCTCCGGGGATAACAAGTGAACAGAAATTCTTTAATCTTTTCAGTGATTCATTTCATGTCCACGGCCTGAGTCAATATTGATGTAAGTAAGACTTGAAAAGCAGCTGTGGGATCTTCACTCAATGGTAAGTAGGTGGATTCATCACGTAGAATACCTTCAATCTTATCTTCATAGAATTTCCGATCCATAATCACCAGTGCACCACCCTTGTCTGCCTTAGTGAAGTGTAGGGATTGATACATCCTCAAAGACTTAAGGTCAGCATTTTCGCTTTTAGACAGGTTTATTTGAATCGACAATTTTTTGGGTAGTTTTGCCAAATCCTGTTTAGCAAGGGTCTCAAACGTATCGATGATTTTATGAGAGATAGGGGACATGAAATTGCTCTTAGTCTTGAATGCACGATACTCCGACTCCTGTGTGACTTGAGGTTCAATAGTTGAGAAATAATATCGAAGACACAGTTTCCTGGTGAATTTGTATAGAGCAATCTCTGAATCTAAAAATTTAGTGTGAAATTTGGGCACAAACAAACTTCCTTTATTCAGTACCAAAAGTTGATTCTGACTCAGTTTCTGGGATGAAATGTTGATGACTAATGTTTCTTTTGGCGTCTAGATTTTCCTGGTTTTGCCAAATTGGTTCCCTCTGCTGGTTTGGGTATTTCTGCGATCGGTTGATGAGGAGGGTTGTTTGCAGCAGGGATGGTCTCTAAAAAAGAGACCTTAGGGACACTGGATCCAACTGTCACTATTGTGCTAGTAGTTGTTTGAGTGACCGAAGGGACAGGTGGATGATTTAGTTGAGTGTCGCTAATTGAAGGGAAACTTTCTTCAGATGAAGTTGTTCCTTGTTCACAAAAATTTTGTATCTGAGAGTATACCTCATCGAGTTTATAATCTATGGTGTCACAACAAAACTTGCGTATCTTCCGCTCATGGTTTTCCTTAGCATATACCTCAAGCTTTGAGTTCATTTCAACCAGAGTAGATTGCCATGCTTCTGCTTCCAGATACAGCTTCTTGCAATTCTTTGATTTCAAGCTCCAAACCTACCAGAACTTGAGACAATTTTTCCACTATTAATAAGATGAGATCTAAGGAGCACTTGTTCAAGATGGCGTACCAACGGTCCATGAATTTTGTATTCATTGAAAAAGGATAGATTTAATGGCAAGACGTAACCCTCGTGGTATCCTTCTTGCTTTGTGGTATTGAATGAGAGTTGTTGCATGCAGTCGCTGGGTTATTTCGCGATGCATGAGGCATTCGAGTTGTCTAATTTGTTGATGCACTGGTCCATGAGATGTGTCAAAGGACCTGACCTCTCTAATAAGCCCGTAAATATCATTAGCTTCAGCAGAAGGGTAAGCTTTAGTTTCTGCTTTGTACTCTGTGAGGTGCAAAATATCATCAAAAGACATCTTGGTGGTGCAAAGTTAGCTGTGAGGCAGAACAATTGGTGAATACAATAATATAAATACAGCTGGAATGCACTCTTTTATACACAATAAAACATAATAAACAATTTGTCCAAATTTAATTGAATAAAGTCTGCATTTAGTGAGGGGCTCTGCCAGCCACCTGATTCAAAAAGAAAATTAAAAGCCTGGTTAAACTATCCAGGACTACTAAGTGCACTACCGCAAGTCACTAATAAGTGTACGACAATTTCAAAGCAGTTCAACTGATTGTTAATAACAAACACAATTCTTCATCCAATAAATTCAAAGTGAGTCCATGAAACCACGTTTCTTCTCAGTGACACAAACTTGAGAAAATGTTCAATAGCAGTTTATTGCCATAAGTCTGAAGATGGAGTCAAATGGCGATGAAAAACTCAAAATGCTTCATGTCAGCAGAAGGTTAACACAAGGATAACTCCCAATGCATTTCGGACTCTTTCCTAGCCCTTCATCAGGGGAACCTAAAACATTGATACAATAACAGTTCTGTCACCTATAAAGCGATATTTCAAATACATGTAATAATGAAACGGTCTTAGAGCAAGGACAGGGCTAATGAACCAAAGAAATATACAGTGTCGTTATGAATGGAATCCACTTAACACAAGAGATAAGCAAACGCAATTAATATGTCGTAGTACAAGTGACACTAGTTTGAAAGTGAAAAGTGCTGTTTCAGAAACAGAATCAAAGAAGAAAACCGAATCCAAAAGGAAAGTAATCGTCAAACAAAAATTCATGGACCGTTGGTATGCTATCTTAAACAAGTGCTCCTTGGATCTAATCTTATTATTAGTGGAAAAATTGTCTCAAGTTCTGGTGGGTTTGGAGCTTGAAATTAAAGAATTGCAAGAAGCCGTATCTCTTCGCATGAAAGCAGAAGCATGGCAATCTACTCTGGTTGAAATTAACTCAAAGCTTGACATTTATGCTAAGGAAATCCATGAGCGGAAGATACATGAACGGAAGATACACAAGTTTTGTCGTGACACCAGAGATTATAAACTCAATGAGGTATACTCTTGGGCAGCAGTATATGCTCAGAAACGAAATTTCAGTAAACAAGGAACAACTTCATCTGAAGAAAGTTTAGCTTCAATTAGCAGCACTCAACTAAATCGTCCACCTGTCCCCTCAGTCACTCAAACAACTACTAGCACAATAGTGATAGTTGGATCCAGTATCCCTAAGGTCTCTTTTTTTAGAGACCAGCCCTTCTGCAAACAACCCTCCTCATCAACCGATTGCAGAAATACCCAAATCCGCGGAGAGCATAGATTCTGCAAAATCAGGAACATCAAAACGCCAAAAGAAACATTAGTCATCAACATTTCATCCCAGCAACTGACTCAGATTCAACTTTCGGTACTGAATAAAGGAAGTTTGTTTGTGCCCACATTTCACACTAAATCTTTAGATTCAGAGATTGCTCTATACAAATTCACCAGGAAACTGCGTCTTCGATATTTTTTCTCCACTATTGAACCTCAAGTCACACAAGATTCGGAGTATCGTAAATTCAATCCTAAGAGCAGTTTCATGTCCCTCATTTCTCATAAAATCATCGATACGTTTGAGACCCTCGTTAAACAGGATTTGGCAAAACTACCCAAAAAATTGTCGATTCAAATGAACCTGTCTAAAAGCGAAAATGCTGCCCCTAAGTCTCTTAGGATGAATCAATCGCTACACTTCACTAAGGCAGAGAAAGGTGGTGCACTGGTGATTATTGATCGGAAATTCTATGAAGATTAGATTGAAGGTATTCTACATGATGAATCCACCTACTTACCATTAAGTGAAGATCCCACATCTGTTTTTCAAGTCTTACCTACATCAATATTGACTCAGACGGTGGACATGAAATGGATCACTGAAAAGACTAAAGAATTTCTGTTCACTCGTTATCCCCGGAGACTGGGGCTATACATGCTTCCAAAGATCCAAAAAGACTTGTTCAATCCTCCTTTCAGACCGATAGTATCTGGTTGCGGATCCATTCATGACCCTTTGGGTCAGTATCTTGACACATTCTTGCAACCTATCGTTCAAGCTGGTCCATCATACTTGAGAAATACCACTCACCTGCTTCAGATTTTGGATGGAATGCACATTCCCGATACTGATGAGGTTTGGTTGTGTACGGTGTATGTAGTAGCATTATATAACTCCATTCCACATCTTCAAGGTATTGAGTCCATTGAATGGGCACTTTTAAGACATGAGGATCTGCAAGCGAATAAGGTTTTTCTGCTGGAACTTTTACTATTTTGTCTATTCCACAGTTACTTTCAATGGAAAGATCGGGTTTATCTCCAAACGAATGGCACTTCGATGGGGTTTTTGGGGTGCCGCCAGCTACGCCAATATC
The DNA here is from genome assembly GCF_964204655.1 of Triturus cristatus. Classification (NCBI taxonomy): domain Eukaryota; kingdom Metazoa; phylum Chordata; class Amphibia; order Caudata; family Salamandridae; genus Triturus; species Triturus cristatus. The sequence goes on from NC_140588.1 coordinate 55,539,329, forward strand.
TTCATGATGAGATTTGAGATAGAGCACATTCTTTCAGATTCACATTGGACTGTTCATCTTATTCTATATTGTCGCTTCATCGATGATATCCTGATTATTTGGCATGGTTCACGCCGGGATTTGAAAATTCGGATACAACTATTGAACAACAACAATTCTAGGATCCAGTTTACGTCTGTGATTGACTTTCAAAATATCCCATATCTGGATGCATGCATCAGACGCTCGGAGACTTCAATCACCACCAGTGTGTTCAGGAAACCAACTGACCGTAACAATTCTTTACAGTACAACAGTTTTCACCCTTGGTCACTTAAGCGTCATCTTCCATTTTCACAATTCACTAGGATCAGGCATATTACTTCGGACTCTGATTCATGCAATAATAGTCTTTCAAAGTTTAAACAAAGATTCTTGGAGAGCTGTTTTCCTAGAGATGTACTCGATCAAGCAGAAACTCGTGCTAAGTCTCTTGATAGGAAGTGTCTTTTGGAAAATACTCAAAGATTACATACAACTCCTAGAGAGGTGTTTGTTTCAACCTTTTCCACCCATTCCTCCATGATTAAAAAAATAATTCTCCATCTCTGGGATCTTCTTGTATCAGAGCCTGATTTTAAGGGCATGTTTTCCAATCCCCCATTATTTGCTTACAAACAATCAAGCAATCTTAAGGAGATTCTGAACAAACCTACCGTACTTACATCTTCCTTACATAAAGGGATGACTAAATGTTTAAATCGTTCCCATTAAAACAATGTGATTACTGGCAAAAGTATTACACACCCTCATTCTGGTAAAAACATTACACTGAACTTAATGGCTAACTGTAACAGCCATCATGTTATATATGCTATAAAATGTCCATGCGGCATGCACTATTTCGGCTAAACGGAGAGGTCTTTAAGAACTCGTATCACAGAACACAAAAGTTGAAACAGGACTAAAACCTTGAGCTCTCCGTTATCACAACATTGGTGGTCACACTATCACACCATAGCACAATTAAGATTCAGTGTGCTAGAGGTGGTAAACATTTTACTGGATAGAGACATGTTGAGATTATTATCTCAATGCGATACACACTGGATATGGTTTATGGACACCCTTTCTCCGAAAGGGCTCAATGATAAATTTGAGTTTGCCTGTTTTTTTGTGATCATTACAAGGGGTGTTTTGATCTGAGTTGTTATTACTGTCCTCATAATTACACATGCTTTGTACTTACTTTGGGTTACCTTATCAAATTTCCACATTTGAACTGGTATCTTCTATTTTATATATTTGCACAAGTTTTTTTCAGCTTTCGCATTTTATTGTGTTATGTTTCAGATAGACTTTACTGTATTACTGGAGGAATTTGAGTAAAATCCATGTTTTGTTTCTTAATTTTTCTCATTGGACCTTACTATTTGTACAGGTGGTTTCTGTTACTGCCAGTTCAGTTTTCTCAAGGTTTCTGCATTTTACTGAGCGTCACTGCGCTTACTTTGATCATTTCAATCGTGCAACTCACATAGGAAGGGTGGCATTGGCACCAATATTTCATGCGCACTATTTTTTCACTATTATTTCCCTGTGCTATCGCAATCACTTTAGTTATTTATTTTGTTGCGTCTGCTTTCTTTTCACGGTTTCACTTCTTCAACAGTCTCATTTCTATTTCCATTACCAACGCGGACGTTCGCACACGTCACTGGCACTTGCGTTTAACATCCCCCCATCTGATCTCACTTGTTACACGGCGTCCTGCACGCTCGTGCTATCTGTCAACTTGGAGTCGGACATATGCTGTTTGAGTAGTGGGTAAGGTTAATATCCTCATGAAACGTAAAAGATAACCCAGCGTGGTTGTTCGCATAGCTTTTATAAGAATTCTGGCTCTTTGTTTTCAGCTTTTACTGCTAAATCCCGCTGTCCAGGCGGGCTTGATCGTTAAGGGTACGCTCCATGTGAATAATATCATTACACTCACTGGTGGTATGTTTGAGAGCACATTGAGTGATGGTATTATACGATTACTTTCCATTTGGATTTGATTTTCTTCTTTGATTTAGATTCTGAAACAGCACTTTTCACTTTCTAACTAGTGTCACTTGTACTACAACACATTAATTGCGTTTACTTATCTCTTGTGTTAAGTGGATTCCCATCATATCGACCCTGTATATTTCTTTGGTTCATTAGCCCTGTCCTCGTTTTAAGCCTGTTTAATTATTACATGTATTTGAAATATTGCTTTAATGGTGACAGAACTGTTATTGTATCAATGTTTTAGGTTTCCCTGATGAAGGACTAGGAAAGAGCCTGAAATGCATTGGGAGTTATCCTTGTGTTAACCTTCTGCTGACATGAAGTATTTTGAGTTTTTGATTGTCATTTGACTTCATCTTTAAACTTATGGCAATAAACAGCTCTTAAACATTTTCTGAATTTTGTCGCACTGAGAGGAATCTTGGCTTGATGGACTCACTTTGAATGTATTTGATTAAGAATTGTGTTTGTTATTAAGAATCAGTTGAACTGCTTTGAAACTGTCATACACTTTTTTGTGACTTGCAGTAGTGCACTTAGTAGTCCTGGATAGTTTATCCTGGCCTTTGATTAACGTTTGAAAACTGGCATTTTCAAACTTGTAATTTAAAAATACAAATTTACCATAAAGGAGGATTTTTCATTTATATTCCAAAGAAACCAAACATGAACTGGTAAGCTGCTCCCATTTTGAAAAATACACCTAATTAACCGTAATAAGTGGCGCAAATGTTATTCTGAGGGAGAAATAGGCTTTGCAGTAGTCAAAAACGAATTTGAGAGTTTTTCAACACGTGGACATGTAAACATAAAATTACATGCCCTACCTTTTAAAGGCATTGATGTGGCTGTTGGCTGTTTGGGGCCTACCCTAGGGGTGACCTATATGCATTAAAAAGGAAGGTTTGGGACAGGCAAAAGGTTTATTTTGCCAGGTCAAAATGGCAGTTTACAACTGCTCACACAGGCTGCAATGGCAGGTATGGAGCATGTTAAAAAGGCTGTTTAAGTGAGTGGCACAATCACACCTGCTGGCCTCCTAGTAGCATTTTAACACAGGCCCTGGGCATCGGTAGTACTACTTTACTAGGGACTTATCAGTAAACTAATTATGCCAATTGGGGATACGCCAATATCACCATGTTTTAAGGCACATGCACTTTAGCGCTGGTCAATTTCCTCTTTAGTGTGTCTACTTTTCGAACCCCACCCCCTGTCTACTATTGGCCTGACCCAGGTCGATCTTTTCAACACTGTATACACACTCTGAGGCTTCCAGTTGGTGGTTAGCAGGATGCTACAAAAATCCTGAAATAAAAGGATTTCTTTGTTTTGCAACGAAGTGTGATGTTTTAGTGGTTCTAAAATATTTTAATAGTGTAGTGAGCTTGTGTAAAGTCAAGAGACCTGTGGGACTATTCACAAAGGTAACTTACACGTGCGAGTAATTTACATGTTCACTTTATACTTACATTTTGTGTAACTTGCTACTTTTGGCTATTTACAAAATCCTATAAGAAGGAAGCTACTCAAAAGCGTAGTCTTCACCCACTGAAACAGGTTGGTGGCAAGCTTCACGCATGGTCAACCATTGGTACTGCAACACCCTCTCATATAAAATAACAGAGGTAGAGACCTAAAAGAAAACCCCTTAGCAAATAATGTTACATTAAATTACTTAAAATAGTAAAAAAAATATAAATACAAATAATTTTATGTTTAAATAAATCTAAAAATTAAATATTTATCATTTCATTGTAAAATTATATTAAATATATTAACCTTGTTTTTAATTTATACATTACTATAAGATTCATTTTTATTAACATATATTTAAACTGCTTTTAATTAGGACTATGCATCACTTTTAATAAATATTAATGCATAATGAAAACTGTTTTTTTCTTTAGCTGGTTAATATTTTTTTTATTAAAATTGAGAAACAGATTTTTTATTTTATGTAATATAGATTTCATTCAAGTCAAGTATCACTTTATTCGATTTGAACGATGCAAATCATAAATGTACATAAAATCAAACATTTCATTAACACTTAGAAAGGTAGACAGTAAGATTGGACCATCAAAATCATTACAAGGACTTGAATTTAAAGCATCTGGTGAGAACCATGATAGATAAAAACATACCTTTGATGGAGATAAAAATTGGAAAAACAGTCAAGCTGGCCACACTTGACTAAAATTCATTGACAATAAAAGTGGGCCAATAAAATTATATTGTATTATATTTGGAACAAATAAAAACAATGTGCAAAATATCTGAAATATAAGCCATATCACAAGTGCATACAGGGAGCCCAGAGGTCTTATACCATCCTAACAAAAGCTGAGGTAACAAATTCAATTGAAAATAAGTAAAAAGTATTTTATGATGGGAGGGCATGTCTAACAATAAGTAATATTCAGTATTATTCATTGATTTAACCATTGCATAATGGAGAGCAAGATGGTGCCTGAGTAGTTTGCTGTGCCGTCCTCCACCGCTACTGTGCTGTTTGTTGGTCAGCAATCGGCTATGCGGACTGGACTTTGGATCCTGCTATGCGTGCTGTGGCGGCTCGCGCTTGGAGGACGCCAACACTTGTGCCCCGGCTTTGAACTCGGCCGCAGTGGTCTGACCATACTGAATTGTTTGGTGGCCGCTACTGCCACTTCAATACTGCATTTTCTAGTGGCCCAGGAACCCTAGCCGGTGCCAACTACAAGGGCGCACCCACATGGAGCCATGGCGAAAAGGGGTGTGAAGAGGGCTAAGATGCGAGCCCCCCCACCGACAGCTGGTGCAGCAGGGTGCCGGTGGCCCCTATGGCTCTGACAAAATCAGCTCATGAAGCAGGCTCGCAGGAGGTGCCTCGTAGAGGAAATAGAGATGCAGGAGGAGGTCACAGCGAGTGACTGTGGGTTCTGCGCATATTGAAGGGGGGGCTCACAGCTCTCCATTGCTACCTTGTTCCCTCCTTCTCGTGCAGTAAGCTCCAAGGGGAAAATTGTGGAGGACTCCTTAGGGTTGTTGCTTCCATTGAACCTCTGGACTTGGAGGCTGAGGTCCGGTCTACCACTATTACACACCCCTGAATAATAACCTTGTTGCTGTTCTGGAACCGCTATTGAGTCAGTCTCAGGAAGCACAGACAGGCTCTCTGATAGGCGAAGCTGCACCTATGATACTGGAGGATTCCAAACTCAGTTTGGCAGCCTTCCAAAGTAAGGGCCAACCCCGGGATGTGACACATGGAACCTCGAAAGAAGCTGATTGTGATGCTAATAAACTTGCTAGCCCATCGCTTGAAATTGGGGCCCCCTCTGAGGGCTGGCAACAGTAAGCGACTCCCTCCTCGAGGCGGTGGGAGATTTTTTCCCTCATTAACGGATGGATCCAAATCTTCTTTGGATGGAAAGCTGTACTCAAGCAATGAAACTCCCTCAGATTAAAATAGCAGTCGTATCCCAATTGATGCGATATTAACACAGCACAGGAAATCAGCGCAGAATAAGTGAAAAGGGAAGTGGAGCAGGAATAACCGCCAACTAAAATGGGACTATTCTGCCATGCATCTCACCCTCCCCAATGGGAATGAATCCTTTAAAGAACCTGGATAAGAAGATATAAGCAAGCTAAGTATGGAAATGGGAGAGCCCTCACTGTCTACCATTTTTCATTTGATAAAGCAGTTTCAAGAAGAAGTACGGAGTGATAATAGTCAGGCAAAAGCGGCTGCTAAAAAACTTCAGGGCAAGATAAGGAAGTTGAATAAAACTTGCTCAGACATAGCAGAACGTGTAGCCATGGTTGAAGATCGTGCCGATAGCCTCAAAGCAGAAGTCAGTTCACTGAAAACACAAAGCACCTCCCAAGGTGCATGCATGACTGATGTTATGTGGAAGTTAGAGGATCATGAGAATAGGCAGCGCCTGACCAATTTGCGATTTCTGGGGATCCCTGAGGGTGTAGAAGGTGATAATCCCAGGCAGTTCATGGTGAATCTTTTAATAAGTGCATATCCCGATCAAACTTATTGGAATTGGGACAAAGAGATACAACGGGTACATCGATTCCCTTTCATGACAAACAAGCAGGCGCCAAATGCAGTTGAGAGACCTAGAGCCATGCTAGTCTATGTCGGAAACTTTCTGTTAAGAAAATTGCTCTATGAGTAAGCTCATCCAAACTCTAAAAAAGTACATGAAGGCGTGTCCTTCTTTGTTAAGCCCGACTTTGAGCATGCAACTGTTGAATGCAGATGATGATTACGCCAAATGTTTGCTCCATTTCAGCAGATAGGTGCTGGAGTTTTTCTATTAAATCCCGCAAAGCTAAAAGTTAGCCTTAACTGCTTTACCCACGGTTTTACATCAGAAATTAAGGCTCAAGAATACCTTAACAAACTTACGGCAACACATTATCCTACTCTAGGGGACCCCTCACCAAACACATGCATGACTGCTATTGCAAGATGTGTGTATTGGTGCAGACAAAAGTGAAAACATGACCTGTCACACATCCCTGTGTGCCATGGTCCCTAACACTGCATATAATATTTGTAAGTTACCTCTACAGCAAGCCTGATAGCCCTAAGACAGGGTGCTTAATATTATATGTGAGGGTATATCTGCATGATCAGATATGCCCCTCTGCTGGTCAGCCCTATTGCTGCCAGTACAAGTGACCAGGTAAATCATCTTAAACCATGTACTGGACACAGGTGAAAATGAGTTCCCCGGCTACATGATGGCTTCACTCAAAATAGGGATGCCTGGTACCAAACATCTCATCTTGATAAACCCACACTAATGCCACTGTTGGATTTATCAAAGCATGCCCTCAGAGGGCACCTTAGAGGTACCTCCCTGAAAACCTACCAGCCTCTGGTGTGCTTACTGACTGGATTCTGCCAGCCTGCCATCCAAGACAAGTTTCTGACCTTCTAGGGTGAGAGCCTTTTGCTCTCAGGAGGTCAGTAACAAAAGGCTGTCCGGGAAGAGGGTGTAACACCTGCTGACAAGCCTCCTTGGGCTGGCTAGCTGCAAAGGAGCTTCTGCCTTTGGAATGCCAATCTGGCTCCCCTGACAGGAGAGGAAGCCACCCCCTGTCCAGAGCCCACTTGCCCCTGGGTAAGGGGTAAGCTTAGCTAGTCAGGTAGACCTGCCATCCCCAGGCTAGTACCACAACTAAGGTGGGCTAGCAACGAGATGGACATGACTTTTCAGAGGCAGCCATCTTTGTGATGGCATACCTAAGATTCTGCCCACTTCCCACAGGTAAAGTTCATATAGGGGGCATAGTGACCCCAAGAGTCAGTAGCTCATTGACTACTACCCTACACTCCCCTAATGCCCCTAAATTCAACATTTAGAGGTGTCCCTGGCACCAGAGAAGCAGATCCTGATGACCTAAGAAGAGAGCGGACACTGAAGAGCCTCAAAAGCAGAGAAGACTGAAGAGAGCAACTGACTTGGCCCCAGCCCCGCCAGCCAATCTGCAGCCCTCGTCAAAAATTACACCAAAGTCGCATCATCCTGCACCTGTGGCTCCAAAAGCGAGGGATGAATGCCTGCCTTCGAAAAATACTGAAGACCTCCTATGAACAGTGGACCTGTTCAGCAGAAACTGCAAAAAGAATACTTTGAGGCCTCCGAAACCACCAAAATCTGACACCTGAAGCAACCACTGCACCCGTCACCTCCGGCCTGAGTCGAAGTGAGTCAATGGTTCCACCAAGGTTTCCCATCCCTTCAGAGCTCCAGTCCATTGTGTTTTTACCCCTCCTGGACTCCTTTATGTCACCTGCAGCCTCTGCTTGCAGGCCCCCTCTACCGCAAAAGCTCCGGAAAGGAAAAACACAGCACCTTAAGATACCTCTTCACCCATCGCCCCTGGAGAAGAGGACCAAAGGTGTCCTCCATCCCTGAGCATCTGAAGGTATGAGCCCACTTGCTGCCCGACTGGCTTCCTAGCCAGATCCTCCAGCCTCTTTTTACAGAGACTGATCATCATTGAAATGCATTGGGTTCCCGACGCTGATTTGCACCCGGCACCCAGCCGCCCTCGTGCTACTGATGGTTTACTGTTGGTGCTTGCCCTCCACTCACCTTAACTCCTGGAGATTGGTCCTGTTAGTCGATATACTGTACCTGTTTGCAGAACGTGTTCTCCCTTCAACAGGATACCATTGCAGAACTCAGAAATTGCACTGTATCCACTTTTTAAAGTGAAAAGAATTTATATTTAAAAATGTACTTATCTGAACAATTTTTCTCTGATGCCTAAACATGTATAAAGATACCAGCTATTATTATAAATTGGTGTGGATCTCATTGAGTACTGTTGTCATTTATTAATCATTGTGTGTATTTTGCAAATGTCTTACACTCTTCTATGTTAAGCCTAAGACTACTAGACCACACTACCCCATAATAGATCACTTTGGGATTGCATAGCAAGCCCTTTCCACTGGTAAGGGAACCGCTGGGCTCTTTGCACGGTATATCAAATTATTGATATATCACATAAAGAGCCAGCTTCCTACCTCTCCAGTCATTGAAAGCATGTTGAGCAGGAACAACCTCCAACAACCCAAAGGCCCTTGGCGGGATACCAAGGGCCTTTGGGTGCCGGGCTCCACTAAGGGTTTCTGGTTTCCCGGTACTCTTTCCATGCTCCCGAGACAATGTTACTGTGAAGCAATGGTTCCACTGACCTGAGGGTAGCTTGGGCCACACAGCAGTGTCTGAATGACTCTCATCAACTCGGCAGTTGTTTTCCACCCTATAGAGTAGCAAAAGACATCTATTAGGTTGTCAAATGAAATCTGTCCTTGTTAACTTTTAGTCAGTCGTCTATTGAGTTTTTTCGAACCTTACTATCAGGAAGATACCGAAAAAAATATTGTGTCTATTTAATGGTAATTTTAGGTTATATAATTCCTTTACTACCTCACTGCTTGGAGCAACTCGAATGGTATACAATTCCAGACATAACAGTATGGACTCACACAGGAGAGTCTCTTACAAGAGCTCGTATTGGGTAACCTCCTCTGGCTGAATTAGTAACCAATAGCAGAGTGTAGAGCTGTCCCAATGGTGAATCATGCAACATCAATCTTTTGTTTCAGTTTTTAGCAGTAATATATAGTACAAACTGAACCCAAAGGTATTGGAGCACTTTATATGAGCACCAGTTACACCACACGAAAACACGTTCATAATTGTTTTTTTAATAGGCACGGGGAGATTAAGTGATTTGACCAGAATCACAGGATTTTGAGTCAATACCAAGATTCAAGACTCTTTTCCCAGTTCTAAAGTCAGCAGCTCTAGCTGATATCCATATCCTCTCCCCAGTGATAGAGGGCTGTCGCCGTTTTAAAGTAACACCTTGTAAAAGTCTTAATCTAGCTTGGATAACAGAGGAGAGTAATCACAGTAGTTGCTTTTGTAGACTATTATTAACATTACACTGATTTTTGTCTGAAAAACTGTGGATTTATCTATAGTGCAGGTAAGATGGAGCGCTCATAAAAGTAAGTATGTGTATCAAAATGCATCAGTGACTTCAATATGTCAGTCGTTCTGTTTAAAGTGTAGAGGTGACAATTTGTTTACTTTCAGGTTTCTAATATGGTGGTGTAGTATTAACATCTGAGCATTTTTGTGCAGCTTATACATATGCACATGAACCCTTTCTTTGCTTATTCAACCCTGGTATTATTGGAAAGATTTCATCTTATCTTCAGAAAAAAACATGTCCGTGCTTTGTCTTGCTTTTTTCAGATAAAAACATTCCCCATTGACGCAGTTAATCCTTATTATGATCCTTTTCCAAGTGTGCCTCAGTTTTCAGTAAGTAGAAATTACAATTAAAATTAATAAGTATTTGAATGTGCTTTTGCAGCGATGACTTTATCCAGTTTGAAAAATACTGTCTACATATTCCTTGAATTTCTAATTTGTTTTGGGGAGAACTTAAACTATATGTTTTCAGCAAAGGGTATCAGTCCATTGAAAGTAACTCATCCCAATGTCTTAATTACGGAGCATTATATAGCATCAGATCGCAAACATGAGTGCCATGGTAAAAAATAAATATTGGTGCATAAAAAAAAACAATCCACTATTATATCTTGCGCCTGATGAGTAAAGCCCTTTTGTTTATATATATATATATATATATATATATATATATATATATATATATATATATATATATATATATATATGTACACAAACATACTTCTATGTAAACATATATATGTGTGTGTCTATATGTGTGTGTGTGTGTGTGTGTGTGTGTGTGTGTCTATATATATATTTTCACCAAAGCCAAATTGAAACTGCCGAACACTAACGAATGGATGCCTTCCATGCGTGCAAGTGGCTTCACGAATGTAAAATTGTCCATCAAATAGAAGCACTCAGCGGGTTCCCAATAATCCATTTTATTCAGTTGAAATGGCAGAAGCGTTTTGACAAGAATATATCTTTTTCAATGCCCTTAGCGTGGATTCACTTGAAGCACACGTTTTTGTAGGGCTTCTTCCGCTCCTATTGGTTAGAATGCTGCCAACTACAATTCAAATAAAGCTTTGTCAGCATGAACATTTCGCCAATCACGTAGAGTCAAACAAGATATCAAGAACTTAGTAAGTCTTTTTCCGCCACATTGGGCACAAAGTCCATGATGCATTTCACCTGTGCGCACAGGGAACATTATTGCGGCTTTTAAAGGTTACAGGTGCTGTTATTTTAATGTTCTTTAAATGTTCATAACCATGTTGCACCCAAACTTCTTATTAATAATATTCCAGTATATATATATATTCACTGGAAAAAAAAACATAGGTTTCAGGGATGTTATAGTTAGAAATTAGCATTTAAAAAACCTTAGAAAATCACTGAAAAAACCACAGGTTTCAGGGACGTTATAGTTAGTTGGACATTTCACTCAGACAAAACAGAGAAATTTGGCCATTCTAGTTAGTTGAGCTAACTATGACTCGCGCCCCCGCAATGCACTGCTGATGACGTCACATATTACATCACTCATGACCTGGTCAGTGACATCACGACATATCAAATGACATCACTGATGACATCAACCTATGTTTCTGTGTTTCTGTAAAGTTTAAATATGTTTTATATATATATAAATGCCAAGGTGTATTGAAGAATGAGTGGGTGTATGAGTGTCTGAATGGATGATTTAGTAGGTGCGTGACTAACTGTATAAGTGAGTAATTAAACATGTCGTACTGAATGCATGGGTTAGTGACTAAACTGTATTAATATCTGTATCAGTCTGTCAGTTGGTGTGTAAGCGGCTGCATGAGTTGGTAAGTAGCTACATGAGTGTCTATATGGGTTATTGATTGGTTGTCTGAGTATCTGTACGGGTTCCTGAGTGTCTGTGTGGGGGTGAGTGACTCTGTGCATAGATGTGTGGGTGGGTGATTCACTGGGTATATGGGTTCAAGAGTGCATCTGTGAAGGGCTGTATGGGTGGGTGTTTGTGTATGAGTGTGTTGGTGAATGAATAGATGTCTCAATGGTACATCTGTGAGTATCTACATATGTGAAAGGCAGTATATGTGAGTTTTGGAGTATATAAATGACTATATGTGAGAGTGAGTGATTGTGGGAGTGGCTGTATGGATAAGTATGTGCGTGTATCAGTGATTGTATAAGAGAGTGAGTATGTGCTAGTATCTGTATGAATAAGTGAGGTGGTGTGTGTATAACTGTATAGGTAGGTAAATGGGAGTGTGATTGATTCTTTGCATGACCGACCAGGTGTGTGAGTAACTCTGTGGATGAGTGGCAGTGTGCGAGTGTCTGTATAGGTGCATGAATACATATGATAGTGCTGTATTGATGAGTGACTCCATGTATGAGTGGCTGTATGGTTGAATGAGTGGATGTGTGTGTAGACCTCGGAATCAGTGAGTACGTATGTAGTAACTGGTATTGGTGTATCTATGGTTTCGAAAATGCTAGTCTGTATTTTAGAGTGGGTGTATCAAAGGTTATATTAGGGTATGGGAGGTGCATCAGATTATCACGTGGATGATGTCATCAGTGATGTCATTTGAGATGTCATCAGTGATGTCACTGACTATGTCATGAATGATGTAATATGTGACGTCCTCAGCAGTGCATTGCGAGGGCATCAGTTATAGTTAGCTCAACTAACTGTAATGCCTGAATTGCTCTGGTTTTGTACGAGTAATATGTCTAACTATAACGTCCTTGAAACCTGTGTTCTTTTCAGTGAATTTCTAAGGTTTTTTAAATGCTAATTTCTAACTATAACGTCCCTGAAACCTATGTTTTTTTCTGTGAATTTCAAAGGTTTTTTTAATGATAATTTCTAACTATGCCTACAGAGGTAGGACATGACGTGCAGATTGAGGAAGAAAGGCGCAGAAAGAAGCCAGAGAAATGCAGAAAGAGGCAACATAAGTCCAGAAAGAGAAAGAAAGGTGCAGAAAGAAGCAAGAGATATGCAGAAAGAACCAACAGAGGTGCAGAAAGAGGCCTTGTTGCAAAGTCCTCCTGTGCCCCCAACTTTCTGCTGACTGGTACTGGGAACTCACTCTGACTAACCCGGCCTGGAGCCAGTGCTATGCTGAAAGACACTTAGAATACAGTGAAAACACCTACATACACTAGGGTACACTATGGGTTGGGGTACCCCTGTGATTGGCATGACCTCCCCTCTAAGGTCCTAGTACATAATAGGGCAGGGGGATTAAAACTACCTCCAAGTCAGAGGTGCAGAAAGAGGCAAGAGAAGTGCAGACATAAGCAACAGAGATGAAGAAAGAAGCAAGAGAACTGCAGCAAGAGGCAAGTGAGGCGCAGAAAGAAGCAAGACCAGTGCAGAAAGAACCAACTGAGATGCAAAAATAGGCAAGAAGGGTGCAGAAAGAGGGAACAGGTGGGCAGACTGAGGTAAGAGAGATGTCGAAAGAGGGAAGAGGGGTGCAGAAAAAGGCGCAGGAAGAAGCCAGAGCAGTGCAGAAAGAACCAACAGATGTGTAGAAAGTGGCACGAGAGGTACAGAAAGAGGCAAGTGAAGTGCCAAATGAAGAAAAAGAAGTGCAGAAAGAACAATCAGAGGTGGAAAAAGAGGCAAGAGGGGTGAAGAGAGAGGCAGGAGATGTGCACAAAGAGGCAAGAGGGGTACAGAAAGAGGCAGGAGGGGTGCAGAAAGAGGAAGAGAACTGCATAAAGAAGCAACAGAGGTGCTGAAAGAGGCATGAAGGGTACAGAAAGAGACAAGAAAGGTGAAGAAAGAAGGAACAGAGGTACAGAAAGAGGCAAGAGAGTTGCACAAAGAGGGAAGAGGGGAGCAGAAACATGCAAACGGGGTACAGAAAGAAGCAAGAGAGGTGTAGAAAGAGGCAAGTGAGATGCAGTGAAGTGCAGAAGGAGGCAAAAGAACTGCAGAAAGAGGCAATAGAGGAGCAGAAAGAGGCAAGTGAGGTACAGAAGGAAGCATGATAAGAGTAGAAAGAAGCAGCAGAAGTGTAGAAAGAGGGGTGCAGAGCGAGGCAAGAGGGATACAGAAAGAAGCAAGACAAGTACAGAAAGAAACAAAGTGCAGAAATAAGGAACAGAGGTGCAAAAAGAGGCAAAAAAGGTGCAGAAAGACATAAGAGGGGTACAGAAAAAGAAAAGGCAAGAGAGGTGCAGAAAGAGGGAAGGGTGCCGAAAGAGGCAAGAGGGGTACAGAAAGAAGCAAATGAGGCACAGAAAGAGGCAACAGACATGCAGAAAGAGGCAAGAGAGATGCAGAAAGTAGAAGCGATTTGCAGAAAGGCAAGAGAAGTGCAGAAAAAGAAAGAAATGTACAGAAAGAAGCAACAGAAATGCAGAAAGAGGCAAGAGAGGTGCAGAGAGAGGTGCAGAAGGAAGCAAGCGTGGCTTGCACACCATTAGTACCAATTTAACATCCAAATTTAGCAATACGTAACAGGTGAACATTCTAGGTTTGCAAAGGGCCTTCCACCACGCTGTAACACTTGTCGCTGCATTTTTGGAGCTGTTTGAGCTAGAAACAAGGCTTTTTTTCTTCAAATCTGCAGATTAGGGAGCAGATGATGAATTATGTGGCTAATGCGGAAAATGTATATTTGTGCGAAAGTCGGTGCAGCCAAACAGTCACATAATTCCAGTGGCCCTGCTCATACCTCTGACTAGGTCCACAAGTGCTCCTCAGTGATTCCTTCTTTTTTTGTCTCACTAAGTTCATAGTTGAGCTTCAATGGAAACGAGGAAGTCTAAATCTGAGGTTACCACTCCAGAACACAGACTACAATACCACATAATTACTCTCCATAACACATAATCCCAATCTACATAATTCCCATACACTAAATACCACATACTTTCTTTCCACATAATTTCACTGCACAACATGCCACATAATTCCAATACACACAACGCACATCCACTCCACTCCAAGAAACATTAGTAAAAAACTTTTACATTTACAACACCAATAGCTCAAACTCTCGCAAATTCGAAACCTATTGCATTGCAAACACTTCTTTAACTCGTAGTCACGTTTGCAGAGTGGTGGAAAAAGGGTGCTGGGCCTACGACCAGTGCTCAGGAATTACGCTGAGTAGGATTTACAGGAGGTACCAGAAGGGCTTCTTGGCCCCCAAAGTCCCTCGGGAGTAAAGTGGACTTCAGCCCTCATCCCGTAGTCTGCAACGAGGCACGTTTGCAGGGTGGTGGAAAAAGGGGGCATGGCCTCCGAAGATGTCTTAGCAATCCTACTGTGTGGGACTTACTTGAGGTAACAAGAGGGGTACTTGGCCCCCAAAGACATCCTTGGGGGCCCACTATCCCTGCTATTACCTCCAGTAAGTACCACACAGCAGGATATCTAATTTCTCATAACAGGCCATGCCCCCTTTGCCCACCACTCCGCAACCGCGCTCCCTGGTGCGCTCTTGGATGGGGATTGAAGTCCCCTTCGCTGCTGGGGGTCCTTTAGGGGCCAACTAGCCTACCTCTTACCTGCAGTAAGCCCCACACAGTGGGATTCCTGAGAGGTGGACACAGGCCATGCCCCCTTTCTCCACCACTCTGCAAACACACCCCCTAGCGGGTTATAAATTGGGGAATTAAGTCCCCTTGACTACTGAGGGTCCCTGGGGGCCAACTACTCCACCAGGTACCTTCAGTGAGCACCACACAGCTGGATTGCAGGGAGGTGGTCTGAGGGCCACGCCCCTTTTTACACCACTCTGCAAAATGCACCTCTTGGCACACTGCTGTTGGGGCAATGAGGTCCTCTTGTGTCCTGAGGACCTTAGGACTCAAGTGGACTTCATCCCCCGAACAGCAGTGCTCCAAGAGGTGCGTTTGCAGAGTCATGCAGGGAGGGGGCGGGCCTCCGGCTAGTTGCCAGTTAATTTTTTCTTTTTTTCTTATTTTATGGGAGGAGACTGCGTGTCTCCCCTTCGCCACTTTTGGCCCCGGGGAGCCCATCCCCCGGGGCCTGGCAGCCTTGTTTTTTTTATTAAAATGTTATGCGGCCCCCTCTAGAGGCCAATTGTGGCCCTGGGGACCCCATCCCCCGGGGGCCGGGCCAGCCTTATTTTTGTATAGTTTTATTGTGAGGGGGACCGCGTGGCCCCCCCTCCTCAGGCTAATTATGGCCCGGGGGACCCCATCCCCCGGGGGCCTGGCTTCACCGTTGGGGACCGTGGTGGGAGCCCAAATGCCCCCACGGTCCCAGCTGGCTCCCCACCTCCTTTGGGAGCCAGCATTGATTTTGCACAAGGGGAGCTGCTGACATGCAGCTCCCCTTGTGCAAAAGCAATCTGCTTTGGTTTTTGGAAGCGAGAGCAGGTTTCCTGCTCTCGTGTCCAAAAACCAAAGCAGAGTTTGCATTGGCAGGGCGGGAGCCATGCTCCTGCCTTGCCATAGCAAGTAGCAATGTCCCAGGGGTGGCCACCCTGGAAAATTGCAGGAGCCGGCCCTGGGGGGTGGCAGTCCCTAGGGCCATCATGGGCACCTGGAGGGAGGCTGTGAGGCCCCCCGCCTTTATTTGATTAAAGCCCCAGGGAGGTGGCAGTTCCCCGGGCTGTGGGAGGGCCGCCATGCCCTTTGCACATAAATTATGAAGCCCCGGGGAGGTGGCAGTCCCTGGGGATTGGGGGGCCCACGTGGCCTCTCGCCCTTATTGTATTAAAGCCCCAGGGAGGTGGCAGTCCCCGAAGCTGCTGGGGGGCCTTTTTCCCCCTGCACATAAAGTATGGGGAGGTGGCGGTCCCTGGGGCTGTGGGGCGGGCCCCCACACCTTAATTTAGAATTGCCCCCGGGAACTGGCCCGCCCGGGGGCTTTTTAACAAATGAAGCGCGGGAGACCACGCTTCGTTTTTTAAATTATTTTCGGCCGGATTCGTGCACCTAGCGCAAATTTGGCCAAAATTATTAAAAAAAAATAATAATAATTTGGCCTGGGGGTCCTTGTGAAATCCCCTGAGCAGGCCTAGGGGGTCAGGGTGTTTCTACTTTTTTTTATCTTTTTGTTAACCTTTTTCTTATGTCTTGGTTACCTTGTTCGGAGTGTTGGCAGCCAATCAGAAGTCACGACTCCTCCTCGGCTCAGATATATTCATTTTTATTTTTTCAATTTCTCAGGAACTACTGAACGGATTCACACCATTTAAAAAAAAGATCACTTTCTGAACCAAGAGCTACATTTTTTTCAAATTTGGTGTAATTCCATTCAGCAGTTTGGGCTGTAGCCTGTTCCAAAATCTCCTGTGGAAATTAGCAGGGTTAAAACGCGCTTTGGGAGCCCTCTTTTTTCTTGGCCCCCACTTGACAAATCACCCCGAAATTTTCAAGACAGGAGCTGACCAGAGCGCCCCATTACTTTTGAAAATTTCGCTAAGAATCGTCAGACGGCGCCAAAGATGTTGGCTAAAGAAAAAACGCTTTTTGAATAGAAACGAGGTCCTAACTATAACTACCTACTGTAAACCTCCAGTAGGTTATATATGTATATATATATATATATATATATATATATATATATATATATATATATATATATATATATATATATATATATATATATACATTAAACCTTAGTTACAGTTAGGAAAACTTTATGTATTCGTTCTATACAAATCAAACTTAAACTACACAAACATTATAATTTCTAGAGTTATAGTGATATCTTAAAATTATTATTTATGCACCACCTTTACATTACTATGACTTTATTTATTCTTTCTATACAAACCAAACTCCACAAACATTAGAAACTCTGACAGTCATAATTATACCCTACATTAATATTTTACACGCCACCTTCAAATTTTTAAAACTAGTGCACCCTCATACACACTGTGTGAACTCGCTAGCCACACTACATTAGCTAGAAAGTACCGCAGTAGTTACAGAAACAAAACAAAAAAATACACTGTTCTATACTATATTAGTGAAATATAGTTTAGTACAGTATATTTTTAGTTTTTTTAACAATTTTAAGTGTGTGTTAAAAGCAGAATTTAAGTAGCACCGGCATCCATATTATCATCATGACGGTGAATTGCCTTTCCATGGCGGAGACTCCGCCATGGAAAGGCATGCAGATTTTTTCTTTGGGGGCCCGTTGCGGGCCCCCAGGGTGTTCAGGAGGGTGGGGGGTGCACATGGGGGGTACCTATGGTACTCCCCGCATTTGCATGCACAAGGTGTCAGGCACCGCGCGGTGCCTGTCACGTTGTGCCTTCAAATGCTCAACATGCATTTTTCACGCCGTAATGTTTAAATTGCTGAATGCGCCCGCCAGTCTGGCAGGCGCATCCTAAAGCCACTTCCGGGACCGCCGCGACAATGGTGGGCGGTCCCGTTTCCCGATGCGGTGCCATCGTAATAGGCCCCTATATTTGAGAAATTTCAATTTTTTTACATATTTCTTTTTTTTTAAAAATTAAGTACTGCTGTACTTCGTAGGTAGTACCGCTGTACTCAAACGTTAAAAAAAAATGTATAGAAAAATATAATCAATTTTCCATAACTATTATCCCTTTAATAAAGGGCTAATAGGTAGAGAAAAATATAAAACCTACTACTTACCTATATCTAAGGCCCATTGCCAAACACAGCCAAAGTATGGCTCAGACAACATGGGTGCCTTCTACTTCTGTTCATATATTGCCTTGTCATCAGCATGTACAGCAAAGTACTGCAGTAATTACGCAGCCTCCAATATCACTAGGCTCCTTATTATGAGTCTGCCGGTCCCGTGGAGCGCCTTTCTACTTCTTCCAGGCGAATTCTGATGTAGATCCCTTTCTTCAGGTCCCCCTTCACTGGAGTATCTTCACACCGAAGATTATGACCATGTTTGAGGTGATCTACAGGTGAGTCCTTTTCTAACCATATACCCACTGCCAGGACTGCCCACATATGGACTGAGCCAGGTAATGGGTATATGGTATTTTTCCACATATAACATACATATGTGTGCATCCGACACATCTGCAGTCGAAATGCACACAAAGGCATCATTATATTTGTGAAAAGTACTCATACCGCTGCAAGATCCCCGCATCCATACCGCCAGCCCTGTGGTCAACTTGTAATATAGCATTCTTTGGACTGCCAGCGCTGGGGGCTGCTGACGCGGTCCTATGATCAAACTCGTAAAAAGGCCCTAAGTTTAAAACCCTTATAACTTTAAAAATACTCACCTTACCTGTACTAACAAAAAGGATCATCCATACACCATAATGTATATTCTTGGCAAATTTCATTAAAATCCGTTCAGCCATTTTTGCTCTTCGGATGATAACAAAGTTCATTGATAATGCATTGATGAAAAAACATGTGTAGGATCCCCCCTTTTTTCTTTATACTCCTTTAACTAATCACCAAAAAACTTTGCATCATCCACCAATGTAGAAAAGGCAATAGATAGGCACATTTTCATGGAAATTCGTCAAACGGGTGCAAAGTTATTAACGGTCAAAACTCTGAAGAATTCCCATCTCAGGGAATCCTCCCAATAACTACAGAGTGTCTACTGTCACTCTGTAATATATAAATAATATATAATAATATCCAGTTGCAGTTGCCACTGGGTAGGTATAGTTAGGTCTGCGTTTCCATAGGAAATGCCTTTTTCAGTTTGCTAATTACTTTGGCACTGTTTGACACATCTTCCCAAAACCTTTTTGTGTAGTGTCTCCATGGAAAATTTCTGATGATCCATGAAGTGTGGGATGAGAAAAAGAAGTCGTTCCAAAACTCAAAATCCCCATGCATTTTTCATATACTTTTTTGGACCGCAATAGCGCAAAAACAACTGAATGCAATTTGTCAGGAAGCTAGATCTGGGCCCAGAAAGCATGTTTTTTTGGTGTAAATCTTTTCATTCGTTTTTGAGGAATTCAGTCTCAACATTCATAGATATCTGTACTGGTGGTCCAAATAAAAAAAAATCAAGCCATTTGAATGGCTGATGGGGCTGTCTCTGAGCAAGAGCTCTGATTGGCTGGCCCTAACATGAAAAATAATGTTGCAGCTGCCATTACAAAACATGGGCATTTAGTCTACTGTGCCGGAATTGTTTTAAGAAAAGAATATAGAGGGGCAGGGCCCAAAATGAAAAAAATATATATT
Source organism: Triturus cristatus (assembly GCF_964204655.1). Lineage (NCBI taxonomy): Eukaryota > Metazoa > Chordata > Amphibia > Caudata > Salamandridae > Triturus > Triturus cristatus. The sequence continues at coordinate 55,559,038 of NC_140588.1, forward strand.
TCTATAAAACTGACCTCCAGGATGGGCCAGGGCTCAGGATCATAAATTTTTAATATACTGCCACAGGGACCCCACCCCTGCCTTGAGGCAACTTTATTTATAAGGGGGCATGGAGTCTGCCTCCCAGAGCCAAATACAACCTCAGGGAACTCATCCCCTGAGGCAACTTGTGTTTTTTAAATGGAGAGGAGTGTGTACCTCCCTCCCTGTTCCAAATACAGCATCAGGGACCTCAGGGACCTCATTCTCCGAGGCCTCCTGTCCTTTTTAACAGGGGAGGGAGGCATACAGCCTCCCTATTTGTGTGAATATGCCATCGGGGACCCAATCACCCGAGGCCTCCTGTTTTTCTAAAAGGGATGGGCGTGTGTAGCTCCCTCTCCATGTTCTGAGGCCAGTAACTACCTACAGTGTCCTGGTGAGCCTACCCCGGGACTCTGTTTGTTCCCCACCCACCAGAGCATGGGCATGGAGACTACACAGTACCTGCAAGGCAGGAGCCAGGTTGGGAGGGAATAGCTTTGGTCCCTGGCAGGGGCAGAAACAAAGGCTGTTCCCTTCTAGGATAGAACTTAAAATGCCGGCTCCTGCTAGCACCAGGAAGTGTGCCAGCAGGGAAGCAGGTGGGGCCGCTGGAGCCGCGGGCCTTCCCATGTGGCACCTTTGGCCATGCAGGAGTGGGCTGCCTTCATTGCCCAACAAAAATGTTTCTAAAAAGCATGTTGGGCATCACAGGAATAGGCTCTCTGCACTGCCCATAAAAGTATTTTTAAAAAGCAGGCTGGGATGAAAAGTAAGTGTGTAAATGGGCTCCCTGTACTGCCTATATAAAATAATAAACATACAAAGCATCCCAACTACCTATAGAATATATATATATTTTTTAATGCAGGGCAGGAATAGTAATGAATTTGTAATGAGCGTGGAAGCCGCTCATTTCATGTACACCGCTTCTGCTTGTGGAGTGCCCCATAATGCCTTATGAGGGCTTTACTAGGTTATTTGTCTTTGCTGGTGTTGCCTCAAAAAGGAGTTTTGGCACCACCAACCATTTTTTAATGGTGCTGGGGGCTGCAGAAAGTGCAGCACCCCCAAGCAACTGGAGCACTCTGCTCTTCAGCTGGAGTGTGGAGCCCCCCTTTTGGTTGGGTGTATAGCGGCCTTTTGTAGCTTTAGAATTGTTTAAAGAAAGACTTAAAGATGTTTTGTTTTTTTTAAATAAAGATATATGCCTTTTTTTACAGCCACTTTCATTACATATCACACTGTGTGAATTAATGAAACATACAATTGATTATATTTTGGTGTTTTTTTTACAAAGGCAGTAGGTGTGCTTTACGTATGTTGATATGTTGACCCCTTCATAAAGCCAATATGCCCACTTTTTATATTTTGGTGTTTTGACCCATTGACAAAGTAAATAGGTCTGCCTTAGTTACAATTACCTATAATCTGACATATTACAACACTCATGATGTGTTCTGTGGCATCATTGATAATATTACCAATGACAACAGAACTGACATAATTTATGACGGCACTGTGCATGGTGGGGTGCGAGTTATAGTTACTTTAGAGCACAAGTCATAGTTACTTCAGATAACTATAAATGGTGAATTTCAGTGGTGTGTTTTAATTGAAATTTTCACCTAACTATAATGTCCCTTTAAACTTTGTTTTTTCCAGTGAAAATATAAAGTTAGATCTAATTACAATTCCTAGCTATAACTTCACCTTAACCTTTGTTTTTCAAGATAAACACCCTATGCGTTTTGGTCACTTGGCCTTGCCCACTCATGCATATATGTTTTTTAAAAACTATAAAACTCTATAAAACTTAAAGATTCAAATGAACAAACATATATTAACAAAAACATATACCACACGTAAATGAAAAATTAAATTTATATTAAAAAAGGAAAATTAAACAAATGTGTTTCTTTAAACAAAAGTACATACAAAATAATAAAAAACAAGTAAAGTTAAACAGCACTAGCCAAAGTGTTGTACTTTGCAGTCGTTAGATTTACTATTACCACTCCAACATAAGGTAAAGCAGGGAAGGTATTTGACTGTAGAGGGGTTAAATTTATAATTTCCACTCCACTCTAAACAACAGTATGGAAAGTGTTAGAATTTGGAGGGGTTCGATTTACTGTTCATACTCAAATCTAAAAAACATTAGGTAAAGTGTTGGTCTTTGCAGGGGTTAGATTTATCATTCCCACTCCACTCTAAACAACAGTTGGGAATGTGTTAGACTTTGCAAGATTTAGATTTGCTGTGCCTACTCCTATTTAAAAGCAGTAGGGAAAATGTTGGACTCTGGAGGGATTACATTTGTTATTTACAAATAGACAAATTCAAGGAAAGTGTTGGATTTTTGAAGGGTTAGATTTACTCCATATCATTCCACTATTCACTATCATTCTCTCAAGCAACAGTAGTAAAAGTGTTGACTTTGTAGGGATTAGATTTATCATTCCCACTACATCCTAAACAACAGTCGGGAAAGTGGTGGACTTTAAACGGGTTACATCTACTATTCCCACTGCAACCTAGGCAGCAGTGGGGGAAGTGTTGGACTTCAAGGAAATTTGATCGACTATTCTCACTCCAAGCTAAACAACAGTAGAGGAAGTGTTGGCGTATGAAGGGATTAGATTTACTATTCCAGCTCCAACATAAGCAAAATCAAGGAAAGTGTTGGGATTTGGAAGAGTTAGATTTACTATTCTCACTTCAATTTAAACAATAGTTGGAAAGTGTTAGACATTAGAGGGGTAACATTTACCATTCCCACTCCAACGTAAACAAAAACATGGAATGTGCTTCACTTAGTAAAGGTTATCTATACCATTCCTAATCCGAGTCATTAATAAAATAATGTTTAGATACTTAACAACTGAAAATTATTAAAACATAAACAAATAAAAAAAATATTATGTAATTAAAATATAAAAAACAAATGAAAAATACAAAAATATTTTAAGGACTAAGGGGATGATTAAGATGGCGAAAGGACCGCCACTGCAGGGCCGGCGGTGGCAATCGCTGGCCTTGCGGTGGGGGTCCTTCCGCCATCGCACAGATTTTTCCCATCGCCAGATTAGGATGGCAGTGGGAACATGAGTGCGTCCACAGCAGACGCAAAGACAGTCTGCCACCAGCAATCGTTCCGATTGCCTGGCAGACAGTGCAGGATGCCTAAAATGGTGGTGGTGCCTAGCTGGCACCGTCCACCAGATTAGGATACATGTGAAAACCGACCTTTCCAATGCGGGGATGCTGCCATGGAAAGGCATGCAGAGTTTTGCTACGGGGGCCTGTTGTGGGCCCCTCTTGCGTTGGGGGAAGGTGGGGTGCACTTGTACCCCCCAACATGTCACTGCACCAAGTGGCAGGCAATGTGTGGTGCCTGCCATGTGGTGCAGTGACATGCACTATGGGCGACTTTAGCATTGCAGCGGGTGCTGCTGTAAGCAATGTTGAAATGCAGTTGCATCCAGATTCGCGGTGCGGGACCACCGCATGTCTGGCGGCCGGTCCCGACACCGCGGGGATGGCGGGCTGACTCCGGTCCGTCCGCCATCCTAATAAGAAACAAAATAAATCAATTGAAAAAAAAATACACTTCCATCCATACTATCCAAAAACCTAAGAACCCTCAAAAACCAAAATAAAAATAAAACGTTGCTACCATTAAAGTTCGAATTAAATAAAACAAATACAGCTAAAACCAATATTGCATATTAAATACATTGTACAAAGTTTATCAAATGTACTTATCAATGAATGATCAATTAATTAAATACAAGTAATCTACATAACAAAAAATCAGTTATATAATTTACATAACTAATTACAAATTAAATATTTAACATAAAACATTGATTTGTAAAAAGAAATTGGATTTTAATAACTTTGCATCCTATTCAAATACAAACAGAACACCCCGCTCCTAAAATAGAAATTAGTAATTAGACTATGCAAAAAATAAAGTATATATTAAGAATCACAAAATACACTTAAATATTTACAATAATTAATCAGCAATTTACATAATTGATTAAATATTTAGTTAACATAAGAAATTAATTAGGAAGATAATTTACCACTCTATTCCGATACAAACCAAACAACCTGCTACTAAATTATAAATTACTAATTTAATGTAAAAATGAATACATTGCAAATTACAAACTATAATAAAAAGACTAAAACAATTATATTAATGATAAAATCTCAAAATAATGATAACTAATATATAGCAAACAAACTACAAAACCAAATTTTATACAGATACATTACATTAAACTATATTATTTACAACAATATTTAAAAAAATGATGTTATATAAATAAAAAACTATATTATTACCTTCTATATTCTGTTCCTTGATATTTTTGCATTGCAAATATTTTTGACCCAATATTCATGTCACACAATATTTTTGTCATTTACCCACCAAATATTCTCCGTTGCATTATACATGGGTGTGATGACTGCAGGATGCCAATGTGTTTTTCAGCCCAGCCTCAAGTCCCTAAGAAGCTCCCAGACCATGCAGTTCGGTATCAAAGGTCTACAAGTAATGTAAAGGTTACAACTATAAAGTGAAGGATTGGCACGCTCTTCAACTAAAAACAATCATAGATCTTGAATGTTGTCTCAACATTTTATTGATAGAAGTAATGGCCATAAAGTTCTACATAGTAACTACAAAGTCTCAAATGGCTGATGTTTTTAGCATATAATGTCTATATTATTCCATGGTCCCATTTTTTACTCTCTTTGCTAAAGCTATGACTCTAATTCAACAAGCTTAAGGGTCCCATTTATATGTTGGCCAAGATAATGGTCTGCCCTCCCGATTTGGATATGGGCAGACCAAACCGATCTAACAACTCGATGGAGTAAGGGCCATCGGAGAAAACGCTATATATCTGTCCACCCAATTAGAATGAGTGGACATAAAGCATTTTTTGTACTGATTATCACCGCCAGGCAAACCCTGGCAGTGAGGGATAATAAAAAAGGAATAACTACCCATTGGTATGGGAGATGACTCTCATGGCAAGGTGGCATTTTCTTTTTTACTTTCAAAAAGAAAATCCTGTTTCAGGATTTTCTTTTTGAACATAAAAAAGTTAACTGTTTGGTGCAGGGCTCCATCATGTAGCCAGAACCCTGCACAAAACAGAGAAAAGCATTGACAGGAACAGCTGTGACGGTGGTTCCTACCAATGCTTTATAAATGACCGCCAACTTGGCGGTCATTTATAAATTCAGCGGGCAGTTCCTCCACCAGGGGGATGTAGTACTACTCCATCCCCCTGGGTGAACAATGGGCCTTATAAATCGGGCTAAGTTTCTTATGCACAGACTATCAACGGAATCCTAGAAGAATTCAACACTTGTATAATATCAGAAGTATATTCAAGTAGTGGTTTAGCATACCTAGAGAAATGCCAGGGTAATGATATGGCCTTCATCGTCAATTATAGGTGCAATGGCTGGTGTGTCTCCTTGTTGAAATGGGCTATAATATAAAATCTTGCAAAATTATAGGAACACATTGTGGGTGATGTACCTAGCAAACCAAAATGGTATAAAAGAGGAATCATGCCTATTATCAATGAAATGTTACATTCCTTTTATGGATTAGGCAGTATTAGTTACCTCAAAGGCTGCGCTTGATTTTAAGCGATCATATAGTATCATATTGTTTCTGGGAGCTGAATGGTGATTCTTGAGGGTTAAGCACCTACCAATTTGCCCTTCAGGGAATAATGGCTGGTTTTTGTTTTGACTGATATATTTGTGGCTCAGCTTTTCAAAACAAATGTAATTGGTTAGTCTAGAGGACTGTGTGATTGAAATAAGTTTTCCAACTCTATGCCTATCAGACCTGGTAGCATGTACACTACAGTTGAGCATAGAATGGCCAGAGAACTACTTCAAGCATGTTTTGGACTTCCAAATCCTTATTGGAAGGAATATGAGAGAGTTTTGGCCATATTTGGTGAGGTCAATATATACTGTAGTAGCTAAGAAAGCAACACCTATTGGGAAGTCAGGGAGTGGACATTATATGTTTCAGTAAAGTATATGACACCAATAAATTGTGTGGTACCAAAGCAGATCAGGATATATCGAGAGTGATCTCTGGATTGAAGACCGAACTTTGAAGGTTGTTTGTCATTCCAAGACATTACGAGGTCAGGGTCCCAACAAGATTCATCCCGTTTACTTTATATCAAGATGCTCCAGAGATTTGGATGAAATATGTTTAGTGGTATGCAATGGGCGGGTGAGCCTAATACTGCTTATCTGAAGAGAAGTGTAAAGATAACAGGTGGAAAATTACCAGCCATTTGCATTATTGATTGCTTCTGATAATTCATTTGCCAAAGCTAGATTAAAGCATCTCGAAGATGTGGTCAAGTAAGAAAACCTGATTCCCTTACAACAATGAGGGTTCAGGGTTAGTTATTGTTTTACTAATGTATTGGCTTTAAGATTATCAGTGGATAAGTATAATGCTTGAAAGAAACAGAGGGTCTGAGTTGCACATAATGACTTTTCTAGAACTTTCAACATGGTGGATCATTCATTCATTTGCTCTAAGTTGGAGGCATGGGAATTCCATCACTCTCTTTGGATATTTCATTGAAGTCCATGCAGAAATTGGTTTAGGGTTCTTATTAGGTTGAAAACAAATTCACAGGCGAACTACCCACTGATAATCAACTAAAGCAGGAGCAGGCACTGGTACCCCTACTGTTTTCTGTTTTCCTGACTGATCCTCCAGCTTACTTTGTCAAAGTTTTATCCTTCAGTCCAGGCTAGGACACTATTCTCATCTCCTTAATCACGCACACAGATCATATGCGTATATGCCTGCATCCAAAGGCAATTGACCTCTCTAAACACAGAAGAGGAGAACCATAAGTTAACAGTTAATCTGCTAAAAAAGTCAAACAAAGGTCACTAAACACAGGAAGAAATTGTCCTGTGTGAATACTCATTGGATATTGTCTTGGTGGCAACTTTTACAGATCAACTCAAGAGGGTAACATCTACAGGCATGAGACACCTCCAGTGTTTACCTCTCCGAGGAGACAAATATGACAGTTCTGCTGAAAGTTTATATTGCAAAAACTGCTCCTTTTGTGTGGGTTGAACTTACAAAATAAGCAGTCTTTGGTGGCCATAGGCAAGATAGAGGGCAAGTTATGGAGAACATGTATGCAAAACAAGGTATTTTAACTGAGGAAATTAATTTGGATCTAGGGATGGTATAGTTGCATTGTTGGTGATAAACTGAACTCACCAAATGCTATACTGCTGGCACAATATTAATAATGCCCGCTGCCCCTACCAGATCTTTAAACAGCTCATATAAGATTATTATGTAATAAAAATTATGTCCAGTTTTATTCTTTTATGAGCATTATAAAAAAAATCTATGCTTCTTTTGGAAAAAAGCAGAGTAGCATTTATTGGTTAAAACATTTTATCCCAGGCGAAATTGTGGCTATAGCTTTTTATATATGAAATAAGTTATCACTATGGACTTGATTATGAGTACGGAGGTCCCAAGACTGCTGAACTCGCTGTGGCAGTCCGACTATACGACTATGGTGGTTGGACTACACAATACCGCTGCCACTATCAGGATCCCGCAATTGCGGTGGTGAGGAAAGGCACAAACTTTTGGCGGTGGTGCCGATGCCGGCACCACTGTGCAGATCATATTCTTCCTTTCTGGCGATCTTTTTATGGTGGGGACCCCGCCATGAAAAGGTAGGCAGAAAAGAAGGTAAGGGGCCCCAGGTCGATTCTGCCCAATGTGGGTAGTGGCCAGGGGCACATATTTTGCCCCCTATGCTTCCACTGTTGTGTGCGCACTGCGCGCCCTGCATGATATGGTGCATGGCAACAGTGTGCGCACAACAGTGGAGGCTCTGCAGTGCATCGGCATTGCCTTCAGGCTTTGTATATGAGCTGAAGCATGCCGCCACTGCAGGGCCACTAATGGCACACCGCCAGCCCGGCAGTAAAGTCGCTATCTGGCAGTCAGGAGGTAGCTAGCTTGGCAGCGTTCTCCCAACTGCTGACGCTGCGGCCTAGCGGTTTGACTGCCAAGGTCATAATCAGGCCCTATAATCTTGTGAAGCACATTACAATTAAAAGACTGACTCCTGTTTGAATTCCCCAATTGTCCGTAATTTGTCATTTTACCTACGTGCCAATTTAGGTTCTGCGATAGTGTGTTTTTATATAAATCTTAAAATTAATGGATTTCAAGTTAGAGATAATGAATGACTAGGTCTAAAATTGGACCTAGAGATAAGCTAAAGATTATTTATTTATGGGAGAGTTTAACAATTTTTAAGCAGGGCGAATATGCTTTTGTTATTTGTTTCCCATTTTGTTAGTGCGGACCGTTTCTGCTAGTTTGGTATGATCAGCTTTTAGAAGTGTAAAGCCTGTAGTGAGGGCACTCACTTGTTGTTCGATAGCCTTCCTGGAGTCACGCACCTCCTGCAGGATTAAATCCAATATATCAATATTGCCTCCCTCCACTGTTGGCAGGATACAGCTTAGGTCAGGGGTACAATGTACATCATCCTGCTCGGCCCCTCCTGTGACCAGGGGTTCTGTCTGTTTCCCTCTGGTGCGCCCCATCTTACACCTCAGTACAGTTTAGCGCGGATTCGGCTAGTCATGCACCAGTTGTGCCAGATATCACCCCCAATCTATTTGTCTGCCACTAAATCCAGAAAACATCAGCCCTAGGCAATGACTGGCCACACCAGATTCTATTTTTTTTTTTTCGTCCTTTGTATGCTCCAGCCCCTTAGCCTTTGCGTAGTTAAGCAAGGCCTCTATGGGGAGCCGTGGAGCATTGTAGGCCAAGGTCTGTGATAGCCGGCATATGCTCAGTGGCAGGGTAGTAAGCTTGTTGGGCCCATCCAGGCACCGTACTCACAGTTCACTGTGACTCCCAGCCTGCAGTAGACTTCTTGCTTGGGGGAAAGAGTGGGCCTTGTGGAATGCCCGGATACTGTCCCAGTGTCACAACAAACAAATGATGGACGGAATGCTGACAATGCAGACATTCTCCCTCAGTCAAGAGATCTGGGTTAAATCCATCGTTCTTTTGCCCACTACACCACCCCAGTTTAGACATGGCCATATGCAAATCAGTCTTGACCCTGTGCCTCATGGGAACAGTCCAGCCCGAACTGCCAAGCCATGTCTTCCCTGGACCGGAATCAAGCATCCTAGGACCGGTTTCTGGCTATCAGCCGTCATCAGCCAGGATAGCTTGACTCCAGTGGCGTAGTGAGCACGGGTCCCACGTCTGGGAATACCCATCCCACTTAGGGCGAAAAGCGTTACAACAAACAAATGATGGACGGAATGCTGACAATGCAGACATTCTCCCCCAGTCAAGAGATCTGGGTTAAATCCATCGTTCTTTTGCCCACTACACCACCCCAGTTTAGACATGGCCATATGCAAATCAGTCTTGACCCTGTGCCTCATGGGAACAGTCCAGCCCGAACTGCCAAGCCATGTCTTCCCTGGACCGGAATCAAGCATCCTAGGACCGGTTTCTGGCTATCAGCCGTCATCAGCCAGGATAGCTTGACTCCAGTGGCGTAGTGAGCACGGGTCCCACGTCTGGGAATACCCATCCCACTTAGGGCGAAAAGCGTTACAACAAACAAATGATGGACGGAATGCTGACAATGCAGACATTCTCCCCCAGTCAAGAGATCTGGGTTAAATCCATCGTTCTTTTGCCCACTACACCACCCCAGTTTAGACATGGCCATATGCAAATCAGTCTTGACCCTGTGCCTCATGGGAACAGTCCAGCCCGAACTGCCAAGCCATGTCTTCCCTGGACCGGAATCAAGCATCCTAGGACCGGTTTCTGGCTATCAGCCGTCATCAGCCAGGATAGCTTGACTCCAGTGGCGTAGTGAGCACGGGTCCCACGTCTGGGAATACCCATCCCACTTAGGGCGAAAAGCGTTACAACAAACAAATGATGGACGGAATGCTGACAATGCAGACATTCTCCCCCAGTCAAGAGATCTGGGTTAAATCCATCGTTCTTTTGCCCACTACACCACCCCAGTTTAGACATGGCCATATGCAAATCAGTCTTGACCCTGTGCCTCATGGGAACAGTCCAGCCCGAACTGCCAAGCCATGTCTTCCCTGGACCGGAATCAAGCATCCTAGGACCGGTTTCTGGCTATCAGCCGTCATCAGCCAGGATAGCTTGACTCCAGTGGCGTAGTGAGCACGGGTCCCACGTCTGGGAATACCCATCCCACTTAGGGCGAAAAGCGTTACAACAAACAAATGATGGACGGAATGCTGACAATGCAGACATTCTCCCCCAGTCAAGAGATCTGGGTTAAATCCATCGTTCTTTTGCCCACTACACCACCCCAGTTTAGACATGGCCATATGCAAATCAGTCTTGACCCTGTGCCTCATGGGAACAGTCCAGCCCGAACTGCCAAGCCATGTCTTCCCTGGACCGGAATCAAGCATCCTAGGACCGGTTTCTGGCTATCAGCCGTCATCAGCCAGGATAGCTTGACTCCAGTGACGTAGTGAGCACGGGTCCCACGTCTGGGAATACCCATCCCACTTAGGGCGAAAAGCGTTACAACAAACAAATGATGGACGGAATGCTGACAATGCAGACATTCTCCCCCAGTCAAGAGATCTGGGTTAAATCCATCGTTCTTTTGCCCACTACACCACCCCAGTTTAGACATGGCCATATGCAAATCAGTCTTGACCCTGTGCCTCATGGGAACAGTCCAGCCCGAACTGCCAAGCCATGTCTTCCCTGGACCGGAATCAAGCATCCTAGGACCGGTTTCTGGCTATCAGCCGTCATCAGCCAGGATAGCTTGACTCCAGTGGCGTAGTGAGCACGGGTCCCACGTCTGGGAATACCCATCCCACTTAGGGCGAAAAGCGTTACAACAAACAAATGATGGACGGAATGCTGACAATGCAGACATTCTCCCCCAGTCAAGAGATCTGGGTTAAATCCATCGTTCTTTTGCCCACTACACCACCCCAGTTTAGACATGGCCATATGCAAATCAGTCTTGACCCTGTGCCTCATGGGAACAGTCCAGCCCGAACTGCCAAGCCATGTCTTCCCTGGACCGGAATCAAGCATCCTAGGACCGGTTTCTGGCTATCAGCCGTCATCAGCCAGGATAGCTTGACTCCAGTGGCGTAGTGAGCACGGGTCCCACGTCTGGGAATACCCATCCCACTTAGGGCGAAAAGCGTTACAACAAACAAATGATGGACGGAATGCTGACAATGCAGACATTCTCCCCCAGTCAAGAGATCTGGGTTAAATCCATCGTTCTTTTGCCCACTACACCACCCCAGTTTAGACATGGCCATATGCAAATCAGTCTTGACCCTGTGCCTCATGGGAACAGTCCAGCCCGAACTGCCAAGCCATGTCTTCCCTGGACCGGAATCAAGCATCCTAGGACCGGTTTCTGGCTATCAGCCGTCATCAGCCAGGATAGCTTGACTCCAGTGGCGTAGTGAGCACGGGTCCCACGTCTGGGAATACCCATCCCACTTAGGGCGAAAAGCGTTACAACAAACAAATGATGGACGGAATGCTGACAATGCAGACATTCTCCCCCAGTCAAGAGATCTGGGTTAAATCCATCGTTCTTTTGCCCACTACACCACCCCAGTTTAGACATGGCCATATGCAAATCAGTCTTGACCCTGTGCCTCATGGGAACAGTCCAGCCCGAACTGCCAAGCCATGTCTTCCCTGGACCGGAATCAAGCATCCTAGGACCGGTTTCTGGCTATCAGCCGTCATCAGCCAGGATAGCTTGACTCCAGTGGCGTAGTGAGCACGGGTCCCACGTCTGGGAATACCCATCCCACTTAGGGCGAAAAGCGTTACAACAAACAAATGATGGACGGAATGCTGACAATGCAGACATTCTCCCCCAGTCAAGAGATCTGGGTTAAATCCATCGTTCTTTTGCCCACTACACCACCCCAGTTTAGACATGGCCATATGCAAATCAGTCTTGACCCTGTGCCTCATGGGAACAGTCCAGCCCGAACTGCCAAGCCATGTCTTCCCTGGACCGGAATCAAGCATCCTAGGACCGGTTTCTGGCTATCAGCCGTCATCAGCCAGGATAGCTTGACTCCAGTGGCGTAGTGAGCACGGGTCCCACGTCTGGGAATACCCATCCCACTTAGGGCGAAAAGCGTTACAACAAACAAATGATGGACGGAATGCTGACAATGCAGACATTCTCCCCCAGTCAAGAGATCTGGGTTAAATCCATCGTTCTTTTGCCCACTACACCACCCCAGTTTAGACATGGCCATATGCAAATCAGTCTTGACCCTGTGCCTCATGGGAACAGTCCAGCCCGAACTGCCAAGCCATGTCTTCCCTGGACCGGAATCAAGCATCCTAGGACCGGTTTCTGGCTATCAGCCGTCATCAGCCAGGATAGCTTGACTCCAGTGGCGTAGTGAGCACGGGTCCCACGTCTGGCAGTTCGGGCTGGACTGTTCCCATGAGGCACAGGGTCAAGACTGATTTGCATATGGCCATGTCTAAACTGGGGTGGTGTAGTGGGCAAAAGAACGATGGATTTAACCCAGATCTCTTGACTGGGGGAGAATGTCTGCATTGTCAGCTTTCCGTCCATCATTTGTTTGTTGTAACGCTTTTCGCCCTAAGTGGGATGGGTATTCCCAGACGTGGGACCCGTGCTCACTACGCCACTGGAGTCAAGCTATCCTGGCTGATGACGGCTGATAGCCAGAAACCGGTCCTAGGATGCTTGATTCCGGTCCAGGGAAGACATGGCTTGGCAGTTCGGGCTGGACTGTTCCCATGAGGCACAGGGTCAAGACTGATTTGCATATGGCCATGTCTAAACTGGGGTGGTGTAGTGGGCAAAAGAACGATGGATTTAACCCAGATCTCTTGACTGGGGGAGAATGTCTGCATTGTCAGCTTTCCGTCCATCATTTGTTTGTTGTAACGCTTTTCGCCCTAAGTGGGATGGGTATTCCCAGACGTGGGACCCGTGCTCACTACGCCACTGGAGTCAAGCTATCCTGGCTGATGACGGCTGATAGCCAGAAACCGGTCCTAGGATGCTTGATTCCGGTCCAGGGAAGACATGGCTTGGCAGTTCGGGCTGGACTGTTCCCATGAGGCACAGGGTCAAGACTGATTTGCATATGGCCATGTCTAAACTGGGGTGGTGTAGTGGGCAAAAGAACGATGGATTTAACCCAGATCTCTTGACTGGGGGAGAATGTCTGCATTGTCAGCTTTCCGTCCATCATTTGTTTGTTGTAACGCTTTTCGCCCTAAGTGGGATGGGTATTCCCAGACGTGGGACCCGTGCTCACTACGCCACTGGAGTCAAGCTATCCTGGCTGATGACGGCTGATAGCCAGAAACCGGTCCTAGGATGCTTGATTCCGGTCCAGGGAAGACATGGCTTGGCAGTTCGGGCTGGACTGTTCCCATGAGGCACAGGGTCAAGACTGATTTGCATATGGCCATGTCTAAACTGGGGTGGTGTAGTGGGCAAAAGAACAATGGATTTAACCCAGATCTCTTGACTGGGGGAGAATGTCTGCATTGTCAGCTTTCCGTCCATCATTTGTTTGTTGTAACGCTTTTCGCCCTAAGTGGGATGGGTATTCCCAGACGTGGGACCCGTGCTCACTACGCCACTGGAGTCAAGCTATCCTGGCTGATGACAGCTGATAGCCAGAAACCGGTCCTAGGATGCTTGATTCCGGTCCAGGGAAGACATGGCTTGGCAGTTCGGGCTGGACTGTTCCCATGAGGCACAGGGTCAAGACTGATTTGCATATGGCCATGTCTAAACTGGGGTGGTGTAGTGGGCAAAAGAACGATGGATTTAACCCAGATCTCTTGACTGGGGGAGAATGTCTGCATTGTCAGCTTTCCGTCCATCATTTGTTTGTTGTAACGCTTTTCGCCCTAAGTGGGATGGGTATTCCCAGACGTGGGACCCGTGCTCACTACGCCACTGGAGTCAAGCTATCCTGGCTGATGACGGCTGATAGCCAGAAACCGGTCCTAGGATGCTTGATTCCGGTCCAGGGAAGACATGGCTTGGCAGTTCGGGCTGGACTGTTCCCATGAGGCACAGGGTCAAGACTGATTTGCATATGGCCATGTCTAAACTGGGGTGGTGTAGTGGGCAAAAGAACGATGGATTTAACCCAGATCTCTTGACTGGGGGAGAATGTCTGCATTGTCAGCTTTCCGTCCATCATTTGTTTGTTGTAACGCTTTTCGCCCTAAGTGGGATGGGTATTCCCAGACGTGGGACCCGTGCTCACTACGCCACTGGAGTCAAGCTATCCTGGCTGATGACGGCTGATAGCCAGAAACCGGTCCTAGGATGCTTGATTCCGGTCCAGGGAAGACATGGCTTGGCAGTTCGGGCTGGACTGTTCCCATGAGGCACAGGGTCAAGACTGATTTGCATATGGCCATGTCTAAACTGGGGTGGTGTAGTGGGCAAAAGAACGATGGATTTAACCCAGATCTCTTGACTGGGGGAGAATGTCTGCATTGTCAGCTTTCCGTCCATCATTTGTTTGTTGTAACGCTTTTCGCCCTAAGTGGGATGGGTATTCCCAGACGTGGGACCCGTGCTCACTACGCCACTTGAGTCAAGCTATCCTGGCTGATGACGGCTGATAGCCAGAAACCGGTCCTAGGATGCTTGATTCCGGTCCAGGGAAGACATGGCTTGGCAGTTCGGGCTGGACTGTTCCCATGAGGCACAGGGTCAAGACTGATTTGCATATGGCCATGTCTAAACTGGGGTGGTGTAGTGGGCAAAAGAACGATGGATTTAACCCAGATCTCTTGACTGGGGGAGAATGTCTGCATTGTCAGCTTTCCGTCCATCATTTGTTTGTTGTAACGCTTTTCGCCCTAAGTGGGATGGGTATTCCCAGACGTGGGACCCGTGCTTACTACGCCACTGGAGTCAAGCTATCCTGGCTGATGACGGCTGATAGCCAGAAACCGGTCCTAGGATGCTTGATTCCGGTCCAGGGAAGACATGGCTTGGCAGTTCGGGCTGGACTGTTCCCATGAGGCACAGGGTCAAGACTGATTTGCATATGGCCATGTCTAAACTGGGGTGGTGTAGTGGGCAAAAGAACGATGGATTTAACCCAGATCTCTTGACTGGGGGAGAATGTCTGCATTGTCAGCTTTCCGTCCATCATTTGTTTGTTGTAACGCTTTTCGCCCTAAGTGGGATGGGTATTCCCAGACGTGGGACCCGTGCTCACTACGCCACTGGAGTCAAGCTATCCTGGCTGATGACGGCTGATAGCCAGAAACCGGTCCTAGGATGCTTGATTCCGGTCCAGGGAAGACATGGCTTGGCAGTTCGGGCTGGACTGTTCCCATGAGGCACAGGGTCAAGACTGATTTGCATATGGCCATGTCTAAACTGGGGTGGTGTAGTGGGCAAAAGAACGATGGATTTAACCCAGATCTCTTGACTGGGGGAGAATGTCTGCATTGTCAGCTTTCCGTCCATCATTTGTTTGTTGTAACGCTTTTCGCCCTAAGTGGGATGGGTATTCCCAGACGTGGGACCCGTGCTCACTACGCCACTGGAGTCAAGCTATCCTGGCTGATGACGGCTGATAGCCAGAAACCGGTCCTAGGATGCTTGATTCCGGTCCAGGGAAGACATGGCTTGGCAGTTCGGGCTGGACTGTTCCCATGAGGCACAGGGTCAAGACTGATCTGCATATGGCCATGTCTAAACTGGGGTGGTGTAGTGGGCAAAAGAACGATGGATTTAACCCAGATCTCTTGACTGGGGGAGAATGTCTGCATTGTCAGCTTTCCGTCCATCATTTGTTTGTTGTAACGCTTTTCGCCCTAAGTGGGATGGGTATTCCCAGACGTGGGACCCGTGCTCACTACGCCACTGGAGTCAAGCTATCCTGGCTGATGACGGCTGATAGCCAGAAACCGGTCCTAGGATGCTTGATTCCGGTCCAGGGAAGACATGGCTTGGCAGTTCGGGCTGGACTGTTCCCATGAGGCACAGGGTCAAGACTGATTTGCATATGGCCATGTCTAAACTGGGGTGGTGTAGTGGGCAAAAGAACGATGGATTTAACCCAGATCTCTTGACTGGGGGAGAATGTCTGCATTGTCAGCTTTCCGTCCATCATTTGTTTGTTGTAACGCTTTTCGCCCTAAGTGGGATGGGTATTCCCAGACGTGGGACCCGTGCTCACTACGCCACTGGAGTCAAGCTATCCTGGCTGATGACGGCTGATAGCCAGAAACCGGTCCTAGGATGCTTGATTCCGGTCCAGGGAAGACATGGCTTGGCAGTTCGGGCTGGACTGTTCCCATGAGGCACAGGGTCAAGACTGATTTGCATATGGCCATGTCTAAACTGGGGTGGTGTAGTGGGCAAAAGAACGATGGATTTAACCCAGATCTCTTGACTGGGGGAGAATGTCTGCATTGTCAGCTTTCCGTCCATCATTTGTTTGTTGTAACGCTTTTCGCCCTAAGTGGGATGGGTATTCCCAGACGTGGGACCCGTGCTCACTACGCCACTGGAGTCAAGCTATCCTGGCTGATGACGGCTGATAGCCAGAAACCGGTCCTAGGATGCTTGATTCCGGTCCAGGGAAGACATGGCTTGGCAGTTCGGGCTGGACTGTTCCCATGAGGCACAGGGTCAAGACTGATTTGCATATGGCCATGTCTAAACTGGGGTGGTGTAGTGGGCAAAAGAACGATGGATTTAACCCAGATCTCTTGACTGGGGGAGAATGTCTGCATTGTCAGCTTTCCGTCCATCATTTGTTTGTTGTAACGCTTTTCGCCCTAAGTGGGATGGGTATTCCCAGACGTGGGACCCGTGCTCACTACGCCACTGGAGTCAAGCTATCCTGGCTGATGACGGCTGATAGCCAGAAACCAGTCCTAGGATGCTTGATTCCGGTCCAGGGAAGACATGGCTTGGCAGTTCGGGCTGGACTGTTCCCATGAGGCACAGGGTCAAGACTGATTTGCATATGGCCATGTCTAAACTGGGGTGGTGTAGTGGGCAAAAGAACGATGGATTTAACCCAGATCTCTTGACTGGGGGAGAATGTCTGCATTGTCAGCTTTCCGTCCATCATTTGTTTGTTGTAACACTGTCCCAGTGTCAGCAGGCAATAGCCAAGGTCTCGGTCAGTCAGCTCACAGGTACACAGGCGATGCTTGGCATGATCCGATTGTTAGGCCTGGGCCTCCTCACACCCACTAACAGTTCCTTGCGCCCAGTGTCAACCCAGCCCAGGAGGAACCCAGGAGGAAGTGCCAATGTGCCTCAATGCCCGCCGGGTCCACAGTACCTCCAGCTGCCACCGATCCGCTGTGAGCTTGCCCGCAGCGGTATGCAGCAGTTTTGTCAAGGTGATCCAGGCCTCACAGTGCAAACCCCTCCTAGGTGTCCTCTGCCGTTATCAGAGCTCCGTGGCCATCCCGTTCTTCACTCACTTCCTCTAGCACGAGTTCGACACCTGAGGCAATCGGTTTATCTGCTTACCAAAACCATTAATGAAACATCATGCAACGATGTGCTGCGTAGTGACCCCAGATGGAGGGTCAGGGGTGGTACTTGTGGAGCTTCTACTTCGAAGAAGAGGCCCACCACCAAAGCTGCCACATAGGGGCCCAGAACACCCACCAGACAGCCATCATATAAACAGCTCCACTGGAGAGCAAGGGCAAGATTCAAGCGACAAAAGTTGGTAAGGCTGACCCCACAGCCAGCACATCACAAGGCATTATAAAAGCACTGCCTAATTAAGTCCCACACAAAATGCCTGAGAGACTACTACTGTACACCAATCCATGAATGACTGTTGCATTCTAAAAAAAAGTAAACTTCATTTGATACTGCCAAAAAGCACAATCCTGGCTATAGATCAACTACAGGGATAGAGACTTTTGAAGATTTATAGATTCGATGATTAAAAGATTATAAAGTATCAGAGAAACATGTCTGGTGAAGGAGTGAAAGAAGTATTGAAAAAGATACCACAAGAGCATGAAGTGATGTATGAACAAATCAAAACAGCCTTGATTGTCAAGTTCAATCCAGTGCCAAATGTGGATTACAAAAGATACCTATTCAGTCAAGAACACCAGTGATCAGGTGAGACCATTGAGGAATTTGTTGAATGACTGGATGTTCTGTTAAAGCTCTGTAGATTTAATGAGTTTAACGATGAGGAAGCTACTCCCCTCAGTGTAATGGATGGATGTCTGTCAGATTCCTTTCGACGACGAATGGTGATGGAAACTCTGAGCTTCAATCACTCAATCAATCAATCGGTCAGTCATTTGTTAAGCGTGGCTACTCACCCATAAGGGTCTCAAAGCCTTGAGGTAGGGGGGGTTAGCAGGCTCCAGTCAATCAAGTGGGGGGTCAGTCAAAGAGCCAGGTTTTGAGGTTTCTTGCGAAGATGGGGAGCGATGTTGTTTGTCTGAGGTGGAGCGGAAGGGCGTTCCAGGCTCGGGCCGCGAGGAAGGAGAAGGAGCGACCTCCCGATCTGGTCTTTCTGGTGCGGGGAACCACAGCGTATGAGAGCTGGGCTGATCGTAGGGTCCTCTGGGGTGCATGGAATTTGAGTCAGCTGTTCAGGAATGCTGGTCCGGTGTCGTGGAGGGCCTGGTGGGTGTGGGTGAGCATCTTGAAGGTGACTCTAGCTTCGATTGGGAGCCAGTGGAGTGTGTGCAGGTGCTGGGAGATGTGGCAGTGTCTTGGCAGGTCGAGGACCAGTCTTGCAGCGGCGTTCTGGATGTTCTATAGCTTGCGGGTGAGGTTTTTGTTTATTCCGGAATAGAGTGCGTTGCCGTAGTCGAGTCTGCTGGTGACCAGGGTGTGAGTGATGGTCTTTCTGTGTTCGAGGGGGATCCATTTGAAGGTCTTACATAGGAGGCGGAGGGTGTGGAAGCAGGAGGACGAGACGGAGTTGATCCGGCGGGCCATTTTGAGCTCGGAGTCCAGGATGACTCCCAGGTTGCGTGCGTGGTCCGTGGGGGAGGGTGGGCTGGCGGGGGCACACCAGGTGTCGTTCCAGGCGTTTGGGTTTGGGCCCATGATGAGTACTTCTGTTTTGTTGGTGTTTAGTTGAAGGCAGCTGTTTTTCATCCATTTGGAGACGGCTTTCATGCCTTCTCGAAAATTGTGTCTGGCGGTATTGGGTTTGTTGGATAGAGAGAGCATGAGTTGGGTGTCGTCTGCGTATGACACAATGTTGAGTCCATAGGTTCTGACGAGGGGGCGAGCGGAGCCATGTAGATGTTGAAGAGTGTAGGGCTGAGGGAGGACCTCTGGGGGAATCCACAGGTGGTAGGTGTAGGGTCCGAGAGGAAAGGGGGGAGTCTGACCCGCTGCGTTCTGACAGAGAGGAAGGAGTGGATCCAGTTGAGGGCCTTGTCTTGGATCCCTGCTTCAGGGAGTCTGCGTATCAGGGTGCGGTGGGAGACTGTGTCGAACGTCGCTGAGAGGTCGAGGAGGATGAGGGCTGCTGTTTCTCCTTTGTCCAGTAGGGTGCAGATGTCGTCTGTTGCAGCGAGGAGGGCAGTTTCTGTACTGTGGTTTTTTTCTTAAACCGGATTGGGAGGAGTCGAGGATGTTGTGTTCTTCGATGAATATGGCGAGTTGGCTGTTGATGGCTTTCTCGATGACTTTCACTGGGAACGGGAGCAGGGAGATGGGTCTGTAGTTTTTGAGGTCGGTGGGGTCCACTGAGGGTTTCTTCAGGAGGGGGTTGACCTCGGCATGTTTCCAGTCATCGGGGAACGTGGCGGTTGCCAGGGAGCGGTTGATGGTGTGGCAGAGCATGGGTGAAAATGTGGTGGGGGCAGGGGTCCGTGGGGGCCCTGGAGTGGATTGACTTCATTGTCTTCAGTGTGTCTTCGGTGGTGAGGGCTGTCAAGTTGTCGATCACTGGCTTCGGGGTGTCAGGGGTGGTTGGTGAGGGTTCAGTGTGTTGGTTGTCTTCATCGAAGTTGTCGGAGATGCTCCTGATTTTGTGGTGAAAAAAGGTGCTGAGTTTGTTGCAGAGGTCCTGTGACGGAGGGATGTCAGTGGACTCGCTGGTGGGTTGGGCGAACTCCTTGATATTGTTGAAGAGTTCTTTGCTGTTGTGTGCGTGAGTGGAGATTGTCTTCAATCTCTTTTTTCCTCGTTTTTCTGATGAGTTGGTGGTGGGCGTTGGTGGCGGCTCTGAAGTTGTTGTGGGCTTCTGTTGATTGGGTGTTCCTCCAGGCCTTTTTGAGGCAGCGGCAAGTGCGTCTGGACTCTCGAAGTTCAGTGGTAAATCAACTGGCTTTCTTGGCGTGGGTGGTGGTGTTTTTCTTGAGGGGGGCTATAGTGTTGGCGCTGTCGGAGATCCATCTGTGCAGGGGTCGGGCTGCAGTGTTGGGGTTGTCATTTTCTGCAATGGTTGGGGTGGAGTTACTGAGTGATGAGGTTAGCTGGTTGTCGGTGATTCTGCTCCAGTTTCTTCGTGGGAGCAGGTGCAGGTGTCTGTGGATGGTGGGTGTTCTGAAGGTAAAGTGGACGCTTCGATGATCAGTCCATGGGAGTTCAGTGGTGTGGCTGAAGGTGATAGAGTTACCTATTGTGAAGAGGGGGTTGAGGGTGTGTCCTGCTGAGTGCGTGGGTTCGGTCACGATCTGGAGGAGTCCAATGTTGTGGAAGTTGTCCAGGAGGGATGTGGTGCTGGGGTCCAGTTGGTTGTCGAGGTGGAAGTTGAGGTCTCCCAGTAGGGTGTAGTTGGTGGACGCGATGGCATGCGGGGAGATGATGTCTGTGATGGAGTTAGTGAAAAGTCCACGGGACCTAGTGGTCGGTAGATGAGGGTTCCTCGGAGGGTGGTGATATGGCTGGCCAGTATCTTGAAGTGAAGGTGTTCCATCAGGTCTGTGGGCTCATCAGGGAGTGTGGTCAGACGGAGGGTGGATTTGTGGATGATGGCAATTCCTTCTCCCGGGCGGGTGGGGCAGTCCTTCCTGGAGGTCTTGTATCCTTGGGGAATGGCGATGGCGATGTCCGGTCCCGAGGTTGGTCCATGTTTCGGTGAGGAATGCTACGACCGGGGTGGTGCTGTCAAGGAGGTTCCAGATTTCGGTAGCGTGTTTTTGGAGGGATGGGACGTTCAGGAGGATGCATTGCAGGGTCTTCAGGTGGGTTGTGGTCTTGCAAGCAGGTTGCGCTGGGTCCGTGGTCTTGGTGGTGCTGCAGGTGTGCCGGCAGCGGTGACAGCGGAAGGGTCCGTGGGTGTCAGCTGGTGATGCTAGCTTGCAGTTGTTGTTGCATCCTGGGTTGAGAGCGTGAAATGCCGCTGGGTCGTAGCGTTGGCGCTGCGAAGGTCCAGGGTTCCTGGTCGCGGACGGGTGACAGATGAGTCCGTGGTCTTGCTTGCCTGTCCCTGCAGCGGTAGAGGTCGGGGAGGGCTCGACCGCTGGGAGGCGGGAGCGGGAAGGGGAGCTGGATTGTGCCCGTCACGTTGGTCGTGCTGGGGGGAGGGGCCACGGGGGCAGCAGCGGCAGGGAAAAACTGGCAGAAAAAGGCAAAAAGAGAGGAAAGAGTGGAAATGAGGCAGTGAAAGGTGCAAGAAAAGTGGGAGAAAGACACAGAAGGAGAGTGAGAGGGGGAGATTAAATCAGTGAAAAATGAGTGAAAACGGAGGAAAGACACAGAGGGGGAGTGAAAGGGGGAGATTGAAATCAGTAAAAAACGATTGACAATAGAGAAAAGACACAGAGGAAGAGTGAAAGGGGGAGATTGAAATCAGTAAAAAACTAATGGAAATGGAGGAAAGACACAGAAGAAGAGTAAAGGGGGCGATTGAAATCAGTGGAAAACGAGTGAAAACGGAGAGAAAGAGCTGAGCGAGAGAAAGGAGACATAGGTCCACTGGACCACCAGGGATGAGGCGCAGGTAAAACCTGCGGGTGGAGGAGGGCATCGAACACCAGCACTCGAGAGTGCAGGGGCTCGGAGGAAGGCCTCACTTGATGGTGGAGCTGCGAGGGGAGGGAGAGAAATTTCACTGACAATGAGTGAGTGGTCTTGCTTGCCTGTCCCTGCAGCAGCCGCTATTAAGTAGTTGTCGGGGAGTGCTGGACATCTGGGAGGCGGGAGTGGGGAGGGGAGCTGGATTGGGCTAGTCGCGTTGGTCGTGTTGGGGGAGAGGGGCTGCGGGGCAGCAGCGGCAGGAAAAAACAGGCAGAAAAAGGCAAAAAGAGAGGAAATAGTGGATATGAGGCAGTGAAAGGTGCAAGAAAAGTGGGGGAAAGACACAGAAGGAGAGTGAGGGGGGAGATTAAATCAGTGAAAAATTAGTGACAACAGAGGACAGACACAGAGGGAGAGTGAAAGGGGGACATTGAAATCAGTAAAAAACGAGTGAAAACAGAGGAAAGACACAAAGGGGGAGATTGAAATCAGAAAAAAACGAGTGAAAACGGAGGAAAGACACAGGGGGGAGTGAAAGGGGGAGATTGAAATCAGTAAAAAACTTGTGAGAACGGAGGAAAGCCACAGGAGGAGAGTAAAAGGAGGCGATTGAAATCAGTGGAAAACGAGTGAAAACGGAGAGAAAGAGTGGAGGGAGAGAAAGGATACATAGGTCCACTGGGCCACCAGGGATGAGGCGCAGGTAAAATCTGCGGGTGGAGGAGGGCCTCGAACACCAGCACTCGAGAGTGCAGGGGCTCGGGGGAAGGTCTCACTTGACGGTGGCGCTGCGAGGGGGGAGAGCAATTTCACTGACAATGTGTGAGAGGTCTGGCTCGCCTGTCCCCGCAGCAGTCGCCGTTAAGTAGGGGTCGGGGAGGGGAGCTGGATTGGGCTGGTCGTGTTGGTTGTGCTGGGGTAAGGGGCCGTGGGGGCAGCAGCGGCAGGGAAAAACTGACAGAAAAAGGCAAAAAGAGAGGAAATAGTGGAAATGATTTAGTAAAAGGTGCAAGAAAACTGGGGGAAAGACACAGAAGGAGAGTGAGAGGGGGAGATTAAATCAGTGAAAAACTAGTGAAAATAGAGGAAAGACACAGAGGGAATGAAAGGGGTAGATTGAATTCAGTAAAAAACGAGTGAAAACGGAGGAAAGACACAGAGGGGGAGTGAAAGGGGGAGATTGAAATCAGTAAAAAACTAGTGAAAACGTAGGAAAGACACAGAAGGAGAGTAAAAGGGGGAGATTGAAATCAGTGGAAAATGAGTGAAAACGGAGAGAAAGAGCGGAGCGAGAGAAAGGAGACAGAGGTCCACTGGACCACCAGGGTTGAGGCGCAGGTAAAACCTGCGGGTGGAGGAGGGCCTCGAACACCAGCACTCAAGAGTGCAGCAGCTCGAGGGAAGGCCTCACTTGATGGTGGAGCTGCGAGGAAGGGAGAGCAATTTCACTGACAATGAGTCAGTGGTCTTGCTCGCCTGTCCCCGCAGCGGCTGCCATTAAGTAGGGGTCGAGAGGGCCGGACAGCTGGGAGGCTGGAGCGGGGAGGGAGC
Organism: Triturus cristatus; assembly: GCF_964204655.1. Taxonomy (NCBI): domain Eukaryota; kingdom Metazoa; phylum Chordata; class Amphibia; order Caudata; family Salamandridae; genus Triturus; species Triturus cristatus. Next base: position 55,582,716 of record NC_140588.1, read on the forward strand.
TGGATTGGGCCGGTCGTGTTGGTCGTGGTGGGGGGAAGGGGCCACAGGGGCAGCAGCGGCAGGGAAAATCTAGGCAGAAAAAGGCAAAAAGAGAGGAAAGAGTGGAAATGAGGAAGTGAAAATGTGCAAGAAAAGTGGGGGAAAGACACAGAAGGAGAGTGAGAGGGGGAGATTAAATCAGTGAAAAATGAGTTAAAACGGAGGAAAGACAGAGGGGGGTGAAAGGGGGAGATTGAAATCAGTAAAAAATGAGTGAAAAAGGAGGAGAGACACAGAGGGGGAGTGAAAGGGGGAGATTGAAATCAGTAAAAAACTAGTGAAAACGGAGGAAAGACACAGAAGGAGAGTAAAAGGGGGAGATTGAAATCAGTGGAAAACGAGTGAAAACGGAGAGAAAGAGCGGAGCGAGAGAAAGGAGACAGAGGTCCACTGGACCACCAGGGATGAGGCGCAGGTAAAACCTATGGTGGAGGAGGACCTCGAACACCAGCACTCGAGAGTGCAGGGGCTTGGGGGGAGGCCTCACTTGATAATGGAGCTGCGAGGGGGAGAGCAATTTCACTGACAATGAGGCCGTGGTCTTGAGGGCGTGGCTTGGCCGCCGATGAAGACGGTCGCGTGAGCTGAGAGCTCCGCGCCGACCTTACTGCTTATCCTGCACTAAGAAACGGGTTGATACACCGGTGACCCTGGGGGGGTCCCTTCGGAGTTGGAGACCTGCACTGAGCGCGATCGAGTGCTCTGCTGCCCCCAGACGCCAAGTTTACACTTCGGGAAGGAGGAGACCCGATCGGCGTTTGTGCAAAATGGCAGCCGTCTTCCTGATTTGATCGGCGGCAAACAACCTGGAGGAGGTGCGAGCCGGAGACCTAGAGGGGTGTGCGCTTCCCCCTGAGAGCGGTGAGGGCTGAACACCTGCAGCGAGCCCCTGCTCTCCCCCGCACGCTGAGAGGCAAGTGTGGCGGTTCACAGCGGTGCGGCTCGCAGGTGGTCCCGGGGGCACCCGGTTGAGGCGGCGTAGAGAGCTGCGGCGAAGGTGAGTTAGCGACTGCTATACAGCCCTGGTGACTAGCTGGAGAGGACGAATGGCTGTCCCGGCGCTTGTGGCCCTGAGGTGCTTAGATGACGTCGGGGGTGCGATAGGCCCCTAGACTTGATTGCAGGTGACTGGGGGTGCCGCCGCCTGGTGATTGAGGGTCCGGACCGGTCTGCAGTGCAGCCCTGCTTTGTCACACAGCCTGGAGGAGGCGGGAAAAGACCACCGCGCGGTGCTGAGGAACCCTGGCTGCAGGGTTACGGGGTGACGCTTGGACCAGTCGAAGTGTGGCTGGTGGTTTAAAGTGGGGATCAGCCGAGCAGCACAGCTTGGGGGACCTGCTGCAGCGAAGCCGATCTGGGACCTGAGACCATTCTCCAGTGCCAGTGGTGGGAATTGGGAGTGGTGCAGTTACCCAGCAGATGACCCAGGTACGAGCTGAAGCCATTTGGAGGCCCTAGGCCTGGGTATGTGGACGGCTGGACAGCCTGCGGAGCTGGGAGGAGTGGTACCGCTGATGGGCCTCCTGCACTTTGAAGTGGCCTAGAGCTGGGCTTGTCGTATTTGCAGGATTACTGTTTGTTGGGGCCTATTACGCGCGAGCTGGCTTTGGGAAGCATTGACATAGGGAGCTCCGCTGGACCATACCGGGTTCGGGGAATGAGATCCAGGCCACAGTGGATCTAGTGGAACTGGGGCATTTGCACTTGGGGGCTGGAAGATTCGCTGGAAAGTGGCCTGCTCCGCTGGGACCCCCTGCAGGAAGTAGAGGCGGGGCGGTGCCTCCAGAGGCACGATGAACGGTGGGGGCTGGTGACCGGCAGTGCTTGCATCCCTGACGGCCGGGGGACCCATGTTGCCAGAACACAAGAGATGCTGGATGGTGTGACCGGAGCTGGGGACCAGGAAGCTTCACATTCATGGGGAAACTACGAGGCCGGCAGGGGGGACCGCACCCGGAACCAGAGAGCGAGTCGGCGGAGCAGAAGACACAGGTCGTGGTTGACCCGCACCCTGAGGGGCTGATGCAACAACAGGTGGACCAGATCCTCCGAGCCCTCACGGACACAAAGGAAGCGCTTCAACAGGACATTGCTCAGGTGTCGCTGGGACTGGGGCTCCTACGGGCAGATCATGCAAAGCTCGTAGATCGGGTAAAGCAGGCCGAGACTACATTGGAGGTCTTAGAACCATCTCAGAAAGCATTAGATGTTCAAATGGGTGAAGTCACTCGCAGGCTTCAAGTGTTGGAGATGAGTGCCGAAGATGCCGAAGGGCGTAATAGGCGGAACAACATATAAGTGGTGGGCCTTCCGGAAGGAGTTGAAGGAGACAGTATGATAGACTATCTGGAGCAGTGGCTGCGCACTGAGGTTGCTCCAGAGGGCCTGACGCCATTCTACACTCTAGAACGAGCACACAGGGTGCCTGCCCGCCCGTGGGCCCCTGGGAGGCCGCCCAGGCCTGTGGTGGCCCACCTGCTCCACTATAAAGACAGGGACCTCCTGCTACATAAAGCACGCACAGCCAGCCCATATAAAGTGGACAATAGCAACGTGTCGCTATTCCCGGATTATACTTTTGAGGAGCAGCGCCATCGAGCCTCGTTTCTGGCGGTCAAGAAGGCCCTCCGGGACGAAGGCATTCAATACTCCCTGATGTTCCCGGCACGACTGCGGGTATCACTGGATGGCAAAACGCTCTTTCATAATGATCCCGATGAGGCATGGAGTTGGTTGGAATCCTACCGTGCAGGGACGGGTGACGCAGGAGGTACTGAGGGACGGATAGCGGAGATACCGCAGCCGCGCCATGTAAGGCGCTCCAGAAGACGATGCCCTGGGACACAGAGGCCCTCTACCACTCAGACAGAGAGAGAGAGAGGTCGGCAGCGCTGCAGGCCGTGACAGAGATCTCGCAGGCGAGCGCTCCGACGCTGCTGAGAATGACGGATTCCGAAAAGGGGTCAGCAAGGACAGATTCTGATGGAACAGATGCAGGGAGTTTTGCTCTGCCGCACATCACTCCGGGGACAGCGGACGAGATCGTTGATGCCTGAACTTATGCAGCGACTAGTAAGAGGGGTCGGCTGATCCTGGTGTTGTTGCCCTCAGAAGGGGGTATTGGGAGACACTAAATGATTCGCCAGGCTAGATGGGGAATCGTTCAGGGTATGTGGCTGCCCGCTCTCCCGTTGGCCCTCCCAAGGGGGTTGAAGGTTCCTTTATAGTGGGGTTTGGCGTCGGAGTACAGTGAGGCTCCGGACCACATCTTCTTGGCTTTGGGCTCCCCCCTTAGTTTCGCTCTTAGAGCGACTCTCTGGTAGCTGCCAGAGGGACTATTAGTGGTTTGTTTGGATGGGTACTAGCTGATTAGAGCCTGTTCTGGGAGGGGTGTTGGGGATAAACTTGGGGGGTTGATTTTGGGGTAGTTAGTGCCACCGGTGCGCCAATACAGGGAATGCAGTTGTGGAACAGGGATAATTTGCAAAATGGGGTCATTACCTGAGTTAAAATGTATTACGTGGAATGTACGGGGATGCCTACGATGATGAGACGACATAGGGTTCATGCTTATTTGGTGCGTAGAGGGGTGCAGATTCTCCAAGAAACCCAAATGGACCGAGTTGAAGGCCAGGAACTGCAGCGCAGTTGGAGGGGGCAGCTTTTTTATACAACGTATTCTGCTTTTGCTAGGGGTGCACTGATTTGGGTGAGGGCGGGGGTTTCCTTTCAGCTGACCCAGCAACTAGTAGATCCCGAAGGGAGGTTAGTGGCTGTTATGGGACGATTGGATGGGAGGGATGTGACGTTGTGTAGTGTGTATGTCCCTAATGTAGAACAGAAGTCCTATTTTGCTAAGCTATCAGGGAAATTGGCGTTTTTCCTGACCGGTTCAGTGCTCTTAGGGGGTGATTTTAACTCTGTCACAGATACTGAGCTGGATAGGTCGCACCCACCACTGCCCCAGGCACCTGTACACAAGCTCTTGAGAATCCGAAGGGATTGGCAGGCCAAGTGGGGACTGATAGACACATGGCGCGTGCAACATATAGGGGAACGGGACTACTCTTATTATTCTTTCCTGCATGACTTACATGTGCGGTTGGATGCAATGTTGTGCACCCCGGATGTTCATGCATTGGTACGCCATAGTGAATACCTGGCGAAGACAATATCAGATCATAACCCGCTGCTCCTGGCGTTGAAATGGTCTTGGGAATGGCCTGCTATCCCCACCTGGCGTTTACGCCCGGAGGCTTTGGAAGACCCGGTGTTTCGCGCTGAAGTGCGGGAGGGTATAGAGCATTATTTCCTCGAGAATGAGGGGATGGCATCGACCCTGGTTCTGGAGTGGGATGAATTTAAAGTGGTGGTGCGGGGCTTATGTATCGCTAAAACAGCAGGAATGCGGAGAACGCTTTTGCAGGATATAGAGAGGGAGGAGCAGTGGTTGCGTCGGGCGGAGAGGGCCCACCCTGAGAACCCGAGAATGCAGGCCGAGGTCTTAGCCTCAAGAGAGGGAGTGGCGACTCAAGTGGATCGGTTACGCTGCTTTGATCATAAGGAGTATTTAGTACGGGCACACGCGGAGAGAGATAAGGTGGGCTCCCTCCTGGCGTGGCTGGCAAGTCCGGCTCCGAGGGGCACGCCCATCCTGGCTTTGACCACCCCAGCGGGGGTACCGGAATATACCCAGTGGGGGATTAATAGGATGTTTCTGGCATACTATGCGGAACTATATGAAAGTAAGTTGCGGGATACGAGTGAAGGATTGAGCGAGTTCTTAGCTGGGTTAAATTTGCCGCGCCTCGAGGAGGACCAGGGGGTTCTCCTGGGACAGGAGATCACGGAGGGGGAAATACGTAGTGCGATAAAACTTATGGCGCGCAAAAAAAACCCGGGGGCAGATGGACTGCTGATAGAATTTTACTCGACATATGTTGATATCCTAGCCCCCAAACTTCGGGTGGTATACCGAGAGGCCCGGAATTAGGGAAATTGCCAGTTTCCACTCGAGAAGCTATCATTATCCCGCTGCTAAAGCCGGGTAAGGACTCATTGTCTAGGTCGGCCTATCACCCGTTGTCAATGTTAACAACGGATTACAAGATTTTAAGTAGGATTCTTGCGACCAGGCTTCTTCCCTATATGACACACCTGGTCCATAATGACCAGGCGGGCTTCATCCCGAAGCGAACTACTGCGACCAACGTGTGACGCCTCCTACGGATTTTAGGAGAGGACCATAACGAAACCCCTGATGCAGCGGTTCTCTCTGTTGATATTGAAAAGGCGTTTGATAGCCTAAAGTGCCCGTATCTGTACCGAGTCCTTCATGCGTTTGGACTTGGGGACTCTTTCGTAGGGTGGACGGAGCTCCTATAAAGATCTGCGACGGCGCGCGTGCAGACGGGTGTGACGATCTCTTCGATCTGCCGGATTGGGTGGGGCACGCAACAGGGAGGCCCGCTCTCTCCGTTGTTGTTTGCCTTGGCCATTGAGCCTCTGGCCTCCCATGCCGGGTTGGGGAGACATTACCCTGGTTTATACCTTCGCGGAGACATGCAATTTATTTCCTTCTACGCGGATGATTTGTTAATATTTCTCGCGAACACATCGGCTGCTTTGGAGGGCGCACGGCACTTGCTCCATATGTTTGGACAGTACTCAGGGCTGAGGGTGAACTGTGCAAAGACCTGATGGTTCCGGTAGTGCCAACTGCAATGAACCCTTCCCAGCTGGCGGGTGTTCGCTGGGAGCCCCACTGTCTACCTTTCTTAGGCACCAACATTTATCACGTCCCCATGGATTTGCTGGAGGGTAATTTGTGTCGGGCCATACATGGACTTAAGGGCAGTTTGGCGTTTTGGAGTATGTTGCCGTTATCGGTAGCGGGGCGGGTGGTGCTCCTGAAGATGGTGGCACTACCGCGCTTATTGTATTATTTTCGGACATTGCCGATCTGGGTGCCGGGCTCCGTCTTCCGACAGCTCCACTCTATGGCTGGTGGGTTTCTTTGGGAGACGGGCAGGAGATGGGTTGCAATGGCTACAATGATACGGCCAAGAGCGGATGGAGGTATGGCAGTACCGGACTTCGAGTGGTATTTTTTGGCAGCTCAGCTGCAGTGGCTCACACAAGCTGGCTAACTGGGAGGACCTGGGAATACAAGTGCTAGGAGACCTATATGAAATCGAAACCCTGTTGTCATTCCAGGCCCTACAGCGCAGATATGACCTCCCACGAGGGGATTATTTGCTGCACTCAGCGCTTATTTCGGCCATCCAACGCTATTGGAGGACGGGACTGTCGGAACCGCAAACCTCAATGGCCAATACTGCAGGGACCTTTAAGGCTATTACGTGCCTATACAGGCGTATGTTGACGGAGAACCTGGAACCATTGCGAGCGTTGCAGGGATAGTGGGAAGTGGACCTTGGCAGGGAAATTCCTGAGAAGACATGGGCTCAGTTGGTTAGGAGGGCCTGGAAGAGCACGAGGAATGCCAGGTTTCAATTGGTACATATTTATGTCCTGCATAGAGCATATCTAACACCAGCAAAGCTTAACCAATATTTCGAGGCGGCGGCTGCTCAGTGTTCGCGGTCTGGTTTTGAAGGGGCGGACTTCCAGCATATGATGTGGGGATGTATGAGCTTGGGAACATATTGGGAGGAAGTGCTGGATCTATTATTTAGTACAACTGACCGTACATTAGATCTAGAGCTGGGTACTTGTTTACTGCATTTGGTTCCCGCATACTGCTAAAACAAAAGTGACCAGCAAATTCCTCGATTTGGGCCTCGTCTTAGCCAAAAGGGAGCTCACCATGCATTGGAAGACACGGAGGGGGCCTAGCGTGGGGAGATGGCGGGCGGATTTACTCAAATGGGCGCGGAGTGAAGGTACACTTAGGTTGCAGCAAGCCTTATGTACTAATAACGAAAAGGCACAAGAGGCGGCAAGGGCGTGGGAGGCCTTAGTTGCAATACTGCAGGCTCCAGACACAGATTCGGAGGAGGGGTCAATCTTGGAGGATCAGGGGGATCCAACTAATGCATCGAAGCGAGAAGACTGAACGAATACAGGAACAAAGTGGCGAATGGGAATCTCTAAGGATTATTTGCACCCAGTACCGTATTAGTGGTGTTCAATACTGTTACCGTCCTAACTTCAGAAGCATTTTATTGGTCATAACGCAGGATCTACAGGTGCACCGGTGGTGGGGGAGAGGGTTGAGGGTGGAGGGCACCGAGAGAAGCGGCTTGAGTTATATTGTATTATGGACAAGCTGTTGTTCCTATATTGCTGCTTCTGTCATTGTTGGTTCAAAATCAATAAAACAAATTTAAAAAAAAAGATTTTAAAAAAATAAGTCCGTGGTCTTGCTTGCCTGTCCCCGCAGCGGTAGAGGTCAGGGAGGGCTCGACCGCTGGGAGGCGGGAGCAGGAAGGGGAGCTGGATTGTGCCCATCAAGTTGGTCGTGCTGGGGGGAGGGGCCACAGGGGCAGCAGCGGCAGGGAAAAACAGGCAGAAAAAGGCAAAAAGAGAGGAAAGAGTGGATATGAGGCAGTGAAAGGTGCAAGAAAAGTGGGGGAAAAACACAGAAGGAGACTGAGAGGGGGGAGATTAAATCAGTGAAAAATGAGTGAAAACGGAGGAAAGACACAGGGGGAGTGAAAGGGGGAGATTGAAATCAGTAAAAAACGAGTGAAAAATGGAGGAAAGACACAGAGGGGGAGTGAAAGGGGGAGAATGAAATCAGTAAAAAAACGAGTGAAAAATGGAGGAAAGACACAGAGGGGGAGTGAAAGGGGGAGATTGAAATCAGTAAAAAACTAGTGGAAACGGAGGAAAGACACAGAAGGAGAGTAAAAGGGGGCGATTGAAATCAGTGGAAAACGAGTGAAAACGGAGAGAAAGAGCGGAGCGACAGAAAGGAGACATAGGTCCACTGGACCACCAGGGATGAGGCGCAGGTAAAACCTGCAGGTGCAGGAGGGTATCGAACACCAGCACTCGAGAGTGCAGGGGCTCGGAGGAAGGCCTCCCTTGATGGTGGAGCTGCGTGGGGGGGGAGAGCAATTTCACTGACAATGAGGGAGTGATTTTGCTCGCCTGTCCCTGCAGCTGCCGCCATTAAGTAGGGGTCTGGGAGTGCTGGACAGCTGGGAGGCGGGAGCAGGGAGGGGAGCTGGATTGGGTCAGTCGCGTTGGTCGTGCTGGGGGAGGGGCCACGGGGGCAGAAGCGGCAGAGAAAAACAGGCAGAAAAAGGCGGAAAGAGTGGCTATGAGGCAGTGAAAGGTGCAAGAAAAGTGGGGGAAAGACACAGAAGGAGAGTGAGAGGGGGAGAATAAATCAGTGAAAAACGAGTGAAAACGGAGGAAAAACACAGAGGGGGAGTGAAAGGGGCAGATTGAAATCAGTAAAAAAACGAGTGAAAACAGAGGAAAGACACAGAGGGGGATGGAAAGGGGGAGATTGAAATCAGTAAAAAACGAGTGAAAACAGGAAAGACACAGAGGGGGAGTGAAAGGGGGAGATTGAAATCAGTAAAAAACTAGTGGAAACGGAGGAAAGACACAGAAGGAGAGTAAAAGGGGAAGATTGAAATCCGTGGAAAACGAGTGAAAACGGAGAGAAAGAGCGGAGCGAGAGAAAGGAGACAAAGGTCCACTGGACCAGCAGGGATGAGGTGCAGGTAAAACCTGCGGGTGGAGGAGGGCCTTGAACACCAGCACTGGAGAGTGCAGGGGCTCGGGGGAAGGCCTCACTTGATGGTGGAGATGCGAGGGGGGAGAGCAATTTCACTGACAATGAGTCAGTAGTCTTGCTTAGGACAAGTCCTCAAGGCTGCTTGTGCTGAAGTGACTGACATAGAGGCCGGAAGAACCCAAAGGGCATCAGTCATTAACATGAAAAGTAAGTCAAGGTACAAGATGTTTTAAAAAAAAACATATTTTATGGAAGCTTAAGGCAAAAACCAACACAACTTCTATGTCACTAAGTACACACTGTTAACATTGTAAATTTACATCCAGTTAGCATCAGCAGTTAGGGAAACTGTATATACAGTCGGGAAATGCCAGTCAATAAACAACCCTTCATAAATCTAATAGCTAACTAACTAATCCCTCCCACACCCTTCCCCGACTCACTTGATAGTAATCACAACTTATAAGTATTAGGTCATACACAACTGCTTCATTGAAACAAGTACTCCACCTACCATTTCCCTTGTTGTAGTCCTGTAGAGGTACATGCTGGGCCTGTGCCTATTAGGTACTCACCATAGTTAAGAGGCTTCCACATTACTTAGTATTCAATGCAATGAAGGTTCAGCAGAAACAAACAACTCTAGTAGGGCATCCCACTCTAAGGAAATCGGATTCTTCCTCAATCCTCTGTTTTCTTCTCTTCTAAGTGTCATGCTTTAAGCCCTCCCCCAACGAACCACCTCTTCATACCAGGACAATGCTGCTGGAGGCTTGGCAGATTTCCATCTCATTGTGATTGAGCGTTTCACCAATATTAATATCAGATTGGCAAATCTAGTTTGCACGCCCTGTGTCTGACGCTTCATGCCTAACCCTAGAATACAGTATTCTATGGACTCTCCCTCTGGTTCGGCCGCAACTTCTTTAAGTAGTTTCTGTACAGTTGCCCAGAAGGGTCTTAGGCGTGGACATGCCCATAGCATGTGTATTGTCAGCCGACTGTGTATGACATCTGGGGCATGTATCTGCTGCACCGGGAACATTTTGCTCAGTGCCTGAGGTGTCAGGTATGATCTGTGTACCAGCATTAGCTGTATCATCTTAAACTTTGTGTTCCGGGACACTTTCTTGGGGTGTTCTATCACTCGTTCCCATTCCTTATCCGATAGTTCATGCCCAATATCTCTTGTCCATTTATTCCTTAGCTCCAGGAGCGGGATAGCCCCATGTCCACGGATACTTCTATATATCAATCTAGTCAAATGTCCCCCATTTCCCATTAGTACAGCATGTGCACTAGTTCATGTGTCTTGGGCTCTGTACCATCCGATGACCAGTTACATCTCACATATCTGCTGACACTAGCATGAAGAATATATAGTGTGTTGGGGACCCCTTGCGTCCTGACAAAGGTGTCATGGTCCATCAGCCTGTTGTCCGCGAATAACATCCCCACCATGTGTATACCCTCATCTGACCACTTACTCAGGCATCTCGTGGAGACTATTCTAGTCGGTGTAGGAATCCCCAGTAGCGGGATATTAGGGGCGTAGGTAGCTAGCTCTCCAGTATATCGTAAAGCCTTCTTCCAGTATGAAACAGCCACTTTCAACAATGGCAGTGCAGCGGTAAACATCGATTTCCCAGTAATATTTGAGTATGGAGTTCACCGCTCTCCCATTCTCTTTGTAACCTATTTCCTGCAAGTTGCAGCCTGCTATCCAGTAGGAGAGCCACTGGAGTTGACTGGCATAGCAGTATGCCTGAAACTCAGGAACCCCTAAGCCTCCTCGGTCTGTACCCAGCTGCAGTTTCGGAAACCCTACCCTCCTACGCCCTCTGCCCCAAATTAACTCAGAAAGCAATGTGTTTAGTCTTTTGAATATGTGTGCCGGGATTAGTATCAGCAGATTAGTGAAACAGTAAAGCAATCAAGGTGGCATTACCATTTTGGAGATGGTCACTCTTCCTGCTACAGAGAGCGGCAATGAGGTCCAGAACGCTATTTGGTTTTTAAGTGCCTTTATCGCACACCTTACATTACCGTCTAACAGATCTTGTGGTTCTCTGTATATTTGTATACTGAGATATTTAAATGTGACAGGCGCAACGGGGAACGTCCATTGGCCAAATGAATGGGTTCTAAACAAGCCGAGTCCTTGAAGTAGTAAGCATACGATTTTGATTTGTTTATCGACAGGCCCGAGAGTGTCTTGAATTGCCAGAACTCCGTGGGGAGGGGCTCATTGGGACCCCGAAGATTGTTGAGATAAAGTATGATGTCATCTGCATACGCGGAGAAAGTGCGAGTCGTGGTTCCGAGTGTGACACCTCTATCTCTTGCCACTGCGCGTATCTTAATGGCTAGTGGTTCAAGCACCAGTACAAACAGCAAGGGTGAAAGGGGGCATCCCTGCCACGTACCTCTGGATATAGGATAGGGTCTCGCGATATGGGCCCCTGTTCGGGCCCGGGCAGTAGGATCTGTATACAATAACCGGACCCAGTCCACATATTCTATTGGTAGTTCGAATAGCGATAGTAACTCTGATGTAAAGTATCAAACTCCTGTCTCATATTTAGTGAGATACAACCTGTTTCCGCATCATCATTGGAGTCAAGGTGAGTATCTGGTGTAGGCACCTAGTATTGAGGGAAGTAATCCTACCTGGGAAAAAGCCACACTGGTCTATGTGTATTTATTGTGTTAGGTAAGGTTGCAATCTACGGGCCAGGATTTTGCTAAGGATCTTATAGTCCTTGTTCAATAGAGAAAGAGGGCGATAACTAGACATGCCCCTAGGGTCTCTCCCTGGTTTCAACAGAGATACAACCAGGGCCTGTCGTGTAGTGAGAGGTAAGAAACCTGTTTCTAATGCTGCACAGTATAATGTTTCCAGGTGTGGAACTAATTGTGTTGCAAATGTATCATAAAAATCCGCTGGTAGGCCATAAAGCCCCGGGGTTTTGTTACATGGGAGGTCGTTTATGGCCGCTCTGATTTCGGCTTTCGTTATTGGCTTTGCTAGCTCTTTTTGTCGTGGGGCCAAGAGTTGGGGGACTTCTAGGCCATTAAGGAAGCTGACAAGCTCCTCTTCCTGGAGGTCTGCAGGTGCTGTATATAACTCCTCATAATAGTTTCTAATTGTGTAGTTACAGTACTTCCCTCCGGCGTCTGAACTGCATGTGTCGGGGGGCTAACACGTGCATCCCGTATGATTCTCCCTAGAAGCGCACCCGCTGTATCTGCCTCAGCCTGCTGTTTCTGCGCATAAATTCGGTAGTCTATAGTACGCAACTGCTCTAGAAGATCTACATTTCTTACATTTGCTGCCTGTAAATCCGCCTTCTTCGTGACATTTTGCACTGCCGCCCGTTCTAGTCCACCTAATTGTTCTTCTACTTCATGCAGCTCTCTCTATACAATAGCACAGGCCCCCACCTTAGTACTAATGGCTACCCCACATACGACCATCTTGAATGCCTCCCATTCCACCTGCCTCGAGCTTGTAGTACCAGTGTTTTCTGTAAAGTAGTTTGATATGGCCATGGATAGGGTATCACGGAATACTGGATCCTCTAAGGCCACAGGCTGCAGCCGCCACGTCACGTCAGCACCGGCGCAGGGATTTTGCCCTATTCAAGCTCTACTTCCAGAGGATTGTGATCCGATAATGTTTTCCCCAGGTAAGTAGTGTGGGTGATGTTAGCAATTAACGGCATAGTGAAGAATATCCTACCAATGCGTGTATGTAGCATGTGCTGGGGTGAGTAGAATGAGTACTTCCGGCTCGCCGGGTTATGTACTCGCCAGGAGTCCCCAAGCTTCCACCCTGTCGCGCAGCCCTTCAATGCTTCTGCTTGCTTTCTGCTACTAGCCCCCATCACAGGGGGATGGGAGCGATCTAGCCCTATATGCAGTACTGCATTGAAGTCCCCGCCTACTATCCAGGGACATCCCTCCAAATCTGCCAACACCATATTCAGTAATTCCAAGAACTTATCCTGGTCTGTGTTAAGTGCGTATATGCTGCCAAGTACTAAATACTCCCCATCCAGAGTGCTATGAAGCATTACACATCTACCATTAATATGGATTCTCTGCTCCAGAACTGCAAACGGGGCGCAGTTCCTTATCAATATAGCGGCTCCTCTCACAAAGGCTGAATAATATGTACAGTATAATTGTCCCCGCCATTTTTTTCTTAACTTATCGGCTTCAGAGCAAGTGAGGTTCGTCTCCTGCATTAGTGCAATGTCAGCTTTCCTTCTAGCTAATTGAGCATAAACTCTATGCCTCTTGTGCACTGACCCCATTCCCCTAACAGTCCAATTCAAAAACGTGTTCTTGCCGACGTGAGCCATGGGGTGTCATGAGGTGCTATGGGTGTCAGGCGCACGTGCGCCCCCCGGTGGTTGGTGCTGTATCTACATGAAGTGAGTCTATCCAAAAATATATCACACCCCAATTCAAGGTTCCCCTGCAAAACAGTACAGGACCAAACTATATTATTAAGAACCATTATGAAGTTTAACAATTGGTGCAAAGCTGAAATTGCATTGGGGAGGGTGGGAACCATATTCAGCAGTAAATATAGGGGTGAGAAAAAGGAAGCACCTCAGTTAGTGTCACAACCAAGCAAGCACGGGCCTGGACATAGCCTATGAATTAGTATTGCTATTACAATATATGCAAAATGAAGCAATATTTCTACGCTTAATAATTCAAACCACTCCTGGATACAGGCATACAAAACCCGGCACCTCATCCCAAGTAATCATTAACTGTATGGGGGTGACAGAAGGAAAGAGGGCCAAACTTTTGCCCGAGTCAGAGCATATCGTAGAGTCCTCCCATGAATCAATTGACCCCGCAGACCAGTGTGCATCTAGTTCATCTAATGCCGCCGCTGCCAATATCGCTGACCCTCTAGAATTTGCTTCTTGTCGGGCGGTGTCCTGCAGTCTGGTTTTCCACTTCCAGCCTTTTGAGGTTTGCGCGGTTTCACTAACTTAGTCCGTGATGAGTTTTGTGATGAACCCGGTGACAGTGTTACTTCTATCCATTCCTCAGCCTCTTCAGGGCTATCGAAGAAATTTGATTTTTGTTAATGTATTACCTTTAGTCTGGCTGGGAAGGGGAGGGCGTACCTCAAGCTATAACCCCTGAGTTGTGTTTTTAACATCCTGGAATGATGCTCTCATTTTTTTTACCGTCTTTGTAAAGTCTGGGTACAGATATATGCGTGTATTCTCAAATTGAATCGGGCCCTGTCTCTATCTTTGAAATTAAGGATAAGTGCTATTATTGGTCTGGGCGGGGCCCCAGGGGGTGGGGGTCTCAACTGTATTCTATGCGCTCTTTCCACACAAAAGAATTCAGAAAGGCCCTATGGCGCAACTGTGTCCCTTAGCCGTTGCTCAATGTAATTGAGTGGGGTTGGCCCCCTCGCTGCGTTCCGGTAGCCCCACTATACCTTCGTTGTTGCGTCAGGCCCTACCTTCTGCGTCGTTCACCCTATATTGCAGGCTCGAGAGTTGTTGCCGCAGTTGTTCGAGTTGTGCAGAGTGAGTTTTGTGCTGCGGCAATATCTCTGCAATGTGCATTTTGTTAGTGCGGACCGTTTCTGCTAGTTTGGTATGATCAGCTTTTAGAAGTGTAAAGCCTGTAGTGAGGGCACTCACTTGTTGTTCGATAGCCTTCCTGGAGTCATGCACCTCCTGCAGGATTAAATCCAGTATATCAATGTTTCCTCCCTCCACTTTCGGCAGGATACAGCTTAGGTCAGGGGTACTATGTACATCATCCTGCTCGGCCCCTCCTGTGAACAGGGGTTCTGTCTGTTTCCTTCTGGTGTGCCCCATCTTACACCTCAGTACAGTTTAGCGCGGATTCGGCTAGTCATGCACCAGTTGTGCCAGATATCACCCCCAATCTATTTGTCTGCCCACTAAATCCAGAAAACATCAGTCCTAGGCAATGACAGGCCACACCGGCTTCTTTTTTTTTTTTTTCGTCCTTTGTATGCTCCAGCCCCTTAGCCTTTGTGTAGTTAAGCAAGGCTTCTATGAGGAGCCGTGGAGCATTGTAGGCCAAGGTCTGTGATAGCCGGCATATGCTCAGTCGTGGCAGGGTAGTAAGCTTGTTGGGCCCATCCGGACACCGTACTCACAGTTCACTGTGACTCCCAGCCTGTAGTAGACCTCTTGCTTGGGGGAAAGAGTGGGCCTTGTGGTATGCCCGGATACTGTCCCAGTGTCAGCAGGCAATAGCCAAGGTCAGTCAGCTCACAGGTACATAGGCGATGCTCGGCATGATCCGATTGTTAGGCCTGGGCCTCCTCACACCCACTAACAGTTCCTTGCGCCCAGTGTCAACCCAGCCCAGGAGGAACCCAGGAGGAAGTGCCAATGTGCCTCAATGCCCGCCAGGTCCACAGTATCTCCAGCTGCCGCCGATCCGCTGTGAGCTTGCCCGCAGCGGTATGCAGCAGTTTTGTCAGGGTGATCCAGGCCTCACAGTGCGAACCCCTCCTAGGTGTCCTCTGCCGTTATCAGAGCTCTGTGGCCATCTCGTTCTTCACTCACTTCGTCTAGCACGAGTTCGACACCTGAGGCAATCGTCCACTGGAGGTGCTTGGGTGTACTTCAGCCTGCCTTCGCAGCCCCGCGTTGTTCCGCCCCTCCGAGTCCCAGGGGGACGAGGATGCGCAACGTGGCTCGGCCTGCCCAGCAACCAAGGCCGCCTCCCCTGTCTCGTCTCCACTGGTCGCATGTTGCGCACCGATCCCGCACTCCCGGTTCGCTACCGCAGCACACCGGAGCTGCCTGGGGTCCACCATACAACAGTGAAGGTTGGATGGCCAGCAATCGTGCAGTAAATGCCAGGATTCCGGGCCTGGCTCGGAGCTTGGCTAAAACACGTCCGCCATGCTTGGCCGTCAACCACGCCCCCCAACATGTTACAGATGTTGATTGTCATTTCCACACAAAGGTAAAGGTCCCGTCATTGGACAAACATGCCTCTGCTGTGGTAAAGCGAACCATTTTGTGACAACTTGCAGGGCCAAAAGAAAAGTAAGCGCGTCACAGCGTGAAGACAAAATGGCCGACCGAACGCTACATCAGCGACTTTTGACATGCTCCCACAAGGCCAAGCTGTCACACCCACTGAGGCAAATCGGCACCAGATGAAGTCGATTATCATTGAAATCATCGACAACGAGTTCCTCAGTCTCAGCTTCCAGTGAAAGGGACAATGATAATTGTGCAATCACCATGTTTGCCTCACAAGGGCATGCACATGTGGACTGGTCAATTGTGAGAAAAAACGCCACGTGAAGAAAGATCAACATGAAGATGCACCAAACACATTCAAACATTGTCCAAACATCACTCTAAGATAAATGGGTGTTCTATACGATTCATAATTGACAGCGGTGCATCAATAAATATCATGCCTGGGGAGAAGTATCAAGAACTGCCTCCGTTACCACAACTTCCTAAGTCAAAGACAAAAGTATACACTTGGGCAGCTTCGATGCCTTTACAGAGTCAAGGATCCTTTGTAGCCACAATGAAATACAAGAAAAATATAGTACAAGTGCTGTTCATGTGCTTCAAGGAACAGCTTCAAGTGCCTTTTTCCACAAGAAAGGTTCAAAATTCTTTGGCCATGACTTTTTGATGGGGGAGGGGGGTGAATCCTGATCCAGAAAAAGTGCTAGCATTGTCTACTGCAAATCCCCCATGAGACATTTTTATGTTACGATCCTTTCTCGGACTGGCCAGTTACTGTTTGAGATTCATACAAGACTTTCCTATGGTCAGTGCACCATTAAAAGAACTAATGAAAAAGAACATATCTTTTCATTGGTCATGAGAGTGTGTGAGAAGCACTTCCAACACATCAAGCAAGCCATTGAGAATTCCACTGTAATGGTCTACTTTGATCCCAAACTACATACAGAGGTTGCAGTTGACACTAGCCCTGTCGGGTTGGGCGCAACCCTTGCACAGCGCAGAGCCAAATGCCCAGAGACATATTGTGGCATATGCCAGTACGAGCATGTCACAAACAGAACGTGCTTACTCACAACCTGAGAAAGAATATTTGGCAGTGGTCGGGGCTTATGAATAATTCCATGTTTTCTTGTACGTAAAGCCTTTCACTGTGTGACTGATTATCAAGCAGTGTTGATGATATATTTGTCAAGACAAAATACCTCCACAAATTGAACGTTGTGGTTTGAGGTTAAACGGATGACAACTATACGATTAGTTATCGTCCTGGGAAAGATCAGAATCAGGCTGATTATTTTTCAAGAGTGCCATTACAATTCCCTGGTACCCCATATAAGACTGGAAAGGCCTACGTCAATTTTATTGTGAAATCGAGCAACCATCTACCATGTCTTAACCCCTTCGATGCTCATGACGGAATGGTTCCGTCATGAGCATCAGTGCCCCTGTGCTCATGACGGAACCATTCCGTCATGAGGCCAGGGGTACGAAATCCCTCTGCTGCAGACAGCAGAGGGATTTCTATTTGATCCCTTTGACCTTGGGAGCTGGGGAAGAGCTTCCCCAGCTCCCGAGGCCCCCTCCCTGGTTTCTGTGCAATGAAGATCAGCGCGCACGTCGCGCTGTCTTCATTGCACAGAATCCTAAACTGAAATGAGCCTTTAGGCTCATTTCAGTTTCACTTTCTATGTGCTCAGGGGGCTATCTCAGCCCCCCGGGCACGTAGAAAGACGGGAGAGGTATCATTGGAAAGCGGAGAATCTCCCCTTTCCAATGGTACCCCCCCCCCCCAAGTGGATCCCTCCTTGTGGATCGCCCCAGGAGGGTGATCCCCAAGCAGGGATCCACCCACTAGACACCAGAAAGGGGGGAGCAGCCCCTTGGGCAAGGGCTTTTGCTCCCCCCAAATATTTTGCGTGTCATTTAGTGTTTTTGTCCCCCCTGGGGTGCAGATGGGGGCAGTAGCCCCCAATCTGCCCCCCCGGGGGGCAAAAAGCCCACTAGACACCAGGGATATTAACTTTGCCCACATAATTTATTAGGGTGGGGGCTGCCCATAAAGAGCATGTCCATGCCCCCACACCGCAAAATGTACAGCCTTTCTGCCCCCCCGGGGGGGCATATGGGGCAGTAGCCCCCAATCTGCCCCCCCAGGGGGACAAAAAGCCCCCTAGATGCGGGGATTTTTTGTTGCTAATTTTAATTAGGGTGGGGGCATTGGCATGCCCGTTTTGGACAGCCCCCACCCTAATTAAAATTTGCCCAAAAATTGATTGGCGTCTAGTGGACTTTCTGCCCCCAGGGGGGCAGATGGGGGCATTAGCCCCCAATCTGCCCCGCTGGGGGGGCAAAAAGCCCAATAGACACCATGGATTCTTTTGGGGAAAATTTGAATTAGGGTGGGGGCTTCCAAAACGCGTATGCCCATGCCCCCACAGCCTTTCTGCCCCCCCTTGGGGGTAGATGGGTCATTAGCCCCCAATCTGCCCCCCCCGGAGGGGCAAAAAGCCCACTAGACGCCAGGGATTTTTTTGGCAAATTTTAATTAGGGTGGGGGCATTGGCATGCCTGTTTTGGGCAGCCTCCACCCTAATTAAAATTTGCCCAAAAAACTCCCTGGCATCTAGTGGACTTTCTGCCCCCCTGGGGGGCAGATGGGGCATTAGCCACCAATCTGCCCTGCTGGGGGGGGGCAAAAAGCCCACTAGATGCCAGGGAGTTTTTTGGGGGCAAATTTAAATTAGGATGGGGCTCCCTAAACGGGCATGCCCATGCACCCACACCCTCCCCCGCAAAAATAACAGCCTTCCAGCTTCCCTGGGGCTCAGGTGGGGCAGTAGCCCCCAATCTGCCCCCCCCGGGGGAAGCAAACAGCCCAATAGAGGCCAGGGATTTTTTTTGGCAAATTTTAATTAGGGTGGGGGCATTGGCATGCCCGTTTTGGGCAGCCCCCACCCTAATTAAAATTTGCCCAAAAAATCCTTGGCGTCTAGTGTACTTTCTGCCCCTCCCTGGGTGGCAGATGGGGGCATTAGCCCCCAATCTGTCCCGCCGGGGGGGGCAAAAAGCCCATTAGACGCCAGGGATATTTTTGGCACATTTTAATTAGGGTGGGGGCATTGGCATGTCCGTTTTGGGCAGCCCCTACCCTAATTAAAATCTGCCCAAAAACTCCTTGGCATCTAGTGGACTTTCTGCCCCCCCCCCCGGAGGTCAGATGGGGGCATTAGCCCCCAATCTGCCCTGCCGGGGGGTAAAAAGCCCGCTAGACGCTAGGGATTTTTGTGGGGCAAATTTGAATTAGGGTGGGGGTTGCCCAAAACGGGCATGCCCATGCCGCCACCCCCTCCCCACAAAAATTACAGCCTTCCTTCCCCCCGGGGGACATATGGTGCAGTAGCCCCCAATCTGCCCCTCCGTAACGCAAAAAGCCCACTAGAGGCCAGGGATTTTTTTAGGGAAATTTTAATTAGGTTGGGGGAATTGACATGCCCGTTCTGAACAGCCCCAATCTAATTAAAATTTGACCAAAAAACTCCCTGGCGTCTAGTGGACTTTCTGTCCCCGGGGGGCAGATAGGGGCCGTAGCCCTCAATCTGCCCCCCTTGGGGGGCAAAAAGCCCACTAGACGCCAACGATTACACTGGCTTTTTTTATGTGCGGGGGTGGGGGCAACTCCCTCCCCCCGATACCCCCCCCCCCGGGTGGCAGAAAGCCAACTAGACACAGAGTTGTTTTTATCAATATGCCTACCTGTGGATTTTGGGCCCTAGCGCAGCCGGCACATAGGGAGACCTACCAAACCCACACATTTCTGAAAACTAGACACCCGGGGGCTTCCAGGGAGGTATGGCTTGCGTGGATCCCCCAACGTTTCCTTACCCAGGATCCCCTGCAAACCTCAATTTTTGCTGAAAAAATCACTTTTTTCACACATTTTTGTGTGGGAAAGCTGTGGCATCACCGGGCTCACACAAATTTCCCACCACCCAGCGTTCCCCCAGGTCTCCCGATAAAAATGGTGCCTCACTTGTGTGGGAGGCCCAAGTAACCGCTACAGGCAAGGGCCCAAAACGTAGTGAGGCGACATCAAAATTGCCTCTCTCAAAACCACCTGCTTTTGCAAGGGGGGTCACCTGGGTTTTTGGCCTGTGCTCGGCGGCCATCTTGGGAAACTTACCAAACTCACACATTTCTGAATACTAGACACCCGGGGGCTTCCAGGGAGGTATGGCTTGCGTGGATCCCCCAAAGTTTCCTTACCCAGAATCCCCTGCAAACCTTAATTTTAGCTGAAAAAAACACTTTTTTCACACATTTTTGTGTGGGAAAGTTGTGGCATCACCGGGCTCACACAAATTTCCCACCACCCAGCGTTCCCCTAGGTCTCCCGGTAAAAATGGTGCCTCACTTGTGTGGGAGGCCCAAGTAACCGCTACAGGCAAGGGCCCAAACCGTAGTGAGGCAACATCAAAATTGCCTCTCTCAAAACCACCTGGTTTTGCAACGGGGGTCACCTGGGTTTTTGGCCTGTGCTCGGCGGCCATCTTGGGAAACTTACCAAACTCGCACATTTCTGAATACTAGACACCCGGGGGCTTCCAGGGAGGTATGGCTTGCGTGGATCCCCCAAAGTTTCCTTACCCAGAATCCCCTGCAAACCTTAATTTTAGCTGAAAAAAACACTTTTTTCACACATTTTTGTGTGGGAAAGTTGTGGCATCACCGGGCTCACACAAATTTCCCACCACCCAGCGTTCCCCTAGGTCTCCCGGTAAAAATGGTGCCTCACTTGTGTGGGAGGCCCAAGTACCCGCGACAGGCAAGGGCCCAAAACGTAGTGCGGCGACATCAAAATTGGCTATCTCAAAACCACCTGGATTTGCAAGGGGGGGTCACCTGGGCTTTTGGTTTTTTTTTGGTTTGCAAGGGATTCTGGGCAACAGACCCTGGTGGGAGGCAGTCAAGTCACCCCATCCTGGATTCCCCTGGGTGTCTAGTTTTCAAACATGTATAGGTTTGCTAGGTTTCCCAAGGTGCCGGCAGAGCTAGGGTTCAAAAACTACAGCTAGGCACTTTGCCAAAAAAGGGTCATTTTTCACTGCGGAATTGAGGTGTGACCACGTTGCGTTTTGCACCGTTTCCTGTCACGGGCACTAGGCTGACCCACACAAGTGAGGTACCATTTTTCTCGGAAGACTTTGGGGAACACAGGGTGGGTGGAAAATTGTGGATCCACCCATATTCCAGAACTTTCCACCACAGAAATGTGGGGAAAGTGTGTTTTTTTTGACAATTTGTTTGGTTTGCAAGGGATTCTGGGTAACAGAACCTGGTGGGAGGCAGCTAAGTCACCCCATCCTGGATTCCCCTGGGTGTCTAGTTTTAAAAAATGTATAGGTTTGCTAGGTTTCCCTAGGTCCCGGCAGACCTATGGTTCAAAAACGACAGCTAGGCACTTTGCCAAAAAAGGGTCATTTTTAACTGCGAAATTGAGGTGTGACCACGTTGCGTTTTGCGCCGTTTACTGTCACGCACACTAGGCCAACCTACACAAGTGAGGTACCATTTTTCTCATAAGACTTTGGGAAACGCGGGGTGGGTGGAAATTTGTGGATCTGTTGCAGCGTGGAATGTCAAACCCCCCCCCTTCGTCACAGACCAAATACCGCAATAACACATTTACTCAAATACATTCATTGGTGGGGCCCTTAACACCAACACTCGCACTTCATTGATCTGCTTTACCGCAGGATGAGTTTCCATACGCTGACATGAAAGGAATATCTTTTCACCCACACCCTAATATGCATTGGATGCCTTTATTAGTTTCAAAACTCGTGATATTCCCCTCATTTGGCGATGAATCAGTTAGTTGATTTTGTAGTTTGGTAATTCAACTCTTTTATTTATGCTCTTCTTTTAATCAAATTTCTTCAAATAATCAACCCAACACATTTGTCTATTAATCAAAACATCGTTTATCTAATTAATTTGAAAAATGTAATAAATCATCGTCCAAACCGCAGAACATCATATTTACCTAATCTGGCTATTAGTCGTCCTCTAAGTCAGTCAAGTCGTGGAAAAGTCTTTAAATTCATCAAAGTCAGGCCACAATTCAGTCTCTCAAAGATTCAGGATAACAGCTGTCCAGCAGTGTCACCGTCCTCTCCATCAGCATAACGTCAGGAAATTCGCAGCAAGACAAATCGAACGACAGACTTTTTTAACTCCCTATTCTACCGACTTTTATAATGATTTTAATGACAAAATGTATCAAGAATGAGTTTTAGACAGCCCTGATTGGTAGATTTGGGGTCACTCGGTAAAGTTCTCACATAGTCCGTTAGATTAAGTCATCACACTTGCTGGTTCCGGTTTTAAAGACAGTTCTTTGTCTTGTGGTCCTGGCAACTCTCCCAGTATGACCTTGGTTGGTACATCTTTCCTGGGGTCAGGATGAGGCCATTGTTGCTGGCGGTGGCGCAGGCGCACTTCACCCAAAACCTCGCGGACTGTAGCAGTCGCGTTGTGCGTCTCAGTCGGCCATCTTTACGAAGGCCCAAATGGTCAACTTAAGTAAAACAAACACAAAACGTAATTAAAACATACATTGAAATGGCTAATAAAATGTTAAACCCTCACT
The DNA here is from genome assembly GCF_964204655.1 of Triturus cristatus. NCBI lineage: Eukaryota > Metazoa > Chordata > Amphibia > Caudata > Salamandridae > Triturus > Triturus cristatus. The sequence goes on from NC_140588.1 coordinate 55,605,145, forward strand.
AATTCCCCTATGTGTAGGTAATTATCTAGCATAATAGCAACATTCAAAGCGTTTATATTCACCCAGTGATGTCATCTGGTGCAACTTACAATTACATCACAAAAGCAACATATATCATGCAATATTCTAACTTTCTACCATTAGTATGCGTACATATATTAGTATACAATTAGTTTAGCCATGCAAAATGCAAATCCCAAGTGTAATTCTTTTGTTATTATGATTGGTGAGTTATCACTTCAAACAGATTAATAATATTACCATTAATTGATTATTCAGATTAATATAAATATGCAGAATGGGGGGGTATACAAAATGTTGTACTACCCGCTCCAGCAGATCCACGCAGATTCCAGAACTTTCCACCACAGAAATGTGGGGAAAATGTGCTTTTTTTGTCCATTTTTTAGGTTTGCAAGGGATTCTGGGTAACAGAACCAGGTGGGAGGCAGTCAAGTCACTGTTGTGAATACCAGGAGGTTCCGCAGGAGCGTCAGGAATCTGGAGAGAATACCACAGCCTTCCCCCGTGGCCTTCCGACTCTATCAGACTCTAGAGTAACGGATGGCACACCAGGGGAAAACAGGGAAACAAAACAAGGGAAGGCGGGGATACTTCAGTAAGGATAAGGGTTCCACGTCTGGGACAGGTGAGGCTGAAGGCAGCTGTAGGAAAAGAAGGGTTAATTCAGCCTTTGCAATGATGATGCTTCCCTCATACTCAATTGAAACCCCTTGTCACACATACCATCATGATGCTAGTTCTATGCGGATAGTGAAAACATAGGATAGGGCCAAAGTAGAGGATCCCCCACTATGCTTCGGTAGAACTGAGAGCGTATATGGTTTAAAGCTGCCGCGGGTGTAGATTCTGCACCGTAGTTCTGTCGTGGAGATCCTATATTGCCAAGTGGTTCACGCAAGTATCCCAGAGTATTCTCCAAACACTAGTAACACAGTGGAGAACCCCCACAACGCCAGGCAAGGAGCACTCTTGTGGAACCCCGCACACAGCGAGGAAGGGAGAAGACCAAAACTATAATGTGGGGGAGGAAACGGACAAAGAAAACCAAAAAAGAAATAAAACAAAAAGGGGAAGGGAAGCGAGGCTAAGATTCAAATGCCTCCTTTCTCTTAGATCCAGAGCGTAGGGTCTGAGTTCTGCTCGGCTGGATGTAAGCACCGAGATCCCGGGTGGAACACCCGGTGGACGGAGCCTCGAAGTAGCTCTGAACTCGATGTCGATAAGAATCTCCCGTTGGAGTGGGGAGGTTGCAGGAATGGATTCCAGAGAAGAAGTGGACTAAAAGTCCTGCGGGGGTGTACACAAGCGTTAAGAAACGCTAGTGAAACGAACTCGTCCTCCGGTGATGAGAACGCTCAGTGGAACCCGGAAGAAGCGTAACCGGAAGTCAGGCACAAGCAATACGGACGGAAATGGGGCCAAGAGCTAGAACGCTGAGCGCGTTCGTGAGCGTTTACGCTCCTTTTATACTCATGCTGTCGCTAGGCAGGGCTACGGGGCATGACAGTCACCACATCCTGGCTTTCCCTGGGTGTCTAGTTTTCAGAAATGTATAGGTTTGCTAGGTTTCCCTAGGTGCCGGCAGAGCTAGGGTTAAAAAACTACAGCTAAGCACTTTGCCAAAAAAGGGTAATTTTTCACTGAGAAATTGAGGTGTGTCCATGTTGCGTTTTGCGCCATTTCCTGTCGCGGGCACTAGGCCGACCCACACAAGTGAGGCACCATTTTTCGCGGAAGACTTTGGGGAACGCGGGGTGGGTAGAAATTTGTTGATCCACGCAGATTCCAGAACTTTCCACCACAGAAATGTGGGGAAAATGTGTTTTTTTGACAATTTTTTAGGTTTGCATGGGATTCTGGGTAACAGGACCTCGTGGGAGACAGTCAAGTCACCCCATCCTGGATTCCCCTGGGTGTCTAGTTTAAAAAAATGTATAGGTTTGCTATGTTTCCCTAGGTGCCAGCAGAGCTAGTGTTAAAAAACTACAGCTAGACACTTGTCAAAAAAAGGGTAAATTTTCATTGTGAAAATGTGGTGTGTTCACGTTGGGTTTTGAGCCATTTCCTGTCATGGGCACTATGCCCACCCACACAAGTGAGGTACCATTTTTATCGAGAGACTTAGGGTAATTCATATTTGTAAAGCAACTGTTATTACCTATTGATTTGTGAAGCATTTCTGCCTTCCAAATGAAAGACATTGTGTAAAAAAAAAAGTCATTTTGAAAAATGACCGATAATTTTCATGCTAGTATGAGTATTCCCAATTCCGAAAATGTGCAAATATGTACTGTTTCTAAACTCTATAATTTGTTCCCATTTCAGAAATACATAGGTGTCTTTCATACCGATTTTGCCATGTATACATTTTGCCACAATAATTGCTATATACCCGGAACATAATAAAAAACCATTGCAAATTGCTGCTCAGTTTTTGACTCTGGGTTCGTCGGGTTCTTCGTGAACCTACAAGTCCTATATATCCCCACAACTAGGAAGGTCCAGCAGATGTAACGGTATATTGCTTTCATAGAGCTATCATAATTAGAAGAAGTTACAGGTGAAAACGTTGACACAAAAGGCTGTTTTTTTCAACTAATTATCAATTTTTCCTATATTTAACTGTTAGTTTCTATAAAGAAACCTTGATGGATCTACACAAATGACCCTTGCTGAATTCAGAATTTTGTCTACTTTTCAAAATGTATAACTTTCCAGGATCCATTATTGCTTTCACACCCATTTCTACCATTAACTGGAAGGAGGTTGAGAGCACAAAAAATAGCAAAAATAGGCAATGTCCCAGAAAAATGCCAAAACTGTGTAAAAAATGTTGGTTTTCTGACAAAAGTCTATCATTCCCTAAAAGCTGGGAAAATGGTGATTTCAGCCCCACAAACCCTTTTTTGATACCATTTGCAGAGAAAAACCCAGACGCTTTCATTTGCAGCCCGTGTTTCCCATTTTTCACCCAAAAATCTTTTTTGCTGTATTTTGGCTAATTTCTGGGACCCTTCCAGGGGAATCCACAAACCCTGGGTTCCATTAGAATCCCCATGATGTTGAAAGAAAAGGACGCAAATTTGGCGTGGATACCTTATGTGGTCAAAAAGTTACAGGGGCCTAAGCGCTCACTACCCCAAATAGCCCAAAAAAAGGCTTAGCACAGGGGGGGAAAAGGCCTAGCAGCGAAGGGGTTAAGAACAAATTTTCACTGACACAAGCCAAGATAGTTACATGTTACGATTAAAATATATTATTGCTCATCAATCATAAAATCAGCACTCTATACTTTTTAGTAATGACAATAAGTATTTGAAGTTCAAAAATGTAAGAGATTGACTTTCTGTGGCCCAAGATGGCCTCATTCTGCAAGGTACACAAATTGTTATTTCTGATAGTCTACAACAATAAGTAATCGATGTTGCCCAGGAAGGACACCGAGGAATAGTTGCCACCAAGAAAGCTCTCAGTGACCAATCTGGTTTCCGTATCTTGACAAAAGGGTCGAAAAAGAATCAAAGACTTGTCACATATGCAACTGTCTTTTATTTCAAGTCATTCAGCGCCCTTTGAACATGTCAGACTTGCCACATCTCGGGAGAGAATTGCTATTGATTTCCTTGGTCCTCTTGAGAATGAACATTATCCTCTAGTCATTGTTCATGAATACTCCTGTTTCCCTTTGGTGGGAGACATTTTATCCTCTAGGCAATATCGAAGAAGGAAAATGATGCTTTTTATGAGGTAGAACCCTTTACTATCACAAACAACAAAGGACACATGGTGACTGCCCAGCGTCCTGGAAAGTCCCTTACAAGAGATTCCTCAACTTTTCGACATGTGGCCCATCACTCACCAAACATTGAAATCAATGTAAAGACTTGGTCAAAACAGACTGTTGGTGACTGTATATACTGATAATCCCACCTTACCTGTGCAGAACTGACACTTTGACTGCCAGTTTCTAGTTTCCAGTGACCCAATCAAGATGTGTGATTCAGGAGCCATGACGCGTAAATGAAGAATTATATTTGTTTGTGTACCTATGTATTTATTCATGTATTTACTCATATATTTATTTATGTATATTTATTTATTTATTTATTTATCTATTTTTAAAAGTTGTGACATTTTATTTAACAAAGCAGGAGATTTAGTGTCTTGTAAGAAAATAACAGTGGAGCTCTTTTGGTTCCCACTCTGTACCGTAGGCCAGTGACATAACCATTGGAGGGATGAGTTGAAGGCAGGCTTAGAATGTTGAGTTCTGACTTACACACATCGGAATAAAGACATGTAAAACTACTCTCTGTGTGTGGCAGACTTATTTGTGAGTGCCTAGGCTGGCAGGAAGATACACTAGGTTCATGTGGTTCATCACCTGATGTAACGAGTACGACTTCTTCTGTTAAGGCACAATTAAAGACCCCCTCACATTGAACCTAAATAGGTGGTTACTACATTCTGCAGGGTCACAAAATATGTATTGCCATCTACATTTCAGACATATATGCTGACTACTGTTTATTCTCTGCAATTTAGTTTCCCACACAGTATTACATAGCTTCCTTCTACATCCTGCTGAGTTCTACCTTCACCAAATGGTACGTTTGGGGCCAGCCACAGTCCCATCCCACATGCATGTGTGCTGCAGTTGGTGGGGTGAAAGTGACCTCTCGACTTTCGTCTCACCTGACGGGCTTACTTAGGGAGAAGATGTGTTTCCTGTATGCAAGGCAGTTGCACATCGTCTCTACGCAGATATGTGTCCACACAACGTCCTCTTAAAATAATTATGTAGCCCCTATACATTCTAGTTCTACATTCTAATTGTGTCCATATCTGCTATTTGACCACCAATGTGTGCGTTTTCATGCAGTTTTTGCAGTGCTTAACCTGTGCAATGAAACCGATAACTCTCCTGTTACAATTTTTGTACACATTAACCTCCATCTTGAAACACACCTAAGCATTCGATTGTGTGCCCATGCGTCCATGTAACAACAACATTTCTAGCGGCTTCTGGAGGTGGTTAAGGGTTGAGTAAAGACAACTATAACTATTGATATAGTAGTAAAACTGTGTGAAAGTGGTAAATAGGCAAAATGAAAATAAATTAACAAAGAAAATTACAAACATTAGTGATGACATACATGTGCTTACATTGACCAAATTTACTATTTACTAAGGTAATTGGGGAATGGGCAAACACCTACTCATTGAATATCTAAGCTCCAGTGGGAGTGCTTTCTGTACCTCCAACCGGCTAGGGACTCTCCTGTGGCACCTGATTTGTCCAATCCCTTTGCTGAATGTCTACTTCTTCATCACTGAACCTCGGTGTAGAGCACCATCTAGGTGGGCATATTGCTCGATCTTTGGAACTATTCTGGTTCTCCATCCAGTCCAATGCTGTGCTCTCCTAGGTAAAAAGAGCCCTCTCAGTGTGGACATTTTTGAGCTTTGTGTCAAAGAACATCATATACTTTAAGTTCTTGTCTGTGCATTTCTTTTTCACTGTTTCGAAGGAGCAGAGACGTTTCTGTGGTTGTTATGTGTAATATGGAAATACCATTAAACTTCTGCCCTCAATCTTTATATCTCCTTTCTGCCCACAGTCTACAATAATACATGTCTATCTCTATAGTTGCGCAAATGGAAGCTATTAGCTCTCGAGGGTGTCCCCAGTTGGGGTGGGGGGAGCTGGCAAAAAAGAGTGTCAGCCCCTTAGGTTTGAGCGTTTTTGTGAACCTGTCTTCCAGACACAATTCCAGACACTCCTCCTCCATCTTTTGGAGGCCCACTAGTCTCATGTTGTTGCGGCATGATCTTACTTCTGCATCTTCAGCTCTATTTTCTAGTATTTGTATTCAATGTAGAAGGTAGTCATCTTTTGTCTGTGGTGTGGTCACCTTACTTTCGTTATCCACAGCTTGTTTTTTTTAGCTTGGGACACCCTCTCTGTAATGGCTCACATGTCTTTCCTTACCAGTTTCAGATCTACTGCGACAATGTCTACTTTGAATTCCAGTGATGTTCTATTTTCCTTGATGGCCCCAAAGACATCTGCTTTCTTTGTTCGAAGTTATCTTGTGGCATTCATTTCTGGCTGTCATCTGCAAGTGTTGGTTTGGACTGCGGTTGACTTCCCAGCTTTATCTTTCAACATGATGAGCACTTTAATTGTAGCCACAGTTTTACTTGTTTCAGTCGACATCTTAAATTTACTGGGCACATTATGTTATCTTAGGGCACACTTTACATTGAGATTGTGCTCTATACTTAGTGTTGCTGTCATTATGCCCCAACTTGTTAAGCAACCTTTTCTACCACACATACTTCACCTGAGTGAACACAGGTCCTACTCAAATGATTCGGCAGGGACTGCTAGTAGCGATTGTTGTTCCTCAGTGTCTGACTTTGCGGTATGCCTTCTGGCACTACATGGTGCTTGTGTGCTGTTCAATCCCTCTGTTGTTCTCCACTTTGCTCATATGCCATAAATGCAGGGATCCTTGAGAAGCATCCACATTTACCTCTGGTGCTGGGGCACCGCCATTACATTGATCTCTTTCCTCTTGTCAGGGCCCCTGTTTTGGGGGGTATCACCACACGTAAGTGTGCTGGGACGCAGGAGCTTCTTCCACAGCTCCTGATGCCCCTCTGTGCAGAATCCGAGTCCCTGGTGTCCCCTCCAGAGCCAGCAGGCCTCTCATCTTACTTTGAAGTTACCGTGCAAAATTTCCTTATGCCTCGATTCTGCAGTGGCAGCCACACAAGGTTGGTTATTCAGCAGTGCATTGGTTGATGATCCCTTAAGGCCCGGGTGCCATTTTGTTCAATCTGCTTCTGCATGGGGGGGGGGCTTGTTCCCACAGTTGATTTTCAGCACATATGTAGCACGGTGAGTTTCAAAATTGCAAAAGAGCCTGCAGCAGTAATGAGTTCTTTAATGATAGATGTCTCCTGGATAATTAGCCATGATGAAGGGAGCCACAGTCATACTCTTTTTCACAACATTGTGGCTTGACCATTGCCCATTGTTATCACCTTTTTACCCTAAAGTTGTTTTCATATACAGAGGCCTCCTAACCTAAGCTCATAAGTCCAAGTGCCACTGCACCTGCTGCACTATTGACAGCTACACCCCTGCTAAAGACATGCAAAGTTTTTATTAGGAAGGCAATGTTTCACCTATCTTGCTATTATTGGTGTGCCCTGCAGTCCACAGAGTTTCCTATCATGCAAATGGGCAATATTTCAGTATGAATGTTAGTTGACACTGAAACAAGATAACTTTAAAATCATTTTCCAGGCAACCTTGGCACTGTATATATTGTCTTCAACATCTTAAAAGGGGAGCTTTTTAACGTGAAAACCTACATACAGAACACTTTGAGAAACAAAAATAATTATAGTATTGTGTTGTACCAGTATTTATGAAGCGCTTTCCATATTTCATGCGAGGCCTAAAGCGCTTCTCTATTGCTAAGTCAGTAGCTACTCATTATGCACAATTTATATATCGCTTCATGGCCATGACCATGTCTCTGAAGCTCTCTCATTTTTATCTATTTCTAGAGCTCCCTTCAGGTACGTGAGTCAAAGCGTGTTGCTTCTAGATTGGCCTGTGTGGAGAAAAATTAGGTGTAGTAAGTGAGAACTGGGGGCAAGCTTGAGATGGTGTGTAGCCTGTCACTAGCGTGTGGGCATGCACGTTGCAAAGAATTTAAGAGATAGCTGCTGCCACACATGCATGTACTTTCTGTCTGTATATTAAAATTGTTATACAAAGAGATTAAACCCTAGATAATGCCTGTATAATCCACCTGCCCACAGTAGTGGGAACGAATGATGAGTCTTCCAAAGGTTTTCTGGTTTGCTTGCACTATTGCCTTAAACCACCATTCCTTGGTATAAACGATCATGGTTTTTGTTGATCAATTTCACAGAGAGATCATATGAAGCTTTGTAGACATTGGGTCATCTTTTGACTAGTTTTTTTTATCTCTTGCCTGAAAATCTATGTGGTTGCTGAGCATCCTTATTTTCTTTGGCAGTGTGCTCCATAATTTGCAGGTTTATAGCAAGAAGCATCTTCCGACAGTAAGGAGGGATGATTATTAGTGATCCCACTCTTGATCTGAGCTTTCTCTTTTTGGTGTATAGTTTGTGTTGGAGAAAAACAAGTCTAGTGCTCCCGATTGCCCTGTAGGCAATGCAGAGCACTATGATGGATATCTTTCTTACAGCAGGTAGCCAGTGGAAGGATTTTAAGGCAGTAGTGAATCAGTTATGTCTGTTCAGGCATAAAACTTGTTCAGCAACACTTTGTAACCCCTATGTAGAGTGCATTGCAATAGTCTGGGTACTAGGGCAGTTGAGGCATAGATCATATTGGGATAGCCTCGATATGGGAAAATCCTTCATCATGTTCTCATGAAGATGAAGGCACATTTGGTCAGATTTTTCACCTATCTTACGAGTGAGCTTGGAGTACATGACCATCCCCAGATACTGGTAGGAGAAGATCCAGTATCTTTAATACCGACTCTTGTTGCATCATATGTTTTCCATGTTCCACTGGTTAAGATTTTAGCATTCTATGGATTTAGTATCAGATGGTATTGTAATATCTATGTGTTGCCTGTTTGTCTGCATTTTATCCAACCAATTTCAAAAGGTCAGATTAAGAATATTCTGGGTGTCATCAATGTAATTGCGACAAGTGAGTTTAAAGGAGTTTATAACCTCAGGGTGCGGGGCACGTATGCATTGAATAAGAAAAGTGCAATCGTTGAGTTTTAGAGAACATCTACCCTTTAAGAGAATGACCTGATAGGTATGAAGTTAGAGGCACAATTTAAGTTCTGCCTATGAGATAGACCGAAACCATTTTAGAGCTGTAGGGTCAGATGTACAATCATTTTTTACGGTCGCAAAAGGCTATTTGGCCTTTTTGCGACGGCAAAAAAACCGGATGGGCAATATACTAACCCTATTTGGCGAGTCACTAACCAATTAGCGACTCACAAGCTAGGGTTAGCGACTCGCTATTAGGAAGGGGCGTGACAGGGGCATCCCTTCCTAATAGCGAGTCCATAACCCATGTATGAATGTTTTGCAACAGCAACTTGCCGTTTACCACTCTTCTCAGAAGGGTGGTAAAGCACTTGCAAATGGGAAGGGGTCCCCAGGTAACCCCTTCCCCTTTGGGAATGCATGCCCAAAATTTTTTTAAAGGGCAGGCAGTGATCCCAGGGACCACAACCTGCCCATAAAAAATGAAAGTGAAAAGTTTCATTTTTATTTTTTAAATGCATCCTGTTTTCCTTTAAGGAAAATGGGCTGCATTTAAAAAAACTGCTTTATTGGCAAAACAGTCCCACCATCCCTGGGAGGGCCAGCCATACCCATTGGGTCGAAAATTTGCGACAGCCTCATTAATATTCATGAGGCATGTAATTTGCGACCCCATTGGGAATCACAAACCATGTATCAGACACTGCTGTACATAGCAATTTGCGACTCGCAATTTGTCGCAATTTGCGAGATGCAAAATGCTATGGTCGTACATCTGGCCCGTAGTCTGTATTCCGGTATCCTATAGTCCTTTGAGTAAGAGTTGAGGGGCAACAGTCTCGAAAGCTGTGGAGACATCTGCTGAACTGAGTGTGGCCTCTGCATTAGTCTTTCTGTGTTCTAGAGGTCAAATATAAGTGGGAATTATGGGCTCTTTGAAAGAGAATACCTCACTCCCACCTAGTAACCACCCTATGATTCAAGAAAGAGCCTTAAGCAAACCTAAATCATTCTGACCACATGTTCATCAGTTATTTGGTTGATATGTTGGTAGAGAACCTTGTAAACCCTTTAAATGATCAGCTTTGCTCTCATTTTCTTAATTCATCCATTCCAGTTTGATAGCATTTTTGATGTACTACTTTGTTTGATAAAAGTTGAGTTTCAATTAGCGACTAAACAGTTCTGGCCTTTATATTTTTGCAGTCAGAGTTGATAGAAAACACTCTTCAGTGCTATGCTATGCAGCATTCCCCCAAGAGATTATCTCCAGTTCCTAGGAGACCCTCCATGGAGATGGCATCAGTACTGCAGACAAGTCATTCATCGCACATGCCTCTTTCTTTAGTAGACAGGTAATGTATTATTCAACTGTTTCCTTGATGGGTGTGCAATGTAATCTATCTCTGAGTTTAAAAAAATATCTCCAGACCTTTAAAATCATCAGATTTGTGTTCTATATTCATGCCAAAGTTTCAGTGGGCCCCATTGCGAGGCTGCTGGTTATTGGAGGGGATAATACTGGACCAGCAGTTACCAATGTTGGCTGGTTCCTCTGACCCAGTTACTGGCCATGAAGAATTTTAAAACCCAGAATGTGAAATAAGATACGGGATCCAGAATTTCCATGTCCAGTACCACATGTGATTCCGAGTCCCATTACTGTACATATTTTTGATCTGCTTTCAGCAGAGGGTAAACATTAGGGGTGTGCAACATGTAAGTACAACAAGTTTTGGCAAAATTATGCAAAATTCAAAAACTGGAATTTGGTGCTGTGTTTTAGGTCAAAGGGTATTCTCTTAAGAGGCCCGCATAACAAAGATGTCATCCAGACAGAGTAAAGATACCTGCAGTTATACATTCAACTTTTAAAAATAAGGACCGATAAAAATAGAATTGCTCTTTTCTCGAGTTTATCTTTTGCAACAACAATATGTATCTGGATTCAGTCTCTAGTAGCCTCTTCCTCATTGTAAAATATTAGTGCATAATATTAAAATAAGACACTGATATAGTGCTTGACATTGTAGTTTTAATTATAGGATATTTGTAATCACAAATAAATCCCTCTTCAGAGCTGGAATTCTTGCTGTAACATTGAAATAATGGATTTTCACCATTCTATTAATGAAATATGATAATTTTCTTCTTAATTCTATTGGTCTTCCATGTCCCTCCTCTTTCTTTGTGGCACTTTTCTGGCTAGAGAGTGACCTCCAACTCCGCTGAAGAAGAGAAATAGGAGGAGGTCGAACAAAGGAGACATATAGGTACAGAAAATGGTGTGGATATAGAAGTCAAGAACAGGGGAAAATAAGCTAGAGATGAGGTGGAGAGATATATAGGTAGAAAGAGGAAGAAGTAGGTAGAGAAAGAGAAAGATGTAAGGTTGTAGAGTGTGGTAGAATGGAGCTAGACATTGGGAAAAGAAAATGTACAGAGAGTGGGAAGGGTGGGATACATATGGTGCGAGATAGAGAGGAAACTATGGTAGAAAGAGGTAAATTAGAAAGAGGTAGAGGAACAGAAATGTTGTTATAGAGTAGAGAAATCTGGGAGATTAAGTAGTGCGAGAAGTAGAGAGAGGTATAAGATAGCGAGTGGTCAGGTAGAGAGGGACACAAAATGAGAAGATAATTGAAAGACAGTTCAGAAAACAAGAGTTGTGACGCCAAGAAAAAAAGTTGAGAGGGTAAGAGGGGTGAAGAGTAGAAGAAGAGATGAGGGTAGAGAGAAAAGAAGATCAGGTTGATGGACCGAGGTGTGGTAGAGAAAAAAGAGAAGTGAACTTGATGCATCGGCAGAAGGAGAGAGTGTGCTGTAGAGAGAATTGTTTGGTAGAAAGAGATAGAGACAGAAAAGTGAGGTACAGATGTGTATAAAGAGCAAGTGGTAAAGAGATGTGAGTTAGAGAGGGTACGTGAAACATAAAAGAGGTGCAGAGAGAGAGAAAGGGAAGGTACTGACTGACTGAAAAAGGAAGCAGAGAAAGAGCAGTTGCAAGAAGGGAGTAAGGAGGCAAAAAAATGCCAGGCACTGAGAACAAAGGTAGAAAGAGTGAGGGGACATGGTGAAGTGAGGTAGTGAATAAATACTGAGGTATAATAAGAGGTTAAGTAGTGTGAGGGGATAGAGAGAGATGAGGTAGTAAGAGAGAGGTAATACAGAGAGAAATGAAGTAGAAGGAGAGTTGAGATAGAGAAAAGGGAGGTAGAGAAAGAACTGAGAGGGAGGTTAAGTATAGAGATCTGGAGAGAGGAAGAAGTGAGGAAAAGCAAGAGATGAGTTTGGGAGGTGAAGTATATGGAGCAGAGTTACAGGTAGGTGAGATTAAAAGAGCACATTGAGATGAGGTAGAGAGGGCTGAGAGATGGAGAGTGGCAGTGGATAGATGTCAGTGTTTAAGGATAATATTGTAATTCGCCAAAAGCAATATCACCAAATTTTCTATATGCCCACCTGTTCCAACTAAGGTACTAAATAATAATGCTGGTTAGGCCCCAAAGGAAAGAGCATGAAGAAAAAAGATTTCAGAGACACTTGGTAGAAATTGTGCCACAAGCAACATAGGGTAGTCTTAGAACAACTGCTTCAAGAGAGAGAGAGAGACAAAGAAACAGACCTTGTAAATCAACAAACATGAATATATCACATCAATGGCATTTATAACATACCTCTCGCTTGATGAGGATATACTCTGACTAGCCACAAACCTACCAGATGCCAGGTCTGGAGTCGAATGGTAGAGCATCAGCTGATGCTGAAATGGAGTGAGGTAGCACGCTGTTTCAGCAGAATGAGAGGTTGCAGCAGGGCTGATACAAAATGTTATGGAAAATCTGCAGAGATGGAGAATCGAGTAATACTTCTGGATATAGGGCACACAGAGGTAAGAGAGTAAAAGATCATAGCAAACACAAAAGGTAAACATAAAACAATGGATAGAGACAGGCATTCGGAGGTCAAGCAGGGGTGGGGAACCAAACAAGATAAGAATAATGTACAGTGACAGATCACAACAGTAGAATGACGAACTGACAGTAGCAAAGTAAGCCAAAAATAAGCTGGAAATGTTGCCAGGCACCAACCCAGTGCCTGCACTTTCCTTTTATCGTGAGTTACCCATAATGACCCAGAAGTGCAGTAAACAACCTGAAAGTGAGCACTAGCATAGCTTGCACGTTCCTTAACTCCATCCTTGTCAAGCCTGGCCTCTTCTGAACTGAAAGGAGGATCTTAACCATGTATGCCAGAGTAACAGGACTATGCTGGTGCTAACTTTCCTGATTTTCCTGATAGTAACCCCTCCCCACCTGAAGAACCCCTTTCACTGGATTTTAAACGGGTACCTATTTTCTTTGGATTTAGACACCATTCGAGAAGCATGCATAGAGTATGTGGTCTCCATGGTGCTGGAGCTTATTAAAATGAAAAATGGAAACAAGAATAGCTTCCACCTTATATTGCTGTTAGCTGTCAACCAATATGCAAGGTGATGGTGCTTCTAACGTAGTGATTCCAGGTTTGATTCAAGACATACAGAATATGGATAGCATTTTCCACCTTTTAGGTAATTCAAGCTGCACCACAGATTATCATACTAATCTAAAAATAGACAAGTGACCTATAATCCTAGGATCAAACTTGACTGTGGCAGATGTAGATATTTCAAAGACAGATCTACTTTGCCTCCAACCTTGTGTTATGGAGCAGGTCTACAATGACTATCAGCCTGTCTGTTATATTTGACTTTGTCCTAAGCGGATGCAGCTAGACCATATTTCTAACTTCTATGATGTGCCTAAAGAGACATGTGACTTATTGAAATTTAGTAGGAAAAATACATGTGGAAGAGGTGCAGGAATATGTACCAAAAGAACACTAGAAGGGAGAGGTTCCCACAAATGATTGCTAAGAGTTGTAGACAGATTCTGCTGTGGAAATACAGTTGCTCCACTCATTCTGATCCACCATTTGAAGGCACCAGAGATACTGTTCCATGGTTTGACCCATCAATGATACCGGGTAGATGTAAAATGCTTAACACCTATGACTTTCATCATTTTCTTTCCAAAAATTGGCAATAAATTGAGCTCCTTTGTCAGTGATAATGACATCAGTCAGTCCATGAAGATGTACTCCAAGAATATTTGAGCTAATTCCATTTCCTTTGGCAAACCTCTCAGAGTCACAATCTTTGAGTAGATTAATTCAACACCAGCAACAACATAGTAAACCCTTGTGATAATGGTAAAAATGTTGCAATACTCCTGTAGGGTTATCTGTCTGGTTTTCCCTGAAGGCAAACTGAACAATGTATGATATAATCCTTGACAGATATGGACATATTGGGCCTCCAAAAGTGTCTTTGTAGTAACTCTTGCATCTTTCAATGACCAGGATGTCCTACAATAGGAGAATTGTAGCATCACTTCATGACCTAAAATTGTGATCCCTGATGAGGCAAATAAAAGGCATCTTCCCAGTATTGGAGTGTTCCCACTTTTCTTCAATCTTGTGAATCTTTCTGCAGCCATTACTTACTGTTCATCTGCCATTGTTGGAAACAGCCTTGGTTCATAAATTGATTTACAATTTCTCTTTCTTCAGTGATAACTGATATGTTATGAGCAGGAACTAAGTCTTCTCTTTCTTAACCATTTGAGGACAATGTATTGGACTTGCTTTGTCTATCTTCTTGTCTATGGTGATTTTATGTTGAAATTGGGAGAATAACAAGGCCCATTTCTCTTGCCTCATATTGAAGGACTTCATAGAACTTGTTCAGCCTGTCAGTCTTCGTGTGGTCTTCCCCCAAACATTTTGCATTACTCCTCCTGTTTTTGCTGAATTTATTTTTGTTGAGTTTAGGACTCTGCACATGGTGAAATTGGCATGCACAGAACTGGCACTTTTAATTTACTTGTAAAGTGGTACTAAATGTACCCAGGGCCTGTAAATTATATGCTATCAGTGGGCCAGAAGCTCATTGTTTCGTCCACTTAAGTAGCCATTTACACGTGTCTCAGGGCTGCCATTGCAGCCTGTGTGTGCAGATTTAAACTGCCATTTCAGCATGGCAAAATAAACCTTTAGCTTGGCCAGAACTTTCCTTTTTAATACAAATAGGTCACCCCAATGGTAGGTTCTAACCAGCCTATAGGGCAGGGTGCAATATATTTAAAAAGTTGGACATGTACTTTAAACTTTAACATGTCCTGGTGGTTAAAAATACTTAAATTCATTTTTTACTATGGCAAACTCTCATAGAATAGCATTGGGTTACATTATTACATTTAATAAGTGATAACTTTCAATTGGGAGCAGGTAGTGTAAGAAATTGGGTTAATGATTCGGGGGGTGAAATCCTACTTAAGCAGAAACCACAATCCTTGTCAGGGTGAAGTCACAAGCAAAGCCTAAATTGACCTGTGCAGACCTTAGGGGTGATTTGGGCTCCAGTGGCCTTACCTGTTTGGAGGGACGCCATAACATTCCACCATACAAGCCAGGAGGCGAGCCTGCGATGTACTGCACAAGGGTGGCAGGTCCAGTCACACGCTGGAAAGCACTCCCTGCTTTCCATCTGCGCATGTCCAGCCAAGGCTGTGCTGGGCCCACTCTCTTTCGCTTCGGAATTATCTTTTCTCCTTTTAGTAAATGCCATTTGTTATTAATATGGAAACACACAAGGCTGGTGGGGTTTCAGCGGGCACGGCCCACATCCCCAGCTCCACCACAACCATTGATAGTATGTTTAAAAGGGCCATGGGGATAATCTCGAAGCAATTCACCTTGACAGAGCATAGAATTTTACTTGATCGTGGCCCGACGATATGGTCTGCTTGGGAAATCCTTCCCCGAGCAATGCTGCATAGAGTTCTGACCCATAGATCCCACCTGCTTATCATGGCATGGCTTTCAACAGAATGGAAGGCTACCAGTCCCTCAGAGCCCCATTAGCATTTTATCGTAACACGAGCCTGTGGTTAAAAGGAAAAAGGTTGTTACAAAGTCACTTGTAGGGGCCAGAAGAATTAATGCCATATGACATGGCCAACTATACTCATGGTGTCTTAACCAGTCACATACTCAATCGACGCAGACAATGTTCTGTGTTAATACAGCTTCATTTAACAAAGACACTCTGTGTGAAAGATCATGCTCTCCTTTAGAGGACAAGCTAAAGCCTTTTAAGGCCCAGTTAAGTCACATCGAAAGCACCATGATCGACATTAGTCAAAAATGAACCATTCTTGAGAATGCCAGGCCTGCATCAATAGCCTTGACTAATTCAATGGCAAATAATAGGGCGTTTCCCCCAAAAAGGGAGAGATCAATGGCTCAATCCTTCTCAGCAATGCGGCGAGAATCTGGAACTCGCTTCCGCCCCAGCTCCGCACCACCACCTCTACCCAGACCTTCAAATCTGACCTTAAATCTCTTCTCTTCCAAAGACATTTCCAGAACTAATACACGCCCTTTCGAGTCCTTCAAGGAAGTTCTTTTACTATTGTAAATTTGTATTCTATACCTAAGCAAGCGTCATCTCAGTGTGTTTTTGTGTTTTTGAGTGACTGCCATCTATTGCTGTATCATACTTCTTCTTGTATCTCATTTGCTTTTGTAACATGTACATTTGTAACATTTTCCTCATGTAATGTAACTGGTCCTATTGTGAAGCACTCTGACACCTTTGGGTAAAGTCCACGCTATATAGAAATGCATAAATAAGACAATCTCTTGTAAATAGTACCATTAAATCAACTGAAGGTGGCCATGAGAAACCAAGTGACACTAATAGACTGGACCCACCTGGGGCTTTGCCTACCCCCCCATGTGTGGGATTAATGAACAAGCATAAATCTGACACACTGGGGAATAGCACCAATGACATCAGACAATTTTGAACTCACTCTGTTGCTAGCAAAGTCCAATTGGATTTTCCTCCAGCATCCTGCAGCTATGTCTTGGTTCTGGCAGGAGTTCCTCCCCGTAAGGAATCCCAAACAGAAGCATGAACAGAGCTACGCAGTAAGATCACTGACTGGCTTATCAAGCAAAAATGTTTTAATAGCTTGAATCTCAATGAGATAATAATGGTGCACAGAGTACAGTGGGTGGGCTGCTCCAGGAAGGATACTGTTGGGGACTGCATTGTTGTGAATTTTTGCAGACCCCAAACTTTGAGAATTTGTTAAGATTTCAGAAGGTAATTGGTAAGATTGACACCAACATCTGTTCACTACCACTGGGCTATTTTTATAAACCTAATGTGTTGGGGAGGTCTCAGGTAAATTCTTAAAACACAATATTTCTAGCCTCCAGCTTACACTCAACAATTGGTTTTCCGCTTTAAATGACCTCGTGGGGCTAGATTGACTGATTCGTTTACTCATAGTCATTAAAGTAGCTATACCCTCGCTCCCTGTGAAACAGTCCCAATGTGTCACCACCACACCCTCTGGTAATGCCGCCTGTCCTGGAGATTTGGCCTTGAGAATTTTGAGCTGGAATGTGGCTGACCTTCAATCTAAAATTATGATACCTGAACGGTTAGCCTTTATAAGGCAAAATTATATTCTTGTGTTTTAGGAAACCTGGATTACACAGGAACTACTAATTGATGGGTACAAATGTCTTAGCTCCCCTGCAATTCCATCTTGGTCTGGGCGTGCTTCGGGTGGCCTAGCTACTTGGGTGAACATCTCGGCCAGGGGAAGCACTAAGTCGAATGTATTTAAGTAATGATAATTTCCAGGTTGAGATTCAAGCGAGATATGACTTTGTATTAAAATTTCTGTTCTAATAATTTAATTAATGTCCCGAATACCAAGTTTCTGATTTTATTTGATTATATTTCATCCTTCCACAATAAAGTTGCCACTAAATGTCTTTCAGCAGGGGTTGTTTGGCTGGAGATTTCATTGCTAGGCTTACTACTGATACTGATTTTATGCTTACCCCTACTTTAGTTGTAGAAACCATCTCAATCCTCCATTTTTTTGTTGAAACATTTTTTTTATTGGTTTCATAACAACAACTCAGTACAAGCCCCGTTACCTCCACCATCGAAAGGAGAACTTTACAGTTATCGTTGCTACCAAGTATCCAGGAGCATAATCATCCTTCCCAGGCGGACCCTCCCCTCCTCCCTCTCCCACCCCATGTCAGTGTGCCCCCCTCTGCCTTCCCCTCTCCTTATGTGCCCCTCCCCTACAATGAATCATGTATGGGTGCTCAACCGTCGCTAGGAAACCAAGGCTTTCCCACCTGCCTAACTACTTTTAATGCGTCCAGTGCTCACCACTGCTCCTCTCCTACTCCCCACTCATCGCGTCCTCCTGCCTATCAGATGTGCTCCCTGCTCCCCCCGCGTCAGACATCAGCCCCTGAAGTTCCACCACCAGCGCGTCCCACACTCGGGCCGTCGCTAGAGCCTTCTCGTCATCCCTCCGAAGGGCTAATTGCAACCGGAGCGTACCCTCCGCGCCTGCCCATCTCGCAAACGCTGCCCTCCACCGCCGGAAGCTAGGCCCCGCCCGGGATTTCCAGTGCATAGTCAGTTCCCTCTTGGCCATAATCAACCCTAAATCGTAGAACTTGCTGGTAACCTTCGTCCGGCGGGTGTGGGGAAACCAAAGCAACAAGCAGGCCCCCATTTCCGGAGAAATAGAGCGGTCTGTCACCTGGTTCAGGCAATCCATAACATCTGCCCAATAGTCACCCAACTGTGCGCAGGACCAAAACATGTGACGAAAATCAGCCCCCTCTCCCCCACACCGCGGGCACTGAGAGTGAGCACCCCCAAAATATTGCAATATCTTAACCGGCGTCAGATAAGCCCTGTGCAGCGTGAAAAACTGAACCAACTGAAACCGGGCATTACGCGTTCCCTTCCAGGCCCGCCGCACCAGCGTGGACCACGTAGTCTCGGGGATCGATTTCGCAAGGTCCGATTCCCACTTACCCCTCAACGCGGCAAGGGGCTGCAGGCCCTCCGTCGACAGTCTGCGATAGAGGCAAGTAATGGCCTTGGTCGTCCCCGCCGCCATCACTACATATTGGCAACCGGCGGCTCCGAGAGCCCCATAGTCCAATGTCTCTGGAGGCTCGCTACAAGGGCCGCGTGGAGTAAATAGTCCCCCCGCGGAAGCCCATAAGAGTCCTGCAAGTCCTGGAAGGGCACCAGCACCCCTTCTCTGAATAAATCGCCCACTACCTGCACGCCCAGCTCCTCCCAAACGGCTAGTCCAGACCAATCGCCCCCATGCGGGAGCGCCGTACACATTCCCAAGGGGATCTCCGGGGCATAGGGGTGAGTTATGGCGGCCCTCCTCTGGCACCTGTTCCAGCACAACCGGAGGGTACGCTCCTCCAGAGTAAGCTGGGCAAGGTCCAACCGCTGTTGAAGGACTATGAAGGCAAGCACATGCCGCGGAATTAACCTACCCTGCGGGCCTTCCGGGCCTCTATACTCCCTGGCCACCGCCTGCGTGAGCCATTGGAGTTGGGCTGCCAGGTAGTACCATTCAAAGTCTGGGACTGCCAGGCCCCCCTCCGCTCTCGGCCTCCGCAATGTTGTCAAAGCCACCCGCCGCCTTCCCGAGCCCCAAATGAAGCCCGTGGACAGTGCTCGAAGCCGCGCGAAAAACGATGCAGTTATCCATATGGGCAGGGTGCGAAAGAAGTAGAGGAGGCGTGGCAACGCCACCATCTTCAGCAGCGCTACTCTCCCGGCGCACGAAAGCGGGAGCGTGCTCCAGAAACCCATACTACCACGCAAGCCGCGAATGGCTCTGCCAACATTCCCCTCCAGCAAATCCGGCTGGGTGTGGTAAATACCAACCCCCAAATATCGCAGGCAGATCTCAATCCTCCATGCGCGCTTCCCGACTGACTCGTGTCATGCATGCCCCTGATAGCACCTGTGCCAGACACACCCGTGCCTAAGGCCGCCATGCGCGTATTGTCCTGGAACGTAAATGGCCTACTGGATCGTTTCAAGCGTATGGCGGTTCTCAAATACGCGCAGCGTGCTGAGATTGACGTGCTCCTTCTTCAAGAGACCCACCTGCTGGGTAATAAATGTCCCTTTCTCGCCCGCTACGGCTATGATAGGGTCTGGCACTCGGGCTTCGCCAGGGGCTCCCGGGGGGTGGCTATCCTGCTTAAACGATCCTTCCCCTTTGTACTGGTTCAGGTGCGTCTAGACCCCCAGGGTATGGTGGTTGCGGTCTGTGGCACTCTTGAGGGCCGACCGCTCACTCTGTTATCCCTCTATGCAGCGCCGTCCCTGTTGCAGACCGCTCTCTCCTACACCGCAGATCTACTCCCCAGACTTCCGGCGGGGTCGCTTGTCCTCGGGGGAGACTTTAATGCTGTCTACACACCCCATCTGGACTCGACGGGCCCGGTCTCCCTTACCAGAACCGCTCGCGCGAAGCAATTATCATGTTGGGCGGAGACCCAGGGCCTGTGTGACGTCTGGAGGGTTTGGCACCCGCGTGATCGCCAGTATACCCACAGTTCGGCGGCACACCATTCTCACGCCCGGATTGACCTAATCTTTGTCCCCTCTACCGAGTGTACAGGGGTTTGCGATGTCCGCATTCTTCCGAGGGGCCTCTCTGATCACTCGCCAGTGCTTCTCGCTCTCGGTCCGCCTCCCTTTTCTGCCCGTCCGACGTGGCGTTTGAACGCCTGGTTCCTTCACGATAAAGACTTTCGGAAAGTGGTGGAAAAGGAGAATAAGGAATACTACTCTCACAACGTAGGCTCCGTCTCTTCCTCGGCCGTCCTCTGGGAGGCCGGCAAGGCGACTATTAGAGGTGCTGCAAAGGGGAGTCTGCAACAGCAGCGTCGACAGCAACTCCAGCAGCTCACAGATTGTGAAGCGCAGGCCCTGGAGCTCGAGCGAGACCAGGATACGTTTGGAGACGCCACAAAGGCGCGATGGCTGGCCTTTCTCCGAGAGGAGATACTCCCGCACTCCCTGGAGGCGGCGAGGACTCTTTGGCGTTCCTCAGTGGCCCGGGTTTATGGATGGGGGGATAAGAATGGTACGCTTCTTCACCGGCTAGCTACCTACCCGCGTGCAAGCCGGGCTCTTCCTGCCATCACGGATTCCGCGGGCGAGTCCCGCACGGTTTCAGTGGCAGTAGCTCAAACCTTTGCAGATTACTATACCCAGCTATACCGGGCGCGGGCGCCAGGGATCTCCCTTGCGGAGTTGCTGAGTGAGAGTGGGGCGGCCCTTGGGCGGCTGGAGCGGGAGGCCTGCGAGAGCTTGGACCTGCCCATTACCCTGCAGGAGGTTGAAACGGCAATTGGCCACCGCGGCTTCTGGATCTCTTTACAGAGGTGGTGAAGAGAGGTTCATTCACGCGGGAAACAGATACTGCCACTATAGTCATCCTTCCGAAGACTCAACCCCCATCACAGTCCTGTTCAGATTATCGGCCGATATCTCTGATCAACACCGATCTTAAAATATATGCCACCATTCTGGCGCAACGCCTGCGCCCACTTCTTGTCTCGCTGGTCCACCCGGACCAATGCGGATTTATGCCGAACAGAGGAACCAGACACTGCCTGTGGCGCCTACACCTTGGCCTGGCCCACCGAGAGCGCCTCTCTCCTTATCTGGCC
Source organism: Triturus cristatus (assembly GCF_964204655.1). Lineage (NCBI taxonomy): Eukaryota > Metazoa > Chordata > Amphibia > Caudata > Salamandridae > Triturus > Triturus cristatus. Next base: position 55,626,628 of record NC_140588.1, read on the forward strand.
CTTCTACTGGTGGACTTTGAGAAGGCCTTTGATTCAGTGGGGTGGGAATACCTTGGAGAAACCTTGGAGCGAATGGGGTTCGGCTCCCAGTTTCGCGCCATGGTTCGAGTTCTGTACGCGGATCCACGGGCTCGGGTCCTGGTCAATGGGTCTTTGTCCCGCGCGTTTTCCATAGGACGGGGGACACGGCAGGGCTGCCCGCTCTCGCCCCTCCTTTTCGCCCTGGCGATGGAGCCCCTGGCTGTGCTAATCCGGTCGGATTCAGTTCTCCGGGGCTGGGATTGGCCGGGTATGGTCCCTGATAAAATTGCTTTATATGCGGACGATGTCCTTCTTTATCTCTCGGATCTGGCTGTATCGGGTCCTCGGGTGCGCCGGACTCTTCGCCGGTTCGGACAGGCATCTGGTCTCCGTCTGAACTCCGGGAAGTCGTATTGGTTCCTTTACACCCATCTAGGGAGTGTTTTGATTGGCAGTCTGACATTCCCATCCGGAGACTGTCCTTTAAATATCTGGGGATCTGGGTTACCCTTCTACCGGAACTCTGCTGGGCTCTTAACGTGGCCCCTGTGGTTAATAAGACCCGATCAGACTTGATAAAATGGCAGTCACTCCCGTTGAACCCGTTGGGAAGGATTGCTCTTTATAAGATGATGATCCTCCCTAGGTTCCTCTACATGCTACAGAACACGCCCTGCTCCTTCCCCCGCTCTTGGTTTCGGGACCTGGACAAGACCGCGACTAAATTTCTCTGGGGTGGCGGCAGGCCCCGGTTAGCTTTAGACCGCTGCCGGGTTCCTTCTTATGACGGCGGCCTGAGCATGACAAATCTTTACCTGTACGATCTCGCTACGCGGATGCGGGTGGTCCATGACTGGTTTTCAGGTGGATGGGACGATCCGGCTTATAGACTTGAGGTGCGACTCACTGGGTTCCCTTCTATTCAAAGCATGCTCTATGGGGCGACGATCTCTCGGTCGCTTCTGGAGGTCGTACGGGCTCCCCTTCTGGCGTGGCAGGCTGCCCTGCGGCACACCCGTTGGTCAAAGGTGCTAACCCTGGTTACACCGCTCTGGCATGGCACTTGGCTGCGGGAGGTATCGGGGCTCGAAGGATTCCGCAACTGGGACCTTCTGGGGATCTCCTGCCTGGGTCATGTCTGGCGGGGGAGCCATATGTGTTCCTTTCAGGAGCCGGTTTTCTTTACATCCCTTGCAATTCTATTGGTATCTCCAGCTGCGCCATGCGCTCCAATCTCACGTCTCTCTGGACTTCAGGCTCCCCGCCCAAAGCCAGCCTGAGTCTCAGGTGATGATGGGATGTCTTGGGAGGGGGGGCATATCCCGTATTTATCGGTCCCTGGTCAATAATACCCCGGTGGATTGGAACAGATTGAGGCAGCGGTGGGAGGCTTGGGTGGGTCCTCTGGACGAAAATGATTGGAGGGACGCCCTTATGGCACCCAGGACGATCACCATATGGGCTAGATTGCGGCTTATCCAGCTTTATTATCTCCACACTGCATACCTGACCCCGGAACGTCTGTTTCGAGCGGGCCTGTGCCAAGGGGCTTCATGCGCTCGGTGCGGGGTGGAGCCGGCAGATTTCTTTCATATGGTCTGGTCTTGCCCTCACCTGGGGAGCTTCTGGGCCGAGGTTGAAGCTGAATTGACCGAAGTCCTGGGATGGGAGGGTACCCATGACCCTCGGTTAGCGCTGATGGGAATAGCGGACGGGCTGGATGGTTCCCGTAATGAGAAATACTTCCTAACTACGGCTCTGGTGGTGGCTAAAAGGGATATCGCAGCCGCATGGAAACAGACTGACCCACCCGGGGGGGGCAAAATGGAGGAGAGGGGTGGACTGGTGCGCTGCACAGGAACGGACACTACGCTGCCCGGGGTTGCCCCAAAAAGTTTTGCAGAATATGAGGGAAATGGCTTGGGGGCTTAGTTTAGGGAAGGGAATATGTTGGGCGGGAACGGATGGAAGGGGGTGGGGGAGAAAGCTCATGCGACTGCTGATCAGGGATTCTGTGACAGGTCTTGTCGATGCCAAGTTCTTCAAATTGCTCTATGTCCTTTGTAATTTTGATGCCTATTTGAAAATAAATAAAAAGTTGTTTATCAAAAAAAAAAAGAATCCATCTCAATCAAATCAATGATTGGCACCGATACTAGAGGTTTTGCGTTGCTGAGTCACCTGACCTCCAAAAGATTTAATCAATTTAATGGACGTAGCTGGTGGCATCAATCATACAATACATACTTATAGGGGCAGAGGCTCTTCTTCCATAATAGATTATTTTTTCCTTTCATTTACCCATAAGTCGTTCTGACGAAAGGGATCAGCAATCAATCGTTCTTTGATCACCCCTTACCACTCGAATAGAATCCTTCGCTCAGCGGACATGTTGCTCACCACAGTGCCAATAACAAGAAAAGGCGAGAAGCGGCGGACGCTCTTTTTCTTACAATGCGGCTAGGCTGTGGAATGCCCTTCCACCCCAAATACGTCAGGAATCTAATCATATGTCTTTCCGAAAATTACAAAAAATGTAGCTTTTCAAAGTCACTAGTTAGTAAAGGCGCTCTCTCAGTCTGTGTCCGCAAACAGCGCTGGGATGCCTTAGGGTAGCTACGCACTTTATAAATGTTTCTTTCATTTCATTAATTCATCCTGACTGACCTAGTATTACAAGGGAACATACTTCCCTCTACTTAGAGGGACCATAACCTCATCGAAGTGGTAATTGCCTTGACCCCCAATCTTAAATTTAGGGTGCAGTGTGGAACTAGCAACTTGCATGTAACTGCTGATGGATTACGACTAAGGTGGAGACCTGGTGAGCCTGCCCAACTATTCCACACTGTGATTACTGAGAACCTAAATTTGGTTGAGATCTTTTTGACAGACAATGACTCAGAACACGAAGTGGTCAGACTTTCACCCTACTTTGACAAAACGCGCAAGCAATCAAAATGGGAAAAAAAATAGACAGCGGAAAGATCCAAAAATTGAGAAAAGACTACAAGGTGGAATGCAGAGTGGAAAAAAGAAAATACAGAGAAAAGTTATGGGAAGACCTGCTGTGGGAAAGCAAACTACCAAATAGTAAAGAATTTTGGGGTTTAATCAACAAATTAATGAAAGGACACGGAAAGCAAAACACAATCGGAATAAGCGAAAACACTTGGCTAGAACACATTGATAAATTGTATAACCCCAAATTAGGATTAGAAAAGGTGGATGCAGTAAGGTCACCGAACGTAAAGGAAAAAGAACCTTACTCCGAGGTAACCAGCACTAATATTGAAAGTGGAAAAAATCAGTTTAGCTGGGAAGTAGATGACCAAACTCTAACAACTGTTAAACGCATAAAAACACTGATAAACAATTTGAAAGCGGAAGGAGCAGCAGGCCCAAACGGGCTACCAAATGCCCTGTTCAAACGAGACCCGGAAGTCTGGGCAAAATATCTAACACCTCTTTTTAATCATGTGTTCCGTGACAACAAGATCCCACAATCCTGGAGCGGTAATCTGTTCCACCCAATTTACAAGAGCGGCATCAGAACAGAACCCGGGAACTACAGGTTGATCGCCCTGATCGACGTAGAGGCCAAACTCTATGCTTCATGCATCTTGGAACATCTACAAGAGTGGACAGAGGAAAACAACATCATCCCAAAATTTCAAACAGGCTTCAGACGGGGAATGGGCACCATTACAAATCTAACAGCCTTGACAATTCTTACAGAAAAAGCTGAAAGGAAAAGGAGAGTATTAGTGGCTTGCTATATAGACCTAAAAGCGTCTTTCGATAGAGTGCCGCGGGACCGCTTGTGGAAGAAACTGAAAGCATGGGGACTGCCACAGCCACTGATAAACGCAATACAAGCACTATACAGCGAAACATGGGCTACAGTAAAACTAGGGGATGGACAAAGAGTCTCTTCAAAAATAAACATAACAAACGGATTAAAACAGGGCTGCGTCCTTTCTCCATGCTTATTTAATTTATACCTAGCAGATTTGAACAGCCACTTAGAACAAATAAATGGACACCCACCAAATTTGGCAAATGAGCCGGTTCAATACTTACAGTATGCAGATGATATTGTCCTGGTAAGTCAAACTCCGATAGGGCGACAAAGGACTATAAACAAACTTATAGATTACATGGACGCCCAAGGTTTAGAATTGAATAAATCCAAAACCAAGGTGGTAAGATTAGCTGGCCCAAGACAAGGAAACTACAAATGGTACGCAAAGAACTCTCAAATAGAGGAAATAAGAGTTTATAAATAATTGGGCATCAAAATGGCAAGAAATCTGTCAATGGTGGAGCAGACAAAGGAGATCACAGCAAAAGCTCAATCCTTAATATTTGCCTACAAACTATACAAGAAACTGGAAAGCCCTTCACACGGGCATCTTTTAAAAATCATGGCAGCCCAATTGCTACCGACCCTGTCCTACGGTCTGGAAACCTGGCATGGTCAAGAAAGTAACATCTTAAATAAATTACTAACCAAGGTTTATCAAACGGTTTTCAACCTCTTTAAAGGCTCCTCGCCAGCACAAATCCGTTTGGAATTCGGACTACAGAACCAAGTATTCCAAAGGAAAGCAACCATGGTAAATCTATGCTGGAAACTCAGAGCAGCGGAATTGGGATCTTTGAACAACTTATGCTGGTTGGAAATAAAACAACAACTAGAGCAAAGAATCCCAAATTCGTGGGGGGACCAACTGAGGATAGCCCTGGAAGAATTAGAGCTCGATGGGCTTTGGAACAGCAAGTTGGAAAAGGCCACATTTAAAAAAGCTTGCCATAACAAAGCAAAAGCATTATCCTTCGTGGAGGACAAGAGGGGATTATTAAGACGCCGCCACGCATGGGTGATAATAAATTCTTACACACGGCTAAGACCACAACCCTACCTAGCAGCTCATTTCCGATTGTCCTTAAAAAGGAGGTTTATGGCATACAGATTTGGAGATCATTGTTCATTAGACTTGGCGCCCTCCTGGAAAAATAAGGATCAAACAAAGGCATGCCGTTTATGCGGTTATCATACTGAATCTCTGAGCCATTTACTGTGTGTCTGTGAAACAGTAAAACTAGAAAGAAGGAAGATGCTGAGAACAGTCTTTAATGATTTAAATATCCGCACCTGCAGACAGGCGGCGACAAGTTGGATGGGTGCCGCATCAAACATTTTAATATGCAGGGGGATAAAATTTATGATAGCGGTAGAAAGCTTACTTACAATAGTGGGCAAAGTCTGAAGGCTTGGTGCCACAAAGGAACTAAGTCGAATTTTATGAACTGAAAATGTTTTTTTTATTTTTTCAATATGAAATGTTTTTTATATGGTTTGTGAAAACCAAATAAAGTTACTTTTTGACTGACTGACTGACTACTTTGAATATTAGGAATATGTTATTGTGCCCACTGGGTATGCCTGTTACCAAGTCTAGGTGGCTTAACCACGAATGCTCTGCGGCAAATCACCAATTGCATAAGGCACTCAAAGCCACCTCCAGGGGTCCGTTGGAAGTGGCAACTCACCGTAAAGAGTATAAAGAGGTTACCTCTTGGAGAAAGAGGGAAGTGTTGCAACTACAATGGGATACACTAGTGCTGACAGCAACAATTAGAAATAGACATTTATTTTGGAGGACAGTGTGTGACATGAGGCATTTGAGTAAATGTAGCTACTCCAATAATTTGCCACTTCGCCAACGATGCTTGGGAAGCACATTTTACCAACATTTATGCTGGCACCCAAGCTCAGAGTAGCCTCCATCATGGAGCACATCCATGGGGAATTCCAAGTACCCATGAGTGAGTTGGAAGGCGCCATCAGTTAGAGTAAAGATGGCAAGTCCCCTGGCCCAGATGTTGTCGCAATCGAAATTATCCAGCATAGCCCCCAGTACAGGGCACCCTATTTGGTGAATGGTTTTAGTTGTTTGACTCATTCCCTGCTACCTAGCACCTGGACCACCTCTATAATTGTGTCAATCTTCAAAAAGGAGAATCGATCGCAGCTGAGCTGCTACTGACTCATCTCTCTGATTTGATGCCAAAGTAAAAATTCAAAGGAGAGTCCTTTATAATAGAATAGGAGAATGGGCTGGGGAAAAGTCTATCCTGTATCCATGCCAATACAGTTTGAGGAATCAAGTTGGAACGATTGAACAATGTTTGTATATGTCTCTAATCATTGGAAAATACATGTGAGAAGTTGGCCTGGTATATGATGTTCACTAGTTAAAGTGACCACCTTGTACCATGCCAAGCAACCCTTATGGTGTGGTTGTAAGTCAACCTTTTTGGACTAGCTGCCCTAGTGGTAGCGTAGGCTAAGCAGTCTTTGAGGCTAAACTCGTTAAAGCGTGTTAAGCAGGCTGTTTTACCATATGTAACCCCCCTTTATACCAATGAAAGGACACCACACAGATATGTATTCAAAATATATATGTATTTATTACTCAAAGTATCCCCTAGACTCTTTATGAGCACAGGAGCACCAATCGTTAAACAAGAAAGTATCACAATATACAGAAGTTGCACTTTATATGGATAGGCCCTGGTGGCCGCTCAAACCATATACTAAAATAGTGGTATAAGTACCACGACTAGGAAAGGGAAAAGGCCTAGGGCCTCTAGAATCGCTGGGCCTACAAGGAGCTAACGTTAGTTAGTGACCAGGAGGTCCACGGGTCGCGTGTGCAGTGAGGAAAGTTACACGCGGGCTCCCATAGGTCTTCAATGGGTGCGTAAAAGTTCAAAAGTTACTGCTAAAAGGGTCTTCTGGTTGAACTACGAAATCAAGACTTCAGATCTAAACATTAGAGATGTCACTCTACACTTGTGCACCGGAGTGCCAGCTTTACCTCACCCACAGGAAGCGGGTGCATAGGTCTCGAAGTGCGTCGGGTTTCGTCTATCTGTTCAATGGAGCCTGGTGACAAAGATGCTGCAGGCGGCCGGTCCAGAAGAGATGCGGTGGATCCAAGGGTGGATCGGAGTTGTAGAAGACCTGTAAGCAGAGGGGACAGTGTTCACAGTCACTAGCCAGTGACCGGCGTGGCACTAGGTAGGTACCAGGCGATGTCGGGTGCAAACAGGTGAAGAGGTGTAGCTTGTCTCCGCAGCCACGTGGTCCCTGAAGGTTGACGACGTCCAGGAGTCGGTTCACGAGCTGTCCAACGCAGGCTCTCGCTGTCGGCGGTGTCGGCGACTCGAAGGAAGCAAACAAGCCTTGGCAAAAGCAGGAGTTGCAGGAAATGAAGAAAGCTGATGGTTCTGACCAGCAAGGTCAGAGGGGCTGCTCCTTTGGAGGGCAGCAGGGGCCAGTCTGGGGCAACCAGACCAGTGTCGTAGTTTTCAAGATAGTTTGCCAAAATGGCCACTAGCCAACGGGCCAGGGACCGGGCAGGTGCGTCGAGTTGCAAAGTGCAGAGGGGCCCCACGCAGATCGTGGAGATGCTGGAGGGCTCACCTTTGGTGCAGAGGCTGCTCGGGTGTTGGGCTTCTCAGGACCCAAAGCACAACTCGGAGGGAGCCTCTGTTGTCGCGCTTGCAGCTTGTCGAGTGTCTTCCAAGATGGCTGGCTCCACGTGTCTCGGTGCCTCCACGGGTTCCTTCTTTGCAGGGACTGTGGATCGGGCTGTGAGAGGTCTGGAGGTCCAGTTCTTGTCGGTCTCTAGGCTCGGGCTCCGGCAGGAGGCGGCGGCAGAGCAGACGTCGATTCGCTGGTTGGTGCTTGCGTTAGCAAGATGGTCACTCCCTGACCATAGGGGAGAATTCCTTCTGTCCTCTGTGCGGCAGAGCATCGAAGTTCTCGTCTTCTTCTTAGTGTTAAGTGGATTCCAGGATGTCTGAAGTCTTAGGACACAGCTCCTACCTTTAAGCGGATTCTGGGGGCCGGACTACCTTCTAGGTCCCTCCCTAAGGGTGGGACCAGGAAGGGGGGTGGTTACACCCCCAAACCTTTGTCCAGCTCGCCCCAGGTCCGGGGCTGGTGTGCCCCAGGACCGGTTTGAACTGGCATATGCGCCGAGGCTCCTTGTGAGCCTCAGGCATGTCTGATTCTATTCAAGCCCTACCTGACCAATACACAAAATCCTGTCTGGGGTGGTGCTCGCACCTCCCCTGGCAGGAAATCCTTTGTCCACGTCTCCCAAGCTGGAAGGACTCCCAGCAGCAGGAGGGCAGACTTGTGTCTGTGGTGGCAGCGTCCATTTTGTGGAGCTGAGGCTATGTCTGATTTTACCCGGGTTTCAGGTACTGTACATGTCGTGTCCCTCTAGAAGGGTGGAATGCTAACCCCGTCGCCAGAATTGGCGAGGGGTTAGTATTCCAATTCGTATTACACCTTACTCGACATGTTTTGATAAAGCCAAACCAAAGTTAGCATTTAACCGCGAGGTTCATAATGCACTTAAGAGTATATGGTATGGCGATATCTGGAAACGGTAGAAGGAAGTTGTTCCGACCACTGCAGACAGGCTCAGCTCATGCCAGAGCACCATCTCACATGGAACCAAGCACTCTGCCTTCAGGATTGTTAAGGCCTGCCATAGGAGTGACTTATAGGTTAACATGTGTCCCATTTAAGGTTAGGTATAGGTATACTACACCTAAGTAAGAGGTGGTTACACCAACTTACCCCAGCTGAGTGATCAGCCAGTTGTGTCAAATTGCTAGGCCAGGCCAGGGGTGGCACAATACATGCTTCAGCCCCTGGTAGGCCTTAGATACACCAATGCCCTGGGTACCTAGTGTACACTGGTACAGGGGCTCACAGGGTGATCCAATTCCAATTGGTTACGCACCTGGAGTGCATAGTGTCAATTTAGTAGAGAGAACAGCAGGCTGGGGGTCTGATTAGCAGGCCCACAGCCTCAATATGTCAAAAACCAGTGAAGCAAAAAGCAAACATTTGGGGTGACCATAGGATAGCAGACCCTACTCTCCTACAATACACCATTGCCAAACTATCCCCCCTGTTTTTCGTTGGAGTTTATGGATCTGACCTCAGTGTTTGACTGCGTTAATTGCTCAAAGCTGTGGTCAAATCTTCTCTCACAGGGCTTGGATGAAGCACTAGTGCACTTTCTCATGTATTTGCATCAGGACATGAGGGCCAGGGTTAGAATATCTACAGCTCGGGAGGTTTCTTATGGCATAGGTATTTTCATGGTATAAGACAAGGGTGTGTCTTGCCACCACTTTGATTTATTTCATAAATCTGTTTTTAACGAACATTACATCTGATGTCCCTATAATTTAAGGTCCCATACTACACTCCCTCCTGTGCGAGGATGATGCTGTCCAGATGGCGCGTACACCCAGAGGCCTGCACCTTTTAATTCATGGTTGTGTTGAGTTTATGGCCCCACTTGACCTACAACCCAATTTTATGAAATCTATGTCATGGCCTGCGGCTCTAAGAAATGTTGTATGCCCACCTTTCTAATAGATAAGATGATTTTAAATTGAACTAGCACTTTTTCATATTTGGGCCTAACATTTGCTGCCACAGGATTTTGGGCACCACATATTACGCATTGTAGGATAAAATTCACAAAGGCGATTGGTACTTTATTTAGTTTACCCCAGCCCAGAGGAGGGGAGTCCCTGCCACCCTCATTGCAATTCTATAAAGCACAATGTAAACCCATTGCAACGTATGGGGCTGAAATTTGGGGCATCCGCAAATGTAGTATTGTACAGACCGACGAGAATAGGTTTTGCAGAAAGGTTTTAATGACACCTATTTTTCCCTCTCATCTGATCTGTCGCAGCGAATTGGACATCCCTTACATAGAAGACTGCGTTAGAGCCCGATAACCCTTGCAACGTCTGTTGTTTGGGAAAAATAAGGAGGCAAGCCTTACCAGAGCTATTATTGAAGACTTCCTTAGCTGCAAAAAAAGCTTTGAGATCCCCTGGCTTGCCAGTGTGGAATATAGCCTGTGTTCGGTCCACTTATACAAGGTTTTTACGGACCAAGAGATGCACCCGGACATTACTTTTTAAGAAACAGTTACGGCAGGCCCTGTATGAATTAGCTGATATTGAAAGAATTCTAATTGAGAGGCAGAAGACGAGTGTGGTTGTCTATATGAATTCTGCACCTTCAGGTTAGATTGCGGGATATATCACCAGACCAACAGGGCGCTGGGAACGGAGCTTACTGTTCCACTACAGGGCAGGCAAACTGAAATATATGCTATGTTTCCCATTGGGTTTTAACTCCAATCTTGATTCCCTGCCATGCTCCAGCGATGGGAAGTCCGGTCAAACGATGCCGCATTTTACATTTTTCTGTGGATATTATGCTATGTAGACATAGTTTGCTTTATTTTTTTTAAAAGTGTTATATTAGTAATCTCAGAGAAGCTCTAAATATACTTTTCCAAATTATGAATGATGAAGTGACAATTGATTGAGGTGCATTCCTAAGGTAAGTGGTACGAGCTTGTAGATCTGCAAATCCTGAGTAGACTTGCTACTATGTTTGATGCATCAACTGTCTGTTATCTCTGTGAGAGATAGTATTTTAGCTGAATAGTTTTATGAACTGTTTTATTTCATATGTATTTTATTGCATGTATTTTTGCACTTTTGTGGATACTTTGGTATTCAAATAAAGTTTTTGAACTCAACCTGTGCTCAGCCTGCTGGTAGCATGCCAAAGAGCAGTCAAGCTTAATTCAGAGATAATGTGCAAAGTATTTGTGCAACACTTCAAACAGTAAATTAAAAACACACCACAAGAGGATCCCACACTAGTTTAGAAAAATAGAGTTATTCTTAATAAATAAACCAAAATGACAAAAATCCAATCAGCAAAACTGGAGGTATGCAGGTTTTAAAATTTCAGTGAAAATAGCACTGGAAATCACAAAAAAGCTGACTGTTGATATCTCGTTACTCCAGACTGGGACAAAGTCACAAGTTCAGCCAACCACGATGGAGCGCGGGCCAGCTACAGGGTCCAAGTTATGCCTGTTTTACAAGAGTACCTTAAATCCGGGTTTGTTGAGCGTTGCTAGCTTCCGTGCCGAGGATGCATTGTGCAGCTGAGGCAATGTGTTGGTTTTGAGATGATTCAGAGGTATGACAAGAGGTACCGTGTCATTGTCAAAGGTCCCGTCAAGGAGGGCTTGCAATGCGAAGTCTGGCGTCGAAGATTCATTGTGCAATGGAGGAGATAAATCAGTTCCAAGGAGCTGTGTGGCTGTGGTGCGAGAATCTTGTTGTCGTTGAGGCTGCCATCAATGAGAGATGCGTGGTACTGCATCGGGAAAGCTTCTCACAGGCAGCGGTTCAGATGCAGCTGTGGGATCAATGCAAAGTCTTTTGTATCCGAAGTACCCTCACAGCAGAGGCGATGCATCGGTTTCAAAGGTGATGTGTTGAACAGCAAAGGTGATGCGCCGGTTCTGCTGGAGATACGCCGTGGAGAAGATGTATCAGTTCTGCTGGAACCACAGATGGGCTGGCAGAGCACCTTCATGGGGTGGCACCACTTTGCAGGTTAGGACTCACAGGTGGCAGTGTTCAGGTGCCGGGTACAAGGTTGTTGGAGCCTTCTGTCTCTGAGGCTCTGGTCAGGAGGACAGCCAACTTGCCCTTTGAGCTACACTCAATCACTTGACCCATTAACAGGCTATAAGCACTAAATGGCTAAGACAGGAAAATGACAACTTTCTAAAAGTGGCAAAATTATAATTTAGAAATTCGACTTCACCATGAGAGAGGATTTTTCATTACATTCTAAAGATACCAAACATGAACTGGTCACCTGTTCCCATTTGGAAATTACAGCTTATTAAGTGTAATAAGGTAACTCCAATGCTATATTATGGGAGAGGTTGGCCTTGCAGTAGTGGAAAAATAATTTTCAGAGTTTTTCAATGCCAGGACTGGCATGTCCAGGGCCTACCCTAGGGGGACTTATATGTATTAAAAAGGAAGGTTTGGGCCTGGCTAAAGTTTATTTTGCCAGGTCAAACTGGCAGTTTAAAAACTGCACACACCGGCTGCAATGGCAGACTGAGATAAGATTAAAGGAGTTATTTATGTGGATGGCATAATCAGATAATAGTATGTAGCCCTCCCTTCCTCTTGGAACCGACAGAGACCAACTGTGTAGTGCCCCAGGGCTCTTCTCTCAGCCCCACACTCTTCAACATCTAAATGGCCTCCCTCGCAACCATCGTCAGGAACCACTGCTCAACATTATCACCTACAGCGACGACACCTAGTTAATCCTCTCCCTTACCAATGAACCCAACATTACCAGACAACTTCCTAGAAGGTATGAATGCCGTCACCACTGGATGAAGAACAGCTATCTGAAACTCAACTCAGAAAAGATAGAAGTCTTCATCTTTGGCACCAACCCCTCTGCATGGAGCGACCCCTGGTGCCCTCTAAAAATCCATCCACTAACCCCAACTGACAACACACAAAACGTCGGCATCATACTAGACTCATTGCTCACAATGAACAGCCAGAACAAGGCCATCTAATCGACCTGCTTTAACACCCTCCGCATGCTTCGAAATACTTTTCGATGGATTCCAACTGAAGCCAGAAAAATTGTCACGCATGCACTCCTCATCAGCTGACTGGACTACTGCAACGCTCTCTACACCGGAATCAACAAGAAACTCCTCTGCAAACTACAGACTGTCCAGAATGCCGCAGCCAGACTGATCCTTGACATCCCCCCTCGCAGACACATCACCCAACACCTCAGCGACCTCCACTGGATTCCAGTCGAAAGAAGAATAACCTTCAAACTCCACACCCACACATACAAGGCCCTTCACAACACCGGACCCTCATACCTGAACAGCCGCCTCTCCTTTCATGCACCCAAAAGACACCTCCAATGAGCCCATCTCTCTCTGGCCACCGTCACACGTATCAGCAAGAATAGAACGGGAGAAAAGTCCTTCTGCAACCTCACAGCCAAAGCCTGGAACACCCTCCCCCTCTACATTCGGCAATCTCACACACTGCCCCAGGTCAAGAAGGAACTCAATACCTGGCTTTTCCGATGACCCTATCACTCAATGGAGCCACCCCCTTTCTGCCCCAGTGACTTGAGACCCTCACAGGTGAGTAGTTGCGCTTTACCAACCCCATATTGATTGATTGATTGATTGATTGATTGTAGGGTCCTGCACCTTCTTCCTGTTTATTAAAATACCCAGCGTTTGTTGCGGGTGAACACTCCAATGGGGCTCTTGGACCCTTTTTATCCCAATCGCAGAGGATTTACAACCAGAATGGGGTGTCCTCCCTTATTTTAGATGAATCAAAAATCCCTTCTATTCATTATTTGACATGTGCTTATTTATTCCATGTAAGTAATTACATTTTCTAATAAAGATGAAAAAAGTGCTGTTTGTTGTACAGTGCAATCTTTATAGACAGCCGACAAGTATACTGGTTCGGTGGAGGGTTAGATTACGACAGGAAGAAATGGCGCTCAAGCAAGTCCGCAATGGAGTGTGAGATGTGAGCAAGAATTACGGTGCTCCCAGGTCAAGGGAAACAAACCCAAACAAAAACCCCTGCGAGTGTGTGGGTCTGGACCCACACTGAAAATTAGAACCAAGTCCTGTGTACACGTTTAGGGTATTGGTTTTAGTGTAAAAACCACTATTCAAAGTACTTTCTGTGCAGAAATTATGAAGGTCGACATCAGGAATATCTTTAAGATAACTTTTATATCACATTTCTTGATAAGTACAGAAAGAAAAACCAGGCGATTCGTGTTTCGTCACTGGGGAGTAATCCCGTGACTCTTCAGGGCTGGGAAGGACACAAGGAATAGGGTATAATACAAAACAAACAAAAAATCTGGCGCATGAGAAAAGAAACAAATGTGTGGTGATGACTCAGAAAAACACCCCATATAATGTGGAGACCCTATGAGAGTTGTGCAGAAAAGTACAAAAAGTGACTTCACTGCAAACAAAAGAGAAGCGTCTCGTGACCTGTGAAATGGATTCTTTCAATTACTTAGGAGGAAGCAAAACAACATAAGGAAAACAAAATTGATCAGGCCGTATTTAAAATTGCCTCGCAGTTAAGAGATGTATTCAATTCATACTTCCTAACATGGTGGTATTGGTGAAAATTCAGTGTGAGTGGGTGCATCAGTAGTGACTTCACACGATTTTTGTTCACATCAAGACACTTTAGAGATTTGTACAGAAGTCAGAAATTATTTAAATAAGAAACAGAGGAAACAACAAGCAGGAGCACGCTGATGTTGTGTTGATAATATAATACTATTATATAATACTATTGTGAGGTCTGAAAGTGTCATGTGGTCGAAAGCGATAAAAAGCAAGAGTATAGAAAAGTAAAGGATCTACCTGTGGGAAAGAAAAAATAGACTGTGCTGAAGTCTGGGGAAACAAAAGGGCAAAACCGGCTTTTAATGGGAGATCAGCACGCCGGTTGATTACACAGGTTGACAAAAACTGGTTGCGTAGTGAACAAAAGGAGGAATAAAACCAACACTCACCGCTGGACCGGTGATAATTCCAACCCGGTCTTAACATGGGTTCAATTCAAAAGGAGAATGTGGAAGTGCCACATGTGATGGAAGGGGAGGACAGGTCTGTCGAAGTCCCCGGGTGTATCGAATTCCACAGTGCTGGGCGGACATGTAAGTCCGTCTTGCGGAAAGACCTGTAAAAAATGGGGCCTGCTATCAGTGAAGACAATTGTTGTGGAGTAGGGTTGAAAATTATTGTCGGGTGCATGCGGCAGGCTTACCTAGACTGCTTGGTCTGCCCCGATTTCCGGGTTGTGGAAAGAGTTGTGATCACATGAAACGCTATATATCAAGAACTGGTGGAGGACTAGAACGCTAACCATAATGTAACAATGGCGTGCCGGAAGTAAGGGAGTAAAACAAAACGGGGGGCCAGAATTATAATGAGGCTCTCTGTCATAGCTCGTCTCGTTACCCAAAATGTGGAAGGAGACGCATTGACGTGAAGTAATACAGTGCTTTGTCACATTTAATTGAAAAATCGAAAAGCCAGCGGTGCTAACCAGCATGTCCCGAAGAAGTGTCGTGAATGAATATGGAAGCAAATAGAGCCAAAAATGCAAATCGAACACTATGTTGAAATGCGCAATGTTCACTACGCAACCAGTTTTTGTCAACCTGTGTAATCAAACGGCGTACTGATCTCCCATTAAAACCCGGTTTTGCCCTTTTGTTTCCCCAGACTTCCGCACAGTCTATTTTTTCTTTCCCACAGCTAGATCCTTTACTTTTCTATGCTCTTGCTTTTTATCACTTTCGAACGCATGACACTAGACAGCCGACAAGTGTTTCATCCCCTTTGGCTGATATGCCTGGGGATTTCTCAAGGCTGAAAAGGAGATGGGAAAAAAAAAAAACAATGGTCAGAGTTTTAGGATCCTATGTTCCAAAGTGACCATCACCACAGGGTGAAGTGAGGGAACACCAATTACTCTTTGTGCAGAGACTATAAAGAAAAGGTCCGTTGTAGTCTCCTATTGTGTTAAAAAGGTACACATAGTGAACATTGGTGACCCCCTAAGGAGAAGGAATAAGATAGATATAAAGCTAATTGTGTAAGTGCTGGCAAAACCAGGTGTAAGCATTCAAGTAAGACTTAGCATGAGGAGGGGGTAGGAAGAGAAGAAGAAAGAAATGGGAAACAAGTTGTCCCGCTGTGATAAGTGTGATTGTGTGAGTTAACGTGTGAATTACGGTTTTCACTTAGGATTTGAGGCGTATGGACACTGAAACAGAGATTGCTTGCTGAAATAAACAACATAGTCAATAAAACGTACCTTAGAGAATAACAGTTCCACTGCCTCTTCTAAGTGCCTGCCATGGTCTATATGTATCTAGATGAAAATCCATTTATGCTAGTAAGACCTTAGATCAGAAAATCTCATACAGTCAAAATCCCACATTACATTTTCAATGGATTACAGTCTTTGTGCCATTGATCCTCTACACTGCCTCGACAGTTGTTTCAAAATGACAATACTTTCAAGTTCAGAAAATGGAATAATGATAATACATGACAGCCTGCTCTCCTGTTCCATTTACAGGGCTAGGGAAGAGTTCATAAGAAGTCAAAAAGCAAATAAATCTTTGATAAGCAACTGGTACATTGCATGCAGGTGCATTGGTTGCAAATATTTATATGTAGGACCTCTTCATCAATTGGGGCATCCAGTATGTATTTTCAGGAGAAAGTACTTTTTAGCAGGGAGTAGAAATCAATTATAAAACTGTAAATAGCCAGAACTTGCGATATAAGCAGTTCAAGTAGCCAATATCGTGTTAAAATCACATAGCACACTTAAATCACGATATTAGTCCTAAGCTTATTCCCAGATGTCAAGCTGTTTCGAAATGTCATAATTTTGGCACATGAATATCAGGATCAAACTTGTTGCGCTCCAGGTGTTGTTCCTCATTCTAGTTATCAGCTTACAAGTTAGCTCTTAAGAATGGAGAATTTCGGGGTTTGATGCCGTATGCATCAAAATAATGGAGGGCACCCGAGTAAGGAGCGGTAGCCGGTAGACTACCTGCCAGGTAAGTTATGAAGGTATAGGAAGCTATATTTATTTCCTATTGCTGGGGATATTATGAAGTTTGATGTTGTATGCATCGTTGTAATGGGGGGCACCCTGGTAAAGAAAGGTAGTCAGTAAGCTACCCTGCCTGGATATAGCACGCTAGTAGAAACCCTGAGTATGTCAGGCACCAGAGTCTGTTTGGTCCCTACGAGATGCTGAATGATCAATAGCCATGCTCTCCGTGCTATTGGAGTGCATTAGGTCAGAGCATAATATTCCGGTCAATTCAAGCGAAGTGGCCGTAATAAAGCATGATGAAAAAAACATTATTACTAGCTTTTGGAGCGGGTGATCCCTTACCTTAAGTCCTAGGTATTGTGTGAGTCTGTTGTTGTGATGGTAGTCTGCCATGTTTACAGGTCATGTCGACAGTGTCTTTTATGTTGCTTATGGGAGAGCGAAAGGAAAATTTAATCTTTGTCGGGGTCTCCATCTTGGAGTGCGTGAGACTGAGCGTATTCCTTTAGAATGTACAATTTAAAAATGTTCATAGAGGTGATTAAAAATTCATCAATATCAAAGATTATTTCTTGTGATCAATCCTGCATCTATCAGTGCCCAGCACCCTAGTAGCATTTATTTTGCAGGCCCTGGTAGCACAACTTTACAAGGGACTTTTAAGTAAATTAGATATGTCAATTGGGAATAAGCCAGCGTTGCCATGCTTTAAGAATTGAGCACATGCCCACTCTTCACTACATCTCTGGACCCATGGAAGTCTCAGAAAGATTGTTGTGATGCTCTTCTGCAAGAAGGACTGCTAGTCTGCTGCCCTACTGCCTGAGTAAAAAGGACTGGACCGGCATCTGAAATCCAGGACCACCAGAGTGACTCCAAGGGCTAGTTGGCTGTCTCCTGGTAAGAGCCTTAGGAACAGAAAAGGCTTCAGCCACCTTGAATCCAGCACCTAGACTCTGCCTGCTGTTAGTCTAGCCCCCCAGGTGGTCCCACCCCAGTCATGGACCCTTGGGCATAGGCCTTCAGGTGCTCTGCCAGCCCAGCTGTGGTCCAAGCAGAACTGACACAGCACAACTCATTGATTTCCCGCCGCGCATCGGAAGCACTGCTGTGTAACACATCTCCGAAGCAGGACCTCGCAGCTCCTTGGAACCACTGCAATGCGACGCATCCTTGATTCAGGACCTCTCATTGCAGCCCCACAGCTCCTAGGAACCACACCTGCACGATGCATCCTTGACACAGAACGTGTATCGCAACCACGCAGCTCCCCAGAACCGCTGCTGCATGAGACGTTGAACCTCCCAACACACCACAACCAGGATTTAAGATACTTTGTTCAGTGGATCTAACTTGGTCCCTGTAGTTAGCTCGCACTCTATCATGGTTGGCCTGGACTTGTGACTTTGTCCTAGTTCGGTGCAACCAGATAACCACAAGTGGTGCTTTGTGCTTTTAAGCACTCTTTCTACCTAAATCCTTTAAATTGCATATCTATGGTTTTAAGGATTTTAATTTTCTCGTTTTGGTCTCAAATACTTTATTAAATTTGAATCCGTCTTTCTAGACTAGTGTGGGATTTTTCTTGTGTCACATTTCCACGTTATTACTGTCTGAATTGCTGCATAAATACTTTACACAATGCCGCTGCATTAAGCCAGACTGCTTTGGGGCAAGCTATCAGTGGTTAATTTGGGGTTCTCTTTTGACTTCCCCCTGACAGGACTTGTGGTTGCTACTTGAGTGGGGTTTCACACTCCTCAACCAGTAACCCAATTTCCTAAGAACTCAAGACCTTGGTCTCATGTATCTCCCATTCCAAGTAGTGTCTCCGCTGTGTTAAAGCCTCTCTAATTGTCAGAAGTTCTATATCATAGACTGTGCAACTGCATTCAGAAGTGGAAAATGTTATTAAGTTATATGCCACCAAATGCACAGCTTCTGTCACAGGTTCTGTCTGCAGCAGGACAGTTCCAGTAATATATACTGAAGCGTCGGTTTCAACAATGAAAGACAGTTGCGTATAAGGATGTCTGAGAATGGGCACAGTTATGAATGCTGTCCTCAAGGTCTGAAATGCTGCCCTCTCTTCCTTGCCTCATATAAAAAGTTGTTCTTTTTGAGTGAGCAATGTGATCAGCCTCACAGTGGTGGAAAAGTTCAATAAAATGTCTGTAGAAATCTGCAAAGCCTGGATATCTTTGCATTAACAGTGGTGGGGCTGCACATCCTAGAACGGCTCTGACTTTTTTTTATGTCCGCACTTATGGCATCTCTGGATATCTGCAAATCGAAAAAGGTAATGTTATCAGTTTCCAGTACATATTTTTCTGATTTAGCTTACAATTAATGTTTCCATTATTGAGACAGAAATTCTAGGACATGAGTATGATACTGTTGGATCTCTTTGGATTAAATCAAAATATCTTCCAGGTAAAACATTATGAAATGATCTAATAGATCTCTAATAATGTTGCTCACAAAATTCTGGAATGCTTCAGTGTCAATGCATAGACCAAACAACATCAACAAATAAGTATAGCAGTCATTATGAGTATTGAACGCTGTTTTCAGGTCATTTGCCTCACGGTTTCTGACCCAATTGTAGACTTTTCAAAGATCCAGCTTGGAAAAAATCACAGCCTCCTTGATTTGATCCATCAAGACTAATATTAGGGGCAGAGTTTAAATTTATAGATTTCTGACAGAGATGGCATTCAACTCTTGATAGCCCACACATGGCCAATATTCCCCATTTGGTATTGGTATAGAAAAGGTTGGGGATCCTGCAGGTAAGGCGGAATGGCAAATAAACCACTTTTATTCTCCCATGTGGAATGCATGCTTCTGGTATCAAATCCATAGTGCAGTGATATGGATGATGAAGTGGTAGACTGTCAGCTTCTTTGCAACTATAAAAAAATCTGTGAATTATTTATCAACCTCAGGAATTGTTTCTTCTTCATAACTATCACTTGTAACTGGAATATTAATTGCCTTTTGTACAAGTACAAAACTAAGATTCTGAGTCATTTACACCTCTTTTTGAGGAACGCGTTTGTTCCAGCAATACTCTGAACAAATCCTATTAGACTTAATCCTCAGTCTATTCTAGGGCCTTGCTGTCTAAGCCAAGAGGTTCCCACACTAACTGAAAAAGCTACAGCATCAATGATGTCAAAAACAATAGCTTCCACTTGGCCTGATTAAGTAAACTTGAATATTGTGTTTTTCTTTGTAAATGACCCCTGATGTAAGAGTTTTTTGGTTTATACCTTGAATCTCCTCAGGTTTGGCTTGATCCTACAATTGAATATCATTTGTTTGTTGAAATACAAAAAAAATGTATCCATAAAGCAGCCAGTAGCTCCAAAAAAAACAGAGTGCAAATCTGTAAAGGTTCTTTGGTTGTCAAAAGGGCAATAGCCACATAAAAGTGTGCCTACATGTTTATATACGAATTTGTAATCTTCAAGCATGATCTCCATCTGTCTATAGTGAGCTTTCCCAACAACACAGGACATAACTTAAAAATTACTTAATTGGCCACAATACAGACAAGGTTCTTTTTTCATCTCCGCTAGTTATCTTCTATTAATGAAGACTTTTTTGTGCCCCTTAATTGCATAGATTCTATTTCAAGTGTCAGACTGTCTCACTTTTTTCTGAAGAAATTCCCTTCCAAATTTCAGAGGACCTCGCTGTCTTCCTCATTTGCGATTTTCTTCTTGATAGTTGATATAAAGTTCCAAATCAATTAACACTGTTATGGTGACAGGATGATTAACAACTAGAAGATAAACCATCTTTCATTTCTTCTTTTAATCTCTTATGGAAAGCAGCTGCCGCCACTTCAAAAGGTAATAGATTTCCCCTAGCAATTGTTGAAAATGGCTATTATCGGTTACCAAATCTTGGTTACCCTGCCTAGAAACCAATAGCTCAATATGAGCAATCTGTTTGTTTTGCCTTTTACCAAATACTGCCTGGAACTGGTCAATGAATTGATCATAAATCTTTGAACATGGGCTCTAATTTAAGGTAAGTAGTGTGGCCTATATTAATGCATCTTTTGTTAGTCGAAACCAGATAAACATAACCTTGGAAGTATATGTATGGAAACTATTTACATTCACTACAAAGTGTAATTGGCACTGGGTAAAAATGGTTTAAAACAAACAAGGTTCTCTTGAAAATTCATCAGCTGGTGTAAGATTACTTGGCACTCTATTTTTCATGGCTGTCTCGATTCAAGAACCCAATTTAGAACTACTAACTTGGTCACATCTTCTATGGTGGCACTAGACTCTCACTGAGCACCATTGGGGGGCTCAGAAGAGAGACATGTTAACTGATTTACACAATTTAGTAAAAGAGCTCATGCTTACTGACCAGATTCAAGTTCCCTGGCATTGGTTGTGCCAGTATTTGTAATATATTGTCACCAGAAACTGTAATGAGGAGAATAGGAGGTCTAGCAAGCTGTCTGGTTTTAAGGATAGTAGTGTAATTCACCAAACGAATTATAGCTGACAATCCCAATCATCCATGTGTTCCAGCCAAGGCACTGAATGATAATACATTGTTTAGAAACCAGGGAAACATGAGGCAAGGGAAAAAACCACCAGAGACATGGCTTCAGATTGGGTCCAACAACAACATTGGATAGTCTAGGAACCAATGCTCGGGTATCATCGAGAGAGAGCTATCGAGTGAAGATACAGTATGAAACTTTATAAATCAACAAAAACTGAATATATCAAATCAATGGCCTTTATAGTTCACCTCTCTCAGGGTGAGGGCATTCTGTGACTAGCCCTAGTTCTACCAAGAATCAAGCGTGGATCTGAATTGCGAAGGAGAGGATCTGGGGCTGCCCAAGCAGAGCGTAGTAGCATATCAGTGGGATGGTTGAAGAGGTTGCTGCAGGAGCTGATTCAAAAATACCACAGAGGTGCTGCCACGATGGAGAGCAGTAGTAGACTTTTGGTCAAAGTGATAAAGAAGCAAAGAACGTAGCAGGCACAAAGGGGTAAAAATAAAAACATGCTAGAGGACAAGCAGGGAATCTAGACGGGAAAAATAGCAAACAGTGAGGGATCGCAAACACTTAGTGATGAACTGACAGAGGAAAAGTAAGCCAAAACAACTGGGAGATGTTGTCAGGCACTGACCCCTTCGTTGACCTCTTATAGTCCGTGACCCATAAGGCCCCAGAAGTCTCATTCACAAACCTTTGTGACTCCCATACCCAGCTATCATATTAAAGAACAGATTTTTATACACACCATAATTGGGATTTCAAGTTTAATAGTCTCTGGATTCGGGGAACATTGAGACTTACTAGAAGAATTGTCTCCTACATAGTGAGTTTGAAGATTTTTCACCATGGGCCTCTAAAAGACAATAGCCGTGTTCTCTCTTGAAAAGGAGTGAGTACATACATAGCATGTGGACTTTGAGTATCATGCCCTGGTTTTACTGCAGTCCTGTCAGCAGCTAGAAGAGTGCAACAGTAAAGGTGGAGACTATTTTAGCTGTGTTCTCTGTAGAGCAGGGGTCAGTGCTTAATTTGAGCAGGTGCTTTCCGGTGCTCAGGACCGGCACCTAATTGGTTTCTGGTCCTCTGCACCGGCATCTTATTGTCAACACCATACTTATAACAGTCTACCACATGGTGGCGCTGCTCATCTAATTTAGAGATAAGCAGAACAGCGGTTGTTTAGGAATACAATATACATTCAAATTGCTAATACCTGCCTCCCCAGCCATTCCTTTAGTTTGGGGACCTGGAATAATCTGAACTGTTGCATTTACATGGGAGAGAGATGGTTAGTAGTTGTTTTGGCAGCAATGACAAGGGTGATGGGTGGTGCAAGCTGCAGTGGCCTCCTGGTCAGAGCCCTGGCACTCAATATTTTACAAATGAAGGGTGTGTACTCACCTAGCATTTTGAGCATCCTATCCTGGTTTTACTGGAGTCCTGTCGGCAACTACAAGAATGCACCAGCTGATACTAAGCACCAGCAAAGCGTTAGTAAAACGTCAAAATGCGAAGTGCAAAAATCTATTGCCGCGCTGCTAGCTGGATAGTGGGCAGGGACCAGAATATAGATCCTTCTTTGTTTGTTTCAGTAAGACTATATTTGGCATTTTAAAGATAAAACCTTTTGTAGCCTGAGGCAAAATGTTTAGACAAACTTTCGCCAAAACAAAAGAACTTTGCCTCTACTAAATTAAACAAATTAGCGATGCTGGATACAAACTTGAATTGGTTGTGTACCATATCATCATCTGAGAACAGCCCAGATAGTCATAATTTGTAACCTTTGCTTTATCAATACGGATGTTTGTAAATAAAAATTTTAAGACTGTGACTGTATGCTCAAATGAAGACGAGCAATTGAATAATGAATACACTTAGGATGATATAGATGCAACTAAATCTTCAGTTTCAGTGCCTTCAAATTAAGATGTCTCAGACTGCCTTTGGAAAAAGCCCTCAATTATTATTCTCCCCCTGTGGAAATATTTGCAACTAAATGGTAGTACTTCACATCTGAAGAATATATTGCCAAATGAATAAAAACCGTTCAGTTCTGTGATTAGAAGGGCAGATAAATTACAAAAATCAAACTGTATTGAAGCTATATTCCAGATGTAATTTTATTGGCTCAGGATGAACTTAAATACCTTGATTTCAAACTAATTTCTGCCAACATTATTGAATGGGTCTCAGGAAAGAAATTATCGGGGTAAATGTCCACTCAATTGGTTCTTGATGAAGCAAGTGCCTACAGCCCTAATTTGATGATGCATGTAAATATCTAAAGCTATCTAACAATGCAAGATTTGGCGATTGTAAAGGAAGTGTAGGACTGATTCTTACGAATAATTTGTTCTATAACCCTTTTTATTATGCTAAATGCGAGAGTACCCATATAAAGTTTCATACACTCAAAAGCCAAGGTGTGTGGAGTTTCCATGGATATAATTCACTGAAGCATGCTGTGTGCTATCAAATCGTTTACAGAACTATTAAAAACTAATACATTTATGGTGTTTAAAAACCAAACAAAAGCTCCAAATGTGGATATGCTAAAAACTGGCATGGATCCGACCCTCCAGGACAGACTTTGAAGAAGCCTGCTATTGACGGTCCCACAGGTTCTACTTTTTGTAATGGGCATGATAAAAAAAAAAACTTCCCATTGATTATATACTTGTGTCTGTGGAGCACTTTTAGACTTATCTGATTTCCCATTAAGAAAAAAAACATTGGCACGGGTCTGCAGGGGCTCTATGTAGCATTATACTGATGGAAAACTACCAGCACTGATTATTCAGGATTAATTATGGTAGCAATCCAAATACTAGAGAATTGCGGCTACTAGTTAATGACAATACAAGAGGTATGCTAAAATCAGTTTAATATACTATATCGGAAAAGTCTTGGTCCAGCATATTTCTCACTAAGTATTAAAATATCAATGATTCTAATAATGTTGAAGGGGAGTTACCGTTTAGGTCAGACATAGACTTCTTGAGCATGACGCATATACCGCATCTATGAGGTATTATAGTTTACAGTAAAAACAAATCCATCTAAGGCAAATGGCACAGACAATATCTTGGTGGCATTATTATGTTTAGCCTAAATGGTGGGCAATCATATTATGCCCTGTGTATACAAGGGACACTGAGACAGGTATCATTCCTCATTCCTGAAATGGTGCAACCATTAAGGCCATGCATAAGAAGAGGAGTGCAGAAGACCCTGCCAACTACAGATTTATTTATTCAATTCTGTAGCAAAAATCAATGACAGAATTGTGGTAAAACAATTGAATGTCTGGACTAGAGAGTCTTGCCCAATCACCCCTGGGACAAGGAGGGTTTAGATATAATATTTACATCATAGATCATTGCTTTTCTCTGTGGGCAATTGTAAGGAGTCCCAAAGAGGCAGCAAGATTGTTTAGCTGTTGATTCATGTCTTTTAGTTCTGTCTTCCATCTGATTGACCATAGGTGATTGTGGAAAAAGCTAAAAATTAGGAACATTATCATGAGACTTCTTCCTATTCTTCAGAAATTGTCCTCTGACAACTAGGCCCAAGTAAAATCTGACAAACAGGGTTGGTTTGTGCCACTAAAGTTGAAGAATGGATTAAACTTGGCAGACCTTACTGAATGAATATGTATAACCTCAGCTTTTTTAGCCAGAATGGCAAGGAGGCACATAGCATGTCTTTTGTATGCTGACAAATTATTTAACATGGCTTATTACCCAGTAGGCCTACGAAGGAAATCACTAAGTTTGGAATAGTGCTAGAGGAAATACATTGATAATCAATACTTACTAAACCAAGGCTATGATTTTTTGATAGGAAATATTTTACCTACTCCTGATGGTTATCAAAAGTAAGGCTTGAGAAAGGGACAATGTATAAATATTTCACCCTTACTTTCTCTCCAGATTTGAAATGCAGAAATTGAATCAAAGGTTTTATCAATGCAAAAAATTACTTGGATGTTTTCATAGGAAATGTGGAAGTTATTCATCAGCTCCTCTGCTTAAAGATATTCTGGGCAAAAATATTCAACAGGCCCCATATTGAGTCGAATTGTTAGCATTGGATTAGAGGACATGTTGGACAAGAATAGAAAGTCATTGTTAAAAAAATGTATTCCAACAACCTACCAATTCTTCAATAGAATCCAGAGGCTGAAGCTAGGTGTCAAGGCTTGAAATATCCTAGCTCAAACATGATGTCTGAGGTTTTTATTCTCTCTTAACAGATTTAAATTACCAGGAAAGATTTCATGCATACACAAGTGGGCTTTAGAAAATTGATCCAATCTGTTTGTAATGAACTTGTCAGCAAAGAAAATATAGCTTATGTTATGTAACTCTGAGAGTTTCTCATTATATAGGTAAATATTCTAAACAACAGTTGAAAACTCTTGCTTATAATTGCAAAAGACACTGACACATATATTTAGCTGGGAATCTTTAGTTAATTTTTTCAGCTACTTTGCCATCATGGGAAATCTTCCCATATTTAGATAATCTTGAAGATTGGGACATTATTGGGAAATCTTGCATTTAAGAATAGGGGTAAATCCAGCTTGGATGATACTTAAAAGGTCTAATGTGTAGGATACACACGAGAATTTCTAAATATGGTAGTAAGATGTTTGTGAGATTTCAATATTTGAAGTAGTGGAACGTTTATTGAAATATTCTTTCTTTATCAGCAAAAACCAATTGTACACCCAAATTTAAGAAACATAGTTGCAGAACAAGAACTATGACCATTTGCTTCCGTCGCTAAATTCCCTATATTTACATAGCTATTGCAATGGTACTTTTTTGTGTTAAAAGCATGGTTATGGTTGACTAGTACAGATTGTATTTATTACAAATGATATCATTGTATTGGATTGGATTGTAATTGCATTTATATAGCACTTACTGATGAGTAAAAGGGAGGTGGTTAGGGTTTTAGAAAGGATTGTTTTGGTGGTTAGGGTTTTAGAAAGGCTTGTTTTGGGGGATCAAAATTGTAAAAGGTATGAGATGATGCAAGGAGAGGTGGAGTGGGGAAGAGTCTCAAAAGGGTTTTTTGGGGGATCATAGTAGTGATGTGAGGTTTGGGATGAATGAGAGGGTGGAGGTAATGGATATATAATGATAGAGGTATAAGGTGAAAAATAGGGTAGTGCATTGGAAAGAGTAGTAGTAAGAGGGTGAACATGAGCAAGGAAATTAGGGTCAGACACTTAAACATTGACATGAACAGAGTCAACAGCTTTTGCTAGTAAGAGCCCCTCACATTAGTCTCAGAATAGTGCACACATATGAGCTAGTTCCACCTCCCATGGAATAGAACAAGTCAAAACATTCAGCATTTATGTAGTTTTAATCAACCCTAAATCTGGGGGGACAAAATAAAATCCTTACCTCTACAACAGAGAAGGTGATACTAAAAAACACCGCCTAACATATGCAACCTGTGTTCCATAAACAAGAAAAAATATAATTAGCCAGGCCAGACCATCAGCACCAAATACAGAAGCAAGCAAGCTCTTTAAAACCTTTTGAGATCATAAGACTTGTTCCCAACTCACTTCCTCCTCAAAAATACCAAGGATAAAAATATTAGTGAGTATTAGTCAGACTTCCAGACCGGCAGGATTGATGGCAACTTTCAAGTAAGGTTTTGATGACACTCTTTACATACTTCTAGATTTTTGTGCAACATTTGCCATAGTTGGCCTAGCAATACTCCTTACTACCCTGGATATATCATCAGTAAGGATAGCCAAATCGTTCTTTGCATTTTTAAACAATAAAGCATGACTTCTCAAAAGTATGTATGTAAATTGTACCCTGGATGGAAGGATGTGTACAGGCTAATTTCTGTACTCCTATTATATTTGACTTGTACATGGAACCTCTCTGAGCATTCCTTGAAGGATCAAATATAATACTCCACCAACACACACGCAATACCTAGTTTTATCTCAAATCAACAGCTGATCAGGGCATTACCCCTCTGGAAACAACACTGAATTGGATATCGTAATACCACTAATGGTCAAATCCTGTTAAAATGTAGTTTTTACTTCCCAGGAACGCTCATCGTTATCTGGTTTACACCTCTTTAAGTGAGAAACACTGCATCCCTGGGAATCATGCTTTCCTGCCAACTGTACCTTCTCACCTACGTTTTTTAATACATGTTCAAAGGAGCACACTTATTTTTCTGCTTTCTAAGACCCCTAAAAGTCTGGACTATCCTTTTGCTTCAGATGTACTAGCCTGTATCTGACCTTTGCTGCCGGTATAGCTTGTACTTGCATCCCACAGAATATCATGAAAGTATTGTGATTGCAGTGTGCCTGTTTCAGCACTAAAGAGTAGTTGTCAATAGATGCTCTAACTATCCCAATTTGGGGGTTAAACCCTATGTTAACAATGCAGCAACTAGTGGCTTTGCCAATGTGTTTTAGCTATGTTGTACACCAGCCTGGCTTCTGTTCTGCATGACTACAAGTTAGAAGTGAAGAGTTGAGTGGAGGGTCGTAGAGTGGAGTGTTGTAGAATGGAGAAGAGAAATGGAGTAGAGTTGTGGAGTGGCATGCTCTAGAGTGAAGCAGCGTAGAGTAAAGTAGTGTGTCATACAGTAGAGGGGCATATTGTGGAATGTTGTGGAATAGAGTAAAGTAGATTGTCATAGAGTACTGGATGTATTGTGAAGAGGTGTAGAGTTGAGGGGCATAGAGTGGAGTGGTGTAGCACAGAGTGGAGTAAAGTGGCATGGGGTGGAGTGGACTAGAGTGGCCTAGTGTGAAGTGGCAAGGAGTGTCATGGAGTACAATGGCACAACATGGAGTAGAGTAGGGTGGAGAGGTGTAGAATGGAGTGGCGTAGTGTGGACTGTGCATGGTGTGGTGGCACACTACAGACAACACATTTTCAACTGAAATGACAATTACATTAGCACATACAGTATTACTGATGAAACAATAGAGCGCACAAACAATGTGTGGAAATGGCATCACATAGTGTAGTATTTTGTTTTGATCATATTAAAATGTGTTTGCAACACAGTTCTGAATTTCAAAAAAATGTGCTTCATTTCTGCTTTCATAATTCTGAAATAATCTATAATATATTCATAGTTAATTTACAGACATTTACATTTTGTTGTGTGCTAGGAAACAACCTTTTCTTTCTCAGTACTCAACAAGAGTGTTGTCATAAATCCTCTCAGTGTGAAGTCAGGGAAAGAAAAGTAAACACCAAGCTCCCTCGAAATACTGACCCTGACATTTGACCTCGGTCTTTGAATGCACAGCAAATGTGACAAGAAGAACAAAATGTACAGGTCTGTTTACAGAAATCAAGCACTTGTGGAAGAATACAAGGAGCGATGGTAAACAAGGTTTGCTCCCCGGTCGCGACACAGGCATGCTGGATAGCCTAAAACAAATAAAGCCAGCTAATAGAAAGCCAGTAATGTGAGATACAAATGGCAAAGCGAATGGTAAGCAATGGGCGGAATGCTTTCCAAGGAAAGCTTTCAGGATGCTTACAAGATGTCTTTTTGCAACCAGACAGCTGTGCTGCCTGCTAGGCTTCGATAGGCAGAACCTTCCATTCACACACCTTGTGAGGTTTAGCTGCATTTCACTAAAAGCACTTGCTCCTGTTAATCCACAATTATATTACCATGTACCTAGTTTATTTTAATTAAGTAGTTCAAACTTTACCCATACCTTTAGCTAATACAGACACCCCATGCTGTGCTTCAGCCAGAAATTTATTGCAGGACTGATTTCTGTATTCCATGCTCCATTTACTCCACCCTGCCCCTTGTTAGCCCCATCCGGATTTCAATGTACCCATACAGAACGAAGCAACAGATTAGGCCTACAATACCCAATTTAGCAATGTTACTCTTTCTTCTACCAATTTGTTCACCACCCCAAGTTCTGATCACATTATGTGAAGCCATCTTGTCTAACCTCAGGACCACCATGGTCCCACTACTCCACATCCAAACAGCAGGCTGCAGTTTAAGCTTGTTGATTGGCTCCCCAGCACCCAGGCAACCCTGAGCCATCTTTTCACACCTGCCCAGGCCCCTCAAGGGTTTGTTTGGTGAACCCCAAACATTCACCTCCACCTGCTTTTTATGTAATATATAATGCTTTATAAGAAAATGTTATTGATAAACTAATAAAATTTGATAAGAATTTTCATGCTGAGAATAATAGCTCACGAGTTTCCTTCAGAAACTTTTATTTGTTCTTTCTTTGTTTTACTTGTTGTTGCTTGGGTAAGGCATACACTATTTTAGCTTCACACATGGTTTCACTGGCTCATGGTACACACACTACTACTGTTGTCTCTTGTACGGTTTGTACTTCGTGGTTTTAAATACCTCTGCCTTATTTCAGCACCGAAGCTCTAAGGCGGGAACTTGAACGAGAGAAGATGATGAAGAGGCTGTTGATGACCGAACTGTGAAATGCCTCCTCACAACCCATGGCGAATGGACCGGGGGCTTCCACGTGCCTTCCATCTGTCTACATTCCTCTGCGCTCGCACCACATGGCCTCTCGAAGGGTGTTGCTGTGAGCATCTGGCTGCCCTCCGCTGCATTGCTGGTGGTCTCAAGTACTGCTGAAGAGAATTTGTTGGGCATACGCATGAAAGAAAAGCAAGATGGTTTACGGCATCATAGGGGGAGAACCTGCCAGCAACAACCCCTTCTTACATTTGCTGTAATGCACTTTTGAGATACGCCACTCGTGAAAGAATGTGAAGGTTATTTTAGGTAAAGTGAAGAAGAAGGGAGGGTGGGGACTACCGAAGAATGGTTTCCCCACAGAAAGCTTTGTACTGTAAATATGTAAAGAGCTGAACAGAGATTGATGTGACACAATATTTTAATAGCCCTATCAAAGACAAAATGTGCCATTTTGAATAATTCTCACATGTAGACGGGCCATTTGTTAAATATGACATTGACTAGCGGAAACTGTTTGTTTTCGTAACTGAGGGCCAAGGAAAATGACCTTAAATATATGGAAGAAACTTCCCTGAGAAAGCTAGTCTACTCACCATACATTTATGTATAAGATAGTATGTTGTTTGCTTTGAAATACGCAGCCCTATTATACATGAGGTTTTATCCGGTCTTGAATCACCAACTGAATCGAATAAACCAGTATGTGAGTTGGCAGAAGTCAATGAGCGCTATTCATATCACCCGGAGCCTTGTATTGTACAGAAGATAAATATGTTTGTAATATTTCCATGTTTGAGTATTTTGTACAGCCACAAGACAGCCTATTTACTCAAGCTATTTTGTTAGTGTGGCAGAATTGCTGATTGACATTTGAAATAACATGATCACTGACACAAATCACTGTATCTATAACTTAATCCATTATTAACTGATTTTAAACTGTCAGTTTCAATGAATCTACTTTTTTTAGATTCAAAGTATCATTCATGATGTGTCTCTGCACAAACTATTATCATGTGACTTTTTCCAGGCTTACCATCTCAGGAAATATCTCACTGTCGGATGTCATGAATTAATTCAGTTTAAGATTTCACCATACAAGAGCGGAAATAAGACAGATTATCTCCATACAACGTATTAAATAAGCGTGCAAAGATGGCACATTTTTAGGGTCGTATTTATATGAGGGGCTAAGCAATGAGAGCCCTGTGTCGCTTTGGCAGCACGTAAGGTGGCACATGTGTGACGCAGGGCTCTCATAAGGATTTATGAAGCCATGCAAAGCCACCCTGTGTTACTTTGAGCGACCTCATAAATCATGAGTAAGGCAAAACAGCGCAAATCTGCACCAGGATGTGTTCCATGGGCATTGCAGTGGGTTTTCCCAAGCAAGACCCATTGAATTTCGCGCTCCCCCAGATCTACTAAGTTATGTTAAACTTGGGAAGCACCAAATGCGTACGTCTCCTGAGGTGAGGTGTAACAAGGAGAAAAATCCTTATTATTCCTCCTTTTTTTCTCTTCCATGTGTGCTGAAGCACACATAGAAAGAGGAAAACGCCTCGTAAGATTGTTGCCCCTTTATGCACAAAAATAATCCTGCCTGCAACGGAGCCGCCCTTGCACAATGGCGTCTCCGTTGGCGCTAGGCTGCCAAAACGGCGTCAGAGCAGGCAGAAAGGACAGGAATGCAACGTATTGCTTAAATACGCCGCATTCCTGCCCTTTCACTTTGGCATAGGCCAGCACAGCAAGGTGCGTTGCTGTGCTTCCTTACGCCAAAATGCCATATATGAGACCCTTAGTTTCCTGCCTTTAAAGCCACAAAGTACTCTTCAAACACCTCAGGACCTGCAACTTTTTGTTTTTTAAAAGTATTTTAAATTAACTTAATACAAATAATTCATTATGAATAGAAAGTAGAGTAAAGATTTGGCGTGCAGACCTGTGTCATGCCAACTAATTTAGGTCTGATATCCTGAGTCGGTAAAACTCTTTCCACATACTGCCTCTGAGCAGTAAGCACTGACAAACCAACTGATGCAACTGACATTATTGTTAATCTGAATGATATTAATTATTAAACGTATAAGAAACTGAAATTATGGTTTCTGCCTTAAAACCTTCCCTTTTCCAGTAGCTGCAAATAAGAATATTAAAATTACAAGAGCAGAGCGACATGTTGTTTCAAAGTGATCCATTTATGTCTAAAACAGTGAGACACTTTCAGGAACCTCCAAGGGTCTTTCATTACATCAAATCTACTTGCTTCCTTTACGTCCAGTCACATTTCCCCCCTTGCTTTATAATTTAGTATTCTGGTGTTCTTTACTGATTTTTTTCAAAAAGTTTAAACAAGTTTGTAAACGTATTATAATTATGTTCCTTTATTTAGTGCTTCGTATACTTTATACGTACAACTTCACCAAAGTTTGTGTCATTAAAATTAGATGGAGAGAGGCTTTAGGTCAGGCCCTTACTGCTATTGGATTCTTTGGGTCAGCCCCTTTTAGCCATTGCTTATTTTCGTTCAGCCCAGATAAAAAAAATCTTACTGCTATCTGATTGGGCATTAATTAGTTTGTCCTTAAACAGAGCATCCATTGCAAAGCAAGAGATTTGTTGTTTTCAGAGGCATCCGCAGCTGGCAGCTGCTTCATTGCGTCAGTAACGTTTGCTTGAAGTAGGAGCTAAATAAGATTATAAATGCACCTTGATGTTTGTGAGGTGTTTTTTTCCCCAAAGTTTTTTTTTTTGTTGAAAAGAATGTTGCATGAAAGACACACAAAAATGGATCTATTACACAATGAGGTGACCAGTATTTCTCTACTTGTTTACTGTACTTAATTTTTTTTTTATAACGCGGCCTATGTTGGTGTTATTGAGGAAGGCCCTATTTTCAAGATGTCTTCCCTGGTCCATGACTTGCTTCAGTTTGCGTGCCTCATTGATTTCGTACTATTCTCCACATAGAATGCACGTATTGTTAATTGGAACTGTTTTGTTGAGCCTATAATCCCTTCCACTATACGGGAAATGGAAAGGATGTAGCTAGATGAAAATCGACATTAAGTGCCAGAAGGAACTTCATTGCAGGTTTGGAAATCACATCTTTCGTTTATCTCTTGTTGGAACTCTTACTCTTGAACCTTTGCCCTTATTTTCCAAATTATGGTGAAAAACAACGGTATTGGAATGGTACCCATTCTTGCTAATTAAAAATCCCGAAAATATGAAAAACATATACAGCACCCCACAATTTGGTAGTTATTTGGAAGTACCTAAGGCCTCCTTATGCTCACAAGGTTCTAATGGAAGTTACCATCGCAAGCAGGCGGGCACCCTCTTGTTCTTCCTCTCATTCTATCCTAAAGCTCTTGTTGCCCAGGAGACTGATGGATTAGTTGCCTGACACTGCTATTCAATACTGTTTGATGGCAACTCTTGGACGGAAGAAGAATGCAATAGAGAGTCGTGCTAATATAAGACGAGAGAGCTCAGAAGCTGTATTATACATAGTAATCTGGGGACGCAATGGGAATGTGCGTCAGCTTTGTGCACCCCCAGGGCACTGAGGTATTACAGAAGAGGCTGCAGATACTTGTGCAATCCCTTCTGTAAAACTGGTATCACTGGTGCACATGTAGCACCAGTGCCATTTTGAGAGGGCGTTCCCTTATCTTCATGTGGACATAGCCCCATGCAAGTGAGATCATCGCTTTGCCTATGTATCTGCGCCATATTTGGATGCAGGCGCAGAGTTAAACCGGCCCCTAAGGAGGCAAACTGACTGCACCACAAAAAGGTGGTGCGCTGTCACTGTGCCTCCTCGGGGAAGCCCAACAGAAGCTGGAAAGGGGGTCTCATGGAGCCCCAGATATCCCCCTGCAAGTGAGTGCAGTAGCTCAATGTGCCCACCTGCAGGGCGATCTCTGACCCTTCTTTAAAGTGCAGACAGGAGTTGCCTTCAGAGAGAAGCATAGAGTGACTTTGAAGCAGCCGCTCTGTCACTACATGTGCCTCACCCAGGGCAGGATGAGTTGACAGCTTCCCCGAGGACAGAGCATGCATCATAATAGGGTGCACTATCCCTGTTGACACCCGGCGCACCAGTTTTAAAGGTGCACCATGGCGCAAAAAAGGACTTTGTACCCTGATAGTAATACAGGCCCAAGTGGGTAAAGGTGAGCTTGTGGATTTAGGAGGCAAGTGGAGTGAGAGCCATAACTTTTGCTTGGGCAGGGTAAACCTTCAGGCTCACTGGGCAAAGTTGGAATGCATGAATATCGTCAGTATAGTCTGGGGGACATCATTAGAAAGGGGGATCACTGGTCTAAGCAGGATGGATGGGGAATATGTAATTCGTAATGGAGTGTTGCAGTAGTTTGATTAACTTCAGCTCAGGAATCAATGCAGCAAAGAAAAGGCACCAGTTAAACATAGCTAAGTGATATGGCAACCTACACCAACAGCAGAGCCCAACAGAAGCAGTGAGAGAAGTGTCTGTGGGAGGCATGGTAAAAGCATGGCTTTCATTGCAATAGTTGCCTCTGTCTTTTGCTATTGAGCAGATTTTCTCTGTTGTGCTTTATCTATCCAGCTTCAGGCAAATCTAAACATGCGGGTACGATTAATGAGCGATGCTTCAAATCTGAACATACACTAAGCACTACTGAGTTATGAGGCAAATATGAACATGCACAATGGTGATAATCTTGACATATTGTTGAAATTCTTGGCACAATGGCACATACCTATGTGAAATGCTTCCACTAGTATATGGTAATTCTTGACATATTGCGGGGACTTTGGGCATGATAGTACCCACGGTTGATGTAATCCTTGCCCTTGCATAATGTTAGCAATACTTTACATTTTGTGTGCTTTCTTGGCATGATAATGGCGAGTCCTGGTGTAATGCTTGCACTGGCCCAATAGTCATCATTTTGGACATTTTAAACATAATTACTACTTTTCTCTTACTAAGGTCTCATTCTGTAAGATTGGTGTAAACTATGTGCATCCAGCCATGCAGTAACTTTATAACTTTTCATGGAGATTTTCTTAGCTTTAGTGAAAGAAAGTCTTGATTTTATTATAGACACAGAAGCAAGTGTTGTGCTGTCTTTTCTTGCTTTATTTGAATAGCAGCTATTCTTTCTTACATCTATTTGAAAAGCAGCCAAAATAACTACAACTCCCAGCATGCTTAGAGAAAATAACTACAGTATGCTGTCATAAAGAGTAAACAACCAATCACATAAAGTAAACTCTACAAATGTCTTGACTGGGAGCAACAAGTCCTCTTTCCTTGCAGTAGCAGCTTAAGATATTGAAACATCTAAACTGTAATCATACACAATAGAAAAAGCCAAAAATAGGGCACAACAGTTCTTAAAAAAGTTAATAAAAGAACAAAATTAAGGGTACTGAAGATTAAAGTCATTATTAATAATCCACATGTCCTTGCTCATAGGAAGGATTGGAAAAAGTTAAAAATGGATGAGACCCAATTATATGATGAAGTTGAAATTCCTTATTAAGAAGTCCCGTTAGTGCATGAGACTGACGCTATAGGAGAAACAAAGGGAGGGTTAGAATGCACATGTGGAGGGATGATACTAGTGTCCTTTTCTTTAATAAAAATCAATACTTTCTTTCACTAAAGCTAAGGAAATCTCAGTTTTATTACAAGACCCGAAGGCTCCTCTTATACTAGTTTAAAGCATAGCAAGAATTGTATTAGCAACATGAGAAACAGGTTTGCAATAGAAAGTTGTAAAAGTAGAAACATTTATCCAATCAGCAGATTTGAGAATGTCATCAAGACCCGCTCCAGCCTAAAAGGCCTTTAGATTCCATAGCACCTTTAGTAGAGTGAGCTCCAGAATCTCATAATCCACTTAACCCAATGGGGTAAGGTAGGAGATGAAACAGAATTGTAGGGAGTTCTAAAGGATATAAGAAGCTATAGAGCAGATCACTTCCTCAGATCTTTAGTTTTTGAAATATATTCTCTTAAACAACTTCCTGCACATAATTTCGGTGGATCACAGACTTTCAGTTTGTTTCATTTCGTCTACAAACCTGGAAAAATACACCTGAAGACTATATTGTACAGAAGTGATATCTAGAGCTTTGACCTCAGAAAGATGTTTTAAAGAAATTAGACCCAGAAGGACAGTCAATTTTGCAGATAAAAGTTTGAGAGATAAAGAAGAAATATCAGGTTGATTGTGGAAAACTTTTGTAAAATTACATTTACTTCCCACATTGAATTGTATTTTAGTAGAGGAGGTTTCCAAATTTTGTGAAGAATAAAAGCATGTTTGGAGTTATAGTGGGTGTGGCAGTAAAGTTATTGGACAAAGAAGGACAAGGACATTCGGAACAAAGTCAACGAAGGGAACTTTCATTCAAAGGTTGCCTCAGATTGTAAGAGATATAAAGGGATACGTGCTCTTAAGGAGACCATTCTGTGAAATTTGAGTGACGGATAAGAGTAGGATCAAACATCGGTTGACATGAAAAGTCAAGTAGGGTTTCAGAAGAATTATTAGTACTAGTTTTAGATGACTCTCCCAATGCATTAGGAGAAGTTTTACGCCTCCTCTCTGCAGGCCCAGACCAGATCATTATGTCTGGATCATCCTTATCCATATGATTATCCGTGTCACCAATATTGTCATCTGTGACTCGTAAATGAACAGCATTAATAGAGCATTTAAGCTTTTTTGAAATATTACCTACCTCAGAAAGAGGTTGCAAAGAAGGAGATTCTTTAGATGTATTTGTATTACCTGAAAATGTTTTGGGGCATTTTTGGCACTAATAACTTTGAAGCATTCGCCAATATCTTTTGCATGGAAGCTTCAATCAAAAGTCTTAGAAATATTTGACATTGACATTGAATCAGATACAGCATGTTGTATTGAATCTTCTATAAAAAGTGTGTCCTCTTCATCTGCAGAGTAAGTCTCCATTGTTTAATAAATTATAACACTATATATTATAGAGTTCAAAATCTAATTTTGTTAAGTTCAAAGTTAAAATATCTTTGAAAAGTCTGAAGTGGAAATGAACTATTGGCTTGTGCAAACAGTCACTCATAACGCTTAGGCCAAGGGGCGTGACCTAAAGATGGCAGGTGGGCCTATAGACATGTAGTTGAGGAAAAGAACTGGGGTCAGGGCGAGAGGCAACAGGGAGAGCGAGATGGAGCATCGTAGTCCAAATCGGCAGCCTCAGTGAGAGCTGCATCTGAAATGCACGTCCTCTGACTCCGAAGGAACGGTTACCAGAAGGGCGCAGCATGGTGATGAGAAAAGCACTTCAGTGCCTCTAAGGGAAAAACACGGAGGAAAAAGTCATTGGGCTAATGAAAGTCAGCTAAAACCCAGGTGATGAGGTTTATGACACATAACAGTGATATAACTTTAAGAGAAAGCGCTAATCTAATTATTCAAAATTTCGCATTTCTATATAAACAAAAGATATAGGTGTAAAGATACTTATCTTGACTGCGAGCAGCAAGAAAAGGGGACTTGTTGCTATCAGTCAAGACATTTATAGAGTTGTCTTTATATGATTGGTTGTTTACTCTTTATGACACCATACTGTAGTTATTTTCTCAAGGCATGCTAAGAGTTGTAGTTATCTTGCCTGCTATTCAAATAAATTCTAGAAAAGATAGCTGCTAATGACATAAAAGCAAGAAAAGATAGCATAATAGGACCCTCCCGATCGTGTAATAAAATCCATTGGCTCACTCATATATCCATGTATGCACTAAATCTTCCATCCAATTGTTGACTCATTGCCATCCACATACTCACATGCACAAACCTGCCAAGTAACAAAGAACACGTTTGACTTTACTCATCTCCCCTCCTTCCTCCAGCCTTTTATGGGGTTTCTGATTTGTTTGTGTGGTGCACACATTTTATTGGTGTTTTTTTTCTACTGTGAAGTGGAGGTCAGTGTTTTGGAGTGATGTCACCATGACCATCAGTTGGTGGGGTTTTTTGAAGCAGACCACTTAGGGGAATATGCACTGAAGCATGGCTTGCAATGAGGAGTGACAACTGCTGTATTCTGCATCACCAAATTAAGCTGAAACTGCACATTGAGCATTTACAAAGAATGTGATTACATTTTAAGTCTTCTGTCTCCTCTCACATTGCCAGTTACCACCTTTTCAATGGCAATGGTCTTTTAAACCGTGAACAAGTAACAAAAAGACAATAAAATTATTTATCCTGCTTAACATATCATCCCTTTCTGTTCCAGTGAGCTATACACCTGTTTGATGTTTGTGCACCTTAAATGTCAAACTTATTCCACTAGTGAGGGAGAGGGAGAGCAGAGAAGGCTTTCATCCTTGTCTGCCCTTGAGACAGCCCCCAAATAATAGCACTTAAAAGAATTTGTGTTTGTTGGGGACTACCAGAAAGGGTGCTGAGCAGTTCCCATTTAAATGAGTTACTATTAACTATAGAATTGCATATTTATTGCTGCATTTGGGTGTTAGAAAATTGATCGAAAGCTAGTTGGGATAATTATTCCTTGTAGTTTTGAACAGTTGCATCTTTTTAATATGACTGTACATACATTTTCTTTCTTTTTCCATATCACTGCACTAACATTTGCTTTCCCTTTCCTCAGTGGTGTGTCTTTCTTCCACTAACCTTAAAGATGTTGAACACAACAACATAAAACACTCCACGATCCTGACTAATTAAAGTGTGTAGATACATTTTATGAAGAGGTATGTTGACAATTATCTCTGCTCAGGTAAAGGCAGACAATTTCAAAGTCTTCCTAATCCCTAAACATTTGCATAAGAAACAACCTGATTTTTCCAAGCTGAGAGAGTTCCTATTATGGGAAAAGAAAATGACTTGTGATCTCACTGGAGATGTTCAGAGGCCTCAAGGCAATAATTATCTCTTCTTCTTTTTTTTTTTTTTTAAATCAAACTAATGAGCTTATTCCTCTGAAGACCCTTCGTTCTTTTAGTACTCAGTGATGGCAAACATATAGTGCAGATTTCATGCATAGAGTGGAAAACATTTTTAACATAACATTTCTATCAAAAAGAGGACATACCTGAGAAGACAGTACCGCCATATATTATCAGAGTGTTCCCCTTACTTGTAAGTTGCACATTTTAATTAACGATGTTGAAGAACTTTTTAAATTAATATTACTCATCTCTATCCTTACTCTGCACGGTTTTACTGAGCTAGGTCGTCCTCTTCTATGCCAGAACTACATCTGTACCAAGAGCTAAGGGGCAAACACCAAGTAACCGATGAGTACAGATCGCCATAATACCAGTTCTGTGACACATGCAACAGACATTTGTGTCCCAGAACAGATTGCTCAGGGATGCCTACAGATCCACAGTGTAGGCAATAACCCACACTGACGTTCACGGTGATAAGGCAGTTTCAATCGAAGAAAACATGGCTTATTTTACTGTGGTAAAATTAAAATGTAATAACTGAGCTAAAATAAATTAAGAAAAAAGGGATATGGGGCCCAACTGTTAGGATAAAAGAGAGAAGAAAAGTAAACAAATACATATCCTGTGGTAAAAGATCATAACATTCAAAATTAATTTGAAAAAAATCACTAATATCGGCTAAAATAACTAGCAAAAACAATTTTAGAAAGGCAGCTACTGGAAAATGTCACCAATGTGTAAAAATGCTGATAAAAAGATCCCCTGAAAATCAATTGAAGGCACAATAATTAAAACTATCCTCTAAGAAC
Source organism: Triturus cristatus (assembly GCF_964204655.1). Taxonomy (NCBI): domain Eukaryota; kingdom Metazoa; phylum Chordata; class Amphibia; order Caudata; family Salamandridae; genus Triturus; species Triturus cristatus. The sequence goes on from NC_140588.1 coordinate 55,666,097, forward strand.
AATGTAGGTAGATATATTACATAGAAATGTAAACAGGAAAATAAAAAATAGAAAACATAAAGAAAAAGTAAAAAGTAGACTACCATCAAGCTTACCTGATCTATGTACCTTCTATAACTAACTTTGAGCGGGAGCGGTTAGATTGAGGGTGCAGGGTTGTCTCGTTTTTTTTAAGTAACATGGTTTAGATTGCAAAAAAGAAAAATATAGTGTTCGTCTTTCGTAATGGTCCCAAATATTAAGGGCAGGCCCCCAGTGATCCTAACAGCAATTGCGATTAGAAACAACTGAGATGTTAATGCTCTAATGTCTCTCCCTTAAGGAAAAATCGCTAGGGAAAAGAAGCTCATGTTTTGCACGTATATTTTTCATCATAGGATTTTGGGTCCGATAAACTTCCTCGTCATCTGCCCTCCACCCTCTTCTTTTACAAATATTGCAATGTTAGTGGTCTCTTGGAGAGCGTGTTCAAAGACATTGTACAACAAGTAAACATAGCTCATAACCTCAATGTCTTTCTACTCTGGGAAGGATAGGCTTTAGCGAATGTCTCATACACTAGAAAGGATTCATATGCCTGACACACAGTTAGCCCATGTCCAGCCGGACAAGGGAACATTTATTTTGAACAATACAAAAAGATTTGGACAAGATAAAGAGCACGGAAAAAATGAAACAAGGGCACAATCCTGTTTCAAGTTTTAACAGAAGAAAAATGAGAAGGATGCAAAAATAGCAGGCAAAAACTTTGGGAGCAAGTAGTGGCTTACAGTACAGTAAAATCTTGAGTAAGCTCTAACCAACAGAAACCACAATGCATTTTTCACAATGGATAAATTGCGGTACTGTTTTGAAAAGTCGACGTTTCGATCCCTAGCTCCTAATACAATGGGATCATCCTCAGGACTACACAATAAACAATTGCCTGATTTGATTTTTACGCCTGTGGGATTTAAACCAGGGAAAGAGGGAGAAAAGAAAACATAATAAGGTCCACCATTACTTTCAAGATAGGGTGTCAGCATTAATACGAGTCGTACAAAACATATGTAGGATACGTGAATGAGAAGGCGGAGTAGGTCCGGGCACAGTGGTACATGCAATAGCTGTTGGTTGTATCTATTGCGTTGGTGAACAAGTAAGGTCAAGAGCCTTGTGAGCGTTAGTGACCAAGTTACACAGATCTAGCATCGGGCTGAGCCATGATGTCTAGGTGATGAAATTGTCAAGGAAGAATGTCCATAGTTCTTATCGAAGTCTATGTTGAAATGTTTTTATTTTTTATCATTAAGCTAAGGACCTTTGTTCTTTAAAAATAAGTAATTACCCGAGGTCCAAAGCTACCTGTATCGGGTCCCCTTGTTATTTATACTGACACACAGTTAGAGCATCCCGCTGGCATGCAAAATAACTGAGGATGTGGCCAAAGTGCTGTTTTTATAACATTTAACTTGACGCGCGTGCCCTCAAAAGCAGGTTCTGAGCAGAGGAAGCACAGGATTTCGGGTGGTCTCTAGAATCCTGCCTGCGATTCTAAAATATCAGAAAAATAATGGATTAAAATATCTTATTTTCAGACCAGCTAATCGGGTTCCACCTGGAGAGAGTCACCAAACCTTAAACCACCTCGATACTAGAGCAGACAGGAATGGATTTGCTGCACAGCTCCTTTTGAACTTTTCCACAGTTTTTGATGCAGTCTACCAGCACTCCCTTTTACTGCTACTAGAGGAGTTACGCGTCAAATTAACCATTTGAAACTGGATATCCCCCAACTCTCTGATATATCTAGCAGCATCAAGGTTTCTGAATTTCCTCATAAAGAATGTTAGGCTGCAAAGACATTCTCGCCCTCACAGGCCTACTGAGAGTGGCCTTATGGAAGGCAGTGGCGCTGGCCATTTACATATGGCCTTTGACACGGAAGGCGGCTGTTTGCTTCTTGGATTTGGCCATAATCCTTGTGACGCATGCAATTTGATTAAAGTGAAAAAAAACATTGCCTCCCACTAGCGAGGCCTGGCAGCATACACAGGTTGAGGGCTGGGAGTCGCGGCCATGCTCTACATGGAGGGGAAGCCAAGTGTCTCCACTGTCGTATCATTGCTCATGAATGGGACCGGCTCCTGTCAAATTTTATGGAGCCTCACGTCGCGCTCATCAAGAGCTCCCTCTAATGTCTGAACACCGATTTCGCACTCTGGAACTCGTCACTTGGGATCTACACCCTGTTTCTCCAGCCCTGCTTATCCCACACTGAGATGGGGGGGACTGGCTCACAGCATCCCTCCCCTTTTTTTTATATCCCTTCAGACTACTGGTCCCACATCACAGTCCTCTCACAGGACTCCAAGCTGGAAGGACCCAGCCATTCCTCTGCTCATTTCCACCTCCTAATAGTTTGGACCTTTCACTTCTCCCCAGTGTATCAGGGTAAACTTTGACCGCCCCTTCTACCTTCATTCCCAGTTTGTCCCAATTGTTTTACCAATTTTGGGTAAGTTGGAAGTTTCATATAAATAGGAGGGCATTAACCCTGTGTTGTCCCACCTTTGTTGGTCGCATGATGCACTGATATTCACATTAGTGGTGGGAGAACTAATAAATGCACACCCTGAACTCTGTTAGCAATTACTTATTTGTTTTCCAGTAATGTTCCACCTCTAGCTAATGATGTGCCCTTTATTTCCTGAATATGAGGTGTTATTAACACCAAATAGAGAGATTGTGTTCACCTTGTACCACCTGAAGCAAATGCACCTAGACATTAAAAAAACTGGACTATCTGAGAGCAACGTTGAGAGTTATGTATGCAGCTTAATTTGAAACACTAATTTTGACTATGTGAAAGCTTTCTCAAGGTTTTTGAGCATCAATGAGCTAGCGGTTACCAATGATCATGATTGTCAGTGTGGCGTCAAATCTGCCGTAGCCTATCTGAATGAAATAGACTGGTCCTTAAATCCAAGGAGGGACAGACAAGAAGAGGTGACTGGGAATAATTATTATGAGCTCATGGATTTCAGTATTGTCCTAGGCATTTGGTTAAGGGGTATGCAGCATTGCAGCTACGCTAACCTACTGACTCCTGCAGTAAATGTACCCCTGTGAAATTTTAGTTTCAGCTGGTGTGTGGAATGATTTTTTAAAAAACATTTGGGTCAGGGAGCAAGGGTTTTCCCCCCAATGCTTTTGAAATCAGAGCTACACATTGGCCTATATATCAAGCTAATGAAGAGGCTAGATGTTCTGTTTCCAAAGATATGTGCTCATGAACATGCCATAGTTCTAATTTTGTGGTTTTGATTCAGCACTTCTATATGACTTTTTCTCACTAGCTTCCAAATTACAAGTCTTGATCTGTTTTTAAGGCGCAACATATATTTGTGTGATTTTACAGCCATTAATTCACAGAACAGGAGGCCTAGTGATTCAAACCTCAAAGTGGCAGCAAGAGTATCAATGCTATGATGGAAGCAAATGAGATGAAGTGGTACCATCTAAGATGGGCAGTCTTCATCACGTGCTCTGCTGTACTTCATCCTTCAGACATTCTGTTTTCACCCTGGGAGGATGGAGGCAATGGTTTTGGTTGCTTGTGGGTAATCTTTCCTAAGGCCCTTTCTTCTCGGCTTTTCATATTAAATGGTTTTGTTATCTTTGAGGCGAAGAGAGGTGCCCATGAATGTCAGGAACCTATCAGTGAAGACATTGGCCCCAAAATAGCTTAACCTGTGGTCTGATCACGTGCAGCATGGGCTATCAAATGATGTTTTTTTTAATGGTTTTTATTGAAAGTTTACCTGAGTACAAACAGTTCAACCAATGCATCATTGTACACTGGGACACAGACTCATCAGACGGCTGCAGAATTATGTTGTGTAAATCATTTTACCTTGTGAAGGGGTATTTCTCATAAGAAGTCACTACTGTATTATCTAGGAGACTTTTGAGCTAATTATCTTTAGTGCAGCAACATAAGGTGCTTGGGAGGGCTTTTACGTGAATTGTTTTCACGCCCTGTGTCAAGAAAATAGTGGACAAAAGCCTTTGGTAAGAACCAATGAAATTATGTGTCATAACTGAAACTGTTAGTTTGGCCAAAGCTATCAGTGGACACTTTTCTCAGGGCAAGACTGGCCACACATACAGTCTGTAGAGCTGGCTTGTGCTTGAAATACACTTAGTTTGGGGGTAGCTCAGAGCTGGGATGAGTCATATTGGCCTGCTGTCTCCGTGGTTAAGTTCTGACCAATTGTACTGTGTTGGTGGTAACAGATGTTAATATGTTGGAAAGTATTGCCCCAGAGCATAGAGTGAAGTAGTTGTCCTGTTAAGGAATGCATTGAAAATAAATGCAGTCAAGTCCTTTTATCCCCTCCTACATCCCTTGTGCAATTTCCCATTCACGGTCATAATGGCCCACTACCCACGCTAAGAGGATTTGTCTGCTGTGGAAGGTCCTTTTCTTTTATGGTGTGACTGGCCCGCAGTCCTGACAGTGTTCCAAAGTGTGTACCTAAAAGCAGTTCACTTTCTAACAAGAAATGTGTACATTACTTCTCTTTTTTAACTGATTTAAGTGTCTGTCTTTGCTGCTGCATGGAACCAGGAAAGTTTTAGAGAACATTTCTTACCTCTGACTATCTTTAGGATGAGCAGGCAATTGTCAATCCACCTTCCTAATTTTAATATTGCATATTTATTGCCGACCTTAGATGAACCCAGAAATGTAGGTTTAGCAAATAAATATATGAACATCTTTTCCAGAATACTATAAAGAGGACAGTTTAGAAGCAGCAATATGTAAGTTGTAATAAAATGATAGGATTATAAATGCTTACCGAACACCAAAATGAGAACTTCCTGCCAAAACATCTTTCATGACATACAATATTTAATTGTGTGTTTCATTAGGACAAAGTTACAATCATAAATAAGCTGTTTAGACCAAAGAAGAAAAGCGACAAGAAGAATTAGAAACATCAAATACGAGTGTGTTTCAGGTAGCAGTGAACAAAAATGAGATTAATAAAATAGGGTTACAAAAATGTATGAGCTCCAAAATAGCTGTTGTAACTTAAAACAATATTTTTCAATTATGTTGAAATTTGATGAGAGGTGAATCAGTTTTTGTCTAAACATACTGTCAAACAAATGTAAAACAAAGCCAAAAGCTATAAAATTCCCACTGTTATGACACCCATTTTGAGATTTGGTGAGTACTTGTATTATTGCCCCAGCTAAAGCAGCTCTCCATATTGATTCTGGTTTATGCTAGTAAGCATTAGGTCGGTACAAGACAGTCTTGAACTCTCCTTGTCTTTAATCATTTCCAGCAATGCAGACAAATCCGATAAACTCACTAGAATTAACAGGTTGCATCCCACAATATTGTGGTCAGTCAAGAGACACACATATTAACCCAGCAGCATTGAGTACCACTATATCGTCAAGGTAAGCCACTATAGAGAGGTATAGGTTTACTATTCTAATTCTCACGGAGTTTACTCCAGTCACTTTTTTTTTTTTTTTTTAGAACATATGCTTCTTTGAAGGTACAATTTAGGTGTCTGTTAATAATTTCTAAATGTTCTAACAGGCAATCTGACACGTTTTAAGAATATTGTGGCACAATGGTAGGAATTTACCTTGCTGGCCTTGTGTTTTTGTTTGAGCACTTGACGCATTAATGTGAATTTGCTAAGTGTTTAAGTTGTTCACATTTCTTGGCAGTACGTTTAGACAATAACTGATTCAATTGTCATTAAATTACTTTATAACATTTGAGTTCCTATGTTAACATTGAAAACTTTTCTTAAGATGATAATCGCAAGAAGTTTGAGTTCATTTCTCTACTCATTGTTAAGCAATGATCCTACTGCATTAGTAGAGTGAGATGAGAGCAGTAATCCACAGGTAACCTTGTTAGCAAGCTTCGACATCACAGACATATTACCAGCTCATGCTACATTTCATACAAAATATATAACACTGAACCATTTGAATTTTTTTCTGATGAGTGAGGAGTTAGTTTTGTGTACTTACTTCTGGTCCTGCTCTTAATCTGTAGAGAAAATAAAATACATTTCCAGTGGTTGCAGAAGGATTACTCAGATGCTTTTGCTCCTGTAACCTCTAAGGCACGATTATAGACCCTCATATTGCAAGCAACACATTTAATTTATATCTTTTGATATAAATACATTTAAACACACACAAAGAACCATACACATTATTTAGAGTTGGTAAATTCAGTATCTGAGGAACCAAGGCACTTTATTATCTAAAGCATTGGATTTCCACCATGCAGCATTATAAAAATAAACATTTTTAAAATACCTGTAGCAAATAACAACAAAGCCTGATACTTAGACACCCTATAGCATGTTATCTAATTAGACAGAGATTGCTCTAGCGTGTTGATTAGCTTTTAGTAAATTTACTTTTATTAACTGTAGAAATTTTAACTGTTCAATACATTCCTTTGATGAGATTTACTTCTACCAGATGCCAGATTCTACTGTGATGGAGCATTCGCTCATTTTGTTATTTGTATGGCCCACGATTAATATGTGTTAATTTTCACATGTTTGGCTAGAGTTAGTCAATTGCTTTGTATTAAAGACTGGTGTGTAGTGCAATTGAGTTGTCACCCAGCCGTTGTTTTTCAGTCTTCGCGGCTTTTCATGTTTCCGCAAGATATTTACAACATGTGACCCTGTTGTTATTGGGTCCTGTTTTTAAAAACCCAGCCTTGAAATGCTTTCTGTATATTATTAAATGAAATCAAAACTGTGAATTGACTCAAGCCTTGTCAATTTTTCCTTGGTGCTATCAGTAGATATCTTATTCCCTCGTCTCTCACTGAGCATTTTGTCTTGTCATGCTGTGAAGGATCACCGGGGGCTGTTCCTGCAGTGATAGTAAAATTCCAGAACTTTTAACTCAATTTTGTATGTTGGATATCTGGAGTCTCCAGTCACTGACGGGCATGAGGAGCTCGGTCTACACTGCCCAGAAGATTCAGTGCAGGATCACAAGTAAAACCAGTAAAACTTTAGAGTGAATCTCAATGATCTTTTCACCTCCAAGGTAAGTGCGCACATGCTTGTGGAGTTGGGCACGTGCCACGTTTGCTAAGATTTTCAAATATATACGCACGCTGTCTGCTGATGTCATTTTCCATCATCTATTTATGTTAAAGCAAAGTTAAAAACACTTCATATTCTCAGCTGCCAAGTAGCTATAAGCTTAGTTAAATATTGCATAAAAGTTTCCCCCCCTTTCCTATCTTCATATGTTTTTGCTATTGATTGAACTGGTCCCAAACCCAGTGAAGGACATGGCTTTCATAAAGTGGATGCTACAAACATATGTGAGATAATGTTATGGTATATAATGAGGCCACTAAGCTCTCATAATATACTATATCATTGATTAGACTACGGTGTCCTGCTGTGGTTTTCGCTGCTCTCGGATTTCTATTGTAGATGTGGAGCTCTTTATATTAAACAATGTTTGCAGTGATATATGATATAAAGTACCTTCTGCAGTGTGTTACAAGGACATTGCCACTGAGGATTTCTGTGATCATATGAAGGAATAAAGCCGAAGGACACGTTCATTTATACAGGCATGGAACTTCACAGTGACTTCCAATATCTTTATGATATATGGAACAGGGTATTTTTGTTCCTTACAATACATTGACAAACCATCACTCTTCCCAAAATCTCTTAAATCCTTGGGGTCTTGCTCCTTCCTATGGAAGAGATAATATGTTTGCAGACATGAAGACTAACAGCTAAATCTTTACTGCAAATTTAAACACACCAAAATGTCGTTAGTAATTAGTTACAGTAAAGGTATTAGAATCATTTTAATGTAAACAGATTGAAGAAAGAGCTGAAAGTCAGAATGAGGGAGATAATTTGTTTACTTTAATAAATTATCTGCAAAAAATAAACACATTTTCATAAATCTCTCCCTTTCCTTTGATTACTGACGATGGCGTAAAAAAACTGTCCACAAAAAAGAAAAGACAGTACTTGTTTGGGTTGTTTAAACTTCAGCTGCAATGATGCTCCATAAACAGGTATTTATGCTGCAGCAAGTATTATGACGTCATAACAGAGCAACGATGTCATTTTCTTATTACAAGTAACTGACAAGAGATGTCTCATCTAGACTGTATTAAGGAAGTTAGAATTTGTTTTTCTACTAGGATTGGAGGCTTCCTTGTTTTATAGTATAGTAAACCAGAGCCATAACATTCATATGCTGGTTTAACCCAAGGATGTGTCAATCTATTTAGTTGTCTTAGAAGCAGCAATGCTTTTTACACAAAAGTAGCTCAGATGTTCAGCTAATTTCCTACTAATACTCAATGTTACTGAAACAGCCATAGTTATAGCAGGGTCACTTGAGTTTTAGTTCAACTCTTGCAAGGTCAACGCAGACAATCTGATTTTTGAAATAAGAGGGCAGAATATTTAAGTTTAATTACAACTTTCATAAATTACTTCACCTAACAAAATTGCATACAACTACAATCATCACCCATTAATTGCTATAATTTGGTACTTTCCTTATACATATTCTTTGGCTTTCTGCCGGCTGTTCCGAGAAACATCTAGCTTTCTGTGGAGCTACAAGAAAGTGAGGCAAACTAGTAAATATAACTTTCCTCTGGATACTAATGGTATAGTACCTACTCTCTGCTCTGCGTCAGCATTTAGGAATAGGCAGGACTCGGCTGGTCATTATGCCAAACTGAGGGTTTCACCAGTAGGGTGCAGGCTAGGGGGCTGCTTAAGACCAGTATGAGCTGCGATCACCTAACCATGTCACAAAGCCACATTCAAGTCACGGTTTCCTGCAGAATGGGACTGGCTATTACAGGTTCTAAATATCAACTCCAAAATACAATTTGACCATAATATCGTTGTCAAAATATTGCAACTATAAATATATTGAGGGGAAAATGTATGGGAGTGAGTATATAGTTTTAGATTTTCTTAACAATATTAATTTAAAATAGTTATTTTATTATTATACATATATATTATAATTTTAGTTGTAAGTTAAATTAAATTGTTGTTTTATATTTTTTTTATATATGTCCTGTGTTCAGTTTTGTGGCCACTTTGGGCCGCACCCGCAATGGGTCTGGTAGCTGCAGTGCTCGAGGCGGGCAAGTTGCAACCGCAAGAGGAGTTGAGGAGAGACTGCGGCTAGGACACAGAGAGGATGAGGTGTGGGAAGAATGGGGGCCTAGGCCACCCAGGTAGGAAGACCTGGCGGCAACTGGGGAATCGCACCTGCCGCAAATGGCTGTCTACTTGTGTGGCGTGGTACAGCGTGAGTGCTTATTTGAGACTGGGGCCCCAGGCAACCTGTTAAGGCATTGGGGGGCAGCTGTGGCCCTGGCGCACCTGCTGGCAACAGACTTCTGCAGCGGAGATCCATGAAGTGCTGCTTTAGGCTTGAGTGCCTTATGGTAAGACAGGAAAAGGGCTGGTGCCACCCTCATGGACATTGGGGTGCTGCTGGGTCCCCCATTGAGGTTGTGTCCTAAGAAGGGCTGCACAGGCTGGATGGGGCACATGGTGAGAAGGATGTAACCCCTGCTGGGGGACGACGCCTACTAGTGACACGGCCGGATCGGGGTGCTCACAGAACTACTGAGAATGTGGGGCACTCCCCCACACATCAGATCAGTTCACTGACCGGGGGCGAGCTGTGGGAACCAGATGAAAGGAGGCATCAGAGGACAAAGGAGCAGCTGATGTAGCAGGCTGTGCCCCTGATACTGATAGCCCTGAAGTAGGCAGGGTGGTAGTGCCTGTGATGGGGGCTGGCATCCTGCTGGGGTAAATCCGGTGGCTCGGGCTGACAAACGACCAGCCCTGTGGGGGGTCCCGAGGGATGGCCCCAATGGGTTGGGTGGCTTGGGTGGTTTGAGCGTTCCTCTGCGTAAGGCGGCCATGCCACAGTGACCTCCAGCTCACCAAGCCATACGACGCAGTCCTGGCCATTAGATAATGCAGTTATGCCCCAAGAGACTGAAAGGGAATGGTTCACTCCAAGTCACAGAAGATGGGCTCAACGGCAGAACCCCCGAGGCATCCCGACGCGGATGGTGGATGAGGCCCCCCCAGAGGATGCCCATAGCCTGGAGAATCCCACAGCCACCATTTTGGTGGCAATTAGGGTTACAAAAAGCACTTTGGAGAACAAGTTCAATGTTGTGGCCATGGACCTCAGACGTTTGCGGATGGACCACAAGAAACTGGTGGAGAGAGTGGATGAGACAGAGGAGGTCCTGGAGGGTCTAGGGCCTAAAGTCAAGGGAGGCAATAAAGCACTCCAAGCCCTCAAATGGATGGTTGCTCAGCTCCAGGAAAAGATTGAGGACACAGAGGGGAGCACCTGATGGAACAATATGAGAATAGATGGGGTCATAGAATTATTAGAGGGGCCTATAAGGGAGCTATTCTTGAAGGGCTGACTCCTCAAGAAAGTTCTGGGGACAAGGCGTCAAAGAAGTTCACGATCAAATGTGTGCAGAGTACCCAGCAGACCTCCAGCACCTGGGGCGCAACCTAGACTGATAGTGGTGCGGATACTGAATTCAGGGGACTATGACTACATCCTACAGATGGCTCAAGCTCATGGAGCATGGCAGATGCGAGACCCCACTGTGAACATCTAATCCCACTACTGCCCAAAAACAATGGGAAACATTCCACTGAGTAAAGCAGACTGAACCTTAAATATGTCTTAGTCTTCCTTGCAAAACTGCAGATGTGTGCAGGTGGTGAGACACACTTTTTCACTCAGCCTGGGATGCCTGGGAATGGATGGAGTAGTGGGCTACCCCTTCACGGACCAAGGTGCTCAGTAAACAGGGCAGGAGTGCAGGAGTCCGAATTCGCGATGGAGACAATGCAGGGGCCTGATGGCGGCCAGGACACGGTCCCAGGTTGAGACAGAATGGGCCAAACTAGTGACGGACATCCAACAGAATCATTCCTGGGGGTCAAGCAATAAATTGGAGGCTAAGTTAACAGACTCAGAAGAGAACGCTAGTGACTCCAAGAGCTCAAAAGCGAGTTAAGAGGAGAGCAATGGGCCGGTGGTCACTCCAATGGCAGCAGACATGATAATCAAGCTGGGTGAGTAAGGACTGCCGAGTAGCCTCCATGGAGAGCAGTATGATGGGCCGGTAAGACAATATTAATTAAGAAATAAAAAAAAAATGACCTTAGAATGGCTGGCCAGCCGCCGCCTCCCCTGAGTCCTCTTCCTTCTTCATCTGCAGTCTGGACGGCAGCAGGTAGCACCAGGCACATAGGCTCACCTGAGCCAATCACAACACTGCAATGTAGCATTGTGATTGGTCTGAGTGCCGTGGATTGGTGCTCAGACTCGAACAGGGAGCCTGTGCATGTTCCTGACCAGGCTGTGTAATGCAGCCTGGTAGGAACATGCAAAGCGTGCATGAACTGTTCGGACGGCCCAGAGAAACTGAGAGTTTATTCCTATGAGGAGAAAGTTGTATCCAAGTGTCTAGAGGGTAGTGGCCGAACCAATATTATGCCAGGAGCTACATTTGCAGAGTGGTGGAGAAAGGGGACGTGGTGTCTGAAGACCTCTTAGCAATCCCACTGTGTGGGTACTGGAGGTACCATGTATAATTTCCACTTCTGCATTGCTAATTGCCAATTTGAACAGGTTATGATTTGCTCTTTCCCTTCATGGTCCCCTGATAGGTTATTATGTTGTCTGTACTGTTGTAATGTCATGCTACATTTCGCTTTCTAGACAGCTCAAGCACTTTCTTCAGGTACCAGGCTATTCTTCTCATTTGATGGCAATGAAGCATACTCTCATTGAGTTATATTGCTCCATAGCTTTTTACAAAAGGTCAGGTGCAGCATTAAAAATGCAATAGGTCTCGCCTTTCATTAAGTTAAAGCCATTGGCTTTGCTATACAATACCATTAGCAAAGCAAATGACTTTAACTTAATCAAAGGCAAGACCTATTGCATTTTCAATGCTTGTTTTAAATAAGGAAATGAGACAGGTGAGAGACGTACAGCAGAAAGCTCATTGTAACCTTATCAACTGTTAGCCTCACTTATCACCCACGAGAGAGTTCTCAGTGGAAAGTCCCATCTCTTCTAAACACTAATGACCAAAGTAAGATGTCTAACTGTTCAGGCTAGTCTATCGCAAACCAGAACACCACCATTCATCAACTTGGAAAGAGGTTTTAGTGCAGATGCCAGTTTTACACAAACAATTACATCACATACCCAGTAAAGAGGTTTTAGTGGATAGGCCACTGTGTCACAGGCCACTAGTAAAATTATTCTTCATCCTGGAGAAAAGTGTCAGCAGAGAGGTCAGTCAGTCTGTTACAAACCACTACTACACTGAGCCATCACCCTAAATAGATGTCTTAGTGAACAGAGGAATGTATTGCAAACTGCTACTACACTCATTCATCACAAAAGAGAGAGGACTACACAAAGTGGTAATTTTGTTGTAAAGCACAACTAGCTCAGCCATCACTATGGAGTAAAGTCTCAATGAACAGCTTGGTGTGTCGCAAAGTACTACCATACACATACAGCAGCAGGGGACATGTGTCTGCGTAGAGACTAGTTCACTCATAAATAGTACACCTGCTTTAAAAGCGAGATTTATAGCTCAGATGATATATGTTAGAAATACTAACACTCATTGGAAGTACAGAAAGAACAGTAATTTAACGTATGCAGTAGCTCAGTATATATCCTTCAGTGTCAAAAACATTTCTGAAACACTAACTGGATGATGTCAACAGTGCTGTCATCACTAATGTCATTTGAGATGTAATCAGTGATGTAATTACTGACGTCCCTGACCATGTCCTGAGTGATGTAATATGAGAGGTCATAAGCAGCCACGGCCCGTATAGGGCGTGCTACCGGGGCGGTGACGTAGGGCGGGGGAGGGGCAGGGTGGGGGGGTTGTAAAATGCGGCATACGGCCGATTTCAGGTAAGTAACGGGAAAAAAAAACCGAATTTTGTTGTGCGAGCTACATCGCATTTGGCGACGCAGCGCGCGCAACAGAATTCGTTTTATTTTTTATTTTTGTTACTTACCTGAAATCGACTGTATGCCGCATTTTACAACCCCCCACCCTGCCACTCCCCCGCCCTACGTCACCGCCCCGGTAGCACTCCCTATACGGGCTGTGGCTGGTCATAAGCATTGCATTGCATTGCAGGGGTCATACGTTATAGTTAGCTCAGGTAAGTATAACTGCTGAATTTCTATGGTTTTGGAATATATAATTTGAACCAAACTATAAAGTCTGTATTACCTTTTTCTTTTCAGTGGATGGATGGATGGATGGATGGATGGATGGATGGATGGATGGATGGATGGATGGATGGATGGATGGATGGATGGATGGATGGATGGATGGATGGATGGATGGATGGATGGATGGATGGATCGTTGAATCGATGGATCGATGGATCGTTGAATCGATGGATCGATGGATCGTTGAATCGATGGATCGATGGATCGTTGAATCGATGGATCGATGGATCGTTGAGTCGATGGATCGATGGATCGTTGAGTCGATGGATCGATGGATCGTTGAATCGATGGATCGATGGATGGATGGATGGATGGATGGATGGATGGATGGATGGATGGATGGATGGATGGATGGATGGATGGATGGATCGATGGATGGATCGATGGATAGATAGATAGATAGATCGATGGATCGATCGATGGATAGATAGATAGATAGATTGATGGATCGATCGATCGATAGATAGATATATCGATGGATCGATCGATCGATAGATAGATAGATCGATGGATCGATCGATAGATCGATGGATGGATGGATCGATCGATCGATAGATCGATGGATCGATCGATAGATAGATAGATATACTACTTGTGATTTGCTTGCGTGGGAAAGTTCACTGAAAAATAGGTTGGTACAAGTGTAACACACATCTAGTTGCGTATTAAAAATGGTCAATAAATCATCAGTCACCTATTTCGGCTGGAGGTCTGGATAATCTTGGTTTAATGTATTGGAGTAGAGTACACAGGCAAAAGCCAGGGAGAATAGCAGGAAAATGGGACATATTGATACAAAGTAATTTAGGTCAGGTCACAGAAACAGATGAGTGTGGGATATCTCTTTTGGTTCAAAGGTTCAAATCCCGGCGGGCGCTCTTAGTTTTTCATCCTTCTGAGGTCGCTTAAATAAGTACCAGTGAGATGGGTAATAATAAACATCTGTTATTCAGCGCCAAGATGCCCACAGTGAATGTGCACTGTAGAACTACACGTTATGTTTATGAGAGGTCTGCAACTAATGTGGGGGTGATTATAGGAGAGGGTGTCTATTCTCTCATCAGTTTTAGATAGGAAACAAGGGCTCATGGAAGCGTTAGCACACTGATGACAGATAATGGTATCAGTGGGTAGTTCTCTGAAGTGAGGGTGCCAGGGCTTACCAATACAAAGATGTGTAGTCATGATTTCATGCAGAGAGTTAATGCTGTCTGCAAGCCGGTGTTTCCGAAATACAAGCCAATGTTTATAACCGTACACTAAGGATTGTGTTTACAATGAGAAGAGTGTCTGACGTGGCGTACATAGTGGGATGTAGTACTTACTTCCTTCTGGTCTTGGGAGTCTGAAGGCAGATAGGAATAGATAGGGGCAACTGTAATTGTTCCCCATCACTCATAGTATGACCATTTTGTGTATGTACGTTTGGCTATGTCAACGAGTAATTGACGTCACTGCATGTCTCTGAATCTTACTGTGGCAGGTGTTCGATGAGGAAGTTAGGCATCTTGAAGTGGTATTGGAATTGTATAATTAAACACGGTACGTATTGGATTTAGGAGCAGTCAAAACAGGTTCAATAATAGTATAATCTTATGTAGGAAGTTGTTACAGATGAAGTTAGCCATAATGTATTTATAACATTGGTCTATATATAATACAGGAATATTCGAAATCACAAATGATAGTAAACAATATGTATAAAAAATAAGAATAACAGATAGCATTGATATGGTCCTTCACAAATGCTGCTAAGGATTGCGCTTGGTACCCACAGCTCCAGTAATTTCATTTGGCTGCTGGTGCGCATGCCAGCGTTCTGAATCCAAATTGCTGCTTCCGCTGCAATGCCCACATATTTAGGTAACGAGCCAGTCTCTGCAAAGATGTGCCATGCAGCTTCCGCTTCCGTCTGAAAAGTCTGCTTCCACAGACTCGAGCTGTGCGAGCTGCCATTTAGTTATGTGGTGACTGCCTACAATGTCCTTACCTTATGTATTGGCAAACTTTTTCTATTGCATTCTTCTCACTGTGCCCCACAGGACGTTCGGTGGGGAGTCTATTTTGCCAAGATCAATCCCAGTTGGAGGAAACATGATTTCCACCTATTAATTTGTTCCAACCTAAAATGGAGGACAGGAAGGCGTTTTGGATAGTTTTCTGCTTGAATACTATATAATGGAATCTAGTGGGAGTGAGGTAAGTTGCAATACTTTTGTTTTTTTCATTTTTCATCCAGTTCATAGCACCCTTTGTTTCCCTTTTTATACAGTCCATTTTTCTGATCTCTTTTTCAGGAGACTTTCTGTAAGACCTCTCTAAACTTCTCTGAATGCATCGGCCTCTGTAGCTGCTTCATCGACCATCGAGATTCTCCAGTCCTGTTTCATTATGGAAGGATTCGTCAACCATTGAGTTTCTCCAATCCTGTATGATTCTGGGAGGTTTTTTTCTGCCTGGATATTGAGGTTCCTGTCAGTTAATATTTGTGTTTGCTCATAATACACTGTTAGTTTCATAGTTACAAAGAATGATCAAAACAGTTATTGCATACCATTGGTGGATAAAGGCTAATCACCTGAGGCCCCAAAATTTGAGATCCTAACCCAAGAGTTTTTATTAGATGGGGCACACTTTTAAATATATTTATAGGAAACGTTTGTTTGGTGGTGTGAAAAATCTGGGTTGCAAAAGCTTGGCCAATTTACAAAAAGAAAGGGTAGGGAAGGGGGCGTGGCTAGGCGCCCGAGGAGAATGGCGGCGCCGGAGTAGAGCTCCGTCCGAACCAGGGTTTACCGGCGGTTCGCGCGCCACACGCGAACATTGAAGGGAAGCCTCTGCAGTTTCAAGATGACGGGCATGCCCTGAGCCCACTTATGCCGACGTGACGGTCTTCCTTCCGACTCTGCTGTCCCTTTTAGTCCCGGTCGCGGCTCTGTAACGGCCGTGACCGCCATTTTGTTTCATGCATGCCCGAGATCCCCTCAGCAGCGCGTCTAGCTCGCATTGAAGTTCTGGATGTTTCAACGGACCTGCATTAATCACAGCACTACAAGCGACACAGATGCCACAGCCAAGCATTTCCAGGTGACTTTTTCTTAACTCTTACGGCTTTTTTATGACTTAATGGTCATCTCCTGTTCTCCTCAAACCCGGCAGCCATTTTGGGACTTCATTCTGCTTCTCCTGGCTCTTGGTATTTTTGTTCTTTCTGGCCTGGCATATCTTCTCGCCAACTCTTTTTAGCTGCCTCTCTTTTATTTTTCACACTTTTTTGATCCCGCAAAGTGCCTGTTTCGCTTCCAGTCTTCCGGTGTGTCCCCGGTGAAACTGCACTTCATAGACGAGTCGATGGCTGACTATTCCAGCAAGGTCCATAAGCGCAATTATATTAAGAACTCTAAGCTCTTCACGGAACTGGCCCATTTAGAAGCTTCCCAGTCTCTACCTCCCAGTGAGATGATGTCGCATATGGAAGCCTCTTCAAAGCCTTCAGCAAAAACGATGCCTAAGAGGTTGAAAAAAGATCCACCTTCGCCTCCCAAGTCCTCTTCGACCATCTCGATGGAGTTACTCCTTGAAGAGATACGGGCCTTGCGCCCTTTTATGGAAGAAACCAAAGCTAAGTTGCAGGTTCTTACTGACAACTGGGCTTCGATGGATGAAAGAGTGTTGTCAGTGGAGCGTGATGTCTCTTCTCTCCAGGACTCTGCAGCCAAAGTCACCCATCTGCATGCGCAAGTCTCCTCTCTCCAGAAGCATGTGGAGGACTTGGAAAATCGAAACAGGCGCAACAATCTTCGCCTTTACGGCCTGGGGGAAGGATGCGAGGGGAGTGACCCTATCAATTTTTTCAAGTCATTTCTTCCCAAGCTTTTACACTTGCCCGAGGACCCACCGCTCAATATCCAGCGTGCCCACAGGCTTGGACGAGTTTCCTCCTCTCTATCCGCGCCAGCGAAGCCCAGAGGTGTAATAATGTATTTTTTGGAATACACAGATCTGCTGAAAGTTCTTTCAGCAGCCAGAGCCTCTCCTCGTCTTGCATGGTCGGGTTCCACTCTGTTCTTTGCGCAAGATTATGCCAGAGCCACTGCGAACCGACGTAAGGCCTTTTTGGACATGAGACCTGACCTTCGCTCCATTGGTGCCCGATACGGTCTCTTCCACCCTTGCTTATTTAAAGTCACCTACAATAATAAAACCACGACATATGAGGAGCCTACGCGACTTCGGAGTTTCCTGAACTCTTGCAGCCAGACTGACATGGAGCTCTCTGGGCCTTCCTCTTCTCTCCCACCGTGACTTTTTCCGAAGTTGTATTATGCTGTTCCAGTTTTCAGTTGTTGCTGATTTTTCCAACTCAAATGTTCTTTGACTTGTGTGCTCTCTTGATGAGTTTATACTTTTTACAGAAATGTTTGTTATTTACGTCATAGTTTCTTGGTCCGCCCTATCCATTGCTTGTCTACTGTCTCTGTCGTTTGCCGTTACCTAACCCTGTTATTTTTCTTCCCTCGCAGCTCAATGTTCCGCGCTCCGCCTTGTTCCTCTGGTCGGACGTCTCGCTGACCCCGAGTGTCCTGCCTTCTTCAGTTGGCCCTACCTCCCTCCCCTCGTCTCCACGTACGTCTTTGCATGTTCCTGTTTCTGATCGTACCTCCCCTAACTTACCCCTTGTAAGTATTCCTCATATCCTTTATGATATGTTTGTTTTTGTTCTTTTTCTATTGACCTTGATTTTTCCCTTCATGTTTTCAGGTTTATTGGTGTCAATACCTTTCTTACGACCTTCTTCCTCTTCTCTCTCTCTTTCCCCTTTTCTCCTCACCTTTCATTGGCCCCCTCGGTTATGCTTCTTTCTCACTATACACTCTATTCTCTTGTCACTTCATTTCTCCTTCGACTTATATTTACTTTCCTCACCTTTTGGCCGTTTTCTCTCTCATCCTGCTTCTTCATTGGTCTCTATGCACATGTTCTTTTTTCTCTTTCATTGGACCTTTATTATTAATATCTCCGGACTTTATCTTATCGTTTCACTGATCTTAGTAACACCTTGGCTTTCCTCTATCCTTATGGTATCTCTCAGTCTTCTCTTACTCTTCCTGCTCCTGTCCATTCCATTTCTTCTCTATATTTTTTCTTTCTTTCTTTTTCCTACGTCTTTTATTTTTCGCGTGGCTTTCTCTCAATGTTTTATTCCCTTTTTGCATTATTCTTTTAATAATCTTTAATGTCAGTGCGTATTGTATCCTGGAACGCTAAAGGTCTTCACTCTCCCATTAGGAGGCAAAAAATTCTTTCTCATCTAGCCAAGTTGAATGTAGACATTGCCTTCTTGCAAGAAACACATTTGTCTGATGTTGAAGCTGCTAAGCTCAAGAGGGGCTGGGTTGGTGATGTGTTCTCTGCTCCTGGGGATGGTAAAAGAAATGGTGTGGCTGTGTTAGTTCGCAAATCCTTCTCTCATTCTCTCTTGTCTTCTGAGTCAGATCCCGAGGGCAGATGGTTGCATGTCAAACTTTCCTCGAAGGGTATTCTCATCTCCCTTTTCAACATTTACGCACCTACTGGTGGTGACCCCGCCGTTTGGCGCACAATGGCTTCTCGTATTTCTGAATACGTTGATGATAATTTTATTATGGCAGGAGATTGAAACTTACCCCATGACCCCTTTTTAGATAGATTGAACAGTAATGTTGCTAGTACTGCACTTAGTCTTTAAACTCCATATTATTTGGGAGAACACATTTTGAAGATACAACAAAAAGTGTCAAAGGCTTTTCTTTTGCTTGAATTAATCAGTATTTAATAGGATTTCTTAAGAAGTTTTGAACCTTCCTATTGCCGAAGCAATTTTTTTTAAAACAGATAATCAAAATGAAATTAAACAAGAAGTTCATAATAGTAACACCACACCAATTATTCACTCACAACTAGCATGCTGATCTCACATACCAAACACTCTTGTCCACTCATACGTTCGCGCAGGCTATTTTGATCAGGAAATGAACACAAAGAAAAAAACGTATTTTACACTCTTTTCTGTTTGGACCACAGAAAAAGAACATTCAGAAAGACAAATATATCTATAAGTGATTCTTATTTGTAGATTTTTCTAATTCTTGTGGTCTTTTGTACAAGGTCTACGCGTTTCGAGACCCTTGGTTTACTGGGCCTCTCATCAGGACCTGTAAGGTGAGGAAGAAGAAGCCTGTGTAAGTTTTAGGAGGGCCCCTATACCTCATTTGCATTGATTGTTCGTTTCTGTGAGAATAAAGTTACCTTTGTTTGAATGGAGACGAGCGTTTTAGAATAGTGGGGAAACCTGGGTGAAAAAGAGTGAAAAAAGAGGTGTAATCACATCCATTAAAGGCTGACTCATAAGTATGCACTTCGTTAGAAAAATGGCTTACTTCTCAGTGTGGAGGACGGAAGGGGAACGATTGTATCTGTTCAGTTGAAGTGATCGTCGTTAGAGTGCTGGAGATAGAGTAAGGAAGTTTGTTGAGTATATTGGGGGAACATGGTTGATAGCTACGATATTTATCTTAGGAAATTGGATTATTTACCTTATTTTGTGACCGATTGGGGGCGCGTCTATTCTGAGCGCAAGGTTTTCGGTAATGATGTGATCTCCGTTTGAATTGTCCTTGAATCTGTAAAGGGTTGAGAGGCGAGTTAGCTTGGGGAAGGTATGACTTCTTACTCTTGGATGCGAAGATGTGGCAGCGGGGCATACCTGCGTTTTAGAATCGCTGGCTTCCGCGTTAGTCTGTCAGTTTCTTCTGCGTTTCGAGTCTCGTTGGTGCTGACGTGTAGAGCGTCGGCATATTTATTGCTCTTTTGATTGGTTCTCAATGGTGGACATAGAAAGAGGGCTTCGTAATGTCTTTTGGTGCATGCCTACACCAAATGTGTGTTCCCTAAGGCAAATAGCATTTTTATGATGCAAAACGGAAAAAATGGAAAATTGCTCTAAGTTCGTATGATGAGTTGGTCTAATGAAGTATTAATGGAGGCGCATGCTAAAAATGGGGAACATTCTAGCGAAGACCATTAATGGGTAGAAATTGGATGAAAGCAGAGTTAGACGATGTAGAAGGTGTACACCAAAAGTCTGGTAATTAATATATGTGAGCTTGTCTCCAATTAATTAAAATGGGGTTTATTTTAAGTTAAATTGTAGATTTCAGAAAGTTTGTTGAGGCCATTTGTCGCCGTATTGAATTTGAGGATTAGCATAGCCTCTGTCCTAGAGAGTTTCTGTTCCAAATCACCGCCTCGTGCATCATGTATCACTTTGGCAAGAACTGTCCATTTTACATCTTCAATTAGGTGATTTTTTGTTCGCCAATGGTTAACCAATGGAGCTGTTAAGACATTTTTGTTGATCCGGGATTTATGTTGGGTCACTCTGGTTCTGATTTCTTGGCTGGTCTTTCTTGTTTAATTTCATTTTGATTCTCTGTTTTTAAAAAAATTGCTTCGGCAATAGGAAGGTTCAAAACTTCTTAAGAAATCCTATTAAATACTGATTAATTCAAGCAAAAGAAAAGCCTTTGACACTTTTTGTTGTATCTTCAAAATGTGTTCTCCCAAATAATATGGAGTTTAAAGACTAAGTGCAGTACTAGCAACATTACTGTTCAATCTAATAGAGGCTCAGCTTTACTGCCTCCAGCCTACCTCCAGTCTTGGTCACGGCCCTTTTTAGATAGGTATTCCAAAGCATCCTATGTCCCTAATAAGTCTCACAAATTGTTTGTTCAGGCAGTGTCCGAGCACAAACTCGTTGGTGCCTGGCGTTTATGCAATCCTACTACTAAAGAGTTTACCTTTTACTCCCCATCCCACCAATCACAGTCCCGCATTGATTACATTTTTCTTTCCCATCATATCTCTCAGTCCCTCACTTACGCCGATATTGGCCCCATTTTGTTCTCTGATCATGCCCCTGTTCAGGTTAACATTGATGTTTTACCCAAGTCCACTGGGCCAAAGCGATGGCGCTTTAATAATACTCTCCTTCTTGATCCCAAATTCACAACCTCCTTTGTAGAATTTACCACAGAATTTTTTGCCATCAATGATGTGCCTGATGTGCACAAGCATGTTATTTGGGACGCTTACAAAGCTGCAGCCAGAGGTTTCATCATTGATTTTGTGGCTAAAAAGCGTAAAACCGCTCGCAAGCGTACTAGTGATCTCCTGCTTACGATCAAAAAACTGGAGCACTCTTTTTATACCTCCCATTCGCAGGAAAGTTTGACTACTCTTATTGAAGCTAAGATGCAATTTAACAAATAATCCACTGATGATGCTTCGTTATATCTGTTGAAGTCTAGTTCAAAATGTTATGGGGGTAAGAACAGAGCGGGGAAGGTTTTAGCCAATTGTTTAAAAGTTAAGCAACACAAACTGAATATTGAGTCTGTTTTTGATGCTAATTCTGTTTTAAGGCGCACAGATGCTGATATTTTAGAAGAATTTTCCCGCTTTTATACCACGCTTTACTCTTCTGAAACTCACCCTACTCCCCAATCCCTTGCTACCTTCTTTTCCAGCATTCAGGCTCCCCCCAATTTTCCTGTTGACTTATCCATTCTTGAAACGCCCATCTCCATTTCCGAACTACACACTGCACTTCAGTCACTTAAGAAGGATAAAGCCCCGGGTCCAGACGGATTTACAGTTGAATTTTATTTGCAGTTCTCTAAATTACTATTACCCAGATTACATTCTCTTATTGATTCTTTTGTCCTTAGTGGCACCTCCTCTGGCACTTTCTCAGACGCCCACATATGCATAATACCCAAAGAAGGAAAAGATGCCCAGTATTGCAAGAATTATAGACCAATCTCTTTAGTTAACATTGATTACAAGATATACGCTAAATCCCTTGCCATAAGACTAGACCCCTTTCTTCCTGAATTATTGGGCCCAGAGCAGTCTGGATTTGTTAAGGGGCGTTTCATCACAGACAATACTAGACTTCTGTTTAATGTCCTGTCCAAATCCTCACGATTCCAGGATTCGTTAGCAGCAATTGCTTTGGACGCAGAAAAAGCATTTGATAGAGTAGAGTGGACTTTTCTCTTTTCCGCCCTCAGATGGTTTGGGTTTGGCCCTAATTTTCTTTCCTTTGTTTCTTTCCTTTATTCCAATCCCAGAGCGGCGGTCTGTGCTAATGGTCTAGTCTCTTCTTTCTTCAACTTAGGTAGAGGAGTTCGTCAGGGTTGTCCCCTTTCCCCTTTCCTTTTTAATCTGGCCTTAGAACCCTTCCTCTCAAAACTTCGCCAAAATCCTAATCTGCACGGTTTCCAATTTTCTCAAACAAACATTAAACTTGCTGCCTATGCAGATGACATCCTTCTCTTTATTTCCAACCCTGCCATCTCCATTCCTGCATTTCTAACTGAAGTTCATGAATACTCCCAAATTTCCGGTTATAAGTTGAACAACGACAAATGTGAAATTTTACCCCTCACAAAATTCACCTTCAAACCAGATTTTGTTACGTCCAATTTCACTTGGAGCACCTCACATATCAAATATCTTGGTTTGTACATTACCCCCTCCCTTTCAGACACTGTCTCATTATGCCTTAGCAAGTGTATCCAGAGACTGTCTGACCTTACTTCCAGGTGGCACCCGCTTTACCTTTCCTGGTGGGGTCGCCTCGACACGATTAAAATGATGCTCTCCCCAATAGTTCTTTACACTATTTCCAATATTCCAAATCCTATTCCAGCTAAATTTTTTAGGAAAATCAACACTATTCTTTCTTCTTTCCTCTGGTCAGGCAAAAAAGCGCGTATGTCCTTGTACAGACTACGACTCCCCAAATCAGAGGGTGGGGTCAATTTTCCAGATTTTCCCACTTATCACAAAACTTTCCTTCTACGACAAGCCTCCCTTTGGTTGCGAGATCCTGCTGAATCTCCCCCTTTATGGCTTATTATTCAGCGTCTTTCTTTATCCCCCTTTACTTTCGCTGAATATCTCTCATTTTCTCGTAAACCCCAGCTCATTTCCACTCCCATCCACAAATTCACCACCAAGCTTCTTCTTTCCACTTCCCCAAGCCCTCCTTCTTCTGTAGCCGAATTTCTCAGTACCACCATTTGGTATAAGAATAGCATCCTCATTAATCACAAGCCCTTTTATTGGAAATCTTGGAGACAAAAAGGATTGATCTGGGTATCCCACCTCTTTTCTGGCTCTGATTTCTTACCTTTCTCCGTTCTTTGCCATAACTTCAATCTCCCCTCCTCCTCTGCCCGTAAGTACCTCACGCTCAAGAATGCAGTTATGTCCACCTATACCCACCTTTCCAACTCTCCCGCCCAACCCGATCCTCCCAACCCTACCCTACACCTCCACTCCTTGCTCCGCACTCACAATACTGCCTCCTTAATTTACCACTCATTTCACAAGACTCTCACCCCCAGGCCAAAATCCACGGTAGAGGAACAATGGGAGTCTGATTTTGATATCTCTTGGCCCACTTCTCTTTGGGATAAAGTGTGGACCAAACTTCGCAAATCATCCAGGGCTGCCTCCCTTACGCAAACCCTTTTTTTAATCTACAACAGACTTCTTTTTTCACCCCATATGTTGAATAAGAGGTTTCCTTCAGCCCCTGACCATTGTTGGTCCTGCTCGACACCCAAGGCTACTCTTTTTCACATGCTTTTTTCATGTACTGATGTGAACAATTTTTGAAAACAAGTTTGGGCTCAGATTAATGCCATATTTCACACTACATTTCCCTTCTCCTTTGTCAATGTTTTTTTAGGAAGTCTCTCTTCCTGCTGGGCAGATGTTGATTTTAATGTGCAGATTGTTGACTTGTTGCTAGCTGTTGCATTCCAGCAAATTACTGTAAATTGGAAAAATTTTGCTAATATCTCTTTTAGAGCATGGTGGTACAATATATGCCACAATCACAGGCTAGATACCGTTCTTATTTATCCCCTTAGTCTGGCTAAAAAGCAACATGATCTTTGGCTACCTGTGACTTTGTACCTTGATATTTGCGCTAAGCGCTCATCTCATTTGCCTCCCTTTCAGCAGGAGGTCTCCAAGCCTCCCTGATTGACCTTTTTTGTTTCTTTGCATTTTCCATAATTCATTTTATTGCATATTATTTCCAGTACTGCTTTCTGTTATATGGCCTCAATTATTTGTTATCTCTTAGTTTCATGTTCATTTCCACAGACATGTTTATCCTACCTATTATATTGCTGTTATGTTTTAGTTTTTCTTATGTATCGACACCTTTACTTCTCTAATAAAGATCTTTTGAACTTAAAAGAAAGGGTAGGGAAACTGTGGAGATTTAATTCCAACCTTGTGTGTAATGGCTAATGCTTATATTGTTCCTTCTCTGAGAAACATCGAACCAGGATTATTATGCGGTAAGACGCAAGTGTTAGAGAATGAATAGTTTTCTAATAATAGAATGCATCTGTTATTCCATCCACCTTATTACAAATGCATTATATCCTATGATGGAGTCACCAAACTCTAAATCAGGACCTATGTTTTGAACATGCTCCTGCTGAAAGGTGGGAGTACATTTTGCAAAATCTCAGCTCGGAGTGGACCGCCATGTCACGACAGCTGAACATTGAACTGTATTCTTGAAAATGTATCTGAACACTTCTAAGATTGAGATTTTTTTTACGATAGGTTGCTGTGATAGAACAGGAAGGATTCTTTGATTGGACTATGTTGCATATGTATATATGAATATCATAAGTAATTTATTTGAGATTATGTACACACATGCAAAGTGCTTAAGATAGGTAATGATACAATGGGAACGGTCTTGGTTATCTTGCATCTTGTTTATGAAGAAGTCAAGTTGGGACTATAATTCCTCTTCCTCTATAGAATATAGTGATTAAGCTTCAGGTAATCATTCTAATGAAAGAGGGAAGTGTTCAGTGTAAAAGTATATACCTGAGGTATTCATTCTTTGCATGCTTAATTTCTTAGTTTCATGTCTAAGTACAGACAGACTATTACATAGCAATGTTGTCAAGGTATAATATTACATTTAAGCTTAGAACATCAAAAGGCAAGTTACTTAACACATCACTTGTCCTGTAAATATCCATCACATCCTGCAGCCATCCTTATCTGACCGAAGTGACATACAGAAGTAGTTCATTCCTTTATATTTGTTTTCTGTCTGTCCCTTTCTCTTTCCCTTTTCTATTTTACCGCTGGCGTTATTGTTATTGTATATGTCGTCACTGGTAGGGCTGGTGAGAGACAGAATAGAGCATTGCACTGTTGGATCATGTGCAGAAGCTTAGCGCAACATGGCAATTACCTTAGAATCCTGGTGGATTTAGGAGGCAAAGACAGCTCAGCAAAGTAGAAAAAATAGACACAGTCTTGACTTTTGTAGGTTTGTGGTACATAGAACCGAGGGATTTTTTTTTCCCATAAAGCCTTTGCCTGAGAAAGTAAGTGTATAACACTGAAGAAGAGACTGGGACTGTGAACCCCAAGAATATAGCTAGACGTGTCTCCTAGGTCCTCATCAATAACTGATAGGCTTTTCATACACTCATCGTCAGCTACTCCAGCGAGAGTGTTGCCTAGAATGGATGAATGTGAGAAGTATTCTGTGCTTGCTACATGAAGAATTTCTACCTGATCACTGGGCAGAGATGTTTCCAGATTTTCACTTTAATCTTTTATGATGGCATTGGCCACAAAGTTTGAAAGTTAAAACTGCGCATTCCTCCTGAATGTCCCTACGGAAGATCACACCTCTGTCTGGAGGGTGCAGAAGGTCCTACATAAAGAGGAAGCTGTAGTTTCCAGAGGACTAGATATATCTGGACACTTGGGTGTGGACATGAAATAAGTCTTCTGATGACTCCTGCTACTAGAAACCCTGTACTGAGGTTGAAGAACCAGTCCTGAAGATTTGAAGATTTTTTCATCAACTTAGCAGTGCTGCACATCATTTGTAGAAATCATTGTATCCCTTTGACCAGAACAAAGCATCAGATTTCACCCAGCTATGGTTTTTAATGAGTCAACTGCAAAGGGCGCCTGCCTACCTAGATCTACAGCGTGCCTTAGACTAACATCTGATTTTAAAGTTCCGATGCACTTAGTGGAACAGTTCTTGTTTTTGCTATAACTTTAGATCACTGAATCCTATTTTCTTCCTTTCAGTGACCTAGAATGCATTAAGTTTCTGTCATAGTTAACTTGGCTGGACCTTTTAATGCATTTATTTATTAACAGCATTGTTGTTTAGGTTAGTATCAGCACATGTACGCACGTTTTCTCAACAGAAAGCGTTGCCGCTAGTGTGGATCTACAGAGGATGAGTAGACACTCCTGACAGTTATTAGTTTAATTTGACAGCAAACGTTTTTGGGCACCTTGTGGGAGCTCATTGACAGTTCTAATAAAGGTTGTTGGCCCTGTCCTGCCTACACAATAGTCGCTTTATGAAAACTGATCAAAATAGGAGCTGTTATTTTTGTCCTTGGTAAATCAACTCTCAATTTATCTGAGTCCATGGATCACTCCCAATCTCAAGTCTCCTTCATCATTAAATTCCTGTAACCACCAATGCTAGATCAGCCGCTGATATTGG
Organism: Triturus cristatus; assembly: GCF_964204655.1. NCBI lineage: Eukaryota > Metazoa > Chordata > Amphibia > Caudata > Salamandridae > Triturus > Triturus cristatus. Next base: position 55,693,119 of record NC_140588.1, read on the forward strand.
CTGAGGGCTTGTGCCTTCATCATCACTCAAACAGGGTTTTTAATCACCAAATGGAAATTAAGCAATCATATACTTCTATTTTTCTTTCTTTAAGGCTTTTAAATGATCATATAGCAATGTTATGCCAATGTTCTAATATTGGTAGTTTAATTAAGGCATTCACCACCCTTGAACACAGAACACCCTGGCTCATCTTAAATAACTAGTCTTCAGTGACGTTTCCTAACCCTAATGCATAGATGTCGAGCAGTCTCACCATCTTTTCTTTAAATTATAGCCTTTTTTCTGTGATCTGTGGGATGTGACAGCTCACGTCTTAGAAGCTCCAAGCTCTCTTGAAACCCCATAACTCTCATTATGACATTTTGCTTTTTATTTGCTATCCATGCGGACAACATCTTTTCAATGATCTGCCTTGGGAAGGGGTTCACTCTCTTTAACCTACATGTGTCACCTTTACTTACACATGAGTAAATTCAGAATTTCAAATACTTAGAGGGAGCTCTTTGGCAAAGAAACTGGACTCTAATCTCCCAGGCTCTGGTCATATATTGTGGGTCCTTGCTAATCATAATGGAAACAGTCAGCACCTGGGCTTCCTCAATGATGCTCTACTCTCTAGCATCATTTACAGGTCAGTTTCGACTACCTGTGGATATTCCATTGCATGTATCCTCTGTTTCCGAATGTGTGCCTCTAACATCACTGCTGCCATCATGTTTTTTTTTTTAAAAGTGACTTCCTTACTTTCTCTCTTGACCTAGGTGCTGCTGTGGGTCCCAAATACAGAAGCATTACCAGAATCCCCCCCCAATGACTATGGGCCTGATCACGAGTTTGACAGACAGGGTTACTTAAGTAACAAAAGTGACGGATATCCCGTCTGCTAAATTCCAATTCCATTTTATCCTATGGAGCTTGTAATACTGCAAAACTCGTGCCTTAATCTCTCTTGTGCTGCATTATCAAGAATGCCTCCCTGTGGTTAAAATAATTGTATATAAGGTCATATGGATGGTACAGAAAGCCGACCATGCCAGAGAAGCAAATTTTCTGACATTATATTCCAAAATTAATGGTCGTCATACCCCCCTAGAAGTTCAGATGCCGAACTTCTTACAATCTCCTTGTTTGCAAGACTTACAAATGAATCACATATTTCTGAATCCAATGTCTCAACCCATACACATGTTCCCATTGTATTACTTCTGAAGCTTAGATAACCATCTTTGGTTTAAAAAAAACTCGAGAGGTGGCTATTTCCACTGTAGCAGTGGCTCCCTCTTCGTTTTATGGCTATCTTTGTAAACTGTCCTAGATCCAGCGCCCTGAAGTCGACATGAGGACATGCATGTGCCCTTTAATTCATAAACAAATACATACATTGCTGGCTAATAACACCTTTGAATATGGGGAGATTATTTTATTGTTGTCCATTTAAAATTCTGTAGCACTCCACCTTAATTTGAGAATATGGGAAAACAATGTTATTGTTCACTGAGTTCTGAAAAAATAAATATTTTCTTCGAATGATAAAATGGTAACGTGAAACTCTTTAGACATGGTCATTTGTATCTCAGCAATTGAAAAAAACTGCTTACATTTTTCTGGAATGGTCTAAATGTATTACATTATTATAAGTGAATGTAGGTGTTGATGAGGATGGGGCTCGGAATCTTACTGGGCAGTCACATTATTCCATGACTCAATGTTAAGCTTGTATGTTACTATGGAAACTAACGAAACCCAAGTGTACAGGTCATGGGAAGAATGAATCATTGTAATTTTTGGTTGTGTGCAGGTCCGATTTCACAAATCAAATAGCGGGAATATATCAATCACTATGACCGCCATTTAGCGACCTTTCCCCCCGAAAAATGACAACATATTAACCCATGCAGACGAAGAGGTGGGCATATTTTTTATTAGACCACCACTGGTGTTTGTGTCTTTGAGATGGTGGGAACGGAGAGACGCCTGTGTGAAGAGGAGGCGTGGCCTAGAGTTTAGATCAGCCGAGTTTGGAAACACGGAGAGCTCATTTCGAAACCGCTCCTATTTACATCACTTTGTCGATTCAAGGCAAGTCTCTGATTCTCTCTGTGCCTCAAAAATGTCTAATACAATGTCATTTTGTAATCCATATTTAATCTACACATTTTTGGTCGTGTCCTGACATCCTACATAATGTGCAGCATGCCGTTGGTACGTTTGGCCCATATAACTGTCAAATGCATATATACCAGACGGAAAACGAATGTGAAATTCCCATAGCCCAAGGATCTCTTTGCAGCATAGTTCTTAATTAAATATGGTTTAAACCGTGCCTGTGAACATCGAACCTGCATGACTTGAAATGGGAGCAATGAAAGAAGCTTTGCACTGTATCAAGTAGCAGCCTGCTTGACTTGAATGCTTCCAACATTTGCCAGCATGGATGTTTTCCCCATATATAAGTGGTTATGGGATTTTCTACTAGTTAATAAGGTCATTCAATTTTGGTTCAATCAAGTGTTAGAGGCAGACCACGAGCTAATACCACTAGGTTCTCCTCCAACTATCAACCTAAACTTCTTAGAAATCTTTGCGTATTAGTCCAGTAAATTGATCAGCATTATATGTTGTTCCTGTAGAGACCACACATTTTTATGACACTCCCGTGGCTCCTCTGTGAAGCTCACAGGCATGTAGCCTGCAGCCACCCGAATATACGTATTTATTTACACAAATTATGGGTGAAAATGTGGCAGTCTTATTGGTGTGCATCACCAAATAGTGCAGGCGTGTGGAAAGGAGATATCATTGAAGCAAACATGTTCTTAGACCTTCATCTATATGCCTACAATTGCAATACCCAACGTGCAAAAGTCAACAAATACATCAGTGAGCGAAATTGGCCAGTACTGTTTATGAGAAAACCATGAAAACAATCATGTGCATTGATTAATAGGGTTACTTGGTTTGTAATATGATTGACTGATCTGGCTCATGATTTTGGAAAACTTCCATCAGTTCATTCATCCCATTCAGACAAACCGTGAAATTTGCAGAGTAATGGCCCGCCATAGCACTACTATTGGAAACCTCTCTCCAACTGCAATGTTGAGACACATTGGGCCATATGTAGTAGGATTTAGAATTGCGATTTCAAAATAGCGAATTTTACTGTATCGCAATTTAGAAATTGCCTCTTTTGATGTATCAGTGGCCTTTCCTCAATTTGCGAACTGGTACGCTTCGCATTGGATATTGAGCGATTTCCTAATACTGAAAGTAGTGAAGTGACTCGGTATTTTGGAAAAACAAATTGTGAAAGTCGAGAGCAGCTTGAAGACATCACAATGATGAAGTGCTTTCACACATGCTCTCTAGAGTAGACCGCTTGTGTGAGCTCAAATTGCTGGTTAGAGTTTTCAGCCTTTTGGAGCAACTTTTTACCACCATGTCTCAAAAGCAGAGCGAAAAGGAAGCTGGTGACCAGAAAAGGAAGCTGAAATTCAGTGAGAAAGAGCTGGAGGTGCTCAATGAAGAATGTGTTCTTCAAAATTTTTTTAACACAATCTTTATTGCACTTTCTGACACATTGCATTTACATTATGACAAAGTATTACATGTTCAGCTCAACAAATAAGGCCTATCACTTATTGGCGTACAACAGCAATATGCAGTTCAAACCATAACTTCCCTCCCTCCCCTCACTCCTGCTATCTAGATTACGTCACCTATTCCTAAATATGTACATGGGAAGCTGTGTGTGTGAGAATTTATAAGTCCCTATGTGCTCTTTGGAGGAGGAGCTGATAATGTTGCAATTATTGCTACAAAAATCCATCAATGAGGGCTGGGGTCTGCCGTTCCCGAGACATGTATGAGGGAATATTGTGTACATTGTCACAAATAGGGACAGGTGGGTGGTGCCGGTCTACAGCTTGAAAACCCACCAAGGTCTGTGTGAAAAGTCTGTACTCATTGCTCTCCCTCTGCTGCCTCCTCCTGCGCCTTGAACCCCTCCAGGGCCGGCTTTAGCGCTGGTGGCGCCCTGTGCGACAATGTTTGTTGGCGCCCCCACAGACTCCCTCATTACCACCCTTTAACAGTGCCCACTCAAGTCTCCATAACCACTCTCTCGCAGATGTATTTAATCAATTATATAGTGCCACCTATACCAGTGTAGGGTGTTAAAGCACTTTACATCACACACCCATTACACAGAGACAATCAATAATATGTGTGTAAATTAGTGCATAGCAAATGTTACATAAGCCAGAAGACTACAAGGTGAGTCACATGTCATACATACTGGTAGACAGTATATTTTAAGAGCTCTTAGTCTGGAGAAACAAAGACTCAGAATTTAAAACATAACCCCATGGTTGGGGGTTACATTTAATAACAAAAATGATTTTTTCCTGAAATGAACCCTTTTTGAAAACATTAGAATAATGAAAGACGGAGGAAAACCTCATAATGCTCCAATCCATACCTTACAGATAGCATGCAGTTCTTCGAGTTATTAGTTCACTGTTCCATGTTAGGGTTTTAACATCTACACTGCTAGTAAGAAAAGGATCTCTCTGACAAAAGCCCTGACCTATTTAAACTATGTGCACTTTGTGATCTGCATGGCACACATTCTTTGCAGCAGGCACATTAGCTCTCTGTGCTACCATAAAATGAGTTAAAACTTCCACTTGACAAATTGCCTTCTCTCTCCAGGAAGAACATTAATCACTGTTGTCTTGACATTTTTATTTTTGTAGGGAAATTGCCGAGGCCAGCAAGTGCTTTTAAAGCCATAAAATACTTCCAAACGCGGCGCCCCCTGGAAGAGTCAGCACCCGGTGCGGTGGCACCGGTCGCACCGCCCTAGAGCCGGCCCTGAACCCCTCTAATAATGTGTCCCATTCAAATTATATGGATTTTGTTCACATACCTCTATACTCCTCCCTTTGTAAAGCTCTGCTTTCAGCTAGCCCCAATTGTACAACCTCCTCCCACCATTGAGCTACTCGTGGAGACTGCGGGGATTTCCAGCGTATCGGTATCAGCTTCTTTGCCAATGGCAAGACTAAATAAGTAAAACGTGGTATCACTTTGCAGCTTTTGGGTCAGGAATATAATCCTAAAATACAGTGTTCTGGTTTATGCCAGTGGTCCAGGCAGGTCAATTCCGACATTGCTGCTGAAACATCCTCCCAATAGGAGGTGGGGGGGGAATGTCCATAGCATGTGCATTAGGTCTACATCCAAAGCATGACACAAAGGGCACGTTGAGGAAGATGTGAGGAATATTTTGTTAATTCTATGTGGTGTGAGATATGCTCTATTTAGTATGGAGAATTAAATAAATTAAAATCTTGAGTTATGTGAGATCTTCTAGGCATGGTCCAATAAACAGTTCCATTCTTTATCCGATATCTCCCGGATTAGGTCTGTCTCTCATTTGGTTTTTAAGACAGTGAGGGGGATCGTGAGTTGTGCACAGAGTCCTTGATAGAGCCAGGGAATTAGGGTTCTGTCATGTCCCATGGTATGTAGTGCATGAATTAGCTCATGTGTTGCTAGTTCCCTCCTATCCGATGCCCATTGACGGCAAATATAGCTAAGGATGCTGGAATGCATTAAAAACAGTGTTCCTGGTAACCCATGAGTGTGTACAAAATCAGTATGCAACATTAGTGTACCGTCCGCAAACAGTGAACTCACCGTCAGTACTCCCTCCTGTTCCCACAGTCCCAGCCTATATGCCGTCATTGTGTCCGAAGATATAGGGTGACCACATAATGGGATATCCGGTGCATAGGGTGCAAGGGAAACAATGTATCTCATAGCCATCTTCCAGTAGGCTAGGGCTATACTTAATAAGAGTGAACTTCTTTGGGGTAAGGCAGCACCTTCTGTGGAGCTGACCCTGGCTGATCTGTTCTGCCATATGACCAATTTCTAGAAGGGTATGCCCGGCCAGCCAATAGGATAACCACTGTAGATGTCCGGCTATGCAATATTCTTTAAAGTCTGGTGCCCCATGCCATCTCTGTCCTTAGGCAAGAGTAGTTTAGTTAGTTAGGCTTACCCTACGGCACCTACTACCTCAGGTGAGCTCAACTAGCAGTGTGTTTAGCAACCTATATAGCCAATCCGGTATTATGATCAGCAGGTTCAAAAAGTGGTACAATACGAGAGGCAACATAATCATTTTTACCAGAGCCAGACGGCCCACTACAGACAAGGGCAGCATGAACCAGAAAACCACTTGGGATTTGAGTGAGTTAGTTGTGCATATGAGGTTACTCTCCTTCAGGTCCTGTGCTTCACAATAGATTTGAATGCCTTTATAGCAAAATGTTTGTGGTGCCAACTGTATGTTTGTGTTCCTGAACAGCAGTGTAAGTTCCTTGTGGGTGTTAGCAAAAGGAGAAGGTACATGACTTATCTACATTTATGTGAAGACCGGAAAGCTCCCCGAACGTGAACATTAATTGAGCTTCTCCTCCTAGTCCAACTCGGAGGTCCTTCAGATATTAAATTACATCATCTGCATATAATGATATGTGTGGTCTATAGGAATTCCCCAGTCCCTGGCCTTTTGACAGATTTGCTGCGTTATGGGCTGAATTACCAAAACAAAAAGGAGCGGTGAAGGGGCCCTGTTGAGTCTCATGTGACACTTGGTAAGAGTCTGAGATGTAGAGCCCTGTTCTGGCATTAGCCGTAGGCTCTGAACAGTTCCGCCATTGAACATAGGCTCGGATATTCCGTAGCAAGCTAAAGCCGCTAACATAAAGTCCCAACCTAGGGTGTCAAAGGCTTGTTGAATATCTAGGGACAGACAGCCAGCAAATGGGTAATGTCCTTGAACAGCATCCATTTTTTGAAACAAATGACAGATATTTAGAGAAGTATTGCGCCAAGAGACAAAACCACACTGGTCCATATATATCAGCCACGGTGAGTGAGGACCTTACTTTTTCTGTGTTCAATAATGATAGAGGTCTGTACAAGGACTGCTCTGTGAGTAATTTTCTGGGGTTTATCAGTGAGGACCCCAGCGCTTGTTTGGGTGAGGGGGTCAGAGCAAGTTCTTTGATGGCCCCACATATTTTGCTCATCATAATGGGAACGTTGAAGGCGTCCCAATCCTCTGCCAGGCACCCTGGGTAATGTCATCCGGTGCAAAAATGAGGCTATATCAGCAGGGTCAGAAGGTAGTAGGTGGTGTATAAGATCGTGAAACAGTCTCGGAATGCTGTGTTAATCTCCAGTTGCGTCATGACTGTGCCCTTGTTTGGTGTGTTTTTCAATAAATTAGGCGTGAGTGATAGGTCTGGCTGGATTAAATGAGCTAAAAGTTGGCCTGACTTAGCAGATTCAGTGGGTGTTCTCGAATATATGGCCTGTAGTCAATTACTAAGAGGCATTCAGCGTAGGTGATTCTGTAATTCTTCAACTTAGTTGGGGCTTCAACATTCTCGGCCATTGCCTGTTCTAGTGGGCCCAAACTGTTCTCTAGTTGTGTGATCTCCCAAATGACCTCTCAGCTAGCACCCACCACTGTGTTAATAGATGTTCCTCATATCACCACCTTGAAGTTCTCCCACTCCACCAGTGGAGATGGGGCTGTACCACAGTTTTCAGAAAAGTACTTATCAATTGTAGGGGCTTGTGTCTCTCTAAACACTGCATTCTCTTAAAGCAGTGGTTTCAGGCACTAGGCGGGGATTGGGGCTGGCACCCAGCCCCTTGGTTATGGTATTTCTACTGGATTATGGTCAGATATTGTTTTCCCTAAGTATATGGCATGGGTAATGTTAGATTGAAGGTGGTATAGGTAGAGGAATCTATCAAGGTGGGAATGGAGTGTATGTGAGTGAGAATAAAATGAGTATTCCCTGATAGCGGTATTACGGCTGTGTCATAAATCCAAGAGGCTCCAAACTTACAACCACTGCTGCAACACTTTAGCCTGTCACACTGGGCCAGTAACAGGCAAGGGGGGATGTGAACTATCAAGAGTTATACCTAGAACCAAGATGAAATCCCCACCAAAAACCCTTGGAGACAAGTCCACCAGCACTGCATACAAACAGGACAGGAATATGTCTTCATTATTGGGTGGATATATGCACCCAAGTGCAATCGGTGCACCATCTTTCCCTTTAGCAGCACATAATGTCCCTGTGTATCAATACAGGAACCTAGAACCGTGAATGATCCTTGTGCAAAGGCAGAGTAGGATGTATGGAAGAGTTGCCCCTCCATTTCTAACGTAGCCTCTGGGCTTCAGAAGGAGTAAGGTGAGCTTCTTGTAAGAAAATAATGAAATACGTTCCCCCAATACTCAGTCCAGTGATGTCTTTCGTTCGACCAAACTGTAGGACAGACAATACAATTTTAACCATTTAAAACCATGTGCCTTCACTTATGGGGCATGCGGCTCCAAACCTGTTAGTTATTCTGTATCTAGATAGTGGGATCATGTCAATTTTATGGGTCATCCAGACCGGGAGCCCCAATATAGTATATGAATAAAAAACATATTATTGTCAAGAATAAAGAACAACCTATGCATCATGGCTACATCTGGAAACAGAAACAAATAATCATTCAATGTATACCCCACATATCATCACAGTATGATCTGTGTGTGGCCTGGAACCATCCTGTAGACATGTGCCACCACACCTTTTACCTGCAGACACGCATTATTGTATAGAACTCACGACTGTCAACCCAACATATCATTTCCCATGACTGGGGTTATTGAGGAAAGCAATTCTATACTGCCAATGGAGTCCGAGGAATTGTCCGGTGAGGATCCAGAACTGGTGGGCATTTTGGTGGCTTGCAGAGTGGTCACCGAATGGATCGTCAACAGTTGGCCCTCCAAAGCCTGCTGTGGGGATGACGACAACCGTGCACTGTTTTGGGTGGTAGCACCCCACTGCTACCGTCGAGAGATCATTGAGACCTAGGCGGCGGGGGCCTCGGAGGTCTCCATCGCTGCTAATCCAGGAAACGCTGCTCCAGCTACTCTCATGCCGCTGGTGGAGTATAACAAAATGGTTCGCTGATCATGAAACACCTTGTGTTTGGCTGGAACAGCAATGCATACATGAGATCAGCTGTGCGCAAGTGTTGTGTCACTTCTTGAAAGGAGCAATGTCTATGCTGGGCTGCTAGGGTATAATCCGAAAACAGAGAGATGCTTGCATTTTCCATGATGATGAGCGCTTTTACACAAGCAGCGCGCAGTTGTGTGTTCCGGTCTTGAAGTTAAGAATCTTGGCCACAATGGGTTTCGGAGGTGCTCCTGGTACAGGTTTCTTTGCAGGGACACGGTGTGCTCTCTTGACTGTAAACGGATCAATCAGGCCAGTTGGGTCCACTAAAGTCCACAGCCAGTCCTTTATGTACTGAGTGGTATGGTGATCCTCTGTTCCTTCTGGGACGCCCAGAATCCGGACATTATTTCTTCGGACCCTCCCTCCAACATCATCCCTGTGTTCTTGGAGCTGATCTACCTGTCGGCATAGTTGGGCAATTTGCAAAGTGTGTTCCACTGGACTTGTCGACAGAGTGGAGAGTATCATCTTGTTTGTTTTGACCCTGTGAGCCAACTTGCGTTGGTTGTTCCTAAGGAGGCAGATGTCTGTTGTGATGACCCCCAGGCGTTGTTCAATGGCCACACAAGAGTCATATATTTCCTGGAGAATAACCTCTAGTTTATCCATGGAGGGTACCTCTATGGTGGGAGGGACACAGTCTTCTGGTACCGGGCTGAGGAGCACTCTGAGGGGGCAACTGGTTTAACTGGTTTATTGTTTTAATACTTTATTTCGACATCTTGTCATAAAGGTTTTTTTTACAATATTACGATTTCTGCATTTAATGATACAATAAAGTGCATATATTAATCACAAGTCTAGTAAAATCGGTAAAAGATATACAACAACATTATTTATAAATGGTACCATTGCAATGTGCCACCTAAGCAATAAGTAAATCAAAAAAATGCATATATTATACACCAACCTATTAAAAGACCGATTGGAAGTGTGCAACATTATTAGAATAGTAACCATAAATAAAATACTCATTTGTACAATAAAATATTTACAATAAATATGTTGGGTTTTGCCCTTGATAGCTTCTACTCTCCAATACCACTAACACAATTGCATTATAATAATCAGAGTGTTATTTGCAGAATATTAATGATAAACTGGTTTATCAATTTTGGTTCTGGTTCATCCCATGGTTTTTGCTTTTACCTCTCAATTTCAACAACCTGGGTAGGGATAGGGACCCTCTCTCCGTCTCCCCACAGTGGGGGTGGGGCTCCCAGTCCCTCTGGGGACCGAAAGGCTTTCCAATAAGCTTACCTGAGAATGTACAGATTACACTGGCCTGAGGTGGATGACTGGTGAGGAAAAGTTAGTTAAAGGCCAACTCAGAGCTGCATTCTCGGGGTAGCACAGGGTGGGTGTCCCTTCGCTCTGCCTGGGTAGTCTCACCATGGGTGTTCTGCACAGCAGGGAAGGATGGCTCTCATGCATAAACTACAACCCCTGTATATGCGACCAAGGCCCATGGTCTCAATATTTGCCCCCTCACCTCTTGTAATGCTGCTTTGAGTGCCAGCAGGGCAGGCCTGACCCCTCGGGCACGGTGGTGATGGTGTCCATTCTGGCGTGGTCTTGCTAGTGGATGTGCCCGTGCCTCGCTTCCCTCCAGTAGTAGTGAGCAATTCAGGCACCCCCGGGGGACCGACTCTCACTGCGTTGGGGTGATACACCACTGGGGATCCCACACCACAGTGGCATCTGGCCTCCTATGCCATCTATGAGCCAAGGGAACACCCTGCTCAGGCTGCCATCTTCACCTCGTGGTGGGGGACAGCGAAAACAGGTGTTCCAGTCCTTCTGCGACACGTTGATTTTTGACAGAAGTTTACTGGCTTTTTGGGGTCATTTGGGTGGGGAATTCGAAGCCCGATGCTTCTTCCAGGGAGATTATTTAATTGGATTATGGGGCCCATGTTTGGGACCACTACGCAGTCGCCATCTTGGGAGGTTGATCACCCCCCATGTATTCTTCATCATGATGAGCTTTTTGGGAAAAGCACATTTAAGTTTCCTAATAGCCAGAAGAAGAAAAAATTGGAAGGCCATCCACGATCAAATTCATGTGGGAATCGTGTAGGGTACCATGGAGGAGATACGAAAGTGTTGGTACAATCTGCATTCATACACAAAAGCAAAAGTGGCAAATAGACTTGCTAAGACCCATAGAACAGGTGGGATCCCTCAACCCAGGCACCTCCAACACTTTTAAAGACCTGATTGAAAACACCTTTGAGCCAGGAAGTATAGTTGGGCTTTCAGAAATAAATACCTTGCCCCACCCACTACATCCAAACTTAAGTAAGAAATTATTTCTTATAAGTTATAATAGCTATCAGAATAATTGTTTAACTTAGTAGCCTTTCAAAACAAACTCCTCATCTATGCTTTTTATAAATTGATGAATTATGGTAGATTTAGTCATTAGATTTCAGACTTGTTAAAAAAATATATATCATTCTTTAAAAAAGTATATACATCATGTATGAATGTTGAAAAAGAAGTGCTAAATACATTTCTTTAAAAATGTGTTTTTCGATTCAGCATAATAAAAACTTATTCTATAAATCACACATGACTCATCCGCAAGAGGTGATGATTCACAACATTAAGCACCTCAAAACACTCCCTCAGACATGGGAGAAGATAATGCAACAACACCAAAGCCAACAGCACCTGTGCCTTCAGACACAACAAAAAGAACAGATGATAGATGGAATACTGAACAATGCACACATTCACCCCGAGTCACAGATCTGTGTTTAATCCATCGTTTTTTGCTCACCATGCCACCTCAGTTTGGACCCAGTCCTCCCTGGACCAAAACAAGCATCCTGGGACCAGTTTCATGGTATCACCCCTCATTAGCTAGGCTAGCTTGAATCCAGTGGCACAGTGAGAACGGGACACATGTCTGGGAATACCCTTACCACTTAGGGTGACAAAAGCAAAAAGAACAGATGATGGACAGAATGCCACCGCTTATTTGCTCACTATACCACCTGAGTTTGGACCCAGCCATATGCAAATCACTTCTTGACCCTGCTCCTCATGGGAGCAGTCCATCCTGAACTGGCAAGCTAGGTGAGTGAGTGAGTACTTTCTTGTATAGCGCATGGCTACCCTAGAGCATCCCAGCGCTGTAAGACCAGAGAACGTTAAAAGACATTATTGAAACAAAAATGTCTTTAGTCGATTCCTGAAAGCCAGATGATTAGATTCATGCCTAATGTTGTCGGGGAGTTTATTCCATCCTTTGGCCGCTTGGACAGAAAGCAGGCGGCCGCCCATCCGGGCCAACTTCACCCTGGGAACTACAAGCAGATTTCGTTGGTTGGATCTAAGAGATCTAACCGATTGATGGCGACGAAACAGGGAGTCCAGAATGGACGGGCCAACATTGTGGATGGACTTATGTGCCAAACACATAGTCTTGAACACAATCCTTTCCTGAATTGGTAGCCAATGAAGCAACCGAATTGAGGCCTTCGCTGAACATCGTTTGGGGACTTTCATAAGCAAGCGAGCTGCACAATTCTGCACAGATTGCAGAGTTTTTATGGTAGCTGCTAGTGCCCCCATATAAATAGCATTTGCATAGTCCAGTCGCGAAAGAATCAACGACTGGACCAATACGCGTCTGGCTTCAAATGGAAGAAGATCTAGGACTTTTTTTAGAACTCGCATCAATCCATAGCAGGTCGCGGCCACCTTCTTAGCCTGATGTTGGAAATTCAGGGCGGAGTCCAGCCAGAACCCCAAGCTTTTTATTTTGGTCTTGGGCTCCGGAGGAGGTCCCAGACAATGCGGCCACCAGGGGTCCAGGTTAGTTGGGGCTTTACAGCATAATGTCCGTTTTGGCCCCATTTAGCTTTAAAAAAGACGAGGTCATCCATTCAAGGGCTTTGGTGAGACACGGGGTCAGATTGTTGATCCCCTGGTGTAAGGCATCGTCCCTCACCAAAGAAACAACCAGCTGCGTGTCATCGGCGTAGGTGATAAGCTGGATTCCCCAGGGAAGCACCACCTCAGCCAAAGGTCTCATGTAAATGTTAAACAACGTGGGGCTGAGTGATGATCCCTGGGGAACGCCATGACTCAGTTGCAGCTGGCTCGATGACACCTCACCCTCAAAAACGGAGAAGCATCTGTCCGATAGAAAGGAATGGAGCCATTTAAGGGCCAATCCAGATACCCCTACAAGACATAGCCGATGCAGCAGGAGAGAGTGGTTTACAGTGTCGAAGGCTGCGCTGAGGTCCAATAGGACCACCGCAGAGCAGCCTCCCGAATCCACAATACCCCTAGTCGCCTCCACCACCGCCACCAGAGCTGTTTCTGTTCCTTGCTTGGCTCTGAATCCAGTCTGGGTTGAATGTAATGAGCCCGTAGACTCAACAAATGAAGAGAGGGCCTGATTAACGTGTTTTTCAGCTATTTTGCTGAGACTCGGAAGCAGCGAAATAGGTCTGTAGTTAGCCAGATCTTCCGGGTCCAGATAAGGTTTTTTTAACAGGGCCCGGACCTTTGCCTTCTTCCAGTTGGGGGGTACTACTCCTGAGGCCAGAGACGCGTTGATGACCTGCGTTATCACCGGGCATACTGTTTCCGAAACCTGCTTAAGACACGTCAGAGGAGCAACATCCTGAGGAGAGCCGATTTTAAGTTGTTAAGGAGCCTTTCAACAATAGCAAGATCTAACAGCGGAAAGGCTTTGAGATCTCCAAATAAGTTAGGGGCTCCCCCCTCCGACCTTTCATTACCACTCTCCATTTCGTCTTGAGTATATGGAGTTGTCACAAAGCTAGAGTAGATGTTGGACACTTTGGACGCGAAGAAAACGGCTAGGTCCTCGCAATGTTTCTGAGGGTCCGGAGCAGGATTGGTAGCCCTAGGAGTACCAACCAGAGATTGAAAGATTTTAAAAATCTCTCTGGGGGGCATTGGCTGCTTCCGAGATTTTACCCTGGTAATATGCTGCTTGCGTGGATTTCAATAATTTTTTGTATGATCTGAGGGATGCTTTATATTCAGTTTTTGCAACAGGTGCAAAGTCCTTTCTCCACTTCCTTTCTGCTCGTTTGCACAGTTGTTTATGTTCCTTAAGTTTTCCAGAGTACCATGGTTGTTTATTATGACCCTCCCGATGCCGCATCTCTTTTTTTGGGAGGGTGGCATCTAAGGTGCAATTAAGCCAGTTGTCAAAGGCTTCATTAGCAACCACTGGATCCTCATGGGGAATAGGCGGACACCTCTTCAGGGCTGCCTCCCAGTCCCTGACCGGTAATCTAGACCAAACTCGGCCAACTTTCTTTGAAAGGGTAACCCTATGATTCTGTATTTCTGGAGACCACACAAAGGAGAGTAGGGCGTGGTCTGACCAGGGAACAAAGTAGGGCTGATCACACACAATGTTCGCAAGGTTAGTAAAACAATGATCTAGTAGATGCCCGGCTACATGAGTAGAGCTTGTCACAATTTGTTCCAAGTGTACTACTCCCAAGGTATCGAGCAGATATTGCGATGCAGCTGCATCGACTTCATCAAGGTGAATGTTGAGGTCGCCCAAGATGGAGAAATTGGGGGCACTGCTAATGGAGAGAGAGATCTTATCTAGAAGGTTATTACAGAAGTCACGGTAATCACCCGGGGGTCTATACACCAAAATCCCTGAAAAAGTACACGTGGGCGAAAAGGATATGGAGAAGCCAAGACTCTCACATTCTGTAAGTGGACTCTCAGAGGTTCTACATCTAAAGATGTTCTTATAGATAATTGCCACACCTCCTCCCCGCCCTATTAGACGATCCTGTCTGATGATCGAATAATTGGACGGGAGCGCCTGGACTATATCCGGGTCGGATGACTCGGTCAGCCAAGTCTCGGTTAAAAAGAGTACGCCTGGGCCTCGTTCCTCTAGGATCAAATGGATCTCCATGGCGTGCCTCGGGAGAGATCTGCAGTTTAACAGGGCGAATGTAAAACGGGTAATATTAGCTCTCACTAGCTTTAAAGGCTTGCAATGGGGACAGAAGGACATTACGTCCTCTGGTAAGGTCTCAATTGGACAAATGGACCTCACATAACCTCTAAGAGCCCTTAGCAGATCACCACTGTAACTGAGGGTATTAGGAGGTGGGGATTCCATTAATATGGCCCTGAGCCCCGTCCTAGTCCAGACTGGCACGGACGGGCACAGACGGGCTTTCCTTAGGCGCTCCTTCGGCGCTCTAAGGCGCGTCCGCAAACGCCTACTCTAGCCCGTAGATGGACCGTTTCAATTTATGCGCTTTCTCGCGTCGTGTCCAGCCCTACCTCCCAGCAACTAGCGCGGCAACCTCGTCCTCCCCAAGATGGCCGCGGTAGTGGATCGGCCCCTCTAGGTCCCGGTAAACAGAGTGCCCAACTCGGCTCGAGGAAACTAAGAGGTCCCCGAAGGGTGCGGCGCTAGGTGGGTGTATTCAGTCACTCATACAAACGTCAGGTGCAAATAAGCAGGTAAAATATTTATTTTTTAAAAGTACAGGCAAAACAATTTAAAATGTGTTACAATAGCTGACTAGCTCCCGGCCTCCGCCTCAGGAGCAAGAGAACGTCCCCAGGTCCTCCGTGGACTGGAAATAAGCCACCCGTGTCCGGTTCCAGGGTATCATCCCTCATCAGCCAGGCTAGCTTGAATCCAGTGGCACAGTGTGCATGGGACCCACATCTGGTCATACCCTTCCCACTTAGGGCGACAAAAGCAAAAAAGAACAGATGATGAACAAATTGCTGAACAATGCAAACATTTACCCCAGTCACAGATCTGGGTTTAATCCATCTTTTTGTTGCTCACCATGCCACCCCAGTTTGGACCCACCATATGCAAATCACTCTTGACCCTGCTCCTCATGGGAACAGTCCAGCCCGAACTGCCAAGTCAGGTCCTCCCTGGAACAAAACCTAGCATCCTGGGTCCAGTTTCGGGGTATCACCAACATGAAGCTCCAGTGGGACCTGATCTTCGTGCCCACAGCATCCATCTGTGAAGACCAGCAACCCGAAACCCAAGTAAAGACAAAACTCATGCTACAGCAACAACTTTCTAGGGAACATGACCAGTTCTTCGTGCTACAGCAACAACTGTCCTCAGCACTTCACCTGCTCCTCACGCCAACATACTCCTCCTGGCAGCTCCCACCAATGCGGACGCACCCTTTGTGACGGACTTGAGAAGGTAACTCTTCAGCGGGACTAACACTGTCCCTGTATCCAACCCACGCTCCATCATGGTCATAGTGAACTTGTGACTTTCTACCTGTCTAGCACAGCCAGATAACCGCGATTTTTGCTTTTTGGCACTCTTTTCACCTTAAAGTTTAAAAACTGATACCTCCAGGCTTTATCAATTTATTCAGTGCAAAATTGTGAATATGTTTGTCCCTCTAAAGCGATACATTCAGGGTCCTATGAAAAGACTGGAAGCAGATGCCATGAATGTGTAAAGCCTGGATCTTTCTAATGCCAGCACATATTAAGGAACTGGCGATTCTTATGTATAAATCAAAGCCCTGAAGAAGTCCTGTGTGGACGAAACATGTTGGCAACTGTGTTTTATCATTCACTGATGCATGAGGAAAATTAATAAAGAACAACTGAAGAAAGAAAATTTCTACATATACACTGATTATTTGCTGTGTGCTACTGCACCATGAATATTGTTGTTGTGCATAGAATGAAAAAGAAAATTCTTGCTGAATGTCAAATGCATCTTACTTAATATACCCACTAATCTTGAGTGCTGAACCATTGCTTTTTACCTAATGCATAGTACTATATCCGTAAATCTATTGTTTGAACATGTTGTCATTATCATATACATAAAACATCAGCTTCTCATAACAGATCGATCAGCAAGTGAACACTATCCTGTAACAAGTATTCTGCCCATTTATCAAACATTTCATAGATTATTACATGAAAACGTCAATGCACATGTGAGAGCCATTTCTGACATGTAAAAAGCCTGCATCTAGTGCCAATCTTAATATTAGTCCAACTATTGCCTCTGCTTTTCTGAAACTATAAACCCATAACCTAAACGTTTCTTGACATTGTTATTATTGGCAGGTTTAGAATAACATGATCTTATTCATCTCAAATGTATTTCTAAAGATACACTCCCTACTGTAAAAAAAAAACCCTGTTTCAAGCAAAATGAACATGGGTATAGGTTTTCATTTTTTCTCTTCCCAATTGTCCAAAGGCTACAATCCAAGGTGTTACTTAGGAAAACTCACCCCTGCCAATTCTTTAACAAAGCAAGAGTCTATCTACAGACAAACTCCCAATCTCTTTCAGTCTAGCAACATGGTGGCCATCTTTAGACCCACTACGCTTATACCTGGAGGAGAACGTAATTCCTATAGTCTATTATATTATACACCAAGAACCGGTAGACTGGAACACAACTATCCAACATATGACTGTAGTGGTGGACAATGTGTAAAGTCCAGTATTATGACCTACAATATTAGTCAATTGTATTCTGACACGGTGTGCCTTTAACACTTGTAAGAAATGCAAACGTTATGCTACAATGTTAGTTGAACAAGTTTTTTACAACATTGTCTTGCTTTGCCTTTCAGATAATACAGAATCTCCCACACGGTGGCTCAAAACCCACGGCGAAGCAGGGGCCATGACACAAAACAAACACCTTTAGAAAAGGGTTTTATTTTACAAAATGCAAAGACTCTCTTTTTAGAATATGGTTTGGGGTTTTCTTTTACACAATGCTCTCTAACAGAAAAGGCTTTCCCAGATGCCAAATGCAGAACATTAAAATACACGTATATATATATATATATATATATTCACTGAAAAAACCATAGGTTTCACACACGTTATAGTTAGGAATTAGCATTTAAAAAACCTTGCAAATTCACTGAAAAAACCATAGGTTTCACACATGTTATAGTTAGCTGGACATTTCACTCATACAAAACCATTGAAATTCTCCCGTTATAGTTAGTTCAGCTAGCTCTGGAACTTGTGATATCTTTAGAATTTATTAAACAGAGCCCAGTCTGTCATATCGACGCGTTTCGGCCTCAACGGCCTTTTTCACGGTAGGTGGCACTACTTTTTGCTACTGTTTTATCTCATTTCCTCTCAGTTACTTCCTCCCATTGACTTCTGGGAGTTGTAGTTTCGTTATTTTCATATATACAGATCACCTTATGACAGATATAATGTTTATACCAGCATGATGTTTAGTGTTTCACAATTACCAGTGTGATTTCAATCACTGAGCATGCCAATAACATGAAATCTAGATATCGGTGTCAAAATGTAGTTTTTTTACATCGATTTTCCGATGTTGATTTTTCAACCATTAGCGGGCACTAGAAAGTATAGTTTGCCCAATATTGAAGCATCACGTTAGATTTCATTGTGTAGTACAATCTAGTTCATCATGTATATTGGATTTCTCTGATAATGTCCCAATATTTGGTATAGTACCATCATTGTATATTGTCCATTGGCTCTCATGGTTCCACGGAGATGTTTTTATACAGTTTATCTTGTAAGATTCAAATTGTTTCCACAATTCGCAGTTACGCTGACCAGTTTGCGGTGTGTTTTATAGATGGACGTAAAATTCTTCATCCACGTTCATCCCCCTCTGATTTTTTGTGCGTAATCTGATAATATATTTCGACTCTAACTGTCTGAGTTTTTTCTTCCGGTCTCCCATTCGTTCATCCCGTTCTACTGTGTCTATTGCAAAGAAGCTCATGTTGCGCCAGTCCCCATTCTGGCATGAGAGTACGTGTTTGGCAGTGGCATATGTTAGATCTTGATTTTTCACTGCCCTAATGTGTTCTAGAATCCTTTTCTTCAGCATACAGATGGTGCTGCCTATATATCTCATCCCACAATTACATTGTATGCAATAGACTACATATTTTGTTGAACATGTTATTTTGTGGTTGATTTCAATGTTTCTTCCCTCTGGGTCTCTTATGTTTTTCTTGTTGACACCAATTTTACAAGCTTTCCAATTGTTACATTTTTTTAAGCCAATTTGTTGTTGTTCCAACCAATTTTTGGTTCTATTTTTTGATTGAAAATGGCTTTGAACTATTGCATCTTTGATTGAAGGTGCCTTTCTGAAGGTGATTTGGTGTTTTGTTCCAATAATCTTAGCCAAATCTCGATCCTGTTGTAGCAGAGGCCAGTATTTTTGGACACTTTGTCTTATTTTGTGTGCTTCTTTGCTGAACGTCAAGATTAATCTAGGATTTGCTTGTTTTTCTGTTGGATTACTTATTGGGTTTTTTACCAGGATTTCGGTTCGTGTTAGCTCTTCGATCCTTCTTTTGCTGATGTTGAGGTCTCGTTCTCTGTATCCTCTTTTGCTTAGTCTATTTTCACTTTTTTCGATTTGATTTTGCACATCTTCATTTTTAGAGCAGTTTCTTTTCATTCTGATGAATTCACCAAAGGGGATGCTTCTTATCAGGGCTTTGGGGTGGAAGCTTTCCGCGTGGAGAATGCTATTTGTGGCAGTTTTCTTCCTGTATAGAGTTGTTTGGATTTGCCCTTGGTCAATATAGACTGAAATGTCCAGAAAGTCTATTTTGTTGCGGTTGATGTTGCAGGTGAAGGAGAGCCCTATTTCATTGTTGTTAAGTGATTTAAAGTATTCCATGAACTCTTCCTTATTTCCATTCCAAATCAGGAACAGTTCGTCAATATCTCGTGACCATAGTATGATCTTTTCTAAGGACTTTCTGTTGTTAGGGCCCCACGCTATTTCCTTCTCCCACCAACCCATAGTCAGGTTCGCATAGTTGGGGGAGAAGGAAATGCCCATGGCGCAGCCACACAATTGATGGTATATTTCATGATCAAAAAAGAAAATGTTGTTGTTTAAGCACATCTGTATCATTGTGAGTAGCATTGCAGAGTGTTCTAGTTCGCTTATGTTTCTTTGTTTCAGAAAGTATGCACATGCATTTATTCCCACTGTATGTTTAATGGATGTGTATAAGGAGACCACATCGATCGTAATCATCAGATAAGTCGGGTCCCACGTTGTGTTCGAGAGTATCCGAAGGAAGTCTCCTGTATCTTGGATGTATGAATTTAGATTTTTAACTATTGGGGCCAGATAGTAGTCAACATAAGAGGAGCTGTTTTCATACAAGGAGTTGCATGAGGACACGATGGGTCTTCCAGGAGGGTTGATTAGAGTTTTATGAATCTTCGGCAAGAAGTAGATAGTTGGAATTGTTGGGTTTTCAATGAAGAGAAATTTACGCTCTTCAACATCGATTAATTTGTGATGATGCCATTCAACTAGATTTTTCCGAACTTCCTCAATCATTTTATAGATAGGATTGGTAGTTAGTTTTATATACTTGTCCATATCATTCAGTTGTCGATATGCTTCTTTTTTGTAATCACATGTGTTTTGAATTACTATGTTTCCGCCCTTGTCTGCAGGCTTGATAATGTTCTGGTTGTTGGCCAGTGATTCCAGTGATTGAATTGCTAGATTTTCCTTTTGTGATGTATTTTCCCTGGATTTGGTATTTCTCAGTTTTTCCATTTTATCAATTTCATTCATGATTGCTTGTGAGAAGGAATCAATTTTGTTGCCTGGATACAATTGTGGGCAATATTTTGATTTGTTCCTCAGGCCACTACTTTCATGTTGTTTTGTGTTGATTTCAAGATTCTGCAATATTTCGATCTCTGTGGTTTGTTCACTTTCCAAATCGTTTGCTAGATCAAATAAAGTTTTGAGATGAGGTATTTCTTCTATGGTTAGTGGAGTGTCCTTATCAGTTTGATTACTTGGTCTGTCTATGGTGTTTTGCGGACAGGTTTTTGAGTTATCTTCGTTGGCATGAATTTTGGTAAGTTTTAGTTTGCGCTCATATTTGTATAGATCGTTTTTTGTATTGGTGTAGTTAAAGTGTTTTTGAGGGAAGAAAGAGAGGCCTTTGTTTAATATCTGGCATTCTATCTTCGTAGGGGTGTAGTCTGATAGGTTGATTACCAGATTTTCATGGTTTAGTTCTTCTTGGTTCTGCTCCTCAGTGGGTATTGCCTTTTTGAACTTGGATCTTCTCGTTTTCCTGTGGCTTCTGAAGACTTTATATTGCCTCTTCCAAACCCTCTGCCTCTTCCTCTGCCCTGTCCCTGGGTCCTTGATAGGTTTTGATCTAAATTGACAAGGCGCTTTTCTTCTAAAAAAGTAGTTGTGCCGGTAGTGTTTTTGCTAGTTGTTGTCTCATTTTCGCTTCCACTGATGTCTGATTCGCTTCCTAGTTCGCCTGTAGTTTGTAGTGATTTTTTAGCATAGTTGCTTTTCAATACATCGAATCTTTTGGCGAACGTTAATATTTGACCCAACTTGTAATCCGCTTCATCTCTTGCAAATTTTCTATGTTTGCGCTGTTGGATTTCGTCTTCATATTTCTCAAGATGATCCTCAATTTCTTTGCGCAGTTTTTCAGACTCCTCTTTGTCTTTTTGTGAGATTTTGGCTTCTAGGTTTGTAATCAGGATATGTATCTCCTCCAGATCTTTTTCGGCATATTTAATTAGAATCCGCATCATGTTTTGGCTACACGCCATATTATTGGCACCCCACTCCTCTAGCATGTCTGTTCGTTTGTCCGGGTGCGTCGGCATAGTGAATATTCTTCGACCACGTGGCACTCTCTCAACTTCGAGGTATTTTTGTAGGGTGAGTGCTTCCCAGCTTTTGCTTATTTCGCACTTATATTGTTTCTCAATTTGAACAAATAGTTGTTTAAGTGTCGAATCTGATTCAGTGGGTTTGGCTGATCTCGTGTTTGTTGACAATTCCTCATTGCCATCTGGTAAGAACAAAGTTGCTGCTTTCAAAGCGCGTTTGACCTTCCGTGCTTCCATTACTGCCTTTGAAACAATTACTCTGGTGAGAGTGAAACAATGTAACAATTTTTATATAGTCCGTGTTTGTTGTTGGGGCTGAGGTCTTAACCGTTTTGAAACAAGTTCCTGCTTTGGTGGTTTAGATCAGACGTATCACTGCGCAGTATTGCAATGATATCTGTTTGTTCATATTACCACCCTCAAGTTGCTTCGATATGGAGATAATAGTGCCGTTGCTTCAAATGCGCATTGCTTAAGCACTTACCCCGTGGGGAGACTCCTGTACGGGTGGCGCTCTCTGCTCCGTCCTCCAGCGCTCAACCCAACGTGGGTTTCAGTGTTTTGCTCTGACGTCTCTCGGCGTTTCTCTCAATCGGGCGCTTCCGGCTTAGATTCAATTTGCTGCAATGTGGTTTACTGCCGGATTGCTCAACAGCGGGTGCAGGCGTTGAGCTAAACCAAAGCCAGGGTCAATTTTGCAACAAAGGACGCTGCACTCTGGAACTTGTGATATCTTTAGAATTTATTAAACAGAGCCCAGTCTGTCATACCGACGCATTTCGGCCTCAACAGCCTTTTTCACGGTAGGTGGCGCTACATTTTGCTACTGTTTTATCTCATTTCCTATTTTCAAAACGGGGTACGGAGTTCCTCAAATACAGGAAGAAGAGAGATGAGGACCAGGAGGGGACCCAGTCAGTCACCAATAGGTTGTAAGGAAAAGTTTAAGGGGAGGGCCAGGGGAGTGCCCTTTGCGGAACTAGAGCTCTCACACACCCAGCAAGCTAGGTGTCATGCTTCATCATATGAGCACTGCCCCTCGTCAAGTCGGCGCTGCAATCCTTGACGGGCTCCCGAAACCGGGGCTCTTTAACGGGGATCTTTTGTTCCTGCCGATATGTGCTTGGGGGTGAGGGGCCTAGGTAAAATGGATGTAGCAGAAAGTGGAATTGTTAAAAAGGGGTTAGTCAGTCCTAATCAAGTGTTTATTCTAAAGGTAGACTTCCCTATTAAAATTGGTGTAGAGTGGCTAAGTCGTAGAATTAAGGTGTCTAGACGTGAAGCTCTACTCTAAAAGATCGACATGTTTCTTGCCAAAATTGTCTGGAGGATCAAGGCAATTCTTCAGGATCATAAAGCTGTCTACATAAAAGTGGTAATGTGGACTCTACATACCACGTCCTAGGTTGCTGCCCTGTGAAAATAAAGTGACAACATGAAGAAAAATAAAAAATATAAACATCATCTCTTCATCTAGTACATTATTGGTCAAGGGTGGTGTTGTACAAATCACCATGCAAAACGTCTAAAAAACAACATGATAATGGGTGTACTATTATTAAGAACCAGTGAAGGGGGTGGTGGTGTAGATCTATAGCTACTAATAATAAAGCTAGTGAAACTCTCATGGACAAGCAGGGATACACTCACCTAGTAAATTGACTAGATGTGCTAGCAACGGTGCTGGCGGTTATAAAGGACACCAATTGGGTCCTACAATAAGAAAAAGGTACATAAAAAAAAGGTCAGTTTGTCAAATTAATCAACGTGATCTGTCATGATGCCGAGGGACACATTGAGGCGTTTTGCGTAGTAGTGGAACAAACTGTCCATCATGAAAACAGAAATGGTTCAGGCCCAGTCGGCCCGGAGCACAGGATCTGAGGTCTGTGTTGGCTCATGGTACCCAGCGTGGTAAGGGACGAGGGAGAACGGTATAGCGTAGTTCACAGAACAATGGAGGATTGTACTCACCAACGTCAGTAGACGTAAATCCCGAAGACCTACCCAAAACCGCCAGGGACCGGGGTGGTGAAGTACGTCTGCCGCTACGGGTAATTATAGCGTTACTGAAAGTGATCGTGACGTGTCAGTCGAGCGCCGTTACGTTGCGCGGTGACGTCCGCAGTTGCCAGGTGATGGCCTGAGACGCTCTGGTAAGGGAAACGTCGCGATAGGACGGAGTATTAAGAACCCGTCATTCGAGACGCAGTGTGTTGCTAAGCAACGTGAACGCGTGTGTCGCGCTACAATGAGGTAGGGGGGGGAAGGAAACAGTCTCTAGGACATAGCTGATGTCAGGAGGAGACGCGCAATAGTAAGCGTCAAATTGCACATGATATACAAAAAGTCTCACTCAATACAGTGTAAGCAATGGGGACATATGTACATAAAAGATATGTGTATCAGGTCTGCCGTGGACGTAAAACTGGTGCATAGTCGCGGTGTAACTGACTATTCCCATTATACATTCGTGGGTCAATGGTTAAGTCAGATATAACAGTTCCATTGTATCATGGAGGCAGAACAGTTGGGATGAGCCTACAAATTCATATTCGGTGATGGTTAAAGGCCTGTGTGTCATGGTGTTGAGATAACTCCACCCCCTGAGAGTAGACATGCAATCATGTTATGGAGCTCCAAGGGATGACATCATTAAGGCCTAAGGTGTCACATGAGAGTCTATGCACCCACCTCTGTTCAATCCTGAACAAAGAAGTTTTGGAAATCTGTGTGTGGGATTCTAGTATCACCCAATGTAATGACTCAGGGGAGTGATGTGTCTCTAAAAAAATGTCTATAGAGTTTGGTTGTGGTGCGTTGACAACGTATGTTGCTTCTGTGCTCTATTATGCGGGTTTTAACTGGCCGCATAGTCATGCCAATGTATTGTAACCCACATGGGCACGTGATCAAATAAACACATTGTTTGGTGTTGCAATTAGTGTGTTTCTTGATAATCCATCAAGAAACACACTAATTGCAACACCAAACAATGTGTTTATTTGATTAGAGACACATCACTCCCCTGAGTCATTACATTGGGTGATACTAGAATCCCACACACAGATTTCCAAAACTTCTTTGTTCAGGATTGAACAGACGTGGGTGCATAGACTCTCATGTGACACCTTAGGCCTTAATGATGACATCCCTTGGAGCTCCATAACATGATTGCATGTCTACTCTCAGGGGGTGGAGTTATCTCAACACCATGACACACAGGCCTTTAACCATCACCGAATATGAATTTATAGGCTCATCCCAACTGTTCTGCCTCCATGATACAATGGAACTGTTATATCTGACTTAACCAGTGACCCACGAATGTATAATGGGAATAGTCAGTTACACCGCGACTATGCACCAGTTTTACGTCCACGGCAGACCTTATACACATATCGTTTATGTACATATGTCACCATTGCTTACACTGTATTGAGTGAGACTTTTTGTATATCATGTGCAATTTGACGCTTACTATTGCGCGTCTCCTCCTGACATCAGCTATGTCCTAGAGACTGTTTCCTTCCCCCCCCTCTACCTCATTGTAGCGCGACACACGCGTTCACGTTGCTTAGCAACACACTGCGTCTCGAATGACGGGTTCTTAATACTCCGTCCTATCGCGACGTTTCCCTTACCAGAGCGTCTCAGGCCATCACCTGGCAACTGCGGACGTCACCGCGCAACGTAACGGCGCTCGACTGACACGTCACGATCACTTTCAGTAACGCTATAATTACCCGTAGCGGCAGACGTACTTCACCACCCCGGTCCCTGGCGGTTTTGGGTAGGTCTTCGGGATTTACGTCTACTGACGTTGGTGAGTACAATCCTCCATTGTTCTGTGAGCTACGCTATACCGTTCTCCCTCGTCCCTTACCACGCTGGGTACCACGAGCCAACACAGACCTCAGATCCTGTGCTCCGGGCCGACTGGGTCTGAACCATTTCTGTTTTCATGATGGACAGTTTGTTCCACTACTACGCAAAACGCCTCAATGTGTCCCTCGGCATCATGACAGATCACGTTGATTAATTTGACAAACTGACCTTTTTCTTATGTACCTTTTTCTTATTGTAGGACCCAATTGGTGTCCTTTATAACCGCCAGCACGGTTGCTAGCACATCTAGTCAATTTACTAGGTGAGTGTATCCCTGCTTGTCCATGAGAGTTTCACTAGCTTTATTATTAGTAGCTATAGATCTACACCACCACCCCCTTCACTGGTTCTTAATAATAGTACACCCATTATCATGTTGTTTTTTACACGTTTTGCATGGTGATTTGTACAACACCACCCTTGACCCATAATGTACTAGATGAAGAGATGATGTTTATATTTTTTATTTTTCTTCATGTTGTCACTTTATTTTCACAGGGCAGCAACCTAGGACGTGGTATGTAGAGTCCACATTACCACTTTTATGTAGACAGCTTTATGATCCTGAAGAATTGCCTTGATCCTCCAGACAATTTTGGCAAGAAACATGTCGATCTTTTAGAATAGAGCTTCACGTCTAGACACCTTAATTCTACGACTTAGCCACTCTACACCAATTTTAATAGGGAAGTCTACCTTTAGAATAAACACTTGATTAGGACTGACTAACCCCTTTTTAACAATTCCACTTTCTGCTACATCCATTTTACCTAGGCCCCTCACCCCCAAGCACATATCGGCAGGAACAAAAGATCCCCGTTAAAGAGCCCCGGTTTCGGGAGCCCGTCAAGGATTGCAGCGCCGACTTGACGAGGGGCAGTGCTCATATGATGAAGCATGACACCTAGCTTGCTGGGTGTGTGAGAGCTCTAGTTCCGCAAAGGGCACTCCCCTGGCCCTCCCCTTAAACTTTTCCTTACAACCTATTGGTGACTGACTGGGTCCCCTCCTGGTCCTCATCTCTCTTCTTCCTGTATTTGAGGAACTCCGTACCCCGTTTTGAAAATAGGCTTCTGGGGCATGTACGTTGGACCTCCTTAAATAAAGCCCCCTGTCCCTCCCTTTGGACTACTTATCTCATTTCCTGTCAGTTACTTCCTCCCATTGACTTCTGGGAGTTGTAGTTTCATTGGACATCTCCGTGGAACCATGAGAGCCAATGGACAATATACAATGATGGTACTATACCAAATATTGAAACATTATCAGAGAAATCCAATATACATGATGAACTAGATTGTACTACACAATGAAATTTAACGTGATGCTTCAATATTGGGCAAACTATACTTTCTAGTGCTCGCTAATGGTTGAAAAATCAACATCGGAAAATCGATGTCAAAAAACTACATTTTGACACCAATATCTAGATTTCCTGTTATTGGCATGCTCAGTGATTGAAATCACACTGGTAATTGTGAAACACTAAACATCATGCTAGTATAAACATTATATCTGTCATAAGGTGATCTGTATATATGAAAATAACGAAACTACAACTCTCAGAAGTCAATGGGAGGAAGTAACTGACAGGAAATGAGATAAAACAGTAGCAAAAAGTAGTGCCACCCACCGTGAAAAAGGCCGTTGAGGCCGAAACGCGTCGGTATGACAGACTGGGCTCTGTTTAATAAATTCTAAAGATATCACAAGTTCCAGAGTGCGCTATCCTTTGTTGCAAAAAAAAAATATATATATATATATATATTAATATATATATATATATAAATATATATATATATATATATATATTCATATTCTACTGGCGGTCGCCAGTTTATAGTTAGGATCGTGTTTCCATAGGAAATCCGCAACATTCTATTTGGAATAACTTTGGCGCCGATTGACGAATCCTCCCTAAATTTTCAAAATAGGTGGGGCGCTCCGCTCCTTCCCTGAAAGTCTCGGGGGGATCGCCAAGCGGGGGCTGAGAAAAAGGGGGGGTCCCAAAACGCGTTTTCCCCATGCATTTTTCCATAGGACCTTTAGTCCAAGCTACAGCCCGAACTGCTGAACAGAATTACTTGAAATTTGGCAGAGAGGTAGTCCTCAGGTCAGGGATGTGCCTTTTGCAGGTCTGGTGTAAATCTGTTCAGTATTTCCTGAGAAAATAGCATTTAAAAGCATATATATATCTATAAGCGCGCACCGTGCGCGTACGGTAAAACTTACCGTACGCGCACGCTGCCGTGCGCGAGCGCGATTCTGATTGGTTGTTAGATCTTAGTAAACATTCGAATCGGTCGAAACCAGGAAGTGTCGGCAGCCATTTTGTCTCTCGCAGTCTGAGGGGGTGAAAAACAAAGGTGGAGAACATGAAAAGGGGGCAGGGTGGACAGTTCCTGACCCCCTAGCCTTTGTCAGGGGTCCCAGAAGGACCCCCAAGGGCCAAAATTTCCTTTAATTTTTTTGCGAAAAATCGCGGAGTATGCGTAGCGTGCGCGTACAGTAGAAACGGTAAAATTTCACGAACTGCGTAACGTGGGCGCACGGTACGCACACGGTGAAAAACCTTAAAAAAAAAAAAAAAGAAAATACATAACTTAGCATTTAAAAAACCGTACAAATTCACTGAAAAAACCATAGGTTTCACACACGTTATAGTTAGGAATTAGCATTTAAAAAACCTTGCAAATTCACTTAAAAAACCATAGGTTTCACACATGTTATAGTTAGCTGGACATTTCACTCGTGAAAAACCATTGAAATTCCCCCGTTATAGTTAGTGCAGGCAACTATAACTCACGCGACCGCAATCCTCTGCTGATGACGTCAGATATTACATCACTGATGACATATGGTCTTTCTGAAAAAAAAATATTTGTAATATATGTATAGCTAAAAATTAATGGAAGAAGACATGGGTAAATAAGTGTCTAAATACAATGATGTAATATCTGACATCATCAGCAGAGGATTGCGGTCGCGTGAGTTATAGTTGCCTGCACTAACTATAACGGGGGAATTTCAATGGTTTTTCACGAGTGAAATGTCCAGCTAACTATAACATGTGTGAAACCTATGGTTTTTTAAGTGAATATATATATATATATACACACAAGCAATAATTGCACACTTGGTAAATGCAACAATTAAATGCATGAATAATACCAGGAATAAACAAGCAGCAAATAATATGAGATAACATTCCAGAAAATATAATACTCTGGACGTCATGCAAGAGATCAGAAAGATATATACACACTAAATACATGAAATGATTACTTTGGATGTGCACTTCACTCAATCACACATCACAAAGAAAACACCTCAAATTCCCACAGCCACTGGCCACATATCACAATGGCACTAGTCAGAAACAAGACACCTCACCCGATCGTTCACTCGACATCCTTGCCAATTCTCGCTGGGGGCCCGTTTACAGCTGGCTTGCATTCTCGACTGGGACTCAAGCTCCGTTTGTCTTACAGCAGTAAGTCTACTCTGTAAGTGAGCACCCAACTCAACTGTCAACAAACCCCAGCTTTATAGTCTCAAAACTAGCACTAGAAGGTTCAAGAAACCTTCCCCCTGCGCCAAAGGAATCTTACTAGGACTGGCCAGCTTCCAAGCAAGCATGGCAGGAAGGAGTTTCCACATTACCTCTACAGTCTCGCATGTTCCAGCCTTTATCTTGTCGAAGCTCACGAAAGCCTTCCAGGGTACATTAAACAATCTCTCACAAAAACAATCCTTGAATGTGATTTACCCAACCAACTTGCAAGTGTAGCTTTGCGTGCAGATAAAGCTCAAGCCAGGCAGAGTCAGAATTCAGGATGACATGAGGCCATGTCAAAGCCAATAGTAAGAACTTAATAATTCTACCAATGTACAACACAATGCACATTTGTGCACCAATGTTTATAGCATCACATACTTAATCTCCCAATGTACAACACAGTGCACATTTGTGCACCACTGCTCATAACACTGCACTTCAAGACCAAAAAGTACATTCTACACCTCTCTCTTTCTCTTGCTTTCAATGCACATCCCACATGTTCTGTTCTTGGCAAGGCTGTTCTACTCCATGACAGCTCCCACTGAAAGACTGAAAGATTACAAGAAATAAACCTTTAAGAGAAGCAAGGCATATGCAGGACGTTGACACACCAAAGTCAATTAAAATAATGGTAGTCAAAGGTCATCACAAGGTGTCAGACCACAAGAGGGCCTCTAGCACTACAAACATGCACCTATAAAAACTTTTAACGTGACATGTAGCAGAATGTCTTTATTTAAAACATTGACTCCGGTGTTTAAATACTGATGTTGAAATCATCCTCACCAGACTATACGAGAGAATGGAGGATGAGGCCTTGAGGAAGATGCGGGTTAATCCCTTGTGCGCCGAAACACGTGTTGGCTTTGCTGCCCAGAATAATATGAACTGAACAACAGATTGAAAGAATAAAAAAAGACAACTGAGAAAACTTAAACATATCTGAATTGACTTCATGCATTTTTGGCGTGTGCTAGAGCTTAAATGATACATAATGCATCTGGGTAATTGTTTGCTGGTATTGCCAGCAGTGTGCTTCCTCCTCCTTTTTTGATTGGCTCCTTGTTGAGTTTTTGGACTGGCGAACTCTGGGATGCACCTGTGCTCTGGAAGTGATACTAAACCTGAGAAGACTGTGAGCAGCATTGCCAGAACCCCCAAATGTCACCTGTTACTATTTACTAAAGAAGGACAACAATCCTGATTACGTATCCGTAGATATGCAGCACTGGCTGCAACAACTATGGTGAATACTAAAGACTTTCAACTGACGTGAGTGTTATCATGCACTGCATTCACCACAATGTATTAGGGCTAATCGTGTGCTGGTATTCTAGGTAGTGTGCTCCCTCCTCTTTTTGTGATTGGTTCCTTTTTGAGTTTTTGGGCTGACGAGCTCTGGGATGCATCATCTCGCAATGCCCTTTGCATTAGAGGACTAGGGAAAGGAGAGAGTAATTATGGGGATTCAAGTGTGCGCTTTTCCTAACAAACTCACAGCACACAAAAAGCAATTGTGCCCTTAGAAATGGGCCACTGTCGTGGGGATGTTGCACATGGCCATGGAAAAGTGACATATGCAGCGGAAGGTTTGCAAATATAGAAAATTGCAAGTGTGTGTCGAGTTGGGATTGGAGAAAGTGAAGACCTCTCCGGTGTGAGCAGTATTTCTATAACAGAGACTATGAGTCTGCATCATAACTGGAGAAAGTGCATGGTCTGCAACATCTGAAGGATACACTGTTGGTCTTGGTAAAAGCAAAAATTAAAACATTGTAAATGTCTGCATTATGCTTTAGTTTGTGATAATTGTCATTACATACATCAAGATGTTTGTTAAACGTAAATACTTGAAAGAATGGTAATCTCTATGTTTGTGCATAGATATGCAAACCTAGAAATAAAGGTACATTTTATTTTTGGAAGCATGCCATTTGTTTTATCTCTTTTTCAAGTTAACAGTTAGACATCATGCTTTAAAATGAATAGTTAGATATGTTTGGATGTTATCTTGCCAGTCGCGGCTGCTAGGGAACAGTGGTGGTGGTCGTGGGGTGGGTGTTTGTAAAAAACATAAAAGCCGACTTACATGCTGGCCACCACCCTTCCTCTGTCCTCCCTCTGGGACTGTTCTCCACTTGGCTGTGCAACACAGCCAGGTAGAAAAATGCTAAGTGTGCATGTCTGTTTTGCTGGCCCAAGCCAAACCGTCATGTGCACTTATGGTGCACCAACCACTTCTCCTCCCTCTGATGACAGCCAAATCCTACCCCCACCCTAATCTGGCTCCGTATTAAAAATAAAATAATAACATTGAGGTATTATCATTTTATGTTTCCTTTTGCACTGCTTACAGAGCAGTGGGATGACGCTCCTCCGCCGTAGCAGAGAATCGCCACTGTATCTTGCTCTCCCTTGTGCTTTCTCTTGAGCCATCCTGTGCTGGATGGGCTGGTTGCTGGTTATCTTCATCATCTGACTCTTGCTCACACATGCTTACTAGTAATCATTTGTGAATTGCTATATTGTGCAATATTGCACATGTTAAGATGATTTTGCAGATTGTCTCTGGTGTACATTGTAGGGCACACTGCTCTAATGGCGAAAGCTTTTGAGAAGGCCATATGTACTTTTGATCACAGATCTGGTTCTGTTGTCTGCAGCATTATAAAAACACTCACTTTGCGATGAAGGGTTAAGGTGAAGTGACCAAATCCATGAGCGCAAGGCATAAACACATTCACCTACAATGAAGATAGAGGTATTAAGAAACAAATTGACTGTGTGACTATGTGGTTCATATACTTTAGAAAATGTGAGAGAATTTACCAAGTACATAGCCATTTCCAAAATCTCCTGAAAGAAGCTGTGAGTAAATGCTACTATGCCTGAGCATAAAAGAATCATGGGTGCTGCCAGGGCTTCTGCCACAATATCTATTATTAAATTTGAGGAATCTCAAACCACTTAGATGTTTAGGAAATGAGTATTTTTCCTATTTCAAAACACATACTCATTATCAGAAAGAGAGTATACAGGAACATGAGTTCCATCAATAAAACCAATTATATGAAAATTATGCAATGCTGTAAAATTGCAATGTTGTTAATTGTAATACCTGTGCAGTGCTAAGAAAACTAATATGAGAATTCAATCTGATTAACATATCATTCAAGAAAGCTCAAAAAAATCTCAATAGTGCACATTAGGAAACCTCGCCTGCAATAGCAATCATACCTTGCTGCAGTGCTCATCAAACCTGCACATGGGTGGCGGTAGAATTTCTCCTGAGTGTGTTTCTCTCTAGCTGTGGCTTGATTTCAGCTATGGAATCTAAAATAATTACACTAGTTAGTCGGCTTCTGTCAAATATTTCTTCTTCAGTCTGTTGGAAAAGTGTAACTGTCAGTCTAAAGTTCCTTTCCTGTCTCCTCCTCTGCAAACCAGACAGTATCTGCATCCTCCTCGCCATCACGTGCAAAGCAGCCATTGTGGGAAACCCTGATGTATTCTGGAGCTGTTTATTTGGGTTGCACCTGTTTCGAGATGGTGGTGAATTGCACATACAAAAGAGTCAATATGCCAATCTTCCATTCATTGAAATAGCGATTTGATACTGTGAAATCACAAAAAGCGACTCACTATTTTGAGTCGAAAAATACTGATTGTGATTTATTCGGTTTGCAAAAACAACAAAGCGAATGCCTTGTAAACCTTTGAAAAAAACATTTTGGCTGTTGCTAACCAGTTTATGACTAGTTACAGATTTGCAAATGCTTCATACATTCAGCCCTACATTTATATTGGCCATTTTGTCACTGCATTCGTACTAATCAACGTGGAGGTGACTCACCAGTGTGTATAATAAATGTTAGCCAATCTCATTAGCAAATAAAATTCAAACCTGTAAGTCTTACAAAGTTTCAAGCAATCATCTCCCCTCTGCCAATCTGATGTACCCGAACATGTCAGAATGGTCTCTTTCCACACATCTTGTTAGTTCAATCTGGCAACATAGTGGCCATTTTGGAAACTACTGCCCTTATATAGGGGAATGACACCTGAAAAGTATCAGCCATCTTCTTAGTCCTCAAACAGCATTTGATAAGTCATTTTAGAAAATGGCTGCCACTTTCTAATGTGTAAAAATTGTGAACTACAGATTACTTAAGGAAACAATATAGGCTTTTAAAACTACTAGAATGCCTTCTAGAGAGATAAGTTATTATTTTTGCATAGAATCATTCGAAAACGTACTCTCCATTCGGCTCTGCCATTCTTTTAAAATTAACATTCAATCCGTCAAACATAAACGTTCGCAAGATACATATATACATGCAGGGTGCCAATTTCACGATTCTCTCCCTTTGCTCTCATTTCCACAGCCAGGGGGCCTAATTGTGGGACTTTCCAGTGTTCTAATAAGCTTTCAAACCCTCCCCTACATGCATATATTGACTTTCACTCATTTGAACGCTATTTGGAAATTGCCATCCATTCCCAATCCATGCCAAGTTTTGTGTATGCCAGTCTGCTCATGCTTAAAACTCCATTACCTAAAATCCCCTGCTCACTGCGTCATCTCCACCCCTGCAAGCCAAGGATGCGTGGAGGAATTCAGCACACCTGTGCTCTACAGTGTTTTGAACTCGTGTTTTCACTGCTGTTATATTGCTTCCTACAAATATCAAAAAGCAGTTACAATGACATAACAAAAATATGGTGTTGCAGTTGATGAACTGATTGATATGATAAACTTTCTCTGAAATATATGTAAAGTCCACCAGTTTGTTAATGCCATATTTACACATAATACATTTGCATCAGGTAAAGAAGCCTTTGGCTGGTTCTGGTGAAAAATGTTTGGCACTAAGTAGTTTCATGTGTCTTTGTCGCTGATTGTATTTCCTCTGTGATACACAGTTAATGGTTTATTAGTAATATACACATTTATTCCTGGTACTTTTGCAAGTAGAGGCCAATGCTTTTTCAATATTTTATAAATGTTATCATGTTGAGTATTATTAGTGGTAACAAAGGCCAAACTGTTTTACTGCCTGTTCCTGCTTGTGT
Source organism: Triturus cristatus (assembly GCF_964204655.1). Classification (NCBI taxonomy): domain Eukaryota; kingdom Metazoa; phylum Chordata; class Amphibia; order Caudata; family Salamandridae; genus Triturus; species Triturus cristatus. The sequence goes on from NC_140588.1 coordinate 55,727,460, forward strand.
ATGCAGTGAATCACTTCTACTCACATTATTGATCCTAGATTTCGAATAGTTGAGGAAAGCGTTGTTATATCCTCTTTCCCTTAACCTCCTTTTTGTTTAATGCAGACATGCTGTAAGTTCCTCATTCTCACTTCAGTTACAAAAGATCCTCATAATTTCTCCAAATTGGATTCCATGTATCACCTATTTAGAATGTACACAGTCAGCCTTCAGAATAATATTTGTTGCTGTCTCTTTTCTGAAAAATTTGCCTTGAATTTGATTGTCTTTAACATACAATTCAAGATCTAAAAAGGTGATCTTATGCTCTTCATCTGCCATGGTTAAGGAGACGCTATATGGGTTCTAATTTGAAAAGAGATGGTATTCTTGCAATTGTAACTCAGTGCCTGTCTATATAATAATCATGTTGCCAATATAACAACCCAGTAAATGGATGTACTGTGCCCATTTCTTTGCACCAGAGACCCAGACATGCTCCCTGTCTAACTACCCCATTGAGATTTGCATGAGAGGGGCCAAACCTGGAACCCATGGGAGTATCTTGTATCTGATAGTACCATTCTGCATTGAACAAGAAAAAGTTGTGTTATAGAATCAAATCTAACATCGCCGCCAGCATTTTGGTATGATCAAATCAGCTCACACTTCTGAAAAACAAGATGTATTCCATAGCAATCAGGCCATATCCTTTCTTAATGCAGTTATAAAGCCCAATGAAGTCCATTATCACAAACATCATTATCTCATCCCACTGTCTAGACTATTCAAGATACCCATTGTATGTTTCATAAATGACGGAAGATTAACTACACAAGGCTTATAAAATTATCAACATGTTCTGACAAATATTCCGTAATTGCCCCTATCTCTGATGTGATGAGACTACATGACTGATATGTTTAGGTGAAGTGTAAATTAAAGGAAATTTGGATTGTCAAATTTAAGCTATCCATATTCAGGGTCATAAATCAAATCCATTACCTTCCAAATATTTATTTTATCAAACATTTCAGACATAACCCTAGTTATGGTGTTATCACATATTTTAGTACAGCATTTTCTATCCTGCAGTTGTCTTCTGATTTCAGTCTTGTAATCATTTTTGTTCCTAACCACAATATTGACTGTTAGACTCTTACCAGATTCTGTTCTCAGGTGTGAAATTAGTGTGCCGAGAATTCCTTACTTCCCAAAGGTCAAGCGGAGGAGGCGTGTGGTTTCGACCTGACCAAGGGGACGAAGGGACGAGAACTGGTGGAGGTCAGACTGTCACTTCAGGTGGTTGTCTGGCAAAGTTCACATTGTCATGGAATGCGCTGGCTGGGCTGGCATATTATTTGTATAAAGAAAAGATGATTAACAAATGATGCATTTTTTTACACCTGAGAACTGAAATTTGAATTTTTTGGGATGATCTCTAAAACAAGATGCTGAATACTCTAGCGACAATTTAATGGAATTTGAAATGGATCAAGAGAGCCTGTTCATGGTTATATATTATGTATTTGGATAATTTATAGCTTATCTCTATGTACATTTTCTTAAGTCTGCAGAGACTGTTGACTCTGCAGGGTGAGGAGATTTGCTTGTGTGAAGAACACACTACATAATAATGTCCTAATGACGAACTACATTTCCCAGCAGTCCCTGAACTCTCACATTGGTTGAATATGGTGACTGGGTTATTGATTACAACTTTCCTTGTTTTTCATAGTTTTATTACTTTGCAATTATCATACTATGTTGCCACAAGGAATTTCCTAAGTGGATTCAGAATTCATTTGTGAAGAACAAGTGCTTCCTTGGAGTTAGTTGGAGAGCATTGGATATACAGGGAAGTATTTTATATATGATATGCATCCCTTGTATGTTTTAACTTCAGAAATAACTAGTTTTGTATCAGAACACAGAGTCTTTGTGATACAGCCATGGTATATCTTTTCATTGATAGAGTTAGATATAGGACTTTCATGGCATGTTACTAAGATATCTCCAAGCGCCTTCTGATGCCCCCTTCAACCTGTAGAAATCAGTGCCCAGCAGAAATGATGACCCACAATGGTGCTGTCCATGATCTCTGTTTTCCGTCTTACTCTATTACCCTTTCCCTGTTTCTACTACTGGCTCTCATATTCTTGTTTCAGGTAGTGATTGGTGGAAGCAAGCAGAAACATAAGACTGCATCCTTATATTGTCTGCAGAGTACAAGGTTAGTGCTTTCTGACAACTCCCTCCTTTTTGTTTTGCCTTTTATGAGAAACTATTGCTCCACAAAACCTATACCTAACGGTTTTTGTACCCCTGACAAGCCTTCTTTACCTCTCACTTACCTCATATACTCTTCCCTTTACAGTCCTTCCTCCCTTGTCCCTCAGCCATTATCCTGCTTCCATGCTGCCATTTTATTTTCAATATATGTTTCATTTGCCCTTGTGGAAGGGGGAAAATTGCCTTTCCAAGTTCTCTCACTCACTCTTCCCAGCCCTTACTTTACCATTCTTCCTTGTCTCGTTTCTATACTGCCCTCCCATGATCCTCCATTTCAGCTTTTTGCTTTAAGTTTAGGATCATGAGAAGAAACAAAATAGACTACTGAGAACTAAAAATGTCCACAGTTATATTTTTTAACTTACTGTTTCAGGACTAAAACTGTTGCACAGCTGCCCTATTCATTCGTTTTGAAAATAGTATGCTGGAACAAGTTTTTGCTACTTTTTTTATTTATCATTTTCAGACATATTCACAAGCATTGTATGGTAATTCACCGCAATTCCAAATCAATCAGCAATAACAACTGCAATGAAACCGTGTGCTTACATATATCAGGCGCTGAAAACAGGTAGTGCCTGAAACATACATTGCCATTTTTCCTATGACCCATTTCAGCTCACAAGGCCATTTCTCATTAATTACTTCTTTATCCTCAAATGTTTATGAGTGTCTATTTAGCATTCTATTGAATGTATCCAATTCAGCCCACCCCGGTCGGCGCTATACCTGCAGGTTGTGTGGGGGAAGGCGAACCTATGCCAAGCAGGTATTCTTTAAGTGGTCCTCAAATATCTTTTGGCCGGGAAGGTGGGGGCTGCATCGTGGCATAGGGTTCACTATTTATTTTGCAAAAGGTAAGACTAGATAACCAAGTGTTAACTGTAGAGGTGACTCCACTGCCCCATTTAAGTGCTATTTTCCGCTTAGGTAACAAGAGAGCGAGAGCGATGAATTTGCGTAGTTCCTTTGGCATGTTATCAACATATCCCAGCAGGGCATCGTCAGGCATGGGATCTATTTCCAAGTGTGTCATCTGGGATATTTGCTGAAAAATAGCTCTCCAAAAGTTCCCAATCTCACGTTCCACGTCAGGTGGGCAAAATCTGCCTGAGGACTCCCACATTTCAGACAGTTGTGTGGGCGGTTGGGTTCAATAGTGTGGAGCCTCGCCAGAGTCATATAAGCCCTCCATAAGTACTTGAAGTGTATTAATTTGTGCCTGCTGTTGAGGGACACCTCTATAATCGGTGTACAGCAAAATGTCCAATGGTAGTCCTGAATTGGGTGTCCTAAATCACACTCCCAATGCTTCCCGAATTTTACTATCGTGACAAGGGTCTAGAGCCACGCAAGCCTTATATAGTTTTGAAATCAGTTGGTCCCCTGTTACACGAGCGATTAAAAGTGTCAGAGGAGGAAAGGACACGGGCTCCAATGGATATTCCAATATTCTAGCGCGGAGCTCCCTGCAAACTCTACTGAACACAAATTGGTCCATAAATGACGCACCACTAAATTTCCCACCCTCTGTACTTGCGAATACATGACCCTCCGGAAACAAGTCTCTGAACTTAGTAATGGAATATGATGCCAGTGTGAGCTGGACCAGTCTCTCCTCAGTAACAGGAAGCCATGGATTATTAGTAATAAGTATTTCAGAGGAGTAGAGAGCATGGCCCCTGTGACTCGTGACAGCTTACCCCAGGCCCGGCTTGTTGTTGATACTGTTTGAATGTCGCAGGGGTCTCGTGGGAACCCCTGAGACAGTAATGCATGCAGGGAGGTCAGGAGCACCAGATCATTCTCTGATCTCCTGTAAGGGATACGTGCATCCGGGTGATACAAGGAGTACGCAAAGCTGCACTGTGCAACAAGATAATAAAGCCGAAAATCAGGGGCACCAAACCCCCCCCCCCTCCCTTATATGGTAAAGTCATTGTTTCCCAACAAACTCTCGGTCTCTTACCCCCCCCCCCGCACCAGTCTGATGAGATGTGTCCTAAGGGTGTCAAAAAACCTATTCGGGTGTAGAATGGGGATATTATGAAATAGGTACAGGAACCTTGGAAGCACAATCATCTTCATTAACGCGAATCTGTCTGCCAGCGAGAGTGGAAGCTTCAGCCAATGTTCAATCTTCATTTCTAGATTATGCAGAGCTGGCCCATAATTTCGTAGAATAATCTGTTCCGTGTCCCCGTGAATCTGGATCCCTAAAAATCTGGCCGACTCCTCACACCACGCCAGCGGTATTTCACAATCCCACCGCGCTGTGCCAGTCATCAGAGGGAAAATCTCGGACTTGCTCCAGTTTATACCATATGCTGAGAAATTCCCAAACCGTATTTTCTCTCTGTTGAGTGGGTCAAGGTTTACCTGGGGGTCGCGGACATATAATATAATATTGTCCCCATAAAGTGAGACTAGAAGCGAGTCTGTATTAAACTGGAGTCCCCTGTGTAGGTACTTTTCTTGAAATTGTCTAACTAGAGGGTCAAGGGCGAATATAAAAAGCAGCGGGGACAGAAGACACCCCTGTCTAATTCCTTGCAGAGAGCAAATGAGGGGGACAGCGTGCCATTTAGGTGAAGTCTAGCGGACGGGGCAGTGTACAATGAAGCCGTGAGGTCAATAAAGGCCTTTGGGATTCCCAACTTCCTCATCACTGTCAAGAAGAAAGGCCACTCCAAGGAATCAAAAGCCTTTTCAGTGTCCAATAGGACCACAGCGGCGGGCACTTCCGACTCAATTCTGTGTATTACTAGGAATAGGGTACGCAGATTCAGCGCCATCGAAGTGTGGGGAACAAATCCCGATTGGGCAGGGGATATGATGTGATCCAGCAACAGTGCAAGTCTCAGTGCTATCATTTTGGCAAGGATCTTATAATCCAAATTTAAGAGCGATAATGGCCAATATGATCTGCATACTGTCGGATCCTTACCGGGTATTGGATGAAGCACAATTACCGCTTTGCGCAATGTGGGGGGCAGCACCTTATTTTCGAGTGCTTTGTTGTACATCTGAAGGAGATATGGAGTGAGTAAGTCCTTGTATGTTTTAAAAAATGTACCAGTGAAGCCGTCTAGGCTGGGGGCAGTTGAGCCATTCAAGGCATCTATAGCACTAATTATTTCCTCCTTGGAAAACGGCTCGGCCAGGAACTGTTGTATACATTTTTCAAACCACACCATAGCTATCTCGTCCAGATATGCCCTGTGGTCCTCTTCACTGTGTGTTGTACGTGTGGAGTATAAGTCCGAGTAATATTTTAAAAACTCATCTCAAATATCGGGAGTGTCAGTGAGTGTCTGGCCAGTCTCAGAACGGATGCATGTAATATAAGCTTTCCCGGTCCGAGGCCTCAAAAGCTGTACTAGCGTGCGACCCGGTCTGTCGTCCTCACCATAGCGCCTTGCAGTGGCGTACTTGCCAAGAAAGTTTGTTTCTCGTTCTGCTGCTTCCCTGAGTTCAGTCAATAGTAGTAGTCTGCGATTAAGTCTGGATGGATCAGGACTCTCAATTTGCTCTTTGTTAAGAGCACTTAATTGTTGCTGTATTTGAGTAATAGTCCCTTTTTGGAGGCCTTCAATACCCCAGTATGTTTGGAGATGCATACTCCTCACATATAGGCCTAGAAGGCCTCCCACAGAGTAGCCCATGTGCTGACCGAGCCCTTATTGAGTTCAAAATATGCCACTATTGCTTCTCGCAGTTCCGTCATGAATACTGTTTTATTCAGAGCCTGTCCAGGAAATCTCCACTGTCTCTCGTTACCCTAAGGTCTCGGGACACTTATCTGCAAGACAACTGGGGAGTGACCTTTGTACGTTCTAGGGAGGTGGAGAGTCAACCTATACCAGGTTGCCATGGTGGGGGAGATAAGCCAGTAGTCCAGCCTTGTCCAGGTATCATACTGAGCTGAGTAATGCGTGTATGCTTGACCTTCCTGACTGCACAGTTGCCATATGTCCAACAGTCCCACCTAGTCACAAAATTCCCTCAGCGCATGGCGTGCACGAGGTTTGGTATTTGGCGAGTCTGCTGTGCTGTCATGTTGCGGATCAAGGAGGAGATTGAAATCCCCGCCCATGCAAATGTAGTCTGTGCCTAATTGCAGGAGTTGCGCATGTAAACCTTGAAAAAATTCAGGATCATCCACATTAGGCGCACCAGAGCAATGCAGTACCCCATTAATTTCCCAGTAACCAGTGTGTATCGTTCCTCTCCATCGTTGTGCACTTTGTAAAGTAGGAAGGGTAAGCGCTTATGTACCAGTATGATTGTTCCCCTAGAATAAGTGCTGTAATTAGCAAACTAACGATGTGTGCCCCAGTTCGAGGCGATAGTGACAGGGGAAGTTGGAGACAAATGAATTTCCTGTAGAAATGCAATGTCAACATTATGACGTTGCAAATAATTTGACATGTTTTCCCTTTCTGGTATTGTTTAGGCCCCTGCACAGAACAGGATCGGCATACCACCCCGTGCCGGATGCACAGCTTTAATTTCCATTGCATTTCACAAATGCCAACAACTTCATCATTTGTCTCCAAGCTCTTTTTATTTTTTCATTGTAATCAAAGGTTTACCATTTCTTCATGTTTTTGCGCAAATCACAAGAGAGGCGCTTACATCTTCATTGGATTCTAAAACCTTTGATTGCAATGAAAAAATAAAAGAGCTTGGAGAAAAATGATGAGGTTGTTGCAACGGAAATTAAAGCTGTGCATCCGCCACGTGGTGGTATGTCGCTCCTGTTCTGTGCATCATTATTTACAGCGTGGCTTTAGGCTGACCACGTTTTCCGGGTAACACGCAGAAGAAGAGAACATTAAGGAATAATGAAAGATACAATTTTTAAAAAGTGTGCACTTTGTCAGTTTTGCAGTAAAATGAATGTAATACTTTCGGCCCGTCGGACAAGTAGCACCCGTTGGAGTACCTTATAAGATTTGATAAATTTAAATACGTCACAAGAGAGACAATCGTATAAACATTAGTTCACAAGATTTTTCACAAGATTTGGATCTTATGCATTACATATGGAGGATGACTAATGTTTGAATGTTCTAAGGTGATATCATCTGCATATGTAAAGTTCAGTGTTGCATAACAGTTTGGTTTTGGGTAGACGATCGGAATATCGTGGGGTGTTTATATCAAATAATCAACGTTAGATTTGACATCTGTGGGTGGGCGGTGCATTGATGGTGGGTATCTCGTTAGATGTTGTGGGTACAGCTAGTAGTGTATGTGTCAAAAGGGTAACTTGTGAGATGGGTTCACACACTGAGTGCATTGTGGGTTTTGTAGGCGGGTATTAAATTGGCAGGGAGAGAATGAAGTAGGGTGACATATGGGAGGGTGTGCGATTGGCAACAGGTGCAGTGAAGGGGCGGAGATAAACAGTGGTATAAGAAGCTCGTTTCAGAGGGTTAAACAATAGGTTGATTCGGGTTTGGTGATATTGGAGTTGAAAGGACTATAGCACTGATAGTCTGAAAGGTATGGATAACAAATAACGATGAAGTAGTCAGGAAGTTTGCACCACGGAAATCAAACTGATGTTTGTAAAGTGGGGTAGTGTAATGAACATAAGGTGGCACTTGACCAGAGGGACTAGGGGAGAGGAGAATACGTCATTGAGGTGGGGGTTATGTAATGATTACAGAGGTTGCACTTGATGAGAGGCACGAGGGGAGAAAGGTAGTTTGGATCAGGAATAGAAAGCAGAGGTATTCATTCAAAGGGATAGCATTAAGCTACGTTTCTTTAGCGGGGATACCTTGATTTGGGGGAACGTCATGGGCGTTTATGCACATTAATTATCAAGTGGGATTGGGTTAAGCATAGTCTAATCAATGTGTTTTGCATTTATAGATAAACAAACCCCTAACGAAGGGCCGGACATTAGTCCCGAAATGCATTGTGTAAACAAGATTTATGTTTGTGGATAAAGCCTACGTACCCTATCGTGGCACAGGATAAGGCTTGGATTAGCATTTCTGCACCATTTAAAATTCAGTGAAGATGTAAGCGCCTCTCTTGTGATTTGCGCAAAAAACGTGAAGAAATGATAAACCTTTGATTACAATGAAAAAATAAAAGAGCTTGGAGAAAAATTATGAAGTTGTAGGCATTTGTGAAATGCAACGGAAATTAAAGCTTTGCATCCGGCACGGGGTGGTATGCTGCTCCTGTTCTGTGCATCATTATTAACAGCGTGGCTTTGGGCTGACCACGTTTTCCGGGTAGCACGCGGAAGAAGAGAACATTAAGGAATAATGAAAGTTACAATTTAAAAAAGGTGTGCACTTTGTCTCTTTTGCAGTGAAATGAATTGTTTTGGCCCCTAACATTCCAGGTGATCAAATTCACATCTGAAATAGTAGACAATCTACCCATCATCATCATTTGCATAGACTGTAAGTATGCAATAATATTAGTACATGATATACAGCAGTGAATTAACTGTCAGAAACAATCGTAACCAATCCTCTTGAATGTTCCCCTCCCCCCTCCCATCCCTGCGTATCCCCTCGCAGGGAATATCCCCATTAATAACTCTGTAATCTGCATCATGTAAACAACACAATAAAGTATCAAACAGAAAGGTAAGACACATTGCGGTCTCTGAAACAAACAATACGTGATATACACTGGGGGTGAAAAACGCCACGCCAGAAACTCAAGAATTTGCAATAATCATCAAGGCATCTCCTGCACCTCTCTATAATGTTGTCTTATACCTCAACCATACTATTTCAACATAAGCGGCACCATATTACTCAGTGGAAAAAAGTTCCACACTGGCCACAGAGCCACTGTGTGGAGGGGAAACCCTCGACTGATCGTTGTTTCTGTGTCCGTCACTCCTCTTATAATCTTTGCAGAAGTCTTGCACAGCCTGTGGGGTGTCAAAAATGCGAGACTGGCACTCCACATCAACGCGGAGGTGTGCAGGATAGATCATGCCATATCTGAGACCCAGATTTCAAAGAGTAGCTTTAACACCTGTATATTTACACCTTGCTTCTTGTACCATAGCAGTGAAGTCTGGAAAGAATGACAGCGTAGAAACCTGCCAGGATATGGAGTCCTGTTCTCTAGCCAATCTCAATGCGGTGTCTCTGTCCCCGAAATTTAGCAAGCGGGCTACGATGGGCCTCGGTGAGCAGCCCAGGTTGGGTCTTGGCCCCAGGGAGCGGTGTGTATGTTCTACTAGAAAAGTAGAGGTGAAGGCATCTTTACCAAAAATGTCTGAGAACAAAGTTTCAACAAATAGATCCATGCGGCCGGTGTTGGTGGATTCAGGAACCCCAAGAATGTGTATGTTGTTTCGCCTACTTCACACCTCTATATCTTCATTCTTTATGGCAACGTCTTTAAGGATCTTTTCCATTCTGTCTAAGCGTTTAGTGGACTGGGCGGCCCCATCCTCTGATGCAGCGGAGTTTACCAGCTCTACACATTCATACACAAAACACTCATTTGGGCCCATATACATTCATACACTCAATGAGCTGGCAAATATCCACTGGTCATCAATTTTATTTTACCCTAGGAAACCTTTACACCAGTATTCTTACCATTCCTGTTTCCTGAGTGAATGAACAATTCAATAAGATCTAGTAGTAGATTAGAATAGGGAGGAAATACGAAAATGCATTTTAACTTTTATTTAAAGTACCACAGACTCAGAAGGAGTTTTAACATTTTATCTGAATTAATAATTGTGTGAGTCAAATCAACATACACATGGATATACCAGAAGTCTCCATCAGGAAAAATAGTACAGTTAGCTTATAATCAGTTTGCATTAATAAATTCTTGCAATGACAGCACCTGAGGAGAGAAAGAACAGAGAGCAAGTACGGAGCATTAACCCCACAGTTATATTTACCTAGAATGGTGTGAGGACCCCGACATCAGAAAATCAAGGTTTCAGGAAAGGTTTAAGACAGGGAAAGGTGACCTCTTCTAGTGTAACACCAGCTTTACACCCCTCTCTGGTGCTACTCTCTCCGGCTTGGACTCGTCCGGACCCCTTCCTAGATGTGCCTCCTCGGTTGTTCCGTGAATTTCCCTAGTGTTGGATTCTTCAGTCATATTGCAGCAAAATCGGGCAGCATCTCAGTATAGCATCAGCATCAAGTGTGTCTAACTATCTAGAACTTACCTCTGTTATACCAACTATTTATCTTATTATTATTATTTATATGGCAAACAAATCATCCCCAAGAGGATCTCTCGGCGCCCGGGGAGCAGGCAGCCTAGTGTGAGAAATGCTCATTAAAATAGCCAGGTTTTGAGAACTTTCTTGAAGAGAGCCAGAGTGGGACATGCCCGCAGGTTCTCTGGCACAATATTCCAATACTTGGGGGCTAGGTAGGAATAGGCACGGCCTCCCATTTTAACTTTCGTGATTCTCCGAGTTCGAAGGAGCTTCTGGCCACTAGATCTTACCTGGCGTGCCAGAGTATACCATTCTAATTTCTTGGTCAGTTATATTGGCCCTAGCCCGTGGAGAGATTTAAACACTAGGCATAGGAGTTTGAAAACTGTTCTTTTCCTGATGGGGAGCCAATGTAACTCTCTCAGCAGAGGTAGAGATGGGGTTCGTGCTGGCTTATTCAATGCTAAATGTGCAGCAGTGTTTTGAACAACTTGTAGCCTTGAGAGCAGGTCCTCCCTAATCCCTACCAGTAGAGCGTTTCCATAATCTAGTCTGCTGACTAAAAGCGCCTGAATCAGGACCCTTCTGGTGGAAAGAGGGATCCAAGGGAAAATCCTTTTTAGTATGCACATCAGCCCAAAGCACTTGCTTGATAAGGTCTTAACATGCTCCTCCATAGAGAGGCTGTTATCAATTGCAATGCCCAGGTTTTTCGCCCATGTTTTTGGGGTAGAAGCTTCTCCTAGTTCCACTGGCCACCACTCCTCAGTCCATAAATCCTCAGCTTTCCCAAACAATAATATCTCAGTTTTGTTGGAGTTAAGCTGTAGGAAGTTCTTTCTCATCCATGTGACTATTTTAACATGAGGATCTTGAATCTTTCTCTGGTCACCCCGAGGTCCTTCTCTATGGGGACTATCACCTGAGTGTCGTCCGCATAAGAGATAGTTTGGAACCCGCAAGATCTAATGATGGTGGCCAGGGAGGACACATAGATATTGAACAGAGTGGGGCTTAGGATGGAGCCCTGTGGTACCCCCTTGTCCACAATTGTAGTCTGGGACACAAAAGTGTCCAATTGTATACATTGAGATCTGTCTGATAGAAAACTATGCGACCACTCTAGTTCCATCCCTCTGACACCAATCTCTCGCAGTTTATCCAAAAGGATTCTGTGAGAGATGGTGTCAAAGGCTGCTGACAGATCTAAGAGGACTAGCATTGTGGGCGTTCCCTCGTCTAACAGTAACCTAATTGAGTCTGTTACCTCCGTTAAGGCAGACTCTGTGCTATATCCAGCACGGAAGCCTGACTGTGAGCAGTCGAGAAGATTATGATGTTCCAAGTAGTCTGAAAGTTGTTGGTTGACCAAGGTCTCCATTATTTTTGAGCAACAAGAGAGAAGAGAGATGGGTCTATAGTTTTGTAAATCAGCGGAATCCGCTGATGGTTTCTTGGGCAGTGGTTTGATATATGCCTTCTTCCATTTCGATGGAAAGGAGGAGGTCTCCAATGACAGGTTGCAGATTTCCTTGATTGGATTTACCAACTCTGTTGCCAGATCAGAGATGATGTGGGGGGGCCACATCTGATGGGGATCCTGACCTAGTATGTGCCAGCAGTGGTAGGACTTGCTCTGTGGTAATAGTTGCAAAGGTCTCTAGTCTAGGTGAGAGAAGATAGTCCGGGATCGATGTTTCTTCCCTAATCTCCATTTCCTGATCAAAGGAGTCATAGATTTTGTCAATTTTTTGTCTAAAGTGCATGGCTAGCTCGTCGCATAGTTCCTGCGTGGGAGGACAGGAAGAATTGTTGGCTCTAGGAGTAGTAAACTCTTTAAGAATCCTAAAGAGCTCTTTGGAAGAGCACTTTGCCTCATCTATTCGAGTGGCTAAATATGTTCTCCTAGCCATGTTACAATTCTTGGGGAACGTCCTTTGTGCTTTGTTATAGGGACTGTCTATCTTCCTCTGATTTTGATTTCCTCCATTTACGTTCTCTTACTCTACAAGAGGATTTCTCCGCTTTTAAACTTTCTGAGTACCATGGAGCTGGGGCGATCCTGTCACGGACTGTGGTTACCTTGATCGGGTATTCAAATGTATGATCCACCCCAAATGTTTCAATTCCATGTTCACCTGCAATTTTGATTGGGCCAAGCAGTGGGGTGAGGACATCACACCATACTTAGTGCAATATTTTTCTTTAGTCTATTGTCTAGTTCTCCGCCCCTTAATTTTAATACCCACAAGCTTTATTCCCACAAGCATTTCATATTTGAATCGATAAGTCTATTTTACAATGTTGCTTTTCTTTCCTCTCGTAGGGTCAAAAGTTAGTTTCCCATGCCCTTGCTGGGCTTAGGGTTTGGCAGCCAGTCAATTTACTTCACTTGTTCAGAATAAGCAGACATTTGCGCATGCATAGAAACCACAAGGAAACAGAGACGCGGTCACCCTCCAAGGCACAAATGTGAACTATTAATAAAGTCAAAGAAGAACACATTGGAATACAAACCTAAATGAATTAACTGTATACCACTTACTTCTACTCTCACCCCATTTACTTAATACATCTTTTGCATTAATAGCTTAGTAGAACTTGCATAGGTTAGTTTCAGCAGGGCATGTGCATTAATGCGTTACTTTAAAGTGGCCATTTTAGAAGCTAGTGCGCAGCTGCAAAGTTTTCCCCCCAAGCGACAGAAAACGTCATACGTAGATATAGTAGACACATGCGCAGAAGAGTTCCTGCATTTTCGGCAGCCATTTTAGGACACTCGGGTTAATCATTAGTAAGGCACATAGTAAAGCATCCCCTAGATACAATATGTTGAATGTGGTGCACTGTTAATACTCACGGACAGATTGATTATATTGTTACAGGTTATTCGAGAGGATTGCATACGAGCAAGTTTCTTTTTATGCGAAACCTTGCTCCATCAATCCCCTCTCTGATGGCATTTTATGCCATCACTAAATTCTATTAGATCAGATGCCAACTTTAGCATTCTACCATTTCAATGTCTTCAAATCTTTTATCCCTTCCCTTATCTTTCTTAAATTGTGATCCTTTCATTCTTTTGTAGATATTTCCCTTCAATTCTTCAAGTTGTATTTCTTCTAATTTTCTTTTTCTACCTTTCTCATTCATTTTGTACCTTTTTCTTTTCCCACTGCATGTGCGACAACATATTATCATCAGAACTAGCAAAGTTATGCCCATGATTGGCAATACTATTTGACCTAAGATACCTTTACCTATGTTAGAAACCCAACTACTGATGGTGGAAAAACTATTTGTTATTTTCTTCCATACACTGTCAATCTCCAGTGGTTTCAGCTCTTCTTCCAAATGTGTAATATTTTTAATATATCTTCCAATCTCTACACTTTTGTCAAGTATATACGTGCAACAATGTTGCGCTTGCAGCATTTTTCAGACTCCACCCTCTTTTGCCAATAAGATGTCAAGGGCAAGTCGATTTTGCAAAACCATAGATCTAACAGCAACTAATTCTGTATTGATTAGTAAAAATCCTCCAGCAGTGTAAGTAGATAACCGATCAAATACAGTTGAGAATTGACAGATTTTTCGTGAATTCAGCAGAACCCCCACTGAAGGTATCACTGCACCAAATATATCACCTACTATTTCTGAAAAACTAGCTCTTTTATATCTTATTAGTCCACTACTGTCATTATTGCTTCCAGTGATTCTTTTATTATGATAGACTTTAGGGAATACTATTTCAAAATAGCAACTCCCATACCAGTGATCAGGCAACCTAAAATAGGCTTTGTTTCCACAAATATATTAAATTCCAGGAAATACTGGATCAGTTCCTCCTTTTAGTCCACAACCCCCAATTACTAAGAAGTTGTGTTCACATTCACTGGGACCAATTAATACGTTGTTATATTCTGTTTTAAGTCTATGGAGACAGATTTTCCCTTTCTTTTCAAAGTCCAGGGACATAGCAGCATGAGTCTTGCCAGTTACTAAAAGGTCTTCCCTTTCAGCCCATTTAGGAATCTGAGGTTTCGGTTCAGAGGCTCTTCTTTGTAAATCCTGTCTCCTGCTTTCTACTAAATTCAAAAATATATTTTCTTCTTCGTGCAATTTACAGGTTAAGTTGCGTTTATGTGCATCAGCTATATCTATTGTCTTCATTGTTAGAAAATATTCACCCATGAATTGTGAGTCTAGTACTACGGACAGGGTTCATGCTCTTTCGCATGGGAGCTTCTGAAAATATCACATCTACATTTGAATAATAATACTGCAGTTTTCCAGTTCTATAGAATAAACTAGCTAGTACACTACATGAAATACCATATGTCAAGGGTAAATGATGATAAATTACCCCTTCAGCTACCGAGCTTGGTAATTTCATGCAAACGTAACAATCACTAACTTCCATAGTTTCTACATAATGTACTAAGAGATTTGCAAATACATTTAAATCAGATTCATTCTTATTTACAGTGTGGTGTAAATCTAGCTCATCTGGTGTTTCTAAGTCTACTCTATCTCCTTTAATGTTTGCAACTTCTGTATGTGTGTTAGTACTATTTTGTTTGTCAGTAACCATCAGATAGGGAATAGCTATTGCTAATATCATCCATATTATGAGGACTAATATTAAACTACATACACAGATCCTACAACACTTCCTTATACAGCTTTGTTTTGGTTTTCCAGCAACATTATTATCAGACATCTTGGGCAAGAAGATTATCTCTTCTTAACTTTCAGAACCTTGAATGAGATAACACCTTAGTCGCCTTTCTCTTTCAGGTCGGTGTCACTTCTTCTTTAATTTGTTCAATACTCAGTTCTTATCACTTTCTTCATTTAAATGGAGATTTTCAAAGTCTTCAAGAATAACATATGTCCATCCAGGACCCTTGAACTTGTTATTCAATTTCTTCAATCTTTGACTCCTTCGCTTTGGTATTGCCTTGGAAAGTTCAGATTGACTAGTTACTTCATTTACTTGATCAGGTTCCTCATTGATTGTCTTAAGTCGATATCTCAGTCTTTTGATAATTCTTGGCCAATTATCACCTTTTTGACTTTTCTTAAACTTCACTGCACTGCCAGGTTCTTCAAGACTCCTTTTATTTTCTTTAGATCTTGGCACAACTTGATCAGCTTCGTCTTCAGATTGCCTCACTATCTGACCTTGTCCAGGGCTTATTATTTCGGCCTGTTCTGCCTGGATGGGTTCATCTACCTTAATCTGACCCTGTTCAGGATTATTGATGTCTGGTTTTCTTCTGTATCCTGAACTTGCGTTTCTATGCCTACCTTGTCCTGTTCAGTTCTTTTTACCTCTTTACCTTCTTCTGCCTGAACGGTTTCTCTAAATCCTAACTGTCCCTCCTCAGACTCCGGAATGAGGCTTTGAGTTTCTTCTGTCTGAGTATATTGTTCTCTCCTTAGCTGTTCCTGCTCAGGCTCCCTAACAGTCGTTTCACTACTTTCCTGAACGAGTTCTTCTATACCTGTCTGGTCCTCACTCTTCTCCTGTCTATCTAACTGTGTTTGACTTCTAGTTCTTATAAGTACTTCAGGTATGTCCACCACTGGGATTCAGTCATCCTGATAAGTGCTCGGTTGATCTTGGGCAGCTACTTCAGGATCTTCTATAGGAAGTTCTTCAGTTGCACAACCTTCAGCATCATCGATTTCTGGTTTCAATTGTAACTCTTCTTCTTCAGGAGCTGGTACCCTTTTGGTATGGCTTGCATGAATCCAATTAGGCAGCCCTGCACATTTTACAGCGGTTGAGGTAGTCAATATAACTTGATGCGGTTTATCCCACCTTAGTGCCAGGCATGATTCTCGAGTGTGATTCTTCACAACTACCCAGTCACCGGGATTCAGATCATGCGAGTGGCTCAGCTGTCTGTTGAAAGCGTCTTCCCCAACCTGATGAGAGATAGAACGCACTCTGTTAGCCAACTCTTTGCAATACTCTAAAACCAAGTCATCCGTTATATTCATCAGCTTGTGTCCTGGTACACATGCTTGTCTCATTGCTCTTCCCATGAGTATTTCATGGGGACTCAATCCAGTATTTCTGCCTGGAATACTTCTGAGTCCCATCAGAACAAGAGGCAAAGCATCAGGCCATTCCAGTGGGGTGGATGCACACACCTTTCCAAGTCTTGACTTGATTGTGCCAGTCAATTGTTCTACCACTCCAGAAGCCTCTGGACAGTAAGCGCAGTGCAATTTTTGTTCGACCGTGAACACTTCACAGATTAGTTGAATTATTTCATTATTAAAATGAGACCCTCTATCTAATTCAATCGTTACTGGAAAACCAAATCTAGGAATGAGTTCTCTTAATAAAAGTTTGGCCACTGTCAAGCTGTAATTTCTTCGGGTCGGGTATGCCTCCACCCACTTTGAAAATAAACAAACTATGACAAGCACATATTGCAGCCCTCGACAAGCAGTCAGTTGAATGAAATCTAATTGGAGTCTCACAAAAGGAACTTCTGTCTTTCCAATCTTTCCCATGCAGACCACAGTTTTCCTGCCAGGGTTCATTTGTTGACATATTAAACATCTCTGACAAAGGCTCTCTGCCACATTCCTGAACTTTGCGTTAAACCAATCTTGTCTGAAAAGTCAAATCATTGCATCCCTGCCCACATGTGTCTCCATGGTACATTCAAGCCATTGGCGCAAGCATACTGTCTGGCATGACTGGTTTGCCATCTTAACAAACCCACACCATCTTCTGTCCTTCTTTGACATCCTATTTTCACCCACTCTTCCTTTTCTCTCATGTCTACTGCATCCTGCAGATCTTTCACCTCCTCCCAGGTTCCCACTCCTGCAAGTAGCATAAGTTGGCAGCTGATTCCACAAGTTTTGATTTTCTTGTGTAAGGCAATCTTATGCCTTGCACAATGTTGGGCAACCTGGTCAGCATATCGGTTACCGGCTGTCACATAGTAATTTCCTGATTGGTGAGCAGCACTCTTGACCACGGCCACCTCTTTTGGTAATTTAATTGCCTCCAGTCATTCTTTCACAAAAATTCAATTTTTAATAGGAGTCCCTGAAGAAGTCAGGAAATCCCTCTGCATCCACAGTTGGCCAAAATCATGCACAACCCCATAACCATATTGACTGTCAGTAAATATGGTTATTCTCCAATTTTTCCCAATTTTGCATGCTTTAATTAAAGCGATCAATTCAGCTACTTGTGCAGATCTGACCTCTGGTAAATAGGATGCTTGGACTATTCCAGTTAATGTACATACAGTGTAAGCAGCACTCAATCCTCCCTCCTCATGTCTCATGCATGAGCCGTCTACAAACAGCTCATGTTCTACATTTTTCAAAGGTTCCCCTTGTATGTCAGGACGTGGTTTGGTGCTAAGTTCAGTCACGTCAAGACATTCATGCTCAAACCTCATCTCTCACTTCATCTTCATAAGGATCAGGTAGTAAGGTAGCTGGATTAAGAACAGTACACCTCACTATTGCCACATTTTCAGCTCCCAGTATTATTCTTGCATATTTTGTCAGCCTACTGGGAGTTAGATACTGTGTTCGAGTCCTGGTCAGTAAAATCACCTCTGCATGGGGAACATACACTATGAAAGGGTGTCCCATCACAATTGACTCTCTCTGTTCTATGCTTACACAAGTTGCAGCCACAGCTTTTAGGCAACCTGGTAATGCGCAGGCCACAGGATCCAAGGTAGCAGAAAAGTATGCCACTGGCCTTCTCATTAATCTGTGTCTCTGTGTCAGAACTGAAAGAGCACAATTACCCCGCTCATAGCTGAATAATTCAATTTTTTTTTAATAGTCGGGCATGCCTAAAGCGGGTGCTTCACACAAATACTCGCTGAACTTTCTAAAATATCCTATACTTTCCTCATCCCATTCTATAGGATCCTTTGCTCTCTTTCTTGTCATTTGTATCAGGGGTTTGGCTAGTAAAGCAAACCCTACAATCCACTGTCTACAATACCCTACAACTCCAAGGAACATTCTTATTTCTTTTTGTGTTCCTTGGCAACTGCATTTGTCTTATTATTCTTATTCTTTCAGAAGTCACCCTTCTAACTCCTCTTTCTATTTGATGTCCCAGGTATTTAACTGAATTTTTACAAAACTGAAGTTTTTCAGGGGACACTTTATGTCCACCCTTTGCCATATGATTTAACAATGCAATTGAATCAGTAACACAGTCCTCTCGTGTGATTGACGCCACCAATAGGTCGTCAATATACTGCACCAGGACTGACTCTCTGGGCAATACAAGAGATTCAAGGCTTCTTTTAAGAATCTGATTAAAGATTGAAGGGCTTTTTGTGTACCCTTGAGGCACACGATTCCAGACATAAACATGCTCTTCAAATTTGAACGAAAATAAAAACTTGCTATCTGGATGCAATGGAATAGAAAAGAATGCATGACATAAATCGATTACTGTGAACCATCCTGCTTTCCATGGTATCTGATAAAGTATCACAGCTGGATTAGGCACTACTGGGCAGCATGGTACAACAATCTTGTTAATTTTCCTGAGGTCTTGAACCACCCTATATTTCCCATTAGGTATCTTAATGCCAATTATGGGTAAATTACAAGGGCTACTCATTATCTCTTTCAGGATACCTTGTTCGACCAATCGCTCTATCTCTGCTGCGACGACTGCCTTTACTTCTGGACTCATTTTGTATTGTCGGGTATTTAGGCAAACAGCACCTTCTTTCACAGTCACTTTTACGGGATCTACATTTGCCATTAATCCTATTTCTTTTCCAGTACAATCCCATATTTCTGCATTTACAGTCAGTTTGACTTATGCAGGTAATTCATTTTGTGTCATCATCGAATCTAATTCATTTACTTCTGTTCCCTGTTTAGCTAACATGAATTTGTAAACTCCATCTTCATCAGGGGTTTGTATTGCTACACTATCTGGTGTGCAAAATATAGTGCAATTCATTTTGCACAACAGGTCTCTCCCAAGCAAGTTTACAGGGCTTGAGTCACAGACCACGAACGTATGCATTTCTTTGAAATTACAAATTCGCACCTCCATGGGTCTGTGATTGGAGTGCTAATCCATTTGTTTGCAACACCTACAACTTGTATATTCTTTCCAGAGAGGGGCAGGTTAGGAATGTCTGCTGTTCTCACAGTAGACCTGGTAGCACCAGTATCCAACAAGAAGGTAATATCATTTCCCTTTACTTTACCCTCTATGTAAGGACCTGACTGATCTACTGATAGTGATGCGCCAAGCACGCACTCCCCTTCCTCCCCCCTCGGGCACCGTCATTCCTGATCATAATCAATCAGTGGGTCCTGCAAAAGAAACTGTGATGTTACAAAAATGTTCTTACCACTTCCTTCTGGAAATCCGGCATCCACACTGTACTTGGCTTGACTCACAAAATTTGGTTTAGAGGCAGGTGGCAATTGACTCTGAAGATCTATACCCTGTTGCTCATGACTCATTAACACCTCATTCTGTGTCTGTGGATTTAAATTTTGATTCAGGGCATTATTAATTTGTACAGCTTTACACTCGTTCTTCCAATGCCCCAACTTCCCGCACCCGTGACAGGGAAATTTTTTCTGTGCCTCTTCCCGATTTAATCTTCCCCGTGGCTTTCCCACATTATTGTCACTTTGACCTTGTGCTCTTCCTTGATTTTCTGACTGTTTATTTAATTGGAGCTTCAGCTAATTTTACTTGAGCCCACATTACTTTTTCTTCTAACGCTTTCCGCATGTTATCAATTTCGTCCCCACAATATTTTGCATATTTTAAAATTTCGTCAATGGGCTTTGACTGCCAGCACAGCATGTGCTGCTTAATCATTTGAGATATATCCAATCTCAGCCCAGACACAAATCGATACACAAAATGAGTCATGTCTTTATTTTGTAAACTTTCAAACCCACTATACTGTTTGAACACCTGTAAAAGACATCCGTAATAGGCATGTACAGACTCATCCTTTTCTTGAGTTGTTCTGTCTATCTTTACCCTATCGGTTTCTTTCAGGGAAATTTTACTCTTTAGAAATGTGATTACCTGGTGATACTTTTTCATTACATCCTCTGATGGGGCTCCTGTTTTTGAGTCTTTTGGATATTCCTCACTAGGCCAATCCACAGTAATCTTACATTCTGTCCACAAATCTGCAGGTACTACTATGTCAAATAGACCATCCAGATCCTTCAATACAACTTTTGAAACTTTCAAAAACCTCTTAACCTGTCTGTACCCTTCCACTGGTTTCTCTTCCAATTTTGGGAAATCATTCGTTAAAGACAAAATATCCTGTCTATTCCATGGCACATGTACGTGACCCCCTCCGGGTACTTCTCTCATCGGATACAACCTTTCAGCTTTTTCTGTTTCCCTCATGACCTATTCAGATGTCGTTCGATTTACCTGGGTTTCTTCCTTTTTCTTTGCCCATCTAATTTTCCATCTTTCAAGATCTCTCCACTTTTGTAACAGAAATAACAATTCCCTGATCTGCATCTTTCTTCCAGACACATTCCTATTTTCCAAATCCTTATCAGAAAATTCTGCTCTATATGGTTTCTGCAACACCTTTGATTTCCCTATGTCAATTCCCATTTCCGATGACAAATTAGTCAGCTTTTCATGGAATGCCTTTGTATTTTGTGAAATGCTTCTGCAGATAAACAGTATTTCTTCTTCACTGTATGTGTTTAGCCTGTCTAGACCCACATTTCCCGCAACCATTTCTTCCAATTCTACTCTCAATTTAAAAATGTCTAATAATTTTGGATGTGACTTCGGCTTCTCTATTTCTTGAGACCATCTCTCTATATCCTCTGGGGTTACTATTGTGGCACTTCTAGTTCCTGATGATGTTTCTAATCTTAACTTCCTTTGAACAACTAGGCAAATTTATTTTCGTGGTTTCCATCATTGGCTCCCGTATGGGCAAATCCATCAATGATATTACTGATTCACATTCACTTGCTTGATCATCTATTATTACCTTTTCTTTTCTAGGTTCTATACTTGGAGTGGCATCACAGGATTTTTAGGACAGTTTGATGTTTCTCCATGCAATGGAACTACTGGACCTATTGTCACTGGTATGGTCAATGCTTCAGGATGTGCGTTTATCTGAGCTATTCTCCGAATCAATTTGTCTCTATTTTTATTTATTGCTTACCTTTCCTTTTCTTGAAGCACCCGGTCTGTGGTGTCATGTACTATCTGGGGAACCAAAGGTGTTCCTATCATCTGGGCACTAAACCCATCATTATAAGGTTCAGGACTTTTCATCAATACGTCCTCTAAATACCCTTCTTCTGTTTCTCCGCTATCTATCATGGTTAACTGCTTAGTCTTCTCCGTACATTTACCTCCCATCTGCTCTTCTGATGTTAACACAGAATATAAACCTTCTGCCACCATGGCCTGTCTCCATTGTTTCATTTGACTATCTCTAGTCTTTCGGGAAATTTTTGGTAATATTTGCTTAAGGTCCTGTTGCTTCGGGGTCTGTCACGTTCAAAGGCTTCCATTTCCCATTCTTCTAAAGCCTAATATTGAGTCAATCTAGGTCTGGGTTCTAACTCATTCATTTGTGTTCTTAAATTTTACATTATTCTTCCATTAAAACTTCCGTACTCAGGAAATGCTAATATACCATCATCCTTTGTGTATTCTACCCAATTTTCTCACCATACACAGGTATGATAGCCTCTCTCCACCATCATGTATGATGCAGGCATATTTGGAGGAGGAATGAGAATTCCCTCTCTACTCTTAATGGGTTTGTCCTTTTTGAAATAATTCTTAACCTTTTGCATAAATGTAATTTTTCTCTTTTCTCCGTATATTATAATAATCCACGTTTGTAAAGCGCGAACAATCACCCGTAACGGTCTCTAGGCGCTGGGGGCCATCAGGAAGATTAAGCAAGCTATTGCCCAGAGTCACATGGTGCTGGGCTAATCTGCCGCCGGGGATCGAACTGTGATCCTCAGATTCCGGAGTCAGTCGCCCTGGCCGCGGCACCACACCTCTTCCCTTGCATGTTTGTGCTTGTTAAGGTACTGCTCATAAGCAATCTCTCTAAATCTTCTATCTGGTCAAGTCCCTGTTAAAGTTGGATCGTACATACAAACTCCACTATCTATTATTATTCTTGAGATTTCTATTTTGTTAACCAATCAGACGCTTGCTTTCATTTCTAAAAATTCTCCAATACCAGTGCGTTTTCTATTCTAAAGTCCAATCAACTTCTAGTCTGCTAACTCGCTCAGCCAATGCTTGCGTGGGTTTTCTGTGACGTCAGTATAACTGCATAACTCCTTACTACTGACCCCTCCTTTACAATTTTTGCATCAACAAATACGCCCGCTGTTTCAACCAATCCCAGCGCGGCTCTCAGTGACGTCAGTGTAGCACCCTCAACTGACCCCTCCTTCACAAGGTAATCCAAAAACTTATTTTCTTACAATTCTTCACACAAATTTAATTAATTAACAACGTATAAACATTCGCTATTGTGTCTGACCCACTAATTCAAAGAATAGTAAGATTTATTTCACTGCTAGTAAAACCCTTCCGCTTACTCTTCACACACTACGAGTAAAACCTTTCCGCTTACTCTTCACACAAGCATCACAGAACCTGCTACTCCTTCAGTATTATCCTTTCTAGGTGATATAATACCAAAATTTCACCAGCGAACTCCTCGCTACCAATTATTCTCACTAACATACAAGAAATTTTCCCTAATTTAGTGCTTCCAGTTCTGCGTAACTTTCAGCACTTTCTCGATCTGGACCAATAACCTCACTGCAGTGTGGCTTCCACTCGCCACCCGCTATTCACTATTCCCAGGAATTTCCAGACAACATGAAACAATACATAACGTGTTTTGGTTAAAACATAAATCAATAATTCAAATTTCAAATACACTCCTCACCTAACTAACTATACTAACCATGCCTCTGCTACCAAGTAAAACTGATACAACGGAGTTTACCAGCTCTACACATTCATACACACAACACTCATTTGGGCCCATATACATTCATACACGCAATGAGCTGGCAAATATCCACTGGTCATCAATTTTATTTTACCCTAGGAAACCTTTACACCAGTATTCTTACCATTCCTGTTTCCTGAGTAAATGAACAATTCAATAAGATCTAGTAGTAGATTAGAATAGGGAGGAAATACGAAAATGCATTTTAACTTTTATTTAAAGTACCACAGAGTCAGAAGGAGTTTTAACATTTTATCTGAATTAATAATTTTGTGAGTCAAATCAACATACACATGGATATACCAGAAGTCTCCATCAGGAAAAATAGTACAGTTAGCTTATAATCAGTTTTCATTAATAAATTATTGCAATGACAGCACCTGAGGAGAGAAAGAACAGAGAGCAAGTACGGAGCATTAACCCCACAGTTATATTTACCTAGAATGGTGTGAGGACCCCGACATCAGAAAATCAAGGTTTCAGGAAAGGTTCAGGACAGGGAAAGGTGACCTCTTCTAGTGTAACACCAGCTTTACACCCCTCTCTGGTGCTACTCTCTCCGGCTTGGGCTCGTCCGGACCCCTTCCTAGATGTGCCTCCTTGGTTATTCAGCGAATTTCCCTACTGGTCATCAATTTTATTTACCCTAGGAAACCTTTACACCAGTATACTTACCATTCCTGTCTCTGAGTAAATGAACAATTCAATAAGATCTAGTAGTAGATTAGAATAGGGAGGAAATACGAAAATGTATTTGAACTTTTATTTAAAGAACCACAGACTCAGAAGGCAGTTCTAAAGTTTTATCTGAATTAATAATTTTGTGAGTCAAATCAACATACACATGGATATACCAGAAGTCTCCATCGGGAAAAATAGTACAGTTAGCTTATAATCATTTTGCATTAATAAATTCTTGCAATGACAGCACTTGAGTAGAGAAAGAACAGAGAGCAAGTACGAAACATTAACGCCACAGTTATATTAACCTAGAATGGTGTGAGGACCCCGACATCCGAGAGTCAAGGATTCAGGACAGGGAAAGGTGACCTCTTCTAGTGTAACACCAGCATTACACCCCTGTGCTAGTCTCTCCAGGTCAGACTCGTCCGGACCCCTTCCTAGATGTGCCTCCTCGGTTGTTCAGCGAATTTCCCTAGTGTTGGATTCTTCAGTCAGATTGCAGCAAAATCGGGCAGCATCTCAGCATAGCATCAGCATCAAGTGTGTCTAACTATCTAGAACTTACCTCTGTTATACCAATTCAAATGTATGATCCACCCCCAAATGTTTCAATTCCATGTTCACCCGCAATTTTGATTGGGCCAAGCAGTGGGGTGAGGACATCACACCATACTAAGTGCAATATTTTTCTTTAGTCTATTGTCTAGTTCTCCGCCCCTTAATTTTAATACACACAAGCTTTATTCCCACTAGCATTTCATATGTGGATCGATAAGTCTATTTAACAATGTTGCTTTTTTTTCCACTCGTAGAGTCAAAAGTTGGTTTCCCACGTCCTTGCTGGGCTTAGGGTTTGGCAGCCTGTCAATTTACTTCACTTGTTCAGAATAAGCAGACGTTTGTGCATGCGTAGAAACCACAAGGGAACAAAGACACGGTCACCCTACAAGGCCCAAATGTGAACTATTAATAAAGTCAAAGAAGAACACGTTAGAATACAAACTTAAATGAATTCACTGTATACCACTTACTTCTACTCTAAACCCATTTACTTAATAACTCTTTTGCATTAATAGCTTAGTAGAATTTGCATAGGTTAGTTTCAGCACGGCATGTGCATTAATGCGTTACTTTAAAGCGGCCATTTTAGAAGCGATTGCGCAGCTGCAAAGTTTATCCCCCAAGCGACAGAAAACGTCATACTACGTAGATATAGTAGACGCATGCGCAGAAGAGTTCCTGCGTTTTTGGCAGCCATTTTAGGACACTCAGGTTATTCATTAGTAAGGCTCATAGGAAAGCGTCCCCTAGATACAATATGTTGAATGTGGTGCACTGTTAGTACTCACGGACAGATTGATTATATTGTTACAGGTTATTCAAGAGGATTCTATACAAGCAAGTTTCTTTTCATGCAAAACCTTGCTCCATCACTTCTAAATCATTAATCCTACCCTCCGCGTTATAAAGGCGCTTGTCGTGGGCATCTAGTTTGGTTCTCATAGTATCTAGTCTCTTTTGCAGGGCATCAAATCAGCCATCCAGCTACCTGAAGCTGGCCCGCAGTTTTTGAAAAAGTGCATCAGATCCAGTAGGAACGTCACCAGTGCCAGACACCACCAATCCACCCCCAGCCATGTTACTTTCAGGATTCGCTGGTTTCTCAGCAGGTTTATTAAACTGCAGCAACCTTTGCTTCAGATCTTTTCGTCCCATCCCTTATTTCTCCAGACTGGATGGTAGCTGGGTCGTCTCCCGGTTGTGCGCTTGCCCGTGGGGGCCAACCTAATTAGTCCCTGCTAGCTCACGAGATGGCAATGGCCGCAACGTCACCCAGGACCAGCAGAGTGTGGTATGAAAAGGCGGCTTCAGGGGACCCCCCACAATGTCCTGCCGCAACAGTCAAGCCTGTGCTATACGTGTTGGGGCGCCGCACCCTAGGGAGCTCTTCTCACTGGTTCCCAGCTGTATGAGGATTGGTAGGAAGAGGTGGAAGCTTAAATTACAATGTAGGCCTCACTGCCTCAGAGATCAGGCCTCTCCATTGTCCCGCATGAGGCTGCTGATTTTACCATAGCGGCTGCACAGGCTATTTCCCTACAGCACAGCCGAGCAAGCACTAGCCCCCGGCGCCCCCCCAAATCAGCACGTCCAGCCGGGTAGCTTTCCCCCAGGCTTGCCCGCGACCCCTACCGCTGCGGGGCCTCCGGGAGTTCAACGGGCTGGTGGAGCGTGGTTGGATCGCGGGGGTGAAGGCGCATCGGGCGGAGGAGGGAGGCAGGGACCTACTCACCGCAGAGTCACCTGAGCTTGCTGGGCGTCCTGAAGCTGGAGGAGCGGCCGTAGATCATAGTGGCTGGGCGCTTCTGAGTGTGTGGCCTAGTAAAAGGCAGCGCAAGCGTTGTTTTGGCGCTGGGCGTCTCAGTCTCCAACGCTCGCTCCCATGCTACTGCTGGTGTTGTTGGGCTTCCTGCCCCACGACAAGCTCTGCTCGTCTTCCCTCATGTAGGATGGATGTTTGGCCACATTTTATTTGTGAATTAACGATCAGATGAGGTAGGCTTTTGGGTTAGCCTGGCAGAGCTTCAGTTCTGCGTGGCCATCACGGTCGGCTGCCTGGCCACGCCCCCCAGTTTTTGCTACTTTTTTCACCAAAAATTCCATATGAACATGGGAGTTGATATTAGATCTGTCTTTCCCCTATTTGATTATTTAACTATTATTAAATATTGATGAACAGCTGACGGGATATGTGTGCTTAAGTTCTGACCAAACAGTTTTTTGTTTTATCAGTTTCTCTACAAAAGATATATCTATGTATCATGTTCATTTCTCATTTTATATTTTTACAAGAATTGACATACTACAGCTAAATTGATATGGGATCAGAAGTGCCTTCAGAATCAATTATCTTGTAAGAAAGGAAAGGGAATCATACATTTTGATTCAAAATGTCAAGTTGCTCCTTATTCTTTCTCTACTTGGTCTTAAAGAGTTGATGGAAAAGTACTAAATAATGCCAGGAAAAAGAAAACGGCTAAAGCTGACTAAAGATAATCAGCTATAAGATATCTGGATCATTCATTGTATGTTGTGATGTATCCAAATGAATATAAAAAACTCTGTAAATGTCTGCTGCGACCATTAGAATGTGTTCAGTATAAGTTGATGAGGGTGGGATATATACCAGATTTTCCTTCTTTAAAGTTAATTATCTTTATCTTGCCTTTTTTCAGTCAGCTTTTTGTCCAGGCCTATTGTTTCCAACACGTCACATAGACATGGAGTGAGCTTTGTTTCAGCCCCTTGCTAATGAATGGATGGCTTTTTTTTTTTATCTATCTTACCTCCCTCTTTCTGATTCGGCAGCTTTTCTCCCTATTCTTGTGTTTGTCCCATCCAGGAGAATTTCTGTGGTAGAGTGTTCTGATTGGATGAGTTGTTTCTTTCCACTACATACCTGAGGGGACCATTTTTATCCTACTTAGCACTCCATGGGAGTACATATGTTTTCAAGCTCCATCCACCCCCTTTCCCTCAGCACGCTGTCATTTCATCCCTCCTTCCCTTCCCTGATGATGTGCTCTGCTCCCAGTCCTGCTTTTCACCCAATCCATGTGCGGAAATTATTTGTATTATTCTTTTTTGTATGTGGCTCTGGCAGTTGCGAAGTGCTGCAGGTCCGCTCACTTTTTCACACAACTTTTTGTTTAACTTATTTTCTAAATTTTAATTTACCAATATCTCATGGCTGGCCATTCTATTAATTAGGAAATTAAAAAGGTCTGCCTTCCTCATGACATATGCGCACAGTCTCTTTCAAGTGTACCAGCCATGCGTGTGCATAGGTTAAGACTGCTTACACGGCATGGCAAACAATACAATATTTGGACAAAAGAAACCTTTATGTCGTGTACTGGAAATGTTCAGTATGCCACTTTAATGTTTACTATGCAGTTTTGGCAAATTTGTATTGGGTAAAAATAGGTGAAATAAAATTTAAGATAAATCAGTTACCTAAAAGTAAAAGTAAAAAACAGTTATTGCAACGTAGCGTATTTGTTAAGACGGTCCTTAATGTGACACAACTACACATTTCATCAGAAGAGGCAGATGAAAGGGAAAAGAGAAGGGTGTCTCTTCTTGTGCTGTAGCTGGACCGTACCAATTTGCACCTAGAATGGGGAAATACCTGTTCAATAAATCTCAGAGACATAAAAATCACCAGTTCAGGCAGCAAGCACATGTCAAAATTGGAGCATTGGGCCATTTCACTTGAAGGCGAAGTCAATATCCTCTAAGGAACATACCCTTGGAGGGGCGTGGTCTGGCCATGCAGGAGTATGGCCGTCTGAACACCGAGCTCCGCTTCGGGGGGGGCTCTGACAGGAGGAACTTCTCTTCCCAACGCGCCTAGGACTTCGGCGCCAACGTTTTTCGCAAGCTAAGTGAAGCGGCTGGGCAATTTATTAGATACCTCTGCTTTCCTATGTGCTCTTTTTTGACGCGGCCGTCTTCTTCTCAGAAGACGCGCGTCTGGCCTTTGTGAAGGTTTATCAGGCATTTCACTGCAGAGCAAATTCCAGGCTCTTGCATAACTGCCACTTGCCGCTTCTTGTCGTACTTTAATCTCTGGGACCGCGTAGGGAACAGGGCCCTACCCCTGTCTATCTTGGTATTAGCAAACCGCAAATGGTAAATGCGGCATGTACGAGTGCTTTATATATCGTTCTAGCTATGAATGCACTGTGTACACGTTATTCTGCTTCAACTACGCGGGTTCCATTTTGGAAGCAGTGGCCATCTTGTCATTGCCCTCACATAGGCTATAATGGAGTAAATACGGGCCTCACAGTACATGGGCTTCTCCTCTGACTTTTCTGTGACCTGGGCAGCTGGCTCTGCTGCCCCAGGTCAAACCGGTCTCACGAGCTCCCCTTCCTCCGTCCACCTGTGATTAGCATCAGGGCTTGACCCGTCATAAAACCCTTTCATTCTACACAAGCCTCCGGCTAATCTCTTTCACACCTGCTTGTTCCTGCTTTATGACTTGTTTCCCAAAACAGGAGATGCTCGTGTTTATTGGGGGGTCTATTGACATCCGACGTGGGATCTGAACATTACTGTGTAAATCATTGTGGGCTGGCCGAACTGGAATGTGGGATGGTCATCATGACTCTGCTTTTTCGTTTGTAATGTATACTTGTAATGGCCATATCGTAAACCGAGGAATGTGTGCCTGAAGCATGATATTTTGTATTTAAGGAGAAGCCCGTTCCTATGATTTTCAGCAGTCTCCTGAGAACATACACGCTGTTGTACTTCTAGGATACCTGTAATTGGTCTGCAGCCAATAAATGAATCTTTGACTTCACCCAGAAGACTCTGTGTTTCTGTAGGTCTGGAACAGGGTGAACCCAGAAGTCATAGGGTGTGTGCCCCTGCACCGCTGGGACTAAAATACCCAGTACTTCAGTTTGGCGCCCAACGTGGGGCGATTTCAGCGGTACCAGTCCAAGCCAGAGGTTCGTGAGGAGCTTCGTGTGGAAATTCCGGAGGAAGGCCGCCACTTCATCGACCCCTGCATGTCGACGTGGTCCGAAAGTCTTTTCTGCGAGGTTCTCCGCGTCCCGACGGCTACGAAGGACTGCTGCCCTGATTAATCGACCTGTTTTGGACCCTTGACGAGTTTTGAGAGAGCGAAACAATCGAGAGAGTCTTCTGGTGACGCCATCGATCAACAATATTCAGTTAAGTATAAGTGGAGCGTCTCCCATTTGTTTTGGTATCCTTAGGGATCGTTTGATTTGGTAATTTGGTCATTTGGAGTTTGCAAACGCCAAAGCCAGAGGACTCGTGTATTCACGAGGCTATCGTAATCGATAATCCTTTGACGTTTGGATCTAGACTAGTGAGCAAAGATGCCTGGTTCTAGAATATTTGGTAAAATATTTTGTTTGGGTTGTGGAAAAGATTTCCAGCTAGAGGAATCATGTCCGGTTCCTCCGGTTGGAACTCCAACTTATGAGCTCTATGTAAAACATGGCGTAGGCCCCATTGCATATAACGAAGTATGGATCCACTACACCAGGAAAGACGGTGTTTTAAAATGGCCCCAAAATGGTAGTTTCGATACCGATATTTTAGATAATCTGGAAATTAAATTGTTTAAGAAGAAAGCCCGGCCGGCGATGTTTGACTCTTTCCGCTTATGGCGAAAGGAAGCCAAACAAAAGGAAATTAAGTTAGCGAAAAGGAATAAGAGAGAGAAAGGTATGACAGTAATGCAAGCAGCTGTACAATTTAAAGACAATGAGGAGGAGCAGATGAGTGAGCAATTGCATAGGCAGCGCAAGTTAGGGATTGACAAATGTTACCCAGCTTTACCACATTCTAAGCAGAATGAGTTAGAAGAAAAGGAGAAAGATCCCTTGATGTCACATTTGTTGAGTTCGCCACCCCCGTATGCTCAAAATGCCACGGCACCTCCCCAGCTTGTGAATATGCCACCTCCAGTCAATATACTGCAAGCCTTGCCGCTACCGCCAGTTGCTTTGCAGCCGGCTCTTATCCATGTAGCGCAGCCCTCTCAAGGACCGCCAGTTGTGCTTCCAACTGCCCCCGCACTTCCTGCGACTTTGCCTAATATAGCAGCTGCCTCTTCTGACACTCTTCCTTGCACCACTCCAGTACCTGTTTCTGCATCCTCTTTTCTTCCCTCTGTTTTTCCCCCTATTTCCGCCTCAACTTCTCCTTCAGCGCGACAGCGTTTAGCTAATATGGTTACTACATTAATGTCGCCTCTCTTTGATTTGTCTGGTGCGACTCCTGGTTTACAGCATAAGCAATTGCGCAGTCAATTGCCTAACCCTGACGAGAAAAAGGTAATAGATAGCATGGCGCGCAGATGGATTTTTTTCCCTTCACTGTATGATGTGGAATCAGTGGTCAACGTCTTCCATCAGTGGGATGCCCCGAAACAGAGATATGTGTTTGAGAAAATGTGCGAAATTCTCTGTGAAGAATTGGAAGATAGTGGTAAAAATCCGAGCCCGCAGGAATTGTGTAGAGTGAGGTTTGATTTTGGAACTGGTATAATTGTGGATCGCGAAGTAGATAAAGCAGTTGCGGTTGTATTGTCCTTCAGGAATGATGATTGTCAACAGTCATTGTTTGAACAAGATGTCCTTGTGGGGAAAAAGGTAAAAGCGCGACAATACCCTATGAGAGAAGTTCCCCCGGTATGGAAGGAAGCGGTTGCAGCTGCCGGTGGTAACCCCGCTGTGGCAGCGCATTTCCAGCGTGTTTGGGTGCATGTTCCATGGAAGCGTTCTGAGGTGTTAGCACTTAAGCAGTCCTTGCCTGATCCCCGTAAAAACCCAGCAGGTTATTATAAAGAGTTGTCACAGACAGCAGGATCATGCGTTATGAATCTGGCCGATATAGACATGTTGTTTGGTAATGTTGTTCCACAGCCTCTATGGGGATCAATTCGTAATGCCGATCACGATGCAGAACTAGGGGATACATGGGCTAACATCGTTGCTGCTGATGCTAGACAAACTGGTGGTGCGAAACCAGAACCTTTAGTAGCTGAACTGCCTGGTAGAATCATCACGTATATGAAGACAATAATGCCTGCGATGCGCGTAAATTGGGACAAGTTATCTGCATGTAAGCAGAAGAAAGATGAGACAGTGTCAGACTTCTTTACTAGGTTTGAAGAAACGTTTATTGACCACAGTGGGCAGGATATGAGTACTGAGGGTGGCCAACGGTTATTTGTGGATAAGTTTGTGCAGAATCTACTTCCTGACCTGTGTAAAAAGTTGAAAGACTCAGAAAGTTCTTGGGCTGTTTCTTCTTCAGCGCAAATACTGGCTACTGCACAGTATTATGAAAATAGAGATAAAGACGAGAAAGATAGAACAGAAAAGAAAACGAAGGAACTAAAGACAAAGGTCCTTTTACAGCAGGCCTATCCGCCACGTGGAGGTCAGAATAGTTATAGACAACCCCAAGGTGTCTATCACCAACCCCAACAGTTTCAGAACAACCAGCAAATGAATGGGTATTATCAACCACGTGTCCCTGTAGGCCCTAATCAATGTTCATACTGCAAAGAGGAATGTCATTTCAAATATAGTTGCCCTAAATTAATGCAGCGGAACGGTAATGGGTATGGCGCAAGAGGTAGGGGTGGTCAGCAAGCTCCTAGAGGCCGAGGGCATGGAAATGCTCCCCAGAACGGGCGTCCTCTGCCGCCTCAAAATACCATCAATAGCTTTGATCAGCAAGCTAACGCGACTAGTAATACGGCTCAGTATTATAATAATGATTATTATGCAGAGGATGGCGATGCAGAAAATAATGATTACTAGGACAGCCGTAGACAGAGAGAGGGAGTTGTTTCAGTGCCAGTGGATCAGAGTGGACCGTATGTTGAGGTGACTACAGCAAATGTAACGGAGCCTTTTCTGCTAGACACTGGTGCTGCAAAGAGTTCAATCATGCATTCAAAACTCCCTGGCGCACCTTTGTCTGGCGATATAAATGTTTCGGTAGGTTTTTCTGGCGCCCCAGTTAGGAACCCGATTTCTAGTCCCATGTCACTTTCTGTTGGACCTTGCGAGCTGAAAGCACCCCTGATTCTGACAACAGGTTGTGGTGAGAATTTGCTAGGATTAGATTTGTTGAAAAGATTGCACGCTACACTGTATTGTTCTCCTTCAGGAGTACAACTTACATTAGGCAAGAAAGTGATTTCCCCAATGTACTTGTCTAAAAACACAATGCCGCCTGAATTGTCATCCCTTCCGGATGCCCTTTGGGCTACTGGTCCCAATGATGTGGGCCTCTTGGAGATACCGCCATATGTGGTGACCTTAAAGGCTAATGTCAGACTGCCACGTATTCCCCAGTACAAGATCTCTAATGAAGGCCAGAAAGCATTGTTAGACATTGTCAGCGACTTGATTAACAAGGGTGTGATTGAAGAGACAAGAGGCAACGTTTGCAATAGTCCGATTTTACCTGTCTTAAAACGAACGGACCCTTCACAGCCACCTGTTTACAGATTTGTGATTGACCTTAGAGAGGTTAATAAGATTGTTGTGCCACAGTTTCCAGTTGTCCCTGATATAACTGCCTTGTTAACGATGATTCCAGCCTCTGCTGCATGGTTTTCAGTGATTGATTTAAAGAATGCTTTCTTTAGTATCCCAATTGCAGAAGAGAGCAGAGATATTTTTGGCTTTAGTCTGGGAGGCCGAAGCTTCCGCTTCAAACGCGCTCCCCAGGGTTACTGTGAGAGTCCATCCATATACATTCAAGCTTTGAAAGCGCAGCTTGATGCACTTGTTTTACCTAGTGGCGCTATCCTGATCCAGTACGTGGACGATTTACTAATCGCTGCGGATACTGAAAAGATTTGTAAAGAAGCCACATTGTCATTGTTGCGCCATTTATCTGCTTTCCATCATAAAGTGTCTCTCTCTAAGCTGCAATATTGTCGACAAGAGGTGACCTACTTAGGTCATCTCTTATCGAAGGAGGGAAGGAAACTGACCCCAGAAAGAATTCAAGCCATTGCACAGTTGAGTGTGCCAAAAACACAGAGAGAAGTGCGTGCTTTCTTGGGCATCACTTCATACTGTAGGCATTGGATCCCTAGTTTTTCTTTGTAAACTGACCCCAGAAAGAATTCAAGCCATTGCACAGTTGAGTGTGCCAAAAACACAGAGAGAAGTGCGTGCTTTCTTGGGCATCACTTCATACTGTAGGCATTGGATCCCTAGTTTTTCTTTGTTGGCAAAACCTTTGGTAGCCTTAACATGCAAAGACACACCGAATCCTATCCCATGGTCTGAAGAGTGCCAGAAAAGTTTTGTGGAATTGCGCAATGCATTGTGTTCAGCACCTGTGTTGGGTACTCCTGACTACAGCAAACCCTTTACATTGTATGTTCACGAGAAAGATGGATGTGCGTTGTCAGTGTTAACACAGCTTTTTGGCGACAGACCGCGCCCATGCGCATATTTTTCATCAACCTTGGACCCTGTAGCGAGGGCATTGCCAAGCTGTCTGAGAGCGACAGCTGCTGCAGCAATGTCTATCCGACAATCTGCTGGTTTGGTAATGGACAATACATTGATTGTTATGGTTCCACACGCTGTAGACACATTATTAAATAGGACCAAGACACAACACTTGACTAGTGCGCGATTATCAGGTTATGAGCTCACACTGTTAGCAAATCACATACACATAAAAAGATGCAATACGCTGAATCCAGCTACATTGTTGCCAATTCCAGCAGACTCAGACGAGATTGAGCAACATGACTGTCTGTTCAGAACAGAAGAAGAGACGAAAGGAAGAGTAGATCTAAAAGATACTCCCCTGACTGAGTGTGATGGCACTTTATGGGTGGATGGTTCATGTTTCAAACTCCCTAATGGTGACACGACTGCTGCATATGCTATCACGACTTTACACACGGTCGTGGAAACTGCACGAGTGCCACATAATTCGGCCCAAGCAGCGGAATTAATCGCCCTCACGAGAGCATGTGTGTTGTCTGAAGGAATGAGAGTAAATATATACACAGATAGCCAGTACGCCTTTGGCGTGGCTCATAATTTTGGGCGTTTGTGGAAGGAGCGTGGGTTCCTGACGTCGCATGGAGCTAAAATTCAGAATGGCAAGTTGGTGAATGATCTCCTTGAGTCACTGACCCTACCGTTGCAGGTTGCGATCATGAAATGCAGTGCGCACAGGAAAGTCACAGATGATGTTGGACGTGGGAATGCGTTTGCTGATGAGACCGCGAAAGAAACAGCACAGAATGTGAAGACTAGAATGTATGTTGCAGGCCCCGCAAGATGGGTTAATGATGTGGGAATGTGTGAGAACACAATAGAGAGTGTGAAGTCGCTTCAAGCTGAAGCCACAGAGAAAGAGTTAAGCAAGTGGAGAGAAAGTATGGGTAAGTTGGATGAGAATGGTTGTTGGATTGATCTGACAGAACATAGGCGATGGTTGTTGCCTGATGCATATGTGCTTCCAGTGGTTACTATGGCACATGGAATGGCACATATCAGTACGAAAGGTATATGCAAGTTGTTGGCTCCAGTATGGCAGAATGCTGGGATTCCCAAGTGTGCAGAGAATGTGGTCAAGAATTGCATAGTATGTTTGAAGTACAACCCTGGTAGGGGAACCCCAACTCCAGCTGGTCACTTTGCACCCCCATCATGTCCATTCGAAGTTTTGCAGCTGGACTTTATTCACATGGAAAGGTGCAACAACCTGAAATATGTACTGGTGGTTGTTTGTGCTTTCTCAAAATGGATAGAGGCTTATCCTCTGAAAGATAACACTGCCCTATCCACAGCCAAAGCCCTTGTGAAGGAGTTTTTCCCTAGGTTTGGAATGCCGAGAATGGTGTGGTGTGATAATGGAAGTGAGTTTGTGGGTAAAGTGATGAAGAATGTATGTGAAGGGCTAGGGATAAAGCAGAAGTTCCACGCTGCAAATCACCCCCAATCAGCTGGATTAGTAGAACGCTACAATGGAGCCTTAAAGCTCAAGCTGGCCAAAATCCAGGCGAGCACCGGTCTTAAATGGCCTGACGCTCTGCCTTTAGCACTCCTGTCCACCAGAATGACCATACACTCACGAGTGGGACTTAGCCCTTACGAGGTTGTTTTTGGCCGTCCGGCCAACGTATGGGGTGTACCGAGGCCTACGAAGTTCAGTGAGATAGAGCATCCAGTACTGCTTGATTACCTGTATGATTTGACTGTTAAACTGCGTGTTTTGCACCAACAAGTACATGATACTCTCCCTCAAGCCTCTGAAACTCCTGGACACCCTATCAACCCTGGTACATGGGTGCTCGTCCGAAATTTCCAGCGCAAGAGCAACGACGAGCCTCGCTGGATCGGCCCTCATCTTGTTCTTCTTTCGACAAGATCAGCAGTGCGAGTGAAAGGGAAGAAACACTGGATCCATGGTACCCACTGCAAAGTAGTCCCCTTGCCTCTGCCATATGACCAGTGGGTCAAGGAGGGTATCGCCGACTCTGAGACGGACACTGTACCTCGTTTTGTACCATTCAGTGACGCACGCATAAAAGACACAGTTTCAGACCAAGAGAGTGACAATATTCTGCAGGAAGCTGTGCCACCATCAAATCGACTGGACACCACTGAGCCTGAACTTTTGTTTCAAGACCAAACAGCACCTGGCCGTCTCCGCTATAATTTGAGACCTAGGCCCATGGACAAATAAAGATTTCCTCACTATTTCCTTTTTAACATTTTTGCTCTCCCATCTGAAGGACTTTCTTGATTTTTGTTTTTCGAACCACCATCCGGGTTCTGCCGCAGGGTCGCGGTGCCAAGACTTTGGGGTACAGGCCGAAGACGTTAGGTCAACGGTTCTGGTTGGTCTGTTTCCCTGGACTGACAGGCGTGCCCCTTAGCAGAAGACACTCATCCACCGCGAGCGGCCCGAGTAGAGGATGGAGTTTTTTAAGATGGAGAGACCGATTGAGGAAATGAACTTTAACGCAAGGATGTGTAGAATTGTAAAAAGTAAATGTTTTGTATTTTTGTGCCTTTTTACACTGTGTAGCATAATGATGTTTATTGTAGGGTTTGTGTTCTTCTCCGCTCGAAAGCCCATTGAACCCACTGAACAGCCTATACCTCTTTCTACTGCCTCCTCTCACTCTTTTCACCCTTTGCCTGAGCACAAACAGACCAGACGATCAGAGTTCATAAATAACTCGTTTATCCAACTCTTGCACCAGCACCAACTGGTAATGAATACGACCAATTGCTGGGTGTGTGGGTTAATGCCACATACCATTAACAAGGGTATTCCCTACCTGGTGCTGCCGTATAGTTACAATGGATCGTCATGGGCATTCCAGACCATGTTTCTCTATGCTCTAGATACATATTCCCCTCGCCAACCGCGTTCCATCAGACCTATCACCAATAATAAGGCTTTGATAAAAGGAGTTGCCGATATGAGTAGGGATATCGATGCATACTCATCCATTCCCAAAGAAGAGTTGAGACCTTATGTAGGATGGAACGCGACGGGGTATAGTATTAGTCTGGGTGAAAGACAGCGAAAAATCTCATCTCCAATCTGGGTCGTACCCCACATGGGTCGGTTCTGCTTACAGGGTAATGGTCAGAATCCTAGAGCTCAACTGGGAAGAAGTGACTGTACTGAAACGTACACCTTCCCGTCACAGTTTTCCCCTGCGTTTTTGGCTGCCAATGGCACATATTTCATCTGTAATGACCGAGCATATACATGGCTGCCCCCTGATTTCTCGGGCACATGTTATATTGCGAACTTGCTACCGCCGACATTTACTGCTGCCTCTGACTATCACAAGACCAGAGTTGTGAGAGGTGTGATTAGTAAGGAGGATACTGCCGGTCAGGAAGCAGGAGACTTCTTCTTGGGTTTCCTGCCGTTTTGGGGACCTATGGTCAATAGTAGGAACCTGAGACAACTGACTCGTGTGGTTGAATCCACTGTCAATGTAACGGCTGGTGCCCTTAGTAATCTGACAGCTGAGCTCCAAGCGGATCGCCTTATGACTCTGCAGAACCGCATGGTTCTAGACGTTATTCTTGCAGACCGCGGTGGGGTATGCAAGGTCATCCAATCCAGTTGCTGCATTTTCATACCAGATAATGCTCCAACAGTGTATCAAGCCATCTCCAAACTCCATAAAATATCTGAATCCATACACATGGATAAGGGAGATTGGTCACTGGTGGGGTGGTTCTGGGAATTGATATCTGCCTGGGGTTGGAAAGTTCTGATGGTCATTGGAATGATCTTAGCCATTCTTTTCCTGTTCTGTCTGTGCATACAGTGTGCTCCTGCGATATGTGGCCTCTGTGCTACCTTATGTGTAAGGAAACCTGTATCGAGGGACGAACTAAGTAATAGGATGATGCTACAGCAACATCTCCATGACTTTGTGAACATTGACCTAGACTCGGATTAAGATGAGTATAGTGATTGCCTATGTAAGGGCAAAAGGAGGGTCTGTCGTACTTTAATCTCTGGGACCGCGTAGGGAACAGGGCCCTACCCCTGTCTATCTTGGTATTAGCAAACCGCAAATGGTAAATGCGGCATGTACGAGTGCTTTATATATCGTTCTAGCTATGAATGCACTGTGTACACGTTATTCTGCTTCAACTACGCGGGTTCCATTTTGGAAGCAGTGGCCATCTTGTCATTGCCCTCACATAGGCTATAATGGAGTAAATACGGGCCTCACAGTACATGGGCTTCTCCTCTGACTTTTCTGTGACCTGGGCAGCTGGCTCTGCTGCCCCAGGTCAAACCGGTCTCACGAGCTCCCCTTCCTCCGTCCACCTGTGATTAGCATCAGGGCTTGACCCGTCATAAAACCCTTTCATTCTACACAAGCCTCCGGCTAATCTCTTTCACACCTGCTTGTTCCTGCTTTATGACTTGTTTCCCAAAACAGGAGATGCTCGTGTTTATTGGGGGGTCTATTGACATCCGACTTGGGATCTGAACATTACTGTGTAAATCATTGTGGGCTGGCCGAACTGGAATGTGGGATGGTCATCATGACTCTGCTTTTTCGTTTGTAATGTATACTTGTAATGGCCATATCGTAAACCGAGGAATGTGTGCCTGAAGCATGATATTTTGTATTTAAGGAGAAGCCCGTTCCTATGATTTTCAGCAGTCTCCTGAGAACATACACGCTGTTGTACTTCTAGGATACCTGTAATTGGTCTGCAGCCAATAAATGAATCTTTGACTTCACTCAGAAGACTCTGTGTTTCTGTAGGTCTGGAACAGGGTGAACCCAGAAGTCATAGGGTGTGTGCCCCTGCACCGCTGGGACTAAAATACCCAGTACTTCATTCTCCCACATGTACAGTTTACCTTAACATGGCCAGAATGGAGTGGTAATAACATTCTCCTTGCTTTCTGCTCCTTTTTGGCAAATTGGTAAGGTCTTTAATACCAATTATTTATTCTATTTTAACAATGCCTTACTGACTCACCTTTTGCTTGCAGCTGTTAACGCAGAGCACTTTCGTTAGAGTACATGCTGTTTTGGAGCCTTTCACTACATAAACTAACTTACTCACGAGCAATCCTTTACTGACATACAAAAGAGGTCATTAAAACACGGAGCATTTCAGTCAGCATTTTTCATAATAGAATCCTCAGACTCCTATAACTCCGCTTCAAAACCTATTATCTTAGTGCTGCCATTCATCGTTCAATTCAGGCCACCTCAGCCCTACAAATTAAGCTCCTTCTGACTGTCATTTTACATTCACTTCATTGCTACTGCGACGATAATTTTATCAAAGGGGCAGTGCACTGTCTATCATATACACAAGCCAGAGCCAAGCTCCACACTCAGCTCCTTCT
The DNA here is from genome assembly GCF_964204655.1 of Triturus cristatus. NCBI lineage: Eukaryota > Metazoa > Chordata > Amphibia > Caudata > Salamandridae > Triturus > Triturus cristatus. The sequence continues at coordinate 55,767,108 of NC_140588.1, forward strand.
GGCATGTACCTTTTGCACTAACTACATTACTGCAACAATAAGTGGTCTCGTGGCTACGGAGGTGCAGTGTCTATTGTTTTGGCATTCACCAAAAATATAGGGCAGATACCCTTGTCTATCATTCTCATGGTTCTCTGATTCCGCCACAATCCACAGTTTCATTACTGTTTTGCTATTGATTTTTCCTCATTACAACTATTTCATCTGCTAAACTTCCTCGCCACTACCATTTAGATAAGTTGTCTTGTGCTACTGTTATTTGTACTCTTTTACTATATCACAGACAATATCCAAATGCCTAATTTCAAGAACGAGAGTAAGAACTCTAAGCAGCCTCTTTTCACAGAAGTTCTCAAACAACCCCAAAGACTGGCTGAGAAAGGCTCAACCTCACCAGTATCTAATCCATCTTCGGCTACCTCCTCTACAATGTCAGGGGCAACTATGGATCGCATTTTACAAGAACTCTCAACTATCAGCTGCCGTTTGACAGATTTAGACATTAATATCTCCTCTCTCACCACAGAGACCAAATCAATCAAAGATGAGTTTGTACAATTCAATGCTAAAACAAATGGATTAGACCAACGACTAACAGCAGTGGAAACCAAGATGGATTCTATGCAAAGCAAAGATCAAGAACTCTCACTTCTCCGTAGTAAGCTTGTTGATCTGGAAGATCACAGTCAACGAGATAACATCCGTTTTTTTGACTTTCCTGAAAACATTGAAGGTCAAAATGCTAGAACCTTCTCATGCAATGTCCTTCCCAAATTGCTGGATATCTCCTTCACTCCACTGCTTGAAATCCAGCGTGCTCATCGAATCGGTCCTCTGCGTGCCTGCCTCAGGTTCTCGACCAGGACCCCTCATTGCTTGCTTTTTAAGGCATGAACAAGTACGTCAAATACTACTGGCAGCACGCACGCAAGGCTCCTACATCTATGCTGGCCATGAAATCCGTATTGCAGCTGACTTTTTCCGAGAAACCAATGAACGGAGAAAGGCTTTCCTCTCTATGAGGCCCCAATTACGGAAAATGGACATCAAGTATGGTTTATTTGATCCTGCTTGTTTCCGCATTACCAAAAATGGTGAATCCAGAGACTTCTACAATCCTGCAGATCTACAACACTTTATAGATGAACTGCATATTCAGGACATGGAAATACAACATACATCTATTGAACAGTTACCTCACGATTCTCATCATCCTCCACCACTAGTCGATACTGGATGACGCACCATTAGTGAAACTCGATCTCGTGGTAGAGATATTGAAAGATCAATATGTATTCATGAAGACAAAATCTCTGCCCTTCAAATAGCATCTACTTTTACGCAAGATCTCCATAGAGACAAATCTAGATCTCCCTTAAAATCTGCCTCGGATGAAGAATGACTTTGCTAATATTTACATTTATGGTCTATGTAATCGATAGTTCAGATTTTACCTTGTATAACATTTATTTTCTCTGATATTGCATACTGTGGCTCATAATGATGTGATTGATAACTCCTATCTTCTTCACACAAAACAGAGAGTCTACCTTCTATAACGGGGGCTATCTGCCTTCTCTGCAAAATTGTTTCTCAACCTAGAACAGTTATAGAATTATTTATTACATATTTCTTATTGCAATGCATTACTAGATTTTACTTGCATCTATTATATTTGATACTATGTATTTAAGGTTTTGTGGTGTGGTGGAGAAGGAGACAGGGAGACCGTGAGAAAGTAAGGTAATAAAGGGGTTTATTGACCGAGGCCTCTTAACACAAAAGGGACAAAAAGTAAACAATGTCCGTTGTGGAGTTCTTCCCTCTCTTTCGTCAGAGAGTAGGGAGTCAGCCACTGAGGTTCCAATTCTCAGGCACACCAAACAGCAATCCCCCGCTCCGTGTTGCCAAGGAAAGAAAACAAAAGAAAGGCCTGGTAAGGGGGGGACGTTTCCATGAATATAACACACAAGGAAAAGGGAGTGAGGGACTGGGCACCCAACCGTCACCGTGAGACATGCTACTTCCCTGAAGTATGTTATGCGCGACTGGGCTTAAACCTAATCAGACTGCCCACACATCTCTCCCGCCTTCCCCTTGTCCCACACGGCCCGCAGCTGGCCCCGTACCTTTTGAAGCCACGACCCTCCTGGGCCATGGCTGGCTCTCGCGTGTTGCATGAAGCGGTCCGGCTCCCCCTTTTCCTCGTTCCGGGATGGCATCTCTCTGACCCGCTGGGCTTCCAGTTCGGTCCCGACGAAGGTTCCCGGCTCTCCGAGTCCCGAAGTGATGAAGAAAGTTTCTACTCCTCTCTCTGACCTCCACGACGCCGACACTCCGTGTGTTTGAATCCGTGGCAAGCGCGCTAAACCTCCCGCGTCCTGCTCCTTGAATGGGAGAAGATCAGCTCACCACGTGATCCCATCCGGAAGCCGAGGGCGATGGAGACTTAAAGGGCCAATGCATCTTGGTTGTCCCGGTGGAAGGCTGGAAATAGATAAGGGACAAGGCAACAAGTAAGGGGGCAATTGGTCAGTCAATGCACAGGAGGAGGAGGAGTCCGCAGGCAGCTCCTCATCACAGGTTTACTCTTTCACTTTCAATAAGTAGTTTAATTACTTTTCTCTATAAGTTAGAATTATAGGCATTTGACTATGTCCCTTCACATCTTCTTAGCTTCACTTTTTCCTTTTACTATTTATTACTACCTATGTTATTATTATATATTAGATAACATCTATGTTTATAACTACATTTTGTTCTTAAATGTTACCTATTTAATGATATACATATCTATTTATGCATGTATTGTTACTTATCAATTAATGGTTGCACATTTTATGCCTTTACTTATACATCCATGGATTACTGCATCTTTTTATATACTTCTACATTCATGGATTAATACATATTTTTTAAATATATATATATTTGCATTGTATTAGTTCTTCCTCAATCTTTTCTATATTAAATTATAGATATTCCACTTTTATAATATCTATACTTCTATTCATATACAAGTTTATAATACTGATTTTTTCTATTATGATACGTCTTTTTATATATATATTTATATCTGTTTTACTTTACTCTATTTCATAAGCGCATATTTATTCTTTAATAAATATTACTTACAGTTATTAATAATCAATAGCTTATTCTGTATTTTGGTTTGTATTTAGGCGATATTGTTTATATATCTTTCTGTACTCTATCAATCTATGTCTCTTCCCTTTCAGCGCTCATTCTTCTATATACTTGACTCTATCCCTCTTCTTTACACACACTTGGCTGCTCAGATTCTTTTGTTTCTCTTACATAGTCCTCGCCATGTTTCAACTCTCCTGGCGGGGGCCATACCAGTGGCGGTGCTCTAGTGAACCCAGACCCGCGGCTAACGTTCTTTTCCTTCCTTTTTGTTTTTGTTTTTCATACTTTTATCTTTTACATTATTTTTTCTTCTTTTTTCTGACATCTTGTTTCTTTAGATTCCTTTCTCCTACTAGATTTCCTTATACTACACGGTATCCTATTAATACTCTCTCTCTTTCCCTTTTCCTTCCTTCCCTCCCTCCCTTTTTTCTTTTACACTACTCCTTGGATTACTCACTTAATAAATCTTGTGCTTGCTCTCTACTTAATTTCTACCTTTATCTTAGTTCGTTACTTTCTTAACTTTTTCAAGCGTTCTGTTTTCTACTTGAAGTATGACTACTACTCATTCTCTGCTAAACCATTTCCTGGCCCCAATGGAAACAGGCGGGTATTTCTACTCTAGATCAACTTATACATACTGGTGAGCTTAAACCCTTTACCCAGTTAGCTGAAGAATTTGGTCTTCCGTCGCATCAATTCATAAATTATACTCAACTTCATCTCTGTCTTATCAAAGCCTTGGGGGCATGCCCATAGTCTCTCCAAGCTTCACCAATCCTATCCTATCTATATACTTGGGGGACTCATAAAGGGGTCATTTCTGGTTTATATAAAATATTCACATCTCATTTATTCTCCCAACCCTTATCATGTGCTCTTCGTCTCAAATGGCAAACACACCTTTCACTTACATATAATGATGAAGACTGGCTTACTCTTTTGGAAACTTTAACCAGAGGAGTCATAGCAGCATGTCAGAAATTTTGCTCATTCAAGATTTTACATGAATGGCATTGGTCCCCCTCAAAACTGCATAAAGCTGGACTTCTTCCTCATACTAATTGTTGGAGATGTGCTATTTCTGGTTGTGACATAGTCCACATCCTCTGTTCTTGTGCTATCATCCAATCCTATTGGTCCTACATCGGTCAGGTTTTACAACACACTCTGCCTTTGGATTTACCATTAATACCAGCCATCATTCTTCTGCATGATTTACGAACTTTACCACACCTTTCCAAACCACAATGCCGTCTTTTATATATCGCCCTAACCACAGCCAAAATATACATACTACGGCAATGGAAATCTTCGACTCCACCCTCTTCAGTATCTTGGCTGGTGGCTATGGTTCAAACTGCCTCTTATGAAAGAGTTATCCACAATTTGCAAGATCAGACACAATCATTTAATCAAATTTGGGCCCCCTTTCTACAATTGAAAAATCCTTCTGTGATATACTATTCCGGTCGCTCTATAGTGGATTCCACTGTATCATAACTTGTTCTCTCCTTCTATTTTACTCTTGCTTCTAATTTTCTTCTTTTCTCACCTTTACTGTCATGCATTTACATATCAACACTGAAAACCTGTTCTAAATCCGCTCTCAGCTTATTTCCGCCAATTTCTTCCTTTTTATCTTTGGTTAATTTCCCTATATAATTTTCTATACTGTACGTTCTATTCTTTTATATTTTACTGAATTTATACCTCTCCTTGATTATTCTTCACTTTCTTTCTACCAACATTTCCTGTCTTTCTCTCACTTATTCGTTTGTAATTTTATGCTTCACCTTACATCAAGTTCTTGATCCTTTTTTGCTTTAAAATTACTTTTTATGTCACCGTAAGTCATTAGAGTTTTTCAATCAAATAGCTTATTGTTTTATTCACAACTGAATTCTTTTATCCTCCTTTCATCTTATTATTGTATTACTTGTATTTAAATAAGATGCAGTCTTCATCCTTATGAATTCATATATATTTAACTTTATGCATTACTTCCAATGTAATTTATGTTCTCATATGGCACATTTCTGTGTTGTATTGCTTTTATTGTTTTATATTTAATAAATGCTAATAAAACAATTTCAACACAAAAAAAAGGAACATACCCTTGTATGTATAGCGCTTCTGGGCCATTACAAAAGACCACAGATCCCACCCATGCAAATCACTCTTAACACTCTCCCAGGAGGGCAGGTCAGCCCTAACTGCCAGGCCACGCCCACTCTGTGTGGGAAAACAAACAGTCCCTGATGTATCACAGCCTTATTGGGCCTCATCAGTGATCTTCAGCTTGATTTGGCCTTTCGCTCATAGGTGCATATTGACTTTTTGGGCACAGGGAACAGGGAGCCTACACTTCGATCGTCCACAGCGCCATGACAAGAAGGATTCCTGAACTAATTTGAGTCAGGAATTCATCCCTTAAAATATAGAACTTTTTTCCTAGCCTCTTTCTTAACCTTAAAACCCTCTGCCTGAATCCACCAGTGCCAAGGGGCAATCGTTGGGGGTGAGAGAGAGAATAACGATATTTAAAAACATGTACATTGTTGTTTGTGTGTGTGTTGGTCTGGTAAAGAGAAGACAAGCACAGGTATTACATTGAATTGTACCATTTGTGGCAATAAGTAGCATCCCAATCTCTGTTGTCGCTTTTTGTGGAGACATAAACATCGAGGGGGGCGTGATAATAGAGAGGCAGGGCATCGGATGGACGTGCCCGCGGGGCCATCTAACTCCAAAAGGGGTGCATTTTGCCATCCGCCGCGATCCGTCTACTACTCCCTCCGATCCTTGTCTTTCTGGGGGAGGGAGCGAGAGCAGCGTGGGAGGGGAGTGAGGGAGAGGGCGACGGGAAGCTGACGGAGCCTGGGAAAACACAGGGTAGTTAAGGCCGTCGCGCGGCGGCAGAAAGGTCGTTTCTCTCTGCTCCGGTCCAGGGCAGTCCCATCTCCCCAGGGCTCGGTTCCTGCCCTCGGCTGCCCGACCAACATCCGGCCCCCACCTTACCCCTCCCCCCTGCTGTCCCCCCACCTATCTCCAGCTCATCCCCCGGCTCTCGCAGGGCCATGCTGATGATGATGATGGGCTGGTGGTGGATGCGCTGCTGCCTGGGAGGATGCTGCTGCTGGGGAGCCTGGTGGCTGCTGCTGCTGGCCGGGGCCAGCCCCGCGGACGAGAGCCGCCGGGAAGGGGGGCGGGATTCAGGCCTCGACGACCTGCACCAAGACTCATACGGCACCTTCGCATCCGAATTCTACGACCTGCGATACCTCTCGGAAGAAGGTGAGGAGAGCACGCGGTCCCCCATCACTCAAGCAGTGCTCGGGGTGACAGGGGTCTGTCTGTCAAGGGACATTGACATGCATGCCCCTTTCCCAGTCTACCCTCCCCCCTGCCTTATCAATGTCGCTGTTTACAAATGTGATACAATGGCGTTCGAGCAAGTGTCCTCAGTGTTACGGGAGCCTTCAGTGTGCACATCTCGGGCTGGGAGAGGGGTAGGCGGCTTAAATGCGCTATTTTTTCACAACCATGTTGGCGATGCAAGCGGGGGCCTCCCAGCGCGTGCTGTGCATCGAGTCTTATGAGCACGCCAAACTGCAGATTCGCTTTATGACTATTTCTTCTGTGTCCTAATAAGTGATGCAATGATAGTGTTGCTGTGGAAAGAGCGTGGATGTTTAAAAGGGGAGGGCAAGGGAGTGAGTGGGTAAGGAATCAAATAGCGGGAGCTGTCTCTGGAAATGCCCATATGGACGCACGTACAGATGCTCTTCACTTCAGCACAAAGGCCAGCAACTTCCGGTGCAGCAGGCAGCATCTCTTGATTTAGCGAGAACACTTTCCCGAATGGATTCGTTTTATGCATCGCGTCACACACATAGTGCCCACGTTTAAAGAGCCACGTGACAAACCAAAACAGAGTACGTTGATGTTATTCTGCGTAAGTGGTGACAGACCGAATAAAGAGGTGTCACAGAAGCATGTGGAGTTTGTATGCCTTAGTGCAATCATTGTTGAACCATTGTTGAACCATGAGTGTGCTGGGCGGGCTCCCCATGGGTTATCAACTAAAAGCAAACCAAAAATAGGAGTACAAACCTTCCTGAAATTATCCCGGACCACCTCAGGGTCTATGTTTTTCACTAGGCTGGACATGATCTCGTCGTGGCTAATCGAGATCAATTCCAGATTGTGAATTGCCAGAAACTGGGAAAGCCATTGCTGAAATCCAGGGGGGTTGGGGTCCCGCCAGGCTGATGCTATACACAGTCGCAAAATTGCAATATAAATAAACACTAGATCTTGCCCGGCATCACCCAGCTCCTCTTCCGCCACCCCTAACACAATCAAGCTTCAAGAGAGGGAACATTCTACTCCTAAAGCTTCCTTAAAAAATTTGGTGATATCTTGTTTTAACCTCATGAGCATATTACAGGAAGCAAAAATACGAACCAGATCTGCATGGTGTAATGCACAACGAGGACAATATGTCCCTGTGCCCCTCCCCCATTTAGCAATCTTATGTGGGATGTAATAGGGAGAAAAACAGGTCTTGCAATATTGCGCTTGTAGCCGAGCAGCAATTAGAATATTCTGTGCCATTTTAAATGATTGCTGGAATATATCCTCCAAAATACCAATTGTCTCTTACCATTTCAACAACCAATGCTCCAAATCATCTCCCATCAATGAGTTAAATAGAATATAGGTGCCCCTATTGCCAGATCCCTATTCTCTACCAATTTGTCTAATATAACATTTCTGGAGAATCCTATTGGTCCGCCTCCTTTCTTAAATAAAGAGTCCCGTATTTAAAGATATTTGAAGAAATCCCTCTGATCTAGCTCAAACTTTTCTTTAAGATCCTCAAAGGATACAAAACCCTCCAGAGAAAAGAAGGACCCTAGTTTAGTCAAACCAGCCTCCTGTCATCTTTTAGTCATTTGGTCCTTACACATTCCTAGTAGATTTAGGTTATTTGTTAGTGGTGTTAAAAATTTGAGCCTGCCAACACCAATTAATCTTTCGACTGTTTTCCACACTTTAAAAAACCCCAGTAATGTCTTAAAATGAACTTTTTAATAATGGTTATCGTTTAAATATCGCCACAGCCATCCCCAGGCCTCTTCCCCCATTATACGTTTAAGGGGGTTCGGAACCTCTTCAATGTTCCTTTCAATCGGTTTCTCTTGCAACAGGACCAGGCTATGCAATAGTGCGGTGGCCCAATAGTAAAGTCTGAGATTAGGTAAAGCCCATCTCTCTCTTTCCCTGGGCAATGTAAGAAATATAAAAGCCCTTCTTGTTTGGCATATGCTCATACAAATCGAAAGAATAAATCTTCTAATTTCTTCAGCCATTGAGTTGAAAACTGTAATGTAATTGCACGGAAAAGATGTAAAATCTTGGGAAAGAATAGCATTTTGACTATATTACATCTCCCCACAATAGACAGATGGAGATTGTTTAATCTGAACAAATCCTGTTTAGTTTTGGCTAATAGGGGTTACCTTTACCATGTCATCAATGTTTGCAGAACTATTGATCCCTAGATAGGTTGCGTTCTTTACCACTCTGACATTATTTACCGTTATATTACCATTGACCACCACTTGTGTTTTATAGCGATTAAGAGCATAACCGGAGAGTCTCCCAAACGTCTCTGCTTCCTCTTCCTGAAGAGCGGTTGTAGGGTCAGGGTTCACAAGGGTAATGTTGTCAGCATAAGTCAGCGCATGGAGAAACTGCTAAGTCATGCAATATTTAAGTTGCGGTGAGAATAAAAAAAATGTTTTAGCAGGTATGCTGTCCATGCCTGTAGCTTTTCCATTAGGAAGGCTATTAATGCATATTAGAACATTGGAATGTTGGGAGCTCCATTGAAGACAATGGAGTGCTCCCTGCTTCTACGGGCCGGTAAAGGCCCGCAGAGCAATATTCCAATGTTTTACAAAGGCCTCTCGGAGCTCGAGAGGCCTTTGTTTTATTTATTAGAATATTATGACCTCTAGTAGCAGAATGTTCTATTAGTATCAGGGCTATACCGGCTATTAAAGTCCTGCTACCTTGTTAAAGTCCCTCGCCTTCGGCTCAGGCCTTTAACGTGGAAGCGGGCCTTTAAAAGCCGGTATAGCCCGCTAGCACGGGCTAGAAGACTATAGTAATATTTCTATACATTGTGGGAGATCATCTAGCTGTTGTTATTCTTCTGAGGAAAATTGCTCTCCTGGGGTTAAGTCCAGATATTCCTTGATCTCTCTAGGGTTCCCCTTTAAATCATCCTAATATAGGTTTTGATAGTACTGATGAAATGTGTGTCGAACACTAGACCCCTATTTGGATCCCGAATCTCCCGTATTAGGTTTTACATCTTTTTTTGCCTAGCTCTCATTGCCAGGTGGTGCCATATAGTCTCACTTATTTGAACACAGCTCAGCAACACATGCCTACCCTCGGGTGCAATTTTGCTGTAGCAGTACTGAGCAGCTGTAAATCTGCAGCTTCTGCCTTAAACCAAAACCAGGAGAGTCTTATGCACTCCGACACCTGGACCACACAGATCGCTTTCTTTCATTCTTCTTCCTCTGGCAGACTCCACCAGCACCGGAGTCTCAACGCTTCTGGATGTTCCGGGACAGTCTCACATTATGCAGGTTTGACAGGCTCCTCCCCTTTCTCAGCAGGCAGGGTGACTTCTAGGCAGCTCAGGTCAGATAAACAGCTTCTTCCAGAAAAGGAAAACTTAAGTCAATGTCTCCTCATCAGGCAAACATGAGCCCTGGTTGAACATCAGTAGTGGCAATTTAAGGGGCTAACCCAATACCCTGAGAACCTGGGCACAATTGTACATAAAAGCAGTGTTTCCCATGGGAGCAAATAGTTCATTGTGATTTTAAAATATATTGAAGAAATGATAATTGATAATAAAGCAAAAAAAGGACAGAACTGCATAAACAAGAAATATATTCACAAAAAGTGCTGCAATTGTTCAAAGTGATGCAGCATAGTGCACAGGTGAGTAGAAAATATCATACAGTAAGGAGTACTTCAATTAAGCAATGACTGTCAGATGCAAATAATAGTGCATGAAATAATCCGCTAGAAACCTGCAATGGTCCTAATTAGTTTTAGAATCAAACAGTCCAAGGAGGTTACCCTCTATGTTTCAACCCCCATTAGTCATTTACAGAGTCATCATCAGGAAGGGGTCTTACACAATTGAAGTAAAAGTAGCAGCCTAAGCTGTGATGAAAAAGTATAACTCAGAGTGAGAAGAAAGGAAAACCTGGTGCACTCTTGCTGTGGGTGAGTTTTTGGCTTTATTGGTTAGAGATTAGGCCTCTCCTCAACTTGTTATGGAAGTGCCTGACTGCCATGTCAGTTTCAGCAGCTTGTGTCCATCCACATTATTGTTAGGTTTCTTTCCCCTGCAGTGGCGGCCAGCCGGGATCAGGGTGATGGGGCGGGCGTGTGGGCGGAGGGGTAGGGGGTGTTAAAAAATAAAGAAAATAAAAACACTTATCTTATCACTGCATCAGACTCGGACCGCAACAGGAGGCATCCAGGGTCCCCTAAGCCAAACACAACGCTGCAATGCAGCGTTGTGATTGGTCTGATTGCCACAGTTTGGCGCTCAGACAGGGAATGGGAGCCTGGGCATGTTCTCCACCCAGGGTGTAATGCAGCCTGGGTGGAAAACATGCAAAGTGCACATGACTGTTTGGCCGGCACGAGACGGCCGGCCAAACAGTCATATGTACTTAGTGTGCCCACCAGTCCTCCTCCCCCAGCTCTGTGAGCAGAGCAGTCCCACCCCACCCCGCCCCACCCCGCAAAGCTGCAGCAGCAGGAGAAAATAAAATGACAATAACCTCAAGTTATTATAATTTTATTTTTCCTTTATTTCACTGCTGCAAAGCAGTGAGTGGGGCAACACTCCTCTGCCTTAGCTGAGGACCTGCCACTGTGCCCCTGGCCCTTTGTCCCCCTTCTTTAGAGGTAAGTAGGAGCAGACTTAACTCGCATAATTTGCTGTAGCCTATTTACACAAAATTACTGCAAAATCACACAATATTATACAGAATTACATGAGGAGCGTAACCAAGCAGTTAGCAACATTTACTTAGCGCAACACACACCTTTGCATCAAAAATGGACCAGAGGATGCATTTTGTGCTAAGAAAACAGCACTTAATCCAACAGAACACTAAATGCAGCAGCCATTCACACTCACTAAATTCATTGTTCCTGTGCACCAGCTGGAACATTTTGTTGTGCCAAGTTACTCATAATTAAGTGAACGGGTGCAATGGCATAGTTTTCACTGATTTCACATGAAAAGTGTAATGCAAAATTACAGAAATTACTCCTGTAAGCTTTGTTTGCATCCTGGACCCTTCAGTACTTATTGGCTGTTACTTGCCTCTCAGTCTAAGTTATTCTTTCTTTCCTTACAGCTCAGGTTTCTGTTTTTTCTTTTGCATGGAAGTTTCATTATATTGTTGTGTGACTGGCTGTATTGAGTCATCATTATGTAATCTTATATAATGAATTTATAATTTCCAAACCCTTAAACTTTTGAATATCATCTTCTATAATTGACATTGATTCTCAGGTTAATTGTTGGCATATATTGTGCAAAATGTCCATATTAAAGGCAGAGTAGAAGCTTAATGTACAGTCTGAGTCCATCTTAGCTTCTACAATAAATATATGAAAGTACCCATGATAACTGCTGTAGGCCAATTATACCAGAAAGTAGCCCTTGCAAGGCAGTGGAACAGGAGCTATACACGTTGATTTGCATGGTCTGAAACGGGTCTTGCAGGTTACAAGTGGTAAGAAAAACTAACAACCTTTTTTTAGAATTTGGCAAACAGTGTACTCTGCCAAAAACTTGGTGCAGTACCCTGTCCTCCAAACTCATGGTTCCCCCACTCTATTTAGAGTCAGAGCAATCACAATGATCCCAGCGGCGAAGCCTGCATTGGTTCCGTCGGAGGAAACCTTTCACCAAAGACCCGACTGACATTTGGCCAATAGTCAAAGTGCCCTAGACTATTGGCCCTATTTAGGGCGATTACTCTTGGAAGGCCACTGAACACCGATTATTGCTATATTTTACTACTAAACAAGCAGACAAGTGCATTTATCTTGCAGGCGCAAGGGTTATGATTTGAATAGTGCAGTAGGTGCAGTGGCACAGGGGCCACAAGTTCTAGGAAACCCACTGAACACTGATTCTTGCTATAGGTTTCTATTATAAATTTAGTCACAAGTTCAGTTACCTTGCAGGCACTAGGGTCTTGATTTGAATGGTGCAGCAGGTGCAGCGGCACAGCTGCCAAAAGCTTTAGGAAACCCACTGAACACCGATTCTTGCTATATTTTACTACTAAACAGACAGTCACAAGTGCAGTTACCTTGCAGGCACTAGGGTCATGATTTGGATCAAGCAGCTGGTTCAGTGGTACAAGGGTCAAATACTCTAGGAAACCCACTAAACACAGCTAATTTATATATTTTACTATTAAACAAACAGTCACAAGTGTTGTTACATTGCAGGCACCAGAGTCATGATTTGAATGGTGCAGCAGCACATGCCCCAAAATTTCGGGGAAAAACACTGAACAATGATTATTGCCATATTTTAAACTAAAAAGTAGTCACAAGTGCCATTAGCTTGCTGGCGCTAGAGTTATGATTTGAATGGTGCTGCAGATGAAGTGGCACAGCGGCCAAAAGGTCTAGGAAACCTACTGAATGCCGATGATTGCAATATTTTACTGCTAAAGAAGCGGTCACCTGTGCAAAAACATTGCAGGCGCTAGTGTCATGATTTCAATGGTGCAGCCGGTGCAGTGGCATGGGGCCAAAAGGTCTAGGAAACCCACTGAAGGCCTATTATTGCTATATTTTAATGCTACCCCCAACTCGGAACCAGCTCTGACCTCTATGGTTCCACTCCTTAGCGACTGTCTGTCATACCAATACTCCCGATGGTGGCAGGCCTTCCTGGTCCTTCCTCTATTATCTCACAGGCTCCATCCCTTACAGGCTTCCTCTTCTCCTCACCTAGGCCACTGGCGCACCTTCAGAGTACAGATCACCTTTGTTCATAGTACAGCCAGCTTTTATAAAAAGCACTTAAACCTTCTATAACGTATTTCTGCGCTTTATAACATTACCAGTTATATTGCTCAAATACACTTTTTTATGGCTCTGCGGAGATTCCATTATTTGGCATGGATCACAGGATGTTGAGCTGATGCAGAGACTCGAATCCGATTCCCCAAGTCTGTACCTCTCTCTGTTATTTCACATCTTTATTATAGTTATCTGCCACAGCTCCAAAAAACATTGACAAAGACTATAGATTTTGCATAGGCGAACCCTATTGGCTTTGGCAGTTCTTGCTCTTTATTATTACATATCATACAATCATTAAAAACATACCTTCAGGATGTGCGCTGTGCGAAAATGTCTCCAATATTTGATTTTAATAAGTGTTGTCCATGTAGAATAGCAACCCAGGCCATCCAAAGGGTGCACATAACTGACTTGCCTCTAAGTTCATTATTGGCATTGTCAGAGTGGGAGGAAGCATGAACGTTTCAAAATTCATGTTTGAAAACTATTCCTTAAAAATGATTACTTGCACTGATTTAGTATAATGGTCTACTACTACTAAAATGAAACAGTGCTGTATGTGAATAAAATACATTTTTGGAATTTTTAAAGAGACTTATTAATATTTTACATGTTTGTTGCAGAATGTTAACTGTGCAGGACACCCTAGTTACTTGCTTTCTTTCACATCGATTAACTTGTAAATAAATGCTTGCCTGTTTTGGATTGGGGGCAGCATGCACTTACGGCCCCCAGACTATAGATTCTAAAGGGACGTAATAGTAAAGATTCTACAGTAGCGCTGGCTTCAGTGCAGCATAGCTGCAAGTAAAAAAAAAAAGCCTATAGTGCAGTCAGTGCTGGCTATGTCATAAATCTTTTATTCTTTACTTTTAGCCATTTGCATCATTGCTAAAAAAAATTGGCTATGCCAATAGATCTCGCATAGGCAAAAGCTATTGGTTTTGCGAGTGCTTGTTCCATTATTGATTTTATATTCCTTTCAGCTTCTCTTTCGAGTATCATTGTTAACATAAGGATTGTTTCCAATGGGCAGAGTTGTCATAACCCTGTTTGTCTTTCTTTAATTTTGGTTCTTTCGCCAGTTAGGCTTCCTCTAAGGACCATTGGGTCTGGACTTAAGTTGTTCCATCAGGGTACGAGGTTGAGGTGATCTAGGGTTCTCCCAGCAGATTTTGAAGTTGAGTTGTTTAGCAGTTGTGCTAGTGATTTTATTCCTTGTTTTTTGACGAAGCCCTAGCCAATGATATTTTAGGTGCGGTCGATTAGGTTGGTAATTTTTTTTTATATCAGTTGATCATTCGAATTTTGCCAACTCTACCACTTATAAATAGGTTGTTCGACTCTAATTGTTATAAACCACACAGAGAACTAAAGAGGGCCATTAGTTCATGCCCTAGAGATAAAGTGCTAATAGTCTCAGGTAGGCTGGCTTACAAAATGCAGTTGAAAAGGCAGCAGATATTTCTCAATGATGAGGCTTGGGATGATTTGTGGCAAGCGAGTTGTCTTGCAAAAAGTGCCCCATTTTGGAAAATTATCAACCCTCCGATTTTCTCTGGCTCTGATACTGCAATAGTTTGTTCTCATATTGCCCCTGATCGCTGGGTGAGACACTTAGAGAGATTTACAATGCCCCACTTGATGACTGGGATAATGTATCTTTGCCTCAGTATGAAGATTTTTCTAAGCTGTTTTTTTTCCTTCGAGGGAGATAAAGTTGCTATTTTGTGATTATCAAAAGATAAAGCCCCTGATCAGTTGGGATTCCAGCTGATCTTTACATTAGCAACCCAGATTTGTTGGACCCTCTACTTATCCAGACTCTTAATGGTGCTGTTAGGGAGGTTCCGTTACCTTCTTGGTCTACCTCTGTTATTGTTCCGGTGTCTAAAAAGCGTGGCAAAAACACCCTTCAATGCTATAGGCCCATATCGGTGATCGACTCTGTTGTGAAGGTTATGGGCAGGTTGCTTCTAATGAGGTTATCTTCTTGGATGGAGGACATTCAAATTCTTTTGATCCTACAACATGGCTTTAGATCAGATCTGAGTATCATTGATCAATGCATGAATTTGCACTGTATTATTAAAAAATATATAGTTGCCAGACATGGTTCTATTCATGGAGTCTTTGTAGACCTCACATCAACATTTGACGGGGCCAATCAGGTACGGTGTAGGTCTCGATGTGGTTTATTTTATGAATGACTGCACATGAATATGTCTGCATTGTTCTCCTATAACTCTGATGGCTCTTGTTCAGATTCTTTTAAATTCAGAAGAGGAGTTCATCAAGGCTGTATCTTAGCCCCATTTCTGTTTCTGGTGTATATAAACCAACTAGAAATGTTTTAGTTGACTTGATTGATTGATTTTTATGATTTAGAGCTTCAAGGAGTTTTACATAAAATGTACACATAGTGCTAAAACACCAATTCTTACATTTATTATACAACAAGATCAAATACATTCTAGAAGCTAACAGTTTAAAGATCTCACAATTGATTATATATAGTGTATAGTCCGTAGCAGCAAAAAATAGGAAAAAACACACTCCATGTATAATAAAAGTCCTTAACGCATAAAGTGCATGTGTGCCAATGTGTTTAGAAAAGATACAAAACCTGGCCAACATATGACATACATTGGGGACAAGTGTGCAGTTCTATTATGGTATCTCAATACAATTCAATACAAACACCTTTAGGCAATATAAATACTCTAACAATTTCAACAGTACATTTCCTAATACCCTATGATTCTACTTGTAATGTACAAATCTTGTTACCCCACAGGGCCATATTTACCATGTCCAAAGCAGAGAACAATATCATGATCCTTTCTAAAAAATGTTTGAAAATTGTTTAAACAAGATAACATTTTTGAAGCATACTGATTCAGAGGGTGGGGGCAAAAGACAATTCCGGGCCTCCACTGCAGAGGTAGTAATATACTTTCGGAACACTGGTCTTAATAATCGACGTCGTACTGGCTGAAGTAGGGGACAGACAAATAGCACATGGTTTAAATCTTGCATCCAATTTCCATACAGGCGGCAGAGTCTATCCTCACTAGCTAATCCCTCGCATGCTCCTGTTATGATTAATAATGGGAGCAAGTTCAGCCTTAGTAACAGAATGGTTCTACGCACTCCATGGAGAAGATTCCATAAGACATATGGTTTAGTTTTTTTGCACATGCTACTCCCCACTATAATGACATTCCTAATGTGCCATGAACACAGTACAGTATCTCTTTTGCAACTAACTTAATAGATTATTTTTTTATTTAAAGTTTTCAAAACCTGCTTTGGAAGAGGGCTTGCTTTACTTTGCCCCAATCTGAACATAACTGAAGCTTTCTCATAATTTCTAAAAACAACACTTTTTCCCTTCAGACAAGAGAAGACTTCATATTTTATCACAGCCCCTATAGAACTCACTTCACTATTCAATAAGTTATTATTACACCACCTTAGGTTTGCTGCCATAGCAAACACATTGGCCAAAGAAGCCCAAATTCAAGCCGAAGCGGTGCTGGAGCTGCTGCACAATTCAGCTTACATATTTGTGCTGAATGTACCCTTCTACCTTCTCAAAAAAGTCCCAGTGCTGCTCATCCACCGATTTGCAAGCGTAACTCAGTGAGGGCGGGATTTTAATCTTATAAACTGCTAAAACGTGGGTAAAATGTCTTTGTCCGCAGCATTTATAAAGTCTGCCAATTGCAGAAGCCTGAGATGTTGCCTTACCACTGCACTGATGAGTGTGCTCAATGCTAGAGCAGTTGTTTGAAAAAAATTGTACCTAAATACGGGTACAATTTTATTGCTTCTAGCTTATCTTTCTCCAAAAACCAGTGCACATTTTTCCTAAACCCTGCATCTTCGGGACCAAAAAACATAATTTTGTCTTGGAAATGTTTATTTTTAAGCAATATTCATTGGCATAGTGTTCTAACTCATTGAGACGCCACTGTAAGCCAGGGTTAAATATAACAGGGTAGCGTCATCCGTGTAGAGTATACAGCCAAGTTTAATTGTTCCTAATTTCGGTGAGTCCCCCTTGCAGGGCCCCACCCTACCAGGCAAGTTATTGATATAAAGGGAAAAAAGGAGAGGTGCTAGTAAACACACTTGCTTCAACCGATTATGGGTTTCTACTTTATTTGACACACCCTGCCCCCTCCCATCAGGACATGAGACCAAGTGGAAGAGTGCCATGCAATAGTCAACCTAAGCAAGTACACGGAAATTCCCATTGTGACCAATTTCCTCCACAGCGTCCCTCGGTCGATCCTGTCGAACACTATGGAGAAATCTATAAAGGCAGTATACAAGGCGATTTACTCACTGGGTACTTTGCAATCAAGATTTCAGAACTGTGATGCGCCACTATGCTTACGGAAACCCGCCTGCTCCCCAGGAACAAAATAATTAGCAAATGCCAAGTCCTCAAGGTGAAGATGAATACTCTTAGCAAACAATTTTCCCATCGCATCTAGCAATGCGATCTGTCTAGAACTGGCAGAAGAAGTTTTAGGACCTACGCTTCCTTTCCAAGAGGATGGAATAGTCCCATGTACATAGCCATATTAAAGCACCGGATGGAGAAAAGGGGCCCATGCGGAGATATCTTGTTTAATAATGGCTATCGAGAGAACGTCCGGGCCCATCGCCCCAGAGTACCTTGCTCCTTTAATAAAACACTCTATCTCCTCACGAAAAAGAGGGCCATAAGCATTCACCTAATGGGGAATCACTGGTTGATTCCAAATAAAACCCGCCCCTAGAATTTAATGCATATAGTTGTGAGATGTATTGAACTTATTCAGCATCGGATATTAAAATGGCTTCAGCTTTAATTCTGCAGTCACAGTATTTGGCTATTAAAGCCCAATATTTGCGCAAGTCACCAGAAAGTTCAACCTCTCTCAGTTTAATCAATTTTTTATTCTCTGCTCCTCTACGTTTAGATGCCTTCAATCTCGTTCTTACCCGCTTTAATCGATTCATTTTCATTTGCCTCACCAATGATGGCTGCTTAAATTGTTCCTTACTAGGGAGTTCAGCTCCCGGTCTAACTTTTTACCTCCCAAGAGGGAGCCACTAAGTGGTTAGCACCATTAGCTCGCTTCTTGCTCCCACATGATCTAAATAACACCAAATGCTGGAGAGTTCTCTGGAAATCTCCCATTTAAACTAACAAGGTCAATGGTTCTCAGACAATCAAAAAACATAAACCTCACCTTTCTAATCTAATGTGACCGAGCAAATATGTCTCAGGGATGTCCCATACACCTCCCAATTCCTGATTACCAAAGGTCAAAGAGGGACAATTTGAGATTTTATCATTGAAATCTCCCACCATAATTATCAATGGGCATTCTTCTAAGATTTTAATATTACGCATGAAAGAAAACATGGATTTAACCAAAGAGTTAGACGGCTTCACAGGGGAAATAGAAACATTTACCAATAAAAAAGTTGAGTACTGTCCTATAACATTACCCAAAGCCAATGTTAAGCACAAGATAAAAATTTTACAGTTATGCAAAGATCACAGTATTCCAATTTATACTACCGCTAAGTAAAATAGCTAACCCTCTGCCTGCATGACTTTTTACTGAAGGTTTTGCTGTACAGCAGAAAACAAAATAGTTCTCATAATTAAAATCTGCACAACTCCATGTTTCCTGCAAACAAATGATCAATGGTTAAAATAACATTATTAAACTTTTACTTGAAGCTTGGGTGTCCTAAACCTGCCGTATTCCAGGACAAGATTTTGCCCAGGGGACTACCTCTGCAGCATGGGGAGTTTTATGTTTCCTTTAGAAGCATTAAGGGAAACGGCTACCCAACTCCAATGGGCCAACTCATCTCCCCCTCTGAATTCCCTGACCCTTTGGCCAGCATATCCCGCAATACTATTCACTCTTTTCCCTGTAATGCTGCAACCAAGGTTAAAATACCCTTTGGATTCACAACCCCCTGCCGTTAGATACGACTCTACCCTAACCCTAAATGTCATCCCTACAAGAGTCTATTTGATCGACCTCCAACTCCCCTAATGGGAACTCACCAATCCCCTTTCTGCTGAAATGATCAATATGAGCTGAAGGTTACTCTGGAATCCAGAAGTTTTCTCGAGGATCCTGAAATACCTGATCATTATCTCTACTTGCTACCATTCTCAGATCCCCGATATCAGATAATAACTGCAGTAGAAAACTTCTATTAAAAGGTCCCAGTTCCCTATCGAACAAGAAAATGAAAATGAGAGAAGTAGATACATGTCCTGACTCAGGTCCTATAACTGCCTTATTGCTGTGCCTCTTTTCAAGCCCCAGTTTAAAAATTTGTGCTGGTGGAGAAGTAGAAGCAGCCCCCCATTAAAACATTTCCTGTGATTAAGAACAATCCGTACAGGGAGAAAATCCATACAAGAAAGGGTTGAGGGAAATCTATCCGAGGTGTGTCCTGCCCCTTGCAGATCCCTATTTGCTTTTACTGTTATATTCTCAAAATCCACTGTCATGTAGTTCCTATAAATCTATATAGGATCTGCGTGTTTGGACAACATAAACTAAGGAATTTGTATCCAGATTGATTCCAGACACCCCCTAAGGATATGTTAGTCTGTAGATCAGCTAGCACACAGTGCCACAGTAAGCCCCACAACCTTACCAATAAGCAAATAGTTTCTGGCAACTGTCGAACAAGAAAACCCTGACCCCTCAGGGATCGTGAAAACAGTGCAGTACTTTTCGCTTAGTCACTCGTGATTCCTCTGTCTCTAAGAGATTTACTGAATAAACATTGGGGACTTTTTTTTAATACGCATTTATTGAACCAGTCTCATTCTATTATAAAAAACGTGTGCTGCAACAACCATTAGACACAAACAGATGTATATGATTACAAGCACCAAAAGAGTAAGTGAAATGGAAGAATTCTACCATGGTGCTAAAACTCTGAATATATGCAGGCATATAGAAACATGGCAGTAATCAAGTGCACTCCTATGATGCAACCCTAGCTAAGTGTACGTAGGTGTACCTAGCATGTATGTAGGTGTAAAGCCAAGAATCCCCCAAGGATAAAGTTAACCCCATTACCTTATGTGAGAGAACGAAGGACCCCGTCTTGGTCTCAAGATGGACACCCCGTGAGGGATGTCCGACCACTGCTTGTTGGAGTGTCTGTGTGCAGGGACTTCAGCGTCTCGTGTCAGCATGGGAAGCTTCTCTTCTGGTTTACCCAGCGAAGAGGTGATACTTACATACCCGAAAGGTACCCTCAGGGGTTCTACCTAGATGTGTCATTGTATGTCGGCCAAGGATGACGATACTGGTGACCCTTGTACAGTTATTATGCAGAAGATGGTAATTCTGCTTTGATACTAAGAATCCTCATGCATAATAAATGAGGCCAGTTTTCGGAGAAAACCACACAACATTTATTCAGCACCTAACTAGGTAAAAGGTCAGCACCAGAACCGTTATGTAGAGCAAAGTAGGACAAATGTAGGTAAAAGGTCATGCAACTACCTAGGCCTATATTTGGGGTACATTGGGGTTCATAACACCACCAAACCTATACCTGCTTCATCATTCTGTAATCCAGTGCCCAATCCTCCCCAATTATTATGATCTGATATCCCCATGTCCGTAAACCCTTTAATGCCCTTGTCAACCTAATACTGGTACATCTTTTATAACAGGAAAAGAGAGAATTTGCTACCAGGGACCCCGACTCCTGACCATCATGAGGCCCAACTATATTCAACTCATTTACTTCTTGAGGCTGAATAGTGAAGCCAGACTCTTCTGGGGCATTGGAAACCTCAATTTGTTGGCTTACATTTCATAATAAGCTGCATCCTTTTCTTCTTCTCCTTCTGTATTTTTAACCCATTGCAATTCGTGTGAGAGGCGCCCTTCCCAGTAGATCCTTCATCCAGTATGGCCCTTGACAGATTAGCAATAGGGGGGGTCATTTTGTGGGCCTATATCACGAGATGGAGGGATGACCCCTTTTTTAAAAATCGGGAAAATCTGTGGAGTATACTTGAGTGCAGATGCATATACATTTTCCCCTTGAGCAACGGGGCAATGGTCCCCAGGTACCTAAATTTGGGTGGAGGAACAAAGCATAATATCTGACTTGTTGATATCTTCAGAATATCCAATGGGGAAAGCCCTCGGGCTATCATTAGTAACCACTTAAACTCCCATTTTTAACATCCCATATGACGCCACTTTGTTAGTATGAGAAGCCTGAGATTTCAGCTCAATACTCATTTTCTCCTCCCTATACATAAATCGGCAGAAGTCAGGTGCTGCACACCATTAAAATGCGTCCAACACATGGTCAGAGTTAGCAATTGATTTGTCCAGCAAAGCCAAGATTGAAGAAAGGATCCTCTCTAAAGCATAAAGAATATCGGAATTAGCTGTCCCTCCACCATTCCCATTAGTTCACTCATTCGACAGTCGCGATGATGCTTGAGTCCCTCCACTTAAGGACTCCTCTATTTTTATCAGTCCCAATGAGCATAGAAAAGATACACTTGAGGAAGGTGTACTGCTGTACAGAGCTGGAAGAGGTGGACGACTGACAGGACAGTCCAATGGCAGGCTCAGAACAGTTTCTAGGGCAACTGACGATTTAAAATTAGCTTCCAAAACTAGATTTTATTCCATATATATTGCGATGTCCTGCAAAGAAAAGTCCTCCAATTCACCAGGATCAAGGCTGCGTACATCCCCACATTTCTCATTATGTGACACTCAGGGGACCTCTTTAGAATGAGACATTTGTGGTACTGACTCAACTTTTAAGGGAAAGGATAGAGCCGCAGGCCTCATAGGCTCAAACGTGAACATCGGCTCGGAGATCAACCTAATACCAACACCATTTGGTTTGAGACCAGCCATAGCGTCCTCTATATCCATATCAATTTCTTCTACTGCTTCCACTATTTGACATTGGTTGATGAGCTGAGTATGAGTGATAGGTTGCACTGGGTGTTGTGTGATGAGATTTAGCTGATGCAGGACTGTGTCCTGAGAGAGGACCGTGACGGTACCCAGCTTTTCTTCTATGGCTGCACCTGTAAGCGTCCACATTTCTTTATTTCTTACTACTCTGCCCCTGTGTCCCTTAGAACTTATGGACAATACGGTGGGATGGGACTTCAAGTAGAACAGATGGACTTGAGGCTTCTTCCGCCGGATAATTTTTAACAATTTTGGGGAGCTGGCGTAACTAGCTGCTGAACCAAATAAGTCTGAAGTAGCGATTAGATGACTGTAGCCCAGGCACCTTGATGGCATCTTTAACCACCTTAAGAGCCTAAGGAGATTAATCACAGATGTCCACTTTGCTACTTGACCACAGATGCCACAAACATCCTCTACCCTTCATTCTGAGACACTTTCACTGCAGATCCACAGTAAGCTCTACCTCTTCAGAGGGTAGAGCGAGTGTAAGGGCGAGGGCTCCCTAGGGACACAAAGGGGCGTAGAGCTTACGTAGAAGCACTAGGAATGCATACTGGGAGCAGCCCTCCATCATGGGGCACAAACTGAACCAACCTAATGCTGACTGCTTCCTCACCACCAGGGAGGGGCTGTGGCCTAGGCCTCCCCAACACACGATGACCAGCCTCCCTCACGATTGCTTGATGCTTACTTGCTGCTTTACTGTTTAAACTCCCTGTGCTGTTTGTATTTCTGTTGTTTATATAATATTGTGGGCTATTGCTCCTACTGCTTCTGCTGCACCTTCTATGGACCGATGATTCCTCTACCTTATGAGGTGATGAAATGTAGGGATCGCGCTAGAAAGGTGAGCTTGTACAGCTCCAGATTTATTGAACGCTGCCCCACTGCTACACGGCCCGTAGGCTAGAGCAAGGCATCCAAATCCAGTATTTGTAGAGCACAAACTACTCACCCTTAAGGGTCTCAAGGCGCTGGGGGCATCGGGGAGATTAAGTGTGCTATTGCCCAGAGTCACATGGTGCTGAGCTGCGGCCGGCACAGGGGATCGAATCGTGAGCCACACGCTCCGGAGTCAGCTGCCCTTTTCTGTTACCACACGTATTTCCCAACGCAGAATGACCTCTTATGCAAATTACTCAGTTCCTAGAGACCCTGAAACACCAATTACTAAATGCCTTTTAGAGCTAAAAATTGCCTGGTACAACACAATGGATTCAGGCGGGGTCCTGATTTTTGAAGCAAAAACTGCTTTATTTTCACAGCAAATTGCCTGTGCTTCGATACAAGTTAAAGGAGGTAAGAGAGACAGCTGATTACGTTTTTTAAATCTTCCGCCTTCCCTCTTCTAAAATGTTGTCAGTGAATCAAAGTGATTCCTACACTCACCTGACATTGTGTCCAGAAGTGTGGCGCCTTTGTACTGGGTGCCACGCAGCTGAGCTGCTTTGAGACATCAGGGCTGGCAGGACAGGAGTGTCCTTCTCTGTCCTATCCGAAGTCTTGTTTGAGCTGTCAGCTGACCTGAGCACCTGCGTCAGGCAGGCTGGGACAAGTACGTGTTGGTGCATGATGTCTGGCGGCTGGTGCAGCAGCATGTGGGCGCACAGAGAGTGGCAACATGTTTTAAGATGACTGCACCAGGCTAAGACCACCATGGATGCGTGCTGTACCACTTGTCAGGCCAAGAAAAAGTTTAATCCAGGCTGGAGCTGCCGCGTAGACCATTGACTGCAGAGTCCCCTTCATGCCTGGAAAAAAACAGAAGGCATTGGTGAGTGCACTTGCGCTGGGTCTGGCGTGCGCTTGCTGCTACTGTTTGTTACTGAGCAAATGCTGTATTCGTTTAGAAAGATTGGGTCCACATGTCCCAGAGACTGTAGCCAGTCCTGGCCACAGTAGGCTTGTTTTTTTCTCAGCCCTGCTCAGGCTTTGCGAAAACAATGTATAACAGGCACAGTTGATAACTCACTGTAGCTACGATTCCAATGAAAACGGCAGCTGTGAGTACAGAGCCGCAGAGCTAATTAAGTTGCCTGGGGGCAGGCAGCAGCAAAACAGCAAGTGCCGATGCTCTTTTGTTGTTATTATTATCAGCGCCTCATGGCACATTCAGTTCAAAGGAGCTATAAATGCGTGACTTAGGGCCAGATGTAGGTAAAACCGAAATACTGAGTTCTTAATGGCGAATTTTACCGATTCGTAATTAAGAACTCAGTATTTCAGATGTAGATAAAAAATCGGTAAAAATTACCGATTCGGTAAAAATCGGTAAAAAAATTACCGGATCCCCATTACCAAATAGGTATTACCGATTCCTTAATACCGATTCGGTAATTAGCAAATCCGGTATTTTGAATAATCCCAAATTGTTGAATCAGCCAATCCTGTGCTTCCTCATGACCTCACAATGCAGCTGCACTGATCCTGAAGCTGTTGGAGAGGCAGGGAGCACAGCAAACAACCCAGGAGCAACTTTTCCAAGTTTTTGCTGACATCCCAGTCCTGAAATGGACAACCAGGAGAAGGAAAAGAAGGCCGGAGAGCGCAGAAGGAAACACAAATTCAGTGACAGGGAGCTGGAGGTCCTGATTGAGGAGGTTACAAAGGACCATGATAAACTGTTTGGAAAAAATTCCCTGCATGTCCCTGAATCACAGAAGAGGCCGATATGTCTGGTTATCCAGGAAAGGATTAATGCCATTGGTGTAACCCAGTGCTCCATTGAAGAACTTAAAAAACGCTGGTATGACCTCAGGAAGCGTGCAAAGGAGAGGTTGGCAGAGAGAATGAGGCAAGCCAAGCAGACAGTTGGAGGGAGATCCACAGCACCTGCACCAACTGCCCTGAATCTCCTGGTGGAGTCCACCCTCCAGCCGGAGAGTGTGAGTGGGATTGGGGATGCAGACAGCTCAGCCAGAGCTGGCAACAGGCAAGGTAAGATGCATGCACAGCATGCTGTGCCCCCCACTCCCTAACCCCAATCCCCAATGAGGCAGTATGATTCCCACTCCAGTACATAATTTACTAAAAACCAGCAATGCATTATGGGAGCTGTAGTCAGAAGTAACACATATCATAACAGTCAGTCCACTAAACCCAAAGGCATGTGACACACATCAGCAATTAGCAAGCAGAGGACAGTCAGTTTGATTGGCAGTCATGAAATGTATTATTACGCAAATGCTGCCAGACAAGTGAGCAAATGTACATTCTGTCTCCACAGGCGAGCCATCGCGCAGGGCGGCAGAAGGGGACACAGGAAAGGCACCCATGAGAGGGAAAACACAGGAGGAGGAGGTCTTGTCGCCTGCAGAGCACACCACACCACCACCACCACCACCATCACCAGCATCACCACCACCACCACCACCATCACCAGCATCACCACCGCCACCAGCATCACCACCGCCACCACCACCGAGAGCCAGGAGGCATACAGTGGCTAGCCTCCAGCAGATGGTGGTGTCCGAGGAGGACAGCATGGGAGGCCAACATTCAGGCGTTCCTGACTGCGGCAGAGCTTTTTCCGAGTCTGATTGAAACCTAAAAATAAAAGGACACCACGAGTCAACTTGTGTTCACTTTCTATGTCTACAGTAAAAGGACACCAGAAGAAACGAGGATCTCTCATATATGAATCTCCATGTAGGAGTTACTTTATCAACAATTAGATTCATCTAATACGGTTTGGCAAAAGTATATAAAAACGAAGATTGAGCTGTTTGCTCGTCCCGAATTCACAAAGGGTTTTTTGTGCAATTATTAACTGTCCTGAAGATGGTCTGACGGACTTCTGCCACCAAGACCGAAACGTCGACACCGTCATCTAATTCCACATTATTTGATAATTACAGCTGATTTCTTTTCATTTATGAAATTAATCTCTGTTAAAACCACCTGGAAATAGATGTTTTCTGATGAAATGTGGATTTAAGTTAACCCATCTTTCATGTTATATTGCTTGAAATTTACTGTTCCTTTGTGTATCCCCCTTATCTTGATTTTGATTGATATATAAAAAGACTTGTGTTTTATTCACAATCATTCCCGTGTGTGTAATTTTTATCTTTGATAAGTTCTTGACAAACATTTATTGTATGTGTATAATTGATCTAAAATACACTTTCAATCTTAATTACAAAGAAATAGAACTAAGTAACCTCAAGTAAAATCCCTTGTTGGCAATCTCACTATATCAACATTCCACGCTGGCAGAGGGTGACAACAGTGCAGGCACATAGTTCCCCACCGAGCGCACCCACACAGGTGTCAGACGCCGCAGAGCAAGGGCAGCCAGTCCTGTTGCACAGGGCGAGGATCCAAGTGTATTCGCCGGTCTTGAGGGGAATATGCTCAAGGTGCAGCGCCTGCAAGGCAAAGCAATCAGATCAGTGCAACGGCAGATGGTCCACATGAATAGACAAATGCTGGAAATCAAGGAGGGCATTAACAGCATGAAGAATACTGTGGCTGAGGGCATGAGGGACATGTCAGAGGCAGTGAGGCTGCTGTGCAGCAAAATGGATGAGGATCGTTTGGTGAGGCGCAGGGACCAGTAGAAATTGGATAACTACACTAAGGCGGTTAACCGCCTCTCCACTGCCACCTCTGTGCTCTGCAGGTGCTCCGTGGCCATGCAGGAGGAAATGGCCCACTGCAGCCGTGACGTGGCAAGGGGGCTGGTCACAAATAGCCACTACAGGTGCAGGTGATGGGGGGGATAGTGAAGAGGCAACTAGCCGCAGTAGCATCACGCCCCCGACAACCGAGTCCAGGAGGCGCAGTGAAAGCACAGTGCTGCCACAGGACAGACCGCCAGTGAGGACAGTGTGCCCAGGGAACGCAGCAGTGCTGCACGTGGGCGCAGGAAATAATGCCAGCCAACACCTGTTGTTGTGAAATGGGTGATGTAACCCATTTCGCCTTTGGAATGTCCATTGCATATTGGTCTGGCATGTTGAGGCCTTCATGTTGTGGCGGTGTGCTATGCTATTGCCTGAGTTAAGGTTAATAAAATACCATCACTCAATGACAGTAACTGGCTGTGTCTCCTTAATTACTCAGAAATAGTTGCATGTGATCTTAGCCTGTCTGTGTCTCCCATCTGGTGCTGCTGCCACACCTGCTGCGCTGTGCTCTGGCTGTGGACAATCCTCACCCTTGTCCTCGGAGTCAGTTAGTTCCACTGCTGTTCCTTTCTTTGTGGCAAGGTTATGCAGCATGACACATGTTGCTATTATTTTACAGCAGATGATGGGGCGGTACTGATGTGCACCTCCACTTTTGTGGAGGCAGCGGAACCTGCTTTTTAATAGTCCAAATGTGCGCTGCCCAACATTGCGCGTAGATCTATGTGCCACATTGTAAATTCTCTCACTTGGGGTAGATGGGTTGAGATATGGAGTCAGGATAAATGCCTGCACGGCATATGCGCTATCACCTGAGTGAGAAAGGAAGTGCCATTAATAACAGTCACCAACACATTCATCCAAGGTATACATCAGCGTGTGTCACATTGATTTACCTAGCAGGTATCCTTCTCCAAATTTGCCCCCAGCCAGACGTGTGTAGATCCCACTGTTCCTGAATATGTAGGAGTCATGGGTACTCCCTGAAAATTGGCACCAATGTCAGTGATGATGTGGTCCGCATCGCATATTACCTGCACGTTGATAGAATGTATAGATTTGCGGTTCTAACATATGTACTCCG
The DNA here is from genome assembly GCF_964204655.1 of Triturus cristatus. Classification (NCBI taxonomy): domain Eukaryota; kingdom Metazoa; phylum Chordata; class Amphibia; order Caudata; family Salamandridae; genus Triturus; species Triturus cristatus. Next base: position 55,795,151 of record NC_140588.1, read on the forward strand.
TAGATGCAGGTGGGCAGATTGGTATGTGTGTCCTATCAATGCACCCTATTACATGTGGGAACTGTGTCTTTTGATAAAAATCCATCTTGGTTTTCTGCAGTTCCGCCTGTGTGCTGGGGAAGCGTATGTAGTGATGCATTCTTTGCATCTTGGCATCCAGGAAAGTGTTTAAAAAAACGTGGCATCCAGGAAAGTGTTGAAAAAATGGGACAGGCAACTCTGTGACACACCACCTGCCACAGCTATCACCCCCTGGTAACTACCTGATGCAAGTAGGTGCAGGCTACAGAGCACCTGAACATGTGTTGGCATAGCGTGCGCCCTTGGTGCACGATGCTCCAGGAGTGGGTGCAGGTCCCGTATCAGGTCTAGGATGGTTTGGGGGTCTAGCCTGTACCTCTCATGGATTTCAGCCTCAGTCAGTTGGAACAGTGTACCGCGCAGTCTGTACACGCGTTCCTCCCGTCTCCAGATCCTCAGTCCTGCTGCTTGCATACGAAGCCGCCTTGCAATGACGTACCACCTGCTTTGAGTCAGTGGTATTTAGCGACTCCTAAATACCGAAAAATTGAAAAATCGGTATTACCGAATTTCGATACATCAATTTGCGAGTTTTTAAGGATTTCTTATTTAGCGATTCGGTATTTGAGGTTTCGGTGTCTGCTAATCGCAAATTAAGGATTCGGTAAGTGGTCTCCCTTATTTTTACCGATTCCTTATATGTGATGGCGTTTGGTGTTACCTACATTGTACATGGCTAAATACCGGTCGGTAACGCAGAAATTCTGTGAATTTCTGCGTTACTGACCGGTATTTAGCCACCTACATCTGGCCCTAATTATTTTAGTATGGTGATGCGGACACCATCACTAAAATGCGTTAATCTAACTCATGATGCGTGGCACTTGATAGGGCTGAGAATGGTTTTCAGGTACTTTTGGTGGTGGGTGTGATTTCCTCTTGTTTGATTGGTGTACCCACCTGCTGGTTTCAATGTGGTCATACAGTAAAACATTCGTCGAGGGACATAGCTTCACTGTCATTTTCGTAATGACTGTGTATTCAGTTACTGCTTGCATATGTGGTATTTCCTAAGGGTTGTAATTAGACACAATTTTCGGCCCAGATTTCATTTAGTAATTTTGTAATTTGATTTTCTCATTATGCCTTGGTGTTGACATTTTCATTGGCCATAATGTATAAAATGTATGGAGATTAAAGGCAAATCCTGTCCATCAGTTGCATCTGTTTTGTTATGAATTCCTTTTGTTGCGGTTTGAAATCATCATATTACTATCTAATCAAAAGAAGCATTTGTAATTTTTTTAAAAGTCCATCTGCTGCTATATCCAACACAGGTAGATTTTTCCCTTTTTAAGTCTCAACCTACCAGACAGTGCAGCTGTCTGGTTTGCTAATGATATCTGGGGCATATTCAGAAAGTTGACCTAGAAATGCATTCCGCCCATTGCTTACCATTGCTTTGTGGTTGTAACTCACACTTTCTGGTTTCTATTTACTGGTTTTAATTGCTTTAGGCTGTTCAGCTCGAGTTCGTCTATCCCTTTGCCCAACCTTAGTTTACTTTATTCTTCCATGAACTCGCTTTTTGTAAACAGGCCTTTAAATCTTTTTCTTATCTTGTTACATTTGCTGTGCATTCAAAGACAGAGTTCAAATGCCAGGCAGTGTTTTCAAGAGAGCTTGGTGTTTGTTTTTATTTCGCTGCCTTCAAAGTGAGTGGATTTGTGTGACAATCATGCTGGCTCCTGGGGCTGTTTGAGGAAGGGTGTACATGTTATTTTGTTTTTCTAGCGCACAACAAAGTTTAAATGTCTGTAAATGAACTCTACTGATGATCAAATCAATGCATTGGGTGGGGGCATTTCCACACATTATCATTTGTGCAATGTATACTTTTATCAGTAAAACTGTATGCGAGTGCAAATGTAATTGCCATTTCAATACAAGTCGTGCTGCCGGTAATGGCAGTACGCTACCATGCCATGCATACTCCATGTTGCCCTACTCCACTCTACTCTGCACCACTCCACACCACTGCACTCTACTCTACTCTACGTCACTGCACTCTTCTCTGCACCACTCCACGTCTCTATACTTTGCACCACTCCACTCTACTCTATGTAATGCACTCTACCCCACACTACTCTACTATGCATCCCTGCACTCTTCGCCACTCCACTCTGTCACCTTACTCTACAATACTACACTGCATGTCACTGCACTCTGTGCCAATGCACTTTACTCCATACTACTCCACTGTACGCCAGTGCACTCTATGCCTATCTCCTCTATGACACTCTAATCTACTTTGCACTCTACTCTGAAACAATCTACTCTGTGACACTGCCCTTGGCACCATTGCGCACTGTGCCACTCCACTCTGCACCACTGCACTCCATGCCAATGTACTCTACACCACTTTACTCAAAGCCAATGCACTCTATGCCAATCTGCTCTGCACCACTGCACTCTACACCACTATTCTCTATGCCACTGTACTCTATGCTATTGTACTCTCACTGCACCCTGTGCCACTCTATTCTACTCTGCACCACTGTACTCTACACCACTGCTCTCAATGGCACTCTAGTCTGTGCCTCTACACTCTATTCCAAACTACTCTACGCCACTGCACTCTATGACAGCATACTCTGAAACACTGCGCTCTCTGCCACTCTACTTTATGCCACAGAACCCTATGCCACTGAGCTCTATGCCACGGAACTCCATGCCACTGAACTCTCCCATCACTCCAGTCTACACCACTGCACTCTATGCCAATCAACTCTAAGCTACTCTACACCATTGCACTCTACAACACTCAACTCTGTACCACTGCACTCTACTCCACTCTATCCCACTACATTCTGTGCGCCATTGCACTTTACATTACTGCACTCTAAGCCACTTCCCTCAAATTCAATACACTCTATGCCACTGCACTCTACGCTAATCTACTCTACACCAGTGTACTGCATGCCACTATACTCTACTCCGCTGCAGTCTACGCCACTCTACAACATTGCACTCTGTCACTTTACTCTGACTGCTCTACGCCACTGCACTCTACACCAATGCACTCTATGCCAATCCACTCTACATCACTGCATGCACTTCACAACACTCTTCCATGCAGCACTGCACTCTGTGCCACTGAACTCTGTGCCACTGAACTCTGTGCCACCCTACTCTGTCACTCTACTCTGCGCCACTTTACTTTATGCCACTGCACTTTACTCTGCACCATTCTACTGCACTCTATGCCAATGCACTCTGTACCAATCTGATCTACTGTGCACCACTGCATTCTATTCTACTCCACTATGCAACACTGCACTGTTTGCAACTGCACTCTACACCACTCCAGTCTAATCAACTCTACTTGCTCCACTCTAGGCCACCTCACTCTGCAACACTGCACTCTATGCTACTTCTCTAAACTCCATTCTACCCTGCACTTTTAGATTCTACCCTGCACCACTCCACTCAACCCTGCACCACTCCACTCTACACCACTTCACTCTCCTCTGAACAATCTACTCTATGCCTTTGCACTTTACGCCACTCTACACCCCTCTGTGCCTCTCCATGCTATGCCACTGCAATCAAGTCTGCACCACTCTACTTTACTCCACTCCATGCCACTGCACTCCACCCTGCACCACTATCTCTACCCTGCACCACTCCACTCTACTTTGAAACAATGTACTCTGTGCCACTGCACTCTATGCCACTCTACGCCACTGCACTCTATGCCTCTGCAGTCTACACTGTACTTTAAACCACTGCACTCTACGCCAAATGCACTCTACACCACATTACTCAAAATCAATGCACCCTACAGCACTGCACATACAACAAATTCTTTGCACCACTGCACTTTACGCCACTATACGCTACCATATTCTACTCTATGCCACTGCACACTACGAAACTGCACACTACATCACTCTACACCATTGCACTCTACGTCACTGCACCCTACACCATTCTATTCGACTCTGCACCACTGTACTTTGTCACTGCTCTCTGCACCACTCTACGACCCTGCACCACTCTACGACTCTGCAAGCTATGAACCTGCACACTACAAGCCTGCACTCTGGCACTCTACCCTGCCTGACTTGGCTCTGACACTCTACTCTGCATGACTGCACTCCGTACCACTGCATCACTCAAATCAACACCACAGCTGTCCTCGCCACTGCACTCTGTTTCTGCACTCTAGGCCTCTACACTGTACCCTACACTACTCCACTCTACCCTGCACCACTCCTCTCTATTGCACTTCACTCTTCACCACTCTACACCTCTGCACTCTACGGTGCACCACTTCACTCTATGCCACTTGACTCTATGCCACTCCACTCTACATCTCTACACTCCACCCTGCACTACTCCACTCTGCGCCACTCCTTTCAACGCCATTGCATTCTACACCACTATAATCCACTCTATGCCACTGCACTCTACACTACTCTACGTCATTGCACTCTACACCACTTTATTCAAAACCATTGTACTCTATGCCACTGCACTCTATGCCAATCTACTCTGCACCACTGTACTTTATGCCACTTCACTCTAGGCCACTTTACTCAATTCTACTTCACTCTATTCTATGACCCACTACTCCACTCTAATCTATGACAATCTACTCTGCTCTATGTCATTCTACTCTGCAACACTCTTCTCACCTCTTAGCAACACCCTGTGCCACTCCAATCTGCTCCACACCACTCTACAACGTTCTATGCCACTCCACTCTACAATGCTCAACTCAGATCTGACACTGTACTCCACTCTTCGTCACTCAACTCTACGACCTTTATCTCGACAAGACTCTGCTCTCTCCATGACAAGCCACAACACAAAATGCTATTTCATGACACTCCACTTCACTCCTCTCCACACCATTCAACTCTACTGTACACCACTCCACGGGACTTAATGACACTCCACTCCATGCCACTCTCCTTTACCCCACAGCCATGCTGAAGAGAAGTCACTTTGGTGTAAAACATTGCTAAAACATATTGGCAAACCCAATAGCTCTTGAATAGGCAAGACCTTTGCCAATGCTTGTTAGAAAATGTTATGGATTCATTGCTGCAACTGCCCTCTAGGAAGTCCTTGAATTAATTGAATAAAGCATATTTGCTGGACTGATACCATTCATAAATCTTGCGCTGACTTATCCCTTGTTGGCAAGTGACAGTTTTGATTGTTATGTGCTGCTGAAATGACTAATTCCGGACAGAAAGGTATCAGTTACTCCAGGGAGTCTTATTTCCGGTTAGTGAAATAAAATCACAATTTCTGTGTATAAGTTTCTTCCACCACAGCAGGGCAATGCATATGGATCCGACTGTTTAACTGTTTATTAAATGCATGCTGCCACGGAGTCTATTTGCTGTTAACAGACAGCACTGTTAGTTAAGTATTTATGCTAGGCAGTGCATGTGTTTTATTATTTCTTTTTTCATAAATGTCACTGATTACAATGCTGATTATAATGTTAGAATTTTATTTTTTTTAAATGCACATTTAGGTTAAGGGGCAGCACCATTAAAGACATGCATGTATACATGCATGGTGCTACACTTCCTCCTTAATGCTAACATACAGAGCATGCAGGAGTAGACCCTGTAGTGGTCAGTTATTTCTGCTTGCCTTTTTGGAAATACAGTAAGTAAATACGTTTTACATTCGAAAGCACTGTTCGCTGATCAATTTTCCAAAGTGATATAACCAATTATTGACATGCACTTCCTTTAGGGAGTTACCTACTGTATTGTTTATGTGTGAAAGCTACCATCATTGACCATTAAACAAAATAATAGTTACAAAAGGGTAGAATAGGAGGTTCAGAGTTAGCCAGATTTGTAGGACAGCCACACACCATCTGTATGATTGTTGGACACCCATATGTTAGAGGCTCTTACAATCTCAAAAATGTGTTTCTTCTTATTCAGTGCCAAATTAAGTCAAACTGTAATGACCAGGCTTAGAATTTGGGCCCCTTTACCCTTGTCCCTTGCGATGGAAGGTTATGGGTGCCTGAGGAATAAAAAGAATACGGATCAATTACAATTTACCAATTACAGTGTAACCCATTTGGCCAGACAGTAAAGCTCAAAGTCGATTGTTGGGATTAAGTATAGATTTATTACACAAATGCATATCCAAGCTGATATAAATCAGTCGCAGAAACATATAAAATATAGACTCAATAAGGGATATTCGAAAAAACATAAAAAATATCCCATCAATAACAGGAAGCAAATTAGGAATTCTGTAGCTGCTATACAGAGAATGAGAAACAAAGTCTGATGAGTAGATTGAAAGTTTCGATCCTTCTGCCTATTCTTGGAGTTGTCTAAAGGATCTACTGAATCGTATTCTGAACTAGAAATCAGGACAAACCTAATAAGTCAGGGAAGCAGAGAAAGGTGTCAGCATAGTAGAACCTCTGTAGAAGTTCTCTAAAGGGAAAGAATATTGTATAGCATAAAGCCACGCAACAGAGATGTTACAAAGTGGTCTGCACCTCCCAAGTCTAAAGGGAATCTGAAACTGGCTAAGGTATGCTCCTCAATTATACCTACAACAGAACCTTCAAGAATCCCATGTCATATGTGTCATTAATTTCCATCTTCTTTATTTTTATTAGATTTTGAAACAAACAACACCAGGTGCTCAACAGCGCACCTCCAAACTTTTCTGCATTGGCGTGGAAATACATTTGTGGTATGTTCATCTGAGTACAGCACAAAGGGCCAGATGTATGACCCTTTTTTTGCCCTCGCAAATGGGAGATTGGCCTGTTTGCGACCGCAAAAAAGGGTGATGGCATGTACAAACACAAATAGCGTATGCAACTCTCGCTATTAGGAAGGGGCGTCCCTTCCTAATAGTGAGACTCACTGCCATGTACTATTGTTTTGCGACCGCATTTCCGGCCGCAAAACCCTTGCAGTTTACCACTTACTTTAAGTAGGTGGTAAACCACGCGCAAATGGTAAGGGGTCCACAGGGGACTCCTTCCCCTTTGTGAGTGTGTGAGAAAATATTTTTTACAATATTTTTTAAGAGCAGGCAGTGGTCCCAGGGACCACTGACTGCCCTTAAAAAATAAAACTGAAAGGTTTCTTTTTTAAGTGCATCTTGTTTTCTTTTAAGGAAAACGGGCTGCATTTTTTTTTAAAAACTACTTTATTTACAAAGTAGTCCGTGACAAGGTGGTCTGCCACCAATCCTGGGGGTGTTAGCCATTCCTAATGGGGTCGCAAATTTCGCTTGCCTGATGAATATTGATGAGGCATGCAATTTGCGACCCCATTGGGAATCGCTAACAGTGTCTGTAACACTGTTGTACATTGCATTTTGCGAGTTGCAAAGCGACGTAATTTGCGAGTCGCAAACTGTTAGGGCTGTACATCTGGCCCTTAGTAAAATCTTGCACAGCAACTACATAAATGGTATATAACATGTAATACCTTCTGAATCATATTATCAAGTAATGGGTCAGTGTGAATGGGGCCGCCCCCTTCTCCCAGGTCTATACAATAATATTCCATCCATGGACCCCATATTTTTGGGATCCCTCGGGCATCCTCTAACTTTATAGGAAGTTTTTTCACATCCATGTACAGATCCATTTCTGTTTTCCATTTCTGAATGGTTGGTATCCTAGTGGCACCACAGTACGTGGTCATTTCTCTCTTTGCTACCATGAGGCCTAGGTTACAGAATAAGTGCTTAGTGGGAGGAAGGCCGACCTCCATCGATACACCCAGTAGGATATATTTGGGGTCCATTGGGATAGTTGTTGCTAGTATCTAAATAAGCTCTCTTTAGATGGCGTTCCAATACAATATTTTTTGGTGCAGCCCCATAGGGTGTGTAGGAACTAGCCCTATTCTGCCCTACATCCGAGGCAGTAGGGGATTCTGCTCTGCCCATTCAATGTAAACTGGCCCTTTCATAATACACTCAATGTAAAATCTTAAATTGGATCAGTCTGAATCTGGTTTTGATCACTACCCCTCTCAGGTGCCAAAAGCAGTGGTATTCAGGCAAAATATTGAGAGAAAAAAATATTGAGGTGCAGAAACATCGAGTTTTAAATATTGTGACTCACATGGGGAAAAGGTAGGCACATTTGGGAAGTGCTGCGAGCACAGGAGATCAGAGCAGTTGGGACTGGTTCCTATATGTTGAGCAGAGAAGTTGTTGTGACCTGTGGGAAGAGAATAGAGCTAAATCTGCCACGCAGTAGAATAGGACTAAGTGACGCCAGGACCCTATTTCCTATCATTTGATGGCTGTATGGATGCCATGCAGGTTAATATTTTGTTTTGTAGAGTTTCACATAAGTATTTTCTGAACACAAGCCCGACAGATGGGCACTGAGCAAGTGTGAAGATGGTCTGATCAGTAGTGTTCTCCTGGTGGCCGGTCATGGCTCTCACAGGTTATAATTCGGTCCAGTCGTCACTCTGTGTGACTCCTGTATCAGTTCTGTGATATTTTACAAGAAATAACCTATTGTTTCATAGAGCTTATCATCTACTTTCAACACGCATACATAAACTATGTTGGATCTTTCCATCTCAAGTCCTACGATATCTGCTTTGGTGGGTGAAGGGAGTTTGGGCCAGTCCATTCCCACCATTACCAAAAACATAATTCACAGTTCCTAGTCCACTTGCCCATTTTAAATAGAAGGATGTGCTGTACGGGATATGGCGCACTCTTCATTGGTTGGTTGTTGGTTACTTGAGTGCAAAGCCCTGAGTATCAGGTCAGTGGGCAGTTTTGGGCTACACATGTAGCCCTTAGGGTGGTCGCTTCATTGTGGATGTAAGTGTTCTTCTTCGGCTGGGATTAATCTCCTATGGCATTCTTTGTGTATGCCATTCTCATTCACCCTGATAATTTTCTTCAATTCTTTGTAGCTACAAAGAGCTGCTATGAGAGTGGTAGGACACATGGAGCTTTAAGTGTACTTTCTTAGACCTTGCTCCATTCTCTCCGGGCTCATATGCTGAGTAATTCACTTGTGTTGGTGTGTGGAAGAAAAATAGCATTGTGAATGCTTGCATATTAGTGAGAGGTTGAATGAGTGAACTTGTAGCTTGTTGGCTGAACATTTGAGACCCCTGCACTACAGTATTGCAATAGAGAATACAGCACACAATTATATCTCCTGCACCTCATGCACCAGATCATCGATTCAATTGAAATGTCCTTTGAAGAAGGTTGAAGGATGTGGCTGCGTTTGGTGACTCAACTTGTTTTTGTAGCTGCTTCTGTCTTGTCCTGACTCCCTTGTTGAGGTCCTCATATGAGAAGTGGGGTTGAAAGTAAGGTTTGCTAGGTGGATTCCTTCCTATCTTGGTTTGTGTTTGGGTTGTTACTGTGCTATGTTTCACCCTATACCTCTCTCGATATATCCTCGACCTCGCCTTTGACTCACCCCAAACCTCTTTCTTCTACTCTGATCTCCCAAAAAATAACCCTTTCTAGAATCGTCCCTCCTTGGACCTCCCCAAACCTCATTTTAGTACTATGATCTCCTAAACAACCCCCTCACCTATCCCTCCTTTGACTCATCCCAAACCTCATCTTAGTACTATGATCTCCCAATAAACTTTCTACACTCTTCCCTCTTCTATCCTCCCTGTTTCCCCCATTATCATTTTCAATCCAACTAACAGTCGCATGTCCACCACTCAAAACAACTCCAATTGTACTATACTAATTCACCACTAATCCTTATTGGGTTCCGGAGTAGCGTGCTACTTGGCAAAAAGTGCTTTGATCCTTCATCAGGGGTGGTAAGTGCTACATAAATGTAATTATAATACAATACAATGCAAGGTACATTAAGGCTGCCTCCCAGTCCATGTCCTCCATTTTACCGATCTCCTGCTCCCACTTGATCCTCAATTTGATCAAGTTATTAAGTGTGTTATTGTTGATGGTTTTCTTGGTCCAGGAAAGTGCCTTAGCCTCTATTTCTCCTTTGAGAAAACTCCCTTCTAGTGGGGCATAAGGATTTCTGCTACATCTAACCTCTTTGCTCCATGCATGATTGAGTTGTATGTATTTAAAGTATTGCAACTTGCTCAGCTTGTATTCCTTCTGCAAGAAGAAAAACAAAATCAACATCTCTCCTTTTATAATATCCCCTAACCTGGTATCCTAATCATATCCCAGGCTGTGAACCCCTCCAATTTGGGGAGAGGATGTGGCCTTATGGCTAGAGCGGTCGACCTTGAAGCTGGGAAACTGGGTTTGAGTCTCGGCAACAACGCTCAACATCCTGTGATTCTGGGCAGATCACTTAATCTCCCCGTGCCTAAAAAAAAATGAATGTGTCCATCTGTAATGAAACTGGTGCTCTTGTAAAGCGCTCTGATACCCAATGTCTCAGGTCAAGTTTGCGCTATATAAAACTCTAAAAAAAGAAAATTACAAAATCTCCCAATCTCCTTCAGAAAGGACCTCACCCACAAGTGAATCTAATGAGTGACCCTTCTGTCCCATCTCATATATTTTCTCGCTTTTGGCCAGGTGTCAATGGCCATTTGAGTTGTAGTTAGCAGTTTTCTAAGTCCACCTCCACCATATAAGTAGTGTAAGTAGGATCTAGTCTGGAACTGTTTACACTCAAGCACGTAGGTGGGGTGGTCACCCTGCATATGGCACCAGTCATTAATTGCTAGGAAGTGTGCTGCCCAATAGTATGCGCATATGTCTGGTAGCGAAATCCCCCTATTATATAGATAGAGCTGCAGTGTTTTAAGTGCCACTTGTGGGTGTCCTCCACTTTATAGTACGTTAAGGACCTCCCTGTGTACTTTAATGAATACCTCCTCTGAAATGGGTTGGTAGGTATTTTGGAGGATATACAAGAGCTTTGGCAGGGTTATCATTGTATACATGGTAGCTTTCCCTAGCAGTATAAGGGGTAAGGACTTCCATTGCTCCACATCTTTGCATAATTCAGCCAAAACCCTCCATATGTTCCGATTCCTACTATTCTCTTTGTCTAGTGTCACATACACAGCCAAGTATTGGAACCTTGCTGTGTCTACCTAGGGGTAACTTGGGAGGGCTGTTCTATCTATTTTTCTCCCTATTGGATAAAGACAGGTATTATCTCAGTTTACGTTGTATCCTGCCTGTGACCCATACTGCCCAAAAACCTCAAACACTAATGGTAAGGTCTCTGCCAGGCGTGTGACGTAGAGAAGAATATCATCAGCATGTGGGAAGATCCTTTCATACCCTATCTCATTTTCACCACATCGGAAACCCGAGATATCTTGGTGGACCTGGACCATGCACGTCAGTGGCTCCAGCACTAGGGTAAACAGTAGTGGGGAGAGGGGACAGCCCTATCTTATTCCCCTCCCTATGGGAAACTGCACCGATTTATCCACATTCAACCTGACAATAGCAACTGGGTTGCTATACAAGAGTTCTATCCACACCTGGAAATAGTTGCCGAATCCAAACCTTATTAGAGCTTGCGTCTAAAAGGGCCAATGGATGGAATCAGATGCCATCTTCGCATCTAATGTTAGGAGCAGATGTGGATCATCTTTTTTCTGTGCTACTTCTAGCCAATTATATAGTCTACGAAGATTAAGTCTGGTTGACCTCTTGGGCATGAAGCCCGATTGATCTTTATGAATCAAGAGGGCTATGATGGTTATCAGCCACATGGCTAATATCTCTGCCAACATCTTCATTTCTGTGTTCAGGGCGAGATCTGGCAAAAGGAACTGCAATTCATGGGGGCTTTCCCAGGTTTCTGAGTCACTGCTATTGTGGCACGACGAAGGTTGGGTGGTATGAGGCCCTTCGCCCCCATGTACATATTGAGCAGGTGTGGTCCCAGGAGTTCAGCATTATTAAATAATTCAGCTGGCATACAGTTCGGGCCTAGGCTTTGGCTGTTTTGAGCCTGCCTTTTGCATCTATACCTACTGAAGTGTTATTTCCTCTTATAGCTCCGCACGATCTTCAGGCGTTATGGTCAGGACTAGCAATCTATCTCGAAATTCCCTGATTTGGGAGGCGTCTGCTAGTGGTAGTCCCTCATAAAAGTCTATATAATATCATGCAGATTCCCGGGCTATCTCTGGGGCAGTGGCATAGTGTTCACCGCTGTCTCCCTCAATGGTGTGTACCCATCGGGTCGCTGCCTCCTTTTTTCCCAACCATGAAAGTAAGTGTCCAGCTTTTTTCCCAGCACCGTATAAACGATGTTGCTAAGCTAGGATCTGAACTTTTACTTCACTATGGGCAAGAGCTTGGTATTCTTTCCGAAGGATTGCTATTGCACAGAGAGTGGGGTAGTCTGCCTCAATCCCAGGCTGCTGTTCTAATTGTAAAAGACGCCCTTTCAGAGTTTTCATTTCCCTTATCTCTTTCTTTTTCTTATGTGTTATTATGTTTTGTATCCTGTCTCTGATCACTGTTTTATAGACCTCCCATAAAGTGACTGCCAACTCTATGGAGCCATTAATTTCAAAGAAATACAGTTCTGTATCTATCTGAAGCTCCTGGGAGACAATCTTGTCTCTTACTTCCCAGGAATTCAGTCTCCCCCCCAATTTTACAGAGTTGTGCGCCAATTGTGATCCAAAGGGGTTAGGTCTGACAGACCTCTTACCACGTATTCCGCTGTCCATCTCGGCAGACTCTCCTGCCATAGCAAAACTGTGGTCCAGTCTTGAACACACCTTATAAGTACTCGAAAAATAGGATTATCGTCGGTCTTCCAGGTGTGCAAGGCACCAAAGTTGAGGTAGACCCAGGGTATGCACAAACCCTGCCAGGGGCGTCTCTCTCGTGGTGGTCTGGTTGTGGCTTGAGCGGTCTAGGTTTAGGTTAAGGGTGTCATTGAAATCTTCCCCAATCAAATGTATGGAAGAGGCAGTTTCTAACAGTATTCCGGTCACCTTCTCCATAGTTTGTTTTTTCAGTCTTAGGTGGGGGGGCATAGAGACTGTGGGGAGGGTGTCTTTTAACCAGTTAGCTAGGAACATGTTGGTGTCTTTACCCTCCGCCCCTTCCGGGAACCCTATAAAGCGTAGGTTATTGCTTTGTGCATGGTTTTCCGCATCTTCTAGGTGCCACACAATATCATTGCTCATAGATTTTAGCTCACTTAATTCTTTTTGAAGATCCTGAGCTGTGTCTCCGACCTTTGAAAACCTGATTTTGGCCTCTGTTACTACGTTACGCAGGTCCTTGTGCTGCAATGAGACCTCCGCACAGACCTCGCCAATCCTACCCACGACCCCCTCCAACACTTACCTCAACACCTGAATTGCCTGAAGTTGTGTAGCGTTATTGGGCATGGGCTGGGCCCCTAAGGGTCCACTTCAGAAATTACGACCTTGGTATAACGGTCCACCTTGTTTTGGCAAGAGTTCTTAGTGTCCTTATCTTTCACCATCTTTCTAGATGGTCAGAAAGCGCTATTGCACCAGGAGGAAACCTGGTCTTCCCCAGGCGGTCGCATCGAGAATACACCGGGGGGTGTATGAGGATGTGTCCACCAATGGCTAGCAGCGTGGTGAAGGCATTGTAGTTAGTCAATGCTACCAGCAGGGTAATGTGTATCACAGATCCCCCTCCACTGATGCTGAAAGTCTGGAACGGTGGGTGGGGGAAGCAAAGGAAGCCCCTGCACACTAGACCTTAAGTCTTTCACCACTGTAAAAAGTCACCAATCTTAAGACCTCTCAGTAATGTAGGTGCCATATCCCCTCTGTCCATTTATCACAAGGCCCTCCATCTCGTGCCCCAGCCAGCATTGACTACCACACCCCTCCTCCATGCGGTTCACTGCCATGCTACTATGTAGTAAATCTCCTAAATCGTGTGTCTTCGTTGGGGCGGTTGGGTAGCACGGAGAGACCAATCTAAGTGATTAGGAAACTATGTGGGAAACAGGGAGAACACCCCAGAGACAGTCCGTGCCCGACGCCGCAGTCCATACCATCCGTGTTGGCAGCCTCTCAGCAGCGCAGCACAGATTGCGGCTCCCAGGGGGCACTGCCCTCTCCCGTAGATTGCCGTCCAGCCCATCTAGGGGCTGCGCTGGTGGAGTTGCCACCCGGGGCAGGCACAGCAGACTCACGCAGCCCCTGACACTCACCGGTCTCCCGAGGGGCCCTCCAAGCACTGATGTGTCTAGGCCACGGGAGGCCCCGGCGTCCTCCCTGCTCTACTGGGGGAGTGTGGTTGCTGTTTTGCTCTCCCTCTGTGAGATGTGGGCATCAGCCAGGGTGACTCGCCCTCCCGCCCAGTGTCCCTGCCATCCTTATTTCGTCCGCCAAACACTCAACAGATTCTCCACTGCATGCCCAGAAGTGTAACAACTCCCCCTCTAAAGTTCTTCTTCTCCCTCTCCTCCCCCTACGGCCCGCGGCCAGGTCGTGACCTTGATGCCTGAGTCATCCACCCGATCTCACACCCTGTTGGCAGGTCCAACAGAGAACAGGCATCCCACCCAAGGCACCAGCACCCCAGTCCAGTCACCGCCGTGTTGGGGTGGACAGGTGGGCCCACAGAATCCGACAGGTGCTCACCTCAGTCTGCCACAGTGTCTCCCCATGGTCAGGTCCCAAATTGGCCCACCGGTGGCCGCTGGCTCAGTTGGAAACTCCTCCATTTTTGTTTCAGGGCCTTTGGTGTAGATGGGAGCACTCCCCACTACTCTGTCCATGGCCTGGGGTATGCTCAGGAAGAATATCCTTGGAATTCCACCATTTTGAGTACCAGCCGCAGGGGCTTGGATATCGGCCGTGTGTCACAATCGTAAGGGGATTTTAGCAACAAGAGCCCTTGATCAGTGATTCAGCACGACCCCAGTGTGGTCGAGTCGTATGGTCATCATATATTGGCCCTTGTCTAGGCAGGATTAAGGTCTGATTCGTGTTGCACAGCCAGAGCTCTCAAAGTGTGCTGCTACACAGCCATGTTGCTGGCCACGCCCCCATTAATTTCCATCTTCAAACAACAAAACTTGGCATATACACTCAAGAGTTCTTTCCTTTGGTCCACACATTAGAACGTCCTTGGATTCCTCCCATCTCCTTAGTCCTCCCTTCGTTAGTTACAACTTCTTGCCCTTGCAAAAAGATACTCCTTTGAAGCCTTTCTATCTCTTTTACACAATGGGCCTATCTTTAACCATGAGCTCACGCAACTGCACCTGCAGAGGAGAGAATTGAAAAACATTCCATCCACAGTAAACATACACGTTAAAGGTAAAACATTTAGAAATTCCAGTACTTAAGGCCTTTAGTCAACCTAGTGCAGCAAGAATCTAAATACACGTTTAAATGCACGATTACAGATACATATATGGTTACACTATAGATGTAAAGCACTATTCAAATTTCAGTTATAAAATAAATGCTAAGTATTATTTTAAATGAATGAGAACATATAAGAATTACAATATTGTTAACCCCACACAAATACAAATATATGCGAGAACTGCAATTGGTTGTTACTGTAAGGGAAAACATTAATATACACACTCATATAGAAATGTCGAGAATACACAGTAAATGCCCTTTCTATATCTGTTCAAGTGCACTACATTACATTAATGGTCTATCTCACTAATACATAACGCCATGTATAAGCATATATGTGGCCTAGTCATAAATGAAAGTATAGTGTCAAAATGAGGCTGCTCCAGTAAGATGGAAGATCCTGAAACTTCAACGGGATAAGTTAGATTTTTTAATAATTTTAACTGATACGGAATCTGTATGTGTGTGAATAATGGCTTAGCTAATATTTAGCCCAGATTTCTCCTCGCAAATGTAAGCAGGCATCCACAGTTACTGACTGACTTTTACCAAGCAGAACTTTATCAATCTGCTTAAAGATTTGCCTCCTTCAAATCCCATCAAAATATAAATGTAGTTTTCCTTACAGTTACCCGAATTGAGGAAAACATTAATCCTCAGTTTAAAACGTCAATATGTGAGCATAAAATGAACTTGGAATTAATGAAAAAAATGCTACAGGACTTGGTACTTGAGGCCCTCATTAGCTAAAAATATAAACTTTAATTTATTTCTTTGCTAAATGAGGCACTCATTAAACAGGCAATGCCTCGTAAACTTTGCCATTTAGAGATAACCTAGGCGAGTGCCTCAGTGGCTTAACGAAACTTGAGGGGGCCCCCTGCAAAGTACATGGAGAGTGGCCCCCTACTCTCCGGATACAGTCAGGAGCGCTCAGCTCTCATCACCTGTGCACAGTGCGCCCTGGAGCTCGCCCCCCCCCCCCCTTACAGGGGCTGCGGGGGCTATTGTTACACCACTGGAGTGCCTGCCAAAATCAAACGGCGCCAAGTAAAATGTTATTGGCATAAGAAATATGATTAAGAGTAAAGGAATGGTGGAGTATAAACAAAGGCTGTTAGTCGTAAAAAAATGAGTACTATACTAATAAGATAACAGCATCCAATGTACAGAAGGAGGTATTTAAAGATATACAGAAGTTGTCTTTAACTGCTGGACTTTCTTCAAACATAAGACCTTAGCAAGATTTCTGTGTCAGCGTAACTCTTTTTTGTTGATACGATTAAGGCAATTAGAGAGGGGACAGCTAAAGAAACTTTTCAAGCAGTCGATGTGCTGATGAAACCCAGTAGTGCAGGTCTATGTGAAATACCTCAAGTTGATTTAGGGACACTGCACAATTTGGTGATGAAAGTCAGGGACTCCTTGTCCTCAAGATATATTTAAACAAGTAATTTGCAGTCCTTTTGCAGCCATGTTCAGTGCCTCGTTGTTCATGGCAACATATGGCAATCATTCAAAAATGCTGCTGTTTTGACAAGTGGCGGCTGGCGTCTACCTGGGGGGGTGAGCGATCGGGCATGCACACGCAACTATTTTAATTAAGTTTAATGAAGAAAAAAAAACGAACTCAGCTCTGGACCTCTTCTCAACAAGACGATGCAGTGCGGGCACCAGTGTTCGTGAGAGCAGAACCCTGATTGGCTGGTGTGGCCTCTCTCGCTGCTCCCAAGGACACTGGATCCCTGCATTTACTCTGACCCAGATGTCTTAAAACAGCTGGGTTAGAGGTTTCAAAGTGCACATGAGTGGCGGGCCGTCGCAAGACAGCCGCCCAAAAGACAGGCCCACGTTGAAAAGTACAAACACAGCCCAACCTCCTCCCTGCAGCTGTCCTTCAGCAGCGGCCCCACCCCCATCCTGATGTGAGTGTCAGGACAGCAGCATGAAAAATAAAATGGTTATGAATTACCATTTTATTTTACACCTTTGGGGGTAATTGAAGTGGGGTGGAGAAGTGGAGAAAACAGGAGAGTGTGCATGACTGGTTTGGTCGGCCCTGAGGCCGACCAAACAGTCAGCGCCCACAAGATTGGGCTAGCCACTCCTCCCCAACCCTAGAACCAACCAAACCCTTCTTCTGCTTTCTCGCAGTGCGAGAAAGCAGGAACATAAAATGATATTTATACCATTTTATGTTTCTGCTTCTCGGACTGCGGTAAAGCAGTGAGGCGACACTCCTCCGCCCACGTGGAGGAGCCGCCCCTTCTTGAAGGATCTCTCAGCCACCTTCAACTTAATCGGTCATGTAATTTTGGGGGATCGTCTAGAGGTGACTGGCTTTAAAAACTCAAGCATTTCAATTTTAGACAGGGCTTTTTCAAGCCCTGCAACTTTACAGTGTGGAATTCCAAAGGATTTCTCCTTGTTTCCACATTTATTTAATATCTCGCTGCAAAGTATGTCAACTTTACATGTATACCAGTGATTTTCAGGATTTTTAAAATCTTTTCTCACAAATGGCATTCCAAAACATAACGCTTTTTTGAATTGGATGGGACTTAACAGGCTGAAATTAAACTCAGAGAACAATAACAAATATGACCTTTGGACTATTTCATACTGGCAACCTGAGATGGTTACCTTGCCCACTCCCAATGATGCAGTAACAAGCGTGGGGGGAGGGGTCATCAATGGTAACTTAGCATGAAACCTTGAAACCTGCCCTGGTTGCAAAATGTATCTTACTGCTGAGACAGATTAAAACGCTTATGCCTTATCTCGCTACTGAGGCTCTTATAACAGTAGTGATTGCTCTGATCACTTTGAGGTTGAACTATGCTAATTCAGTGAACCTAGGTCTTTCAGCCACTGAGCAGTATAGTTTGCAAATGGTACACGATGCAGCTGCTAGCGTGATAACAAGAGCTCCTAGAATTGCCCCTGGAACTCCACTGCTTGGATAACTGTACTGGCTGCCAATAAAGTATAGAATACAGTCCAAGTTCTGTTGTATTGTCCTTAAGGCACTCCATAGCTTAGCTCCTTCCTTCATTCAGTGAGTGAATAGGTGCATGCTTCCACAAACACTATTATCCTCCTCGCACTACTTCCTCAACTCTGACCTTTGTTCAATCAAAGTTGGGAGGACAGTATTTTAAGGTGTGGGCGCCAAAACTGTGGAATTCTTTCCTCATAGGCCTGAGAGCTGCATCTGAGCTGTCGCCTTTCAAACGTTCTATAAAAACCTGGCACTTTAAACCCGCATACTTGTGTTAATTGTATTGTTATCTTGCTCAGCGCCAAGAAACCGTTTGTATCAGTGCGTTAAATCGAGTGCTGGTAAATGAACATCCTGTCTACAGTTATTTCTGCTTTCTATCTTTCCAGGTTACCCATTCCCCACTGCTCCACCAGTGGATCCCTTTGCTAGGATTCGAGTAGACGATTGTGGGAAAACTAAAGGATGCTTCAGGTTAGTGGTCAAACAATGTTCAACATTCTACACCTGACATCTCATTTGCTCCTGCTGGAGGTTGCTGACACAGGTAATGATGAGTAGCTACGTACCAGCTATAGTATGGCCTCTGATGATGTGTCCTTGATGCATTAAGTATAGCAGCAAAAGCCAGACAACCTAAATAATGGGCTGACCATGAAGCATCATTTTATGGACTTGGTACAAATTAGTTTTTCCCATTTTCTTGAAGGTTTGTAGATAATCGTGTTTGGGATATTTTCAAGGAAGTTTGTGTCAAATGTCTGAAGCAAGCAAGGTTTCTTAATCTCGTTCTGTCCTCCAGCTCAGCTCTTCTTTCTTGGTGGTGTACTGTTGAAATAAGGCCTGGTGAGTGTTTGTTTTCCACAGGATCAAAGGTTAACTGCATGCAAAAGCAACAAGATAATGTAGGAGGGGAATGTAAACACTCAGCCAAAACAAGCTGTGCTAGGTAAAGTTAGGACATTTAAAAGCTGAAGTCAGAAGTACTTCCCCGGCTTTCTCGATCAATTCAAAATGGACATTTCATGATAATAAGGATAAGTTATCCTTACATAGTATTGGACAGTGATAAGTTAAAATCTGTCTTTAATTGGACATATTTTATGGGGGCTATGTGAGACACTAAGACATCAGAACATTAATAACAGGCAGTTTGTAGTGTGCACAAATTAAAGACATGCAATACAAAAATGTACAATGGAAGGACATAAAAGTATAAATAAATAATTTCCCTCGAAACTGAGTGTTAGACCTAACCCAGGCAAAAGTAGAACTGGATTTGTCTATTTTTTTTAATTGCACACATATTGGTCCATAAGCATGGCCTTACACAAATAGATATTTCCCTTGAACTGCGCGCCCACCAGACAAATCTCCTCCAAACAAACTATTAGCAGTTGCCAGGATAAATTCATTCACGCTTCTCCTTCGCAGGAGCAATGCCGCATGCATGCACCAGTTCGGGTTTCGCTTCATTTCTACTCACAAATGGAATTCTAAACCATAATTATCCACAGCCTATTCCTGCTGCCCAAAAGCCAACACTAATAACCATTCATAAACTCTGTCAGCCCCTCTAATTTTTCCCGAGAAGTCCCCACATTTGCTTGGCCAGTCTCAGATGTTTCATCATCTCCCTGTTCTAAAATATTTCAGTTCAATGGAAATTCACCACACAATGACCCAGCAGAATTTCTGCCTCCTCCTTATTGGAACATTAGTTCAGCCACTCCGGTGCCTCTTTATGTCTAAGAGATGTGAGAGCTTTTCTTCATAAACCTACTCTGTACACTTTGTCTGTCCTGGTGGACCATGGTTCTATTACTAAGTCCAGCATGCTAGATAAAAGAGTGCTTAGCCCTTTTCTTTATTTATTTGCACTACAACCTGCACATCTCCCTTTTCATAACCAGCTTTTTTGTGTGTTTTTTATGCCACCTCCTCTGCCCCCACCATGACTTTTGTGGCTGATAGAGAGTAAGCAGACAGCCTGGTTTGCTTCAATTCTCCTGGCCCTTCACACTCCCCCCACTCAGCATGAATCGAGCCCCACCAGGCACGCAGAGATACACCCGCATTGCAACGTTTCCCCCTCATGACCTTGTGGTCTGTAGTTCGGGTGTCCCTCTGCATCAAAATCTTCGATGCTGGGGAGAGAAAGGCAGCAGCACAGATATGATATCCCCAATGCTAAACGATAGACCAGGTTACATACCAGTGCCGTCCTTCCATATTATAAAATTGGGCAGACTGGCCTGCCACCTGCTGTACCTGAATTGTCATTCACACTGCACCTAACCGACTGGATATCATTGTAAATAGATACAAAATAGACTGACTAGAAAATAGCACCCCCCCCCCGGAAAAAAAAAGACCTTCAGCACCTCAATAATGCACCCTTTTGCCACATTGCCCGCTCAGTCGGTCAAGGAACATTAGAAGCTAGTGAGATAACCTGAAGAGATTCACCCATCTCGCTGTGCAGTTATGAAACTGCCAAGTGATCCACTCCTGGGGGACCGATGATCAATTACAATCTGTGCCATAGCTAGGCTAAACCAACCTAGGCTGACCCAACCACCCAATCACTCTGGTGGCACAGGACCAGGATACGGCTATCTTCTCTATCCCCACCAACCTTGAAATGCGGCTGTGAACTAAGACTGTCTTTTGTGAGCAAAGCTACACCATTGTTAGTATCGTTATTAATATTTTTCTCACTTATCTTATTTTGTGTATTTATAACATACATTATTATTTATTTTCCTTTATTATTTTAATATCAAATAAAGTGATCAAACTGAAAAAGCTTAGCTTTCGACCTTCATAGAATAAAGGTGTTTCCTGTCTTTAACGAAGTGTTTTTTTAAGTAGTTTGTTTGCTTTTAACACCTCCCAGGATAAACCCCAGTGAAACATTTTACTGTGCAACCCTTAGGCTGCCCGTTCTTTTTTAACTGCAACTGAGTAGACATTATAAGCGCACCCTGACAAAACAGTGGATATTCAGTTTTTTTCTGTCTGACTGATGCTGCTCTCCTCAATTGCTTCTTCCATCACTTTCTATATATAATGGTTGCTACAATCTTATAGAAAATGATTCAATGGTTTCCATTTAAAACTTTGCACATATAGAGTTTGCTTTTTTATTCTTCTATAGTTCTCTTAATTGATTGATCATGTATTATAAGGAATAGAATACCTCCAGTGCTTTACGAATCCTTAAAAAGGCTATAATGCGTTGTTGTTATTATGTCTCCATTTGTGTAATTTGATATCATGTTTACCTTCACTGAGGCATGTACTAAAAATAAGGTCATCTATGTGGTGCCATCATCCCTCCTCCCTCGCCAAACTAACCCCTTAACTGCTGAGGCTTTTCTATACCCAGTGCTGAGCCCTTTTTTATTTTTGGGGTACTCTGTTCTTATGCCTTCATAAATCTTTTTCACATAAGCCACCCTCACCAAGCTTCAAACTTTTTGGGAATTCTAAAGGTACCCAGGATTTGTAGATTCTTCTGGAGGGAACTGAGGAAATAGTCAAAATATAGCTAACTTTTGGATTTTTTTGGTGAAAGAAGTGCAGTGCAAGAAAGCGTATGTTTTCTTAGAAAAATGGCATCAACAAACAATTTTCTCTCCCAGGACCTAGAGATAACATGTGTAACCCAGCAAAATCAATATTTTTTTTTACAGTGTGGAATTTTGGCCCTAGGTCAGTCACTACCCAGGAAAACCTACCATACCTAGATATTTCTAAAAACGAAATACCCAGGAAAGTTCAGGATGGTGTGACTTGCATAGATCTCATGACATGTTTCTACCCACAAGCCCTTGCTAACATCAAACTTTGGCTAACAACGTGGATTATCCTCACATTTCTGTGAGGGAAAGTTCTGAAAATGGCTGTGGGGAGAGGATGGCCTACATTTCCGACCATCCCGTGCTCCTACACTTGCCCTGATAGAACAGTATATTTCTTGTGTTAGTCGGCCCAGGGCCCACAACTAGAAGGGCTCCAATATGCAACATAGGCAGATCATATGTTTTCACTTAGAATCAACCTTTTTTTTTCAATATGGGTAGCTGTTGATTTTGGGCCTGGGCTCAGCTGTGACCCAGTGAAACCTACCAAACTCAGATAGTTCAGTAAAGGAGACACTGTGGAGAGTCCCGGATGATTTGGCTTGAGTGGTTTGCATGATATTTCTCTTAGCCAGAAGGCATTGTAAACTTCAAACTTTGCCTAAAAACATGCATTTTCCTTATATTCCTTTGAGAGAAAGTTGCAGAATCTACAGAGATCCACAAATTCATGCCATCCAACAGTCCCACACTTGTCTGGGTAAAAACACTGCCACACTTTGTGGATAGGCCTCGCGTCTGCAGCTGAAAAGGTCGTAAAAATACAACTTCGACAGATCAAATTTCTCTACTCAAAAACAACCCTTTTTTAGCAATGTGGGCAGCTGTTGATTTTGGACAGGATTGGTGGCCACCTAGGGAAACCTAAACAACCATTTATAAAAACTAGACATCCGGGGGAGTCCAGGTAGGTGTGGCTTGCATGGATCCCACAACTCATTCATACCCACAATACCCTTCAAACCTCAGACTTTGGCAAAAATACATATTTTTCTTATTTCTTTGAGAGGAATTTTCTGAATCTGTATATCCATCCAACTTTGATCTATCGACATTCCTGTCAAAAAATTTCCTGATTTGGTAAAGAGTGTAACAGGGGTATATAGGGTGGGGCTAGGCCATCACCTAGGGAAACCTACCAAACCCACAAGTGTCTGAAAACTATCCACCCAGAGGAGTCCAGGATACTCTTATTTGAATGAATCGTACAAATTATTTTACCCAGAAGGCCTTGTAAACCCCAAATTCGTCTAAAAGGACACATTTGTTCTCATATTTAGAACAGGGAAAGTTTAGGAATCTGCATGTATCTAGACAATTCTTCCCACCCAGCATCTCCACACTTCTCCTAGTAAAAATGCTCTCCTACTTGTGCCACCTAGCATCAGTGTAGGGGAGGCACCAATCAGGAAGTAAAACCAGTGGACACTAATCGCGCCCACTGTTTTCACTTCCATCTGTGGCATCAGCATATCCTATGGTGCAAATTCATCACAGATGTGCGGGACAGGGTTCGGTGCTTAAGTGGGTATTATTCTCTTTCGTCCACCATCTTTGGGAGGGAAAAAAAGAAGTTCTGTTGCTTGCGCAAGAGTTTCAGTTCATAGCCTCCCCAGGGTCAGCTGCTGGCCAACGTTCGTAATGGAGAGGTAGTGCAGGTGTGAACGGCTGGCCAGTGGATGCACTAAAAATGGCAATGTGGCTTCTTTGCTGGTTTTGAGGAATGGGCCTGATCCTTGAGACACCCCTTCCCCTTATGCTCCAACATGTCTCTAGGAAAGCCTTTGGTATCTCACAGCACACTGCCTAGATTAAGATTAGCTGAAATGTGAATTCTTTCTAGGCCATGTTTCTTATTCCTCCACTTGCTTTGTAATGCCAAAATGGCATAGAGCTTCAGTGGTGGAAGGGTGCAAGCACCATCTACATGGAACATGCCCCATAGATATGCAGCTTGGCCTAACCTGACAAGCTCACCAGTGTGGTTCACCCATCACTGTGTAAAGGAATGGCTGAGCAGTAACTTATTTATTGACCAGCAATACCATATACGACTTACATTATACACGCGTCTGTGTATTCCTGTTATTTAGATGTACTCTCCATTTAGGGCTAGGCTAGCCTTTTCATCAAAGATTTTGTTTGGCTGCTTTACTGTGTGTTTTGAATGGTATACACATTTCACCCAATGTAAGAATGCCTTTTTATGTTCATAAACACTACATTTTGCTTTAATCCGAGCTTTTGTGGTTTCATGTTTTTCTTGCTGAGAATTAAAGATCATCTACTAATATGTTGGGTATCACCTCTAATAATGTGCAGCTCTAGAATATGTGATTGCCTCTTATTGTTGAATATAAATGTGCTATTGTACTGTTTCGTGGACGCCATTTGAAGAGTGATAATTTGCAATAAATGTTATTTCCATATAATGTGGTCTACCGAACCTCTTATGTCAGTGAAGGCCTTGGTGTGACCAATCACACTCTTAAGTGTTATGTCTTCTTAGGAATGTATGTATTATAAAGTATTTCAGAGTTATAATGCAAAGTGTACTTATATTTATAAATTAATTACATTCCCCTTATTCCACTCCATGATTTTTATTTCAAATACTTTAGGTATGGCAAACCTGGGTGCAATGCAGAAACCTGTGACTATTTTCTCAGTTATCGACGTATCGGAGCTGATGTCGAGTTTGAAATGAGCGCTGACACCAATGGCTGGGTGGCAGTGGGATTTTCTTCTGACAAGAAAATGGTGAGAAGAACTTGACACGAGCGATGCTTGTTGTTTTAATATGTGCATTTCCATTACATCTGCCATCTGAGAAAACTACAAGTGCACCTATTCACAATACACGGGCCTAATTTTGAACAATTATGCAAATATGTTTTCTTTCCTCATATCCGGAAGAGGTCCAAAGATATAGTTGAGGTCGAAGCAAGTTCAATACTGGCTTGACTCCAGATCACCGTGTTTAGCAACAGGGCAATTGCCAATGCCCCAAAAATAAATCTGCTATTCAGGGTACCACACAAGGGGGTCTATTCAGCACCCCAAAAGACTACCCACTCCCTTAAAGCCCTATAATTATTCCATTATTGGCTGCTACTAAAAGATTGTGCAGTCGAACTGGTCTGATGGGCACCTCTGAGCTAATTAAACCCGTCATTGTGGGCTCAACAGAACCTATTTACTCCCATGAGTGGAATCCTACCATAAAATCGAGAGCTTTCAAATCTGAAAGTCGTAAAACTGTACATCTTCACAGCACTGGATCGGCCTCCTGATATTTTTGAGTCAAAAATTACAAAACTCTGAGAGATCATCAAAATCAGCTATATTCTCTGATGATGGTACAACTGGATGACTAAACAACTGGTCAACTACAAAGTGTTATGCACACATTTTATGTATTAGGGCGCGTTTACCCTGTTTGCGCATGGTGCACCTTAAAAGAGGTACGCCGGGCACAAACCGAGAAAGTGCGCCCTATTACATAGAATGCGCTGCCCCCAGGGCAGCCCCAAACCCGTGCTTCCCTGGGGGCAGTGCATTCTCCTGTGAAAAACAGAGTGGCTGCTTTAAAGTCGCTCAGTGTTTTCACTGTGCAGGCGGCTCTTGCCTACACTTTCAGAGGGATTAGAGATCCCCCTTGCACTCCAAGTACTTCATTCGCTGCCTGTGAAGCTAGAGCTGAGGTTAAACATTACTGTATCATCCACAAAACATTTCAGAACAAAAGTCCATTGCAGACGCAAAACTACTTTCCAGCAAGGAATGTCTAATCAGCTACCTTACACTATAATACTCAACAAAATTTGTAGATACTTAATCATAAAGGCTGATCTCTAAGGACCTCATTACAAGTTCGGTGTATTGTGGTGCGTCGATACGTTAGGGCCAGAATTACAGATTGTGGCCACTATTCATGCAACAAAATACGCTGATTACAAATGTTCTTCCCTGATTGGGGAATAAACACACACACACACACCCCGGTCCTTTACTCTGTGGTTTCCTCCAATTCTGTGGAGAAAATTGCAGACATTTTCTACCTGCTCTGTCAGGTGGTAAGTGACTAGAATAGGCCAAGGATAGGAGGAGGAACAGGGGTTAGTCGTGCTTCATCCTATCTGGGGGAGCATTTTTTGCTCCCCTTCAAGCTGCTGCAAGGGTCAGGTGTGCCGTGCTGTTCAGCTGCCAGCAGCACCAGCCACTACAGCATCAAAGCAGGTCTGTTGTCTCAGGGGCCTGTAATAATTACTGGGTCTAAAGTTTTGCAAATTGATAATTCATGAGATGCTTCAAATTGTGGGTGGTGCCATTCCACCCGGAGATAGCTCACCGGGTGAAATTGCACCACTTGTAATGAGGGCCTAGAAGTTCAAGGACTATAGCTTTATAATGTCCTGAACCGGACCTTGAGGGCAGAACCCAACAATCTGCACTTCAGAAAACATTTAAAAGCTGAGTGGTTCATACAGCTGTTGAGTAATGTCTAGATTTTGTGGTAGTGAAGGAAGAATACCAGCAAGGGCAATGCCTGACATGCACTTCGACTACTAACCGCCCATCTCTTGGCAGTATCTTTTAACCTGACATGTACCTGCTGCAGATCAGAGCTTATAAATTCTCCCTGCTTCCACGGACAGAGTAATTTCACAGTCATACGCACATACACTCATCATACACTGGGGCCCATCACACCAACATTCATTCTATTACCCTATCCACACTGAATATACGAGAGAACTCCTAAATCAATCTGCATCTAAACTGAGGTCAATGCAACCTAATTGATTTGTCTCGAGTCATGATTTAAACAATTAAAACACATTTGAGATCTCAATAAATTGACAAAGAAATAACCACCCGACACTGTAATTCAAACAAAGGTTATTTTATCTAAATTAATTCAAATGAAAGTCATCTAATAGCAAGAACATTATTCTCATAGTTACCTATTCTAGCTAAATGTTAGGACAGGTCTCTCAAAGAGTCTCCCGAGTCGCCGTCCTCTCGATCAGCATCGATCCTCTCGAGCATAAGTTCGGGAAGAAGTGGCCTTAGACCCTCACTAGTCTAACAATATTTATACTAAAGCTTACACATTAAAAGTTACTAACAAGCTCTAAACGTCCGTTGAGCAGAGCGAGCAGGAAAGGATGTTGGCTCGCAACATTTAAAAAAACCTCCGCTCTCGAATATCTCAAAAATAAAAACACGGAAAAAGGAAGCACAAACTACATTCGCAAAATCCATAGATGCTCTTCTCCGGAATTATAGTGAAGCCACCGCAAGTTTATCAAAATGTTCATTGTGACAATTGTTCTCTTCCAAGAATATCTGGCGATGAGCCCAGAGCTGCTGTCCTTTCACAACTTTTACCTTCAGACAGAGGCCGAGGTCATGGTTTCAACCATATTCAGCGAGGCCTCTCTTCGTATTTCATCTACTCAAATGCAGGCTGTAAATGTCGGCCATCTTTCAATAGGGCAGAATGGACAATCTTAATTAAAAGAAACACAAAACAACGTTACTACATCGTATTGATTATACAGTGATAATTCCCACTAATACCCTTATGTGTATGTAATTATCTCGCCTTTTGCGACATAAAGAAGCATTACAGCATATTATTTTAAAGCGCAAACACATAACAGATATCACTTTAGCCACACATATTTAATTAATTTGCTCACCAACTTAGTTCACGTATTAATTAAGCCACATAATTGCATCCCCAAGTGTAATTCTTTCATTAGTAAGGTTGATTAGTCAAAACACTCAACAACAATTAATATTTAATAATTAGTTCTTAGTAATTTTAATTATGACATATAAAACATAAACTGAAGATTGAGTTTAAATAGAAAACCCTGCTCCAGCATACCGTGTTGTAAAGAAACCAATAGGACGATGCACAGCACTTTGTAAAACTTTCAAATAGATAAAGTCATTATTTTAAATTGGAGGCCCTTAAACCCTTTCCTAAAATCTTAATACTTTCTCCTTTTTATTTCCGTAATATTTTCTATAATATTTCCTTAATAATAGTGGTTACTTGGGATATATTGCATCACACAACTGTTTTCCAACAAGAATGAAAAGTTAACATATATTTTATCAAAATAGTATATAAACGTATGTGTGTACACTCTTAGTTAAAGTCTGAAGCTGTTTTTTTGAATGTTTGCAAGCCTTTTTACTCTACACATTTTATAAAAGGTAGATATACATTCACAGCAGAATTAAAAAGATGAAATACTTCTAATAATTGAAGGCAAGGCTAAAACAGCATAAAGTGTCAATAGAGTTTTTATGGACTCCCAAGTCAACAGATCTACATGTTTCAGCCATAAACAGTTGCAAATCTGGTAGGTGCCTTTCTTCAGGACCAATTCTCTATACGGATCCCTAATTATCATATATCTGAGACTAAATACTACTTGAGCAGTCAATATTAGTTAGTACAATTCAAGCATGTTTCTGTCTGTGCCTGCCTTACATATGCAACTATTAAAGAAGTACTTTCTCAGTGCTTAATTTTTCTGTCTTGACTCTAGCGCCTCATAGAGTCTAAGAGATGTTCGGACCCTATTGTCACACTTTCGTCAAGGGAAGCACCCCTCCCAAGAACCTAAGCGTGTCCTCTAAGCTATGCAGAGCTATGCAGAAGAGGTGTGGCGCAGCGGCCAGGGTGCCTGACTCCGGACCATGAGGTTCATGGTTCGATCGCCGGCGGCAGGTCAGCCCAGCACCATGTGACTCTGGGCAATAGGTCGCTTAATCTTCCCGAGGGCCCCCAGCGCCGAGAAAGCACTTCGGATGTAGCTGTGCGCTTTACAAATTCAAGGTTATTATTATTATTGCCAAATGATCCTTTAGTAAAGTCTACAAGACACAGGAGACCTGCAGACAAGTTTAGACAGAGATCCCTCAGTAATACAATCAAAGCTCCACTGTCTTACAGCGTAGAGCCCGACCAGGTACACCAGGTATCTTGGGTGAGGACCTGAGGATGAAGCATGCCACTAATAGTTCTAGTTGGTGAAGATCATTTTAAATTTAAATAAATCGGAATACTCCCCACTGTGCTGATAAAGATTCTTGAATAGAATCCAGACTTAGTTTTTTTCTCTCTTGGTTATCAGCTTAACAACAGGCAGGCACAGCTGTCACCCACTGATGACAACTGGCTTTTGTGATTAATTATTTTGCATAAATATCTTCACATAGATATTTTCCAGCCTGTTTCGGTGAATTAGATAAAACTTGAATGCACCATTGACCTAAAATAATCTCTTGCTTTATAATTGTGGCATATGAAAGTCCCCAATAAATAAGACTGGAGGATCGCAACA
Source organism: Triturus cristatus (assembly GCF_964204655.1). Taxonomy (NCBI): domain Eukaryota; kingdom Metazoa; phylum Chordata; class Amphibia; order Caudata; family Salamandridae; genus Triturus; species Triturus cristatus. Next base: position 55,824,546 of record NC_140588.1, read on the forward strand.
TGTAAATGTAATGTATTTAATTTATTTCTAAAGCATACTATCACCAGAGGCATCATAGTGCTGACCTGCACAAAAGACAACATAACGCACAAATAACGGCTTTTAAACAAAAAGACAAAGGAAAAGGCACATGAAGTCTTGCTAACAGAAAAAGGTGCTTTTCTGAGAGGGCTTGTCAGAATATACAACTGTAAAGGAAGACCATTCCAGATTTAGGGTCTAAGTACTCTCAATGATCTACCATCTTAGAGGGCTACTGGTTATCTAGGAATTTTCCAGAGAAAGAGGGATGCAGATCATAATATGTGCAAAGGCAAGTGAGGCTTAATCAGATTAGATAACAATTTAGGTCCAGTTTGCAAAAAAGACCATTGCATGATGCATAACACCTTATAATGAATTAGTTCCTTGATAGAGAGCCAGTAAAGGCTCTACATGCATTCGGGATATGGCCATACATTGGTAATCCTTTGAATTTTCCAAAAATATACATTCTTCTAGTATAGACTTATCAGGGTGGCTCTGGGTGCTTCCCAAGTCTCTCAAACCCCAAAAACAGTAGCCATTGTTTAAAAAAAAGAATTTGGTAGTCCGCAAAGGAAGCAAATCAATGGAAACACATACATCAAAAACGTTGAGAACACAAGCACCAACTTTAAGCAATGTTGCCCCATGTTCAGATAGATTCCTTAGAATGAGTGTGATTTTTAGGTTTTTGGAAAACAGCGAAGTAGTCTAAAAGGTATGTAGGTGAATACCTCAAGGAACTCTGTAGAATTTGTCCAGTGATGCCATCTTCTATTAAGTGCATCTTTTCAAGTAATATCTGATAAATCAAAATTCACTTTCACTCTCTCTTTTCTGTTCTTGCTCTAGGTTGCACCTATTCATTTCATGCATATCACTCTGTTACCTTAGGGCTTCATTTGCATTATACAATTCCATTATAAATATAAAAATAATTATTGTCCCAGTACCATCGCTTAAGACGTGTTCAGTTAGCTTCTCCTGGTTTTATTATGGACTATCAGACGTTAGAGTTTTTGTGTAAGTATTTAATATGCAACTAGAAAATGTAAAAAAAAATATGTGTAAAGAAATGTAAGTTATTGCATAGCCCTATTGCCTAGGGTGTGCAGAGGAGTTTAGTGCGAAGCACTGGAGCAAAAACAGTGTGTATAGCAGAGGAATACATTTCAAAATATCTTCGTTGTGTAAATTCTATGCATAGTCTGACTAAAATCATGATATCCATTTGTTTCTGTCTTCCTATACAATGGTATCCTGCACCCACACCTCCTACAATCCTTCTAAACATTGCCCTACTCACCTTCAGTCTTCCAAGTTGTGTACTTTTTTCGATTCTGATGAGGGCACGAGAGCTCAGACGTGTCTGCTCAAGCCAAGTCATGTTAAAGACTGTTCTTATCCCCAGGAATATTACCAGATTTAAAAATTGAGTATCTCTGGTCAATTATAAGAGAGCAGACCCAAGGATGAATGCAGAGCTAAAAAAATTATGAATAAGCAGTCAAATCCCACCAGATGAATGAAGGACGGGCCAGAGATTACGGCCTCCATTAATCAGGAACACAAAGAATCCAATGAAATCTATAAAAACTCCTATAACAACAGACATGTGGTTCATAAGAGGAGCAAGAGCAATGACATGGATTTTGAAGTCTGAGCTCTTCTCTCTGTTTTTCGAGGCTAGTTGACATTAACAAAATCAAATCAAGGTGCTCATATTCACACCCTATGCAATGGTCAGTACAAGGATCAATATGTTATAGGAGCCTCTGTGTTGTGGTTTTCAATTATGAAACCTGTATTGGTGGCCTGAAAGAAGCCAGAGAAAGACTAACCTGTGAAACGCATGATTGTGAACTAGACAATGGATGGATAAAAGAATGAGTCTACTTTACTACTTACTCTGGGCACCTGTGGTCTTCATCACCCACAACACCCTGGAATCAGGAGGAGGCAGCCCACATCAGTCAAGCTCTTTATACTGCCCTTCATTCTCCCTCAGCACTGGACTCTTCTACTAACTCTGTGCGCCTGTGGACTGCCTCGCCCACAACACCTTGCCATCAAGTGGAGTCAGGGCACGACAGCCAAGCTCTTTACAGCGCCTCATTCCCCCACAGCACTGGATTCTGCTACTGACTCGGGGTACCTGTGGTCTGCCTTGCACAGCACACCCTGCCATCAAGAGGAGTCAGGGCACAGCAGCCAAACGCTTTATAACGCAGGTCATTCTCCCACATCGTGAGACTCTACTACCGACTTTAGGCACCTGTGGACTGCATCCTCCACAACACCCTTTTATGAGGAGGAGGCGTAACTGGCCTACTTCTCTTGGCCCCTCATTAAAGGCTCAGTTGACTAAGCACTGTAATTTTCCCCAAGGTGAGGCTGTTTTGGGGAAAAGAAAGCTTAACTTTGCTTCTAGTAACAAGCCATCTGGCCCACCAAACTCGATAGTTAATTTTTTGACAAAGGCGACGGGGGTTTTAAATAACGGAATTACCAGTATGGACGATAGGCTGGCTGGCACACATTGATCTGTGAATAACTTACATATACATGTTGACAATATTATGTTGAGTTAGCAAGAGAAGCAGTCTTGAGCCTTGTGTGCCTATGGACCCGTTATTTTTGGTTTCCTCACCCCAGGACAGCCTGTCACCACCAAATTATAAAAAAACCTGTAGCTTCTCACCCTTGTGCCAAGACTCTTGCACAATAATAAGGGGCTGATCTTAGAGGGAGCAAAGGTAGTATAACCGATAATGAGGATTTGCTCAATTATAAAAAGGGTATCACAACTTATGTTAACTTCATTATTAAGGATCTGGAGTCTCTGTTCAGAGACGCATTGGAATCTATGCTTGGGAGAATCGAAATTTGCCTAGCATAGTAACGGTAAGTCTCAATTCTATTAAGGACACGGAGGCGAGGATAATGCTAATTCCTTCTTCGCTTTATTAACATATTTTCTCCACAGCAGCCAAAAATAGAAACCAACAACATTTCTATCCTCAAACAAGGAAAAAACGATCTGGAGAGAGTCACCATGAGCACCACCAAAGTTCGCAAGACTACAGCTCCCATCAGTCTCAGTCTCATTCCAACGTAGTCCTTCCTCAGTGTTAGCTTCCAGTAGAAGGTCTGCCACATCCGTTGTCCCTCCTCTTTCTTCGCGCGAACGCCTCCACGTTATTGGTCTTGTTTGGATCCATCATTCCCTAAAGGCAAAGTACAAGGCGTAAGAACCTGAAACTGCATAATGTATCACCACAGCATCGTGAAACAACGAGCAGACATGACATCATCCTGAAGAGTAACAAAACATCTTACTTACTGCCATACGGGAGGGTTCGCACAGATTGTGCTAAGGGAGGGATAATCCTCGCCTCCGTGTCCTTAATAGAATTGAAACTTACCGATACTATGCTAGGCAAATTTCGATTCTATGGCAGGACCGGAGGCTCCGATTATGCTAGTTCAAAGCTTACTTACCACCAAATGTGCTAAATCCACCACCGGTTTAAAATAAAACCGTTTAAAAGTCGAATCCGAAGACCAGTCCGCAGCACGCATTAAATCCTGCAATCGAGCCCCCAGGGTGAATGCTTTCGACGCCATTGCTCCTCTGGCAGAATGAGCTCCAAACTGCTTTGTGTCTATCCCCACTTTTTGCATGACCCACCGCACCCACCGAGCAATGGTGGGTGAGGAGACTGCCTTGTGCGGTTTTCGTAATGCAATGAGAAGTTGTCTTTCGCCAGGAGGGCGTAACTCAGAGGTTGTATCCTCATAAGCTTTCAAACAGTTCACGACACAAAGTTTGGGCATCTCTGGAAAGGCCGGATATGATATTGACCTTGAAGCCGACTTCGTTCGGCGACCAATGGTAAAAGTCACGCCATCCGGAGAGAACACTCGCGCCGAAATGTCCAGCGCACGCACATCCGAGACTCTACGACAAGAGACTAGACACAGTAGCATGGCTAGCTTCGCCAAGATCTCCTTCAAGGAGAGGTACCGATTCGACTGCCAAGATAAGAACAAGTTAAGAACCACATTGACATCCCATAAGACGGAATAACGAGGTTCCGGGGGTAAAGACAAACGAATCCCCCTCAAAAGACGACAGACAAAGGGTGTTCCCCCACCGGCACACCCTCTACAAGACAATGGGCCGCTGAGATAGCCGAGCGCATTGTGTTAATGGTTCGATATGCCAGGCCGTCCAAAGCCATTTCGGCCAAGAAATTCAGGATGGGAACAATGCCCGCGACCACGGGATCCAAACCCTGTCGAAGACACCAACGAAACCACTTCGTCCAGGCGGACCGATAGCGTTTGGAGGTGCTTGCGGCCCAGGCCTGTGACAAGAGGTTCTCAGCCGATCCCGAAAGGCCTGGGAGCGACCAGCGTCGCCGGAAAGCCGCCATGCCATCAGGAGGAGAGAACCCTGAGCGATCAGGTGGTGTTGTTCCCCGTTCGGATTCAGAAGAAGATGAGGAAACAGGGGGAGTGGGATTGGAAAATCCCAAGAAAGTTCCAGAAGAACTGGAAACCAAACTTGGTACCTCCAAAATGGCGTCACCACGACCATCTCCGCTTTCTGCCGGCGAGACCGTGCCGCCAGCCTCACAATCATGGAGAACGGAGGAAACGCATAACTCTGTTCCTGGCTCCACTCCTGCAGAAAAGCATCTGTTGCCTGTGCCAGAGGGTCCGGCCTCCAACTGAAAAACCTCGGAAGCTGGTGGTCCAGACGGGACGCAAACAGATCCACCGAGAACGGGCCCCAAAGGGTGGCTAACCACTGAAAAACCTGAACGTTCAGCTTCCATTGACTGGAATCCCGTAAATGCCGGGAATGCCAGTCTGCCACCTGATTGGCCCGACCCGGCAGGTACTCCGCCGTCACAGATATGTGATGATCCAGACAAAACCCCCAAAAGTCTTTCTCTAGGTTTGCCAGAGCCTGTGACCGAGGGCCCCCCAGGCGGTTGATTTAACGAACCGCTGAGATATTGTCCATTCTCAAGAGGACGCAGGAGCGAACCCTGTCTCTGGTCCAACACTGGATCGCGAACGACCCCGCCAGAAGCTCCAGACAATTGATATGGAGCCCCTGCTCGTCTAATGACCAAGCGCCGCCAGTAGAGAAGTCGCCGCAGCGAGCGCCCCACCCCGACCTGCTGGCGTCGGACTCGATCACCATATCGGGAGCGGCTCCGAAAATGGCTCTGCCATTCCAGGCATCCATGTGGGCGAGCCACCAGGACATTTCGTCTTTGACCTCCTCTAACAGGGACACCCTCTGGTCGTACGACACGCCCCTCCGAAGATGATGTGCTTTCAGGCGCTGCAGTGCACGATAGTGCAGGGGACCCGGAAAGATTGCCTGGATGGATGAGGAGAGCAGACCCACCACCCGGGCAATCTGACGGAGGGAGGTGTGGGACTTGGAGATAGTCTGTCGTAACAGGTGCCGAATCTTGGCCAACTTCCTCTGGGGAAGGCTCAAAGACACACGAACCCCAGGAAGACTATAGTTTGAGTCGGGTGTAAGATCGACTTGTCTCCGTTGATGATGAGGCCCAAGCTTTGCAAGAGCGACACCGCCTGACGCAGGTGAGAAAGCAACCGCTGCGGGCATTGCGCCATGAGAAGGATGTCGTCCAGATATACGATCATCCGCACCCCTTGGCTTCGCAGAAACTCCACCACCGGATGGAGCACCTTCGTGAAGCACCAGGGTGCCGAGGACAGCCTGAACGGAAGGACGGTAAACTCGTACACGTGCTGTCTCCACTGAAACTGCAGAAAACGGCGATGAGGAGGGTGGATCGGAACAACCAGATACGCGTCTTTTAAATCCAAGCGTGCCATCCAGTCTCCCTGAAGGAGCACATCCCGAAGGAGGTGGATCCCCTCCATCTTGAAATGGCGATATACCAGCCAGCCATTGAATTCCTATAGATTGATGACCGGTCTGCGCCCCCCATCCTTCTTCTCCACAAGGAAGATATTGCTCAAGAAGCCCTGGGGATGCAGAGTCGACCGACAGATTGCCCCTTTGCGGAGCAGCGCGGAGACTTCCTCGTCTATCAGACTGGCATCGTCCACGGAAAAACTTATAGGCTGTGGGAAGCCTGCCTGGCGGGGTGAATCGTAAAACTCCATGTGGAACCCTCGAATGGTCTGCAGAACCCAAGCATCGCTCGTAATGGCTCCCCAGGCCTCCCTGAAGTGCGCCAGCCGGCCCCCAATTTGAACTTGGGAAGGGGAAATTAGACTTACCGCCACCTGCGGGTCCTCCAGTGGTGTTCTTGTAGCCTCCACGACCCCGGAATTTCTGCCCTCTGGTCGGGTAGAAAGTGGTAAAGTTGGCGGAGGTGTTATATTGACCTCGTCCGGAGCCTTGTCCCCTACCAGGGTTCTGTTTTCCGCCACGGCCGGTCGCGCGGCCCCTGCCACGACCGGCCCCGCCGGAAAAACGAGACTCAAAGACCCGCTTAATATTGGACTGGGCCTTGTCCAAACTCGTGAAGGTGGCCACAAACTTGCCCAATTCCTTCACAAAGGGCTCGCCAAAAAGCCCACCTTCTGCGACCGCCCCTGCCTCGGACGAAGCCAAGTCGCCTAGCTTGGGGTCCAATTTAATCAGGAACGAACGCCGACGTTCCGTCGAAAGGGCACAATTGGCGTTGCCCAGAAAGACCACCGCCCGCTGCGCCCAGTTCGAAAGAACATCGGGAGAGATGGAGGAACCTGTCGCCTTGGCCTCCTCGGCCATATCCAAAATCTTTGTCAAAGGCCCTATCACGTCGAGGAGCTTATCCTGACAGGAGCGCCAGGAACGGTCTATGCCCTTACGGGGGTCCTTCATACACTTGGCCAGGAAAGTGGCCATCTTGGAATCTAATTCCGGCGTAAGGGCCACCTTCCCGTCCAAGGACGGCCTAGGGCACTCCGCCCTTAGACAACCTCTAGCTTCTTTCTCTAAGGGCTTCCGGAGACGACTCGCTACAAACTTTGCCACCCTGTCACCGGGTGCCCAGGCCACCGACCGCGGATGAATGATGTCATCCGGGTTCAGCATACCCGAGGCATCCTGCGGCAACTCCGCGACAGAGCCAGTAGGGCGCCAGGACCGCGAAGACCCTTCCTCCTCGTCCGAATCCGCCGGCGAACCTGCGTCCGGGGACGGGGAATCCGGAACTACGGACGCTGTAGGAGTTGGGACCGGGGATGGCGCCGGGGGCGACAGGGGCGCCTTTGCTAGGAACGCACGCTTTAGACGGTCAAACGCGTCTCTGTCTACCCCCCGCGGCTCCCCGGAGCCTCCCTCCGAGCGACCCTTTTTAGGTACAGGCGGCCCCTCCCCCGGGGAAGGGGTAGAAGTGGAACCCTGGGAAAAAGCCAATTTTGCGCACTCCGCAATAATGCGGTTAGAGAGGCGCTCTTCCATAGGCCCCATCACATCATTTACACATCTATAAATGGAGTCATCCACAGCCTCAAAAAACTGGTCGTCTAGGGGCAAGTATTGAACCTGCTCCTCTTCTACAAACTCCGAGTGGCTCATAGTAGCTAGGCAGCACCTCTTCGCAGACACCAATAGCACCAAGCGCTCACCACCCTAGTAACCTGGCGGCAATCCCCTTAACGGGAAGACAGGGCAAGCCTCCCCTTGGAGTATCAAGGGGGTTCAATAATGGGGGCAGGAACCCCTCAGTGGTATGTGTGCAGCTGGATAAACTGCGAAAAGATGTGGGAAGTGTGAAACACCGCAATAGAGGCCGCACCCGCCTCACGCGCGCAGCCCCCACTTAGTGGCGGGGCCCAACCGCCAACCAGCGCGCCAAAAGCTCTGAAGAGCGAAGTGCGAATGAAGTGTATGCCTGCAGGCAATCAGCGCGGCACTGCCGCTGTACAGACCCCCGCCTGGGCGTCAAAGTATTTATGCGGGAATAATACGGACCCCCACCGGGGCGTTCAGGTGTGGCGGCGCGGGGGACAAGGCTCGTCGGACCGCCGGTCTCGCTTCGCACTCCGACAATCAAGGAGACGCGCAGCGGGACCAACGAGACGTGCGAGCCCACCCTGGCGGCGGTAATTATTAACCGCAGAGGTGGAGAGTCCGCGAAAGGAGCGAAGGCGCTCCCGCGGCACCGGGGAATCTGGAAGAATGCACAGAAAGAAAACCCCGACAAGGAGCCTGGGAACCGCTTAGAAAACGCCCCGAAAATACCCAGCAAACACTGCAAATACACCAAAACCGGCGAGAACAGGAAAAATGACTTATCTGTTGCACCGGAGCAGCGAAGAAAGAGGAGGGACAACGGATGTGGCAGACCTTCTACTGGAGGCTAACACTGAGGAAGGACTACGTTGGAATGAGACTGAGACTGATGGGAGCTGTAGTCTTGCGAACTTTGGTGGTGCTCATGGTGACTCTCTCCAGAACGTTTTTTCCTTGTTTGAGGATAGAAATGTTGTTGGTTTCTATTTTTGGCTGCTGTGGAGAAAATATGTTAATAAAGCGAAGAAGGAATTAGCATAATCGGAGCCTCCGGTCCTGCCATAGAATTGATGTAGTGGAATCGATTGCAGCCATCTGTTTGGAAGGAGTTAACAAACTCAAGCCTATTATAGCTACTCAACAGCATGTAACTGATGTTATTCCCAATGTGGTACTGACTGCAACTGAAAAGCCCCTGGTGTCAAATCTTGCAGATGCTACTGCCCAGATTAGCACCTCGTGTTCACAGTATAAGCAGTGTTTGTGTCCCAGGTCCCATTTTGATGGGCATTGAATAAATCTTTGACATGGTAGTGAACCGACAATACATTTTAGCGCTGATAAACCCACCGTTTTAGATGTGCCTCCTCAGGCAACTCTTTATGTCTTAGTTTTGATGAATGTACTTACAGTTGACTCGTCCCAAGAGCTTGGAAGAGCTGTGCAGTAAGTCTGTCCATTGGCTGGGAAAAAGGGTTGGATTGTCCAGGGATCTCTTTAAGCATATCATTATGGCACAGAGAGTGGACTGGTTGGATGAAAACACGCTATGGATACATAACTTTAGGTTTCCTCCTTTAGTAAAACTGAGCTTAATTTAAAGGAATCTGAGTCTATTTCTATCAAAGCAGTCCAGCGTTTTTTTCTACAAACCACCTGTTAGTGTTAAGAGTGTGGTTGGTTCCCATATTCTCAGTGTAGTAAACAAACAATAGTGGATTTTAATGTACCTACTTTTAATCATTTCCTCCCTTTAGGTGTCTGCGATAATAACAACTGACTGCTGAAGTTTGCGACTTGTGTTCAGGATAATGCAGCACGTAATGCTACCCTAAAGGTTCTCCACACCATCAGCATATTGTTTTTAAGCTAGTAAGATGCTTTTGATTGATAACAGTGGATTTTTACAATAATATTTTCAATTCAGACAGAGTAAATGTGGTGGATAATCTAGAGGGTGATCTGAGAAACCATTTTTCTTTAAGTTTTAATTATTTTGGGGGGTAAGTGATTTTGATGCACACTTATGTTTTTGCCTGCAAAGGAAGTATGTGGTTTTTTGGACTAAGACAAGGACATTTAGACATACTTTGCTCATGATGGTTATGTAGAGACAGTTAATCATTTATTGTCTAAGAACAATTTATTTTCTGCTAATGAATATATTGTTCCTCAAGTGCCCTTTAGTGACACTTTTATAGGCAGAGACGTAAGGAGCACAATGGATCTTACTTTAGATACTCATAACTTGCGTGTTTTTCTCTCTAATTTTATAACCCATCTAATTTGTATTGTTTTAGTGATTACTGCCCTCTTAGTATAGACATTAGAATCCATAATACAACAGATTGTGGCCTTAGCACCGTTCTGGTGCCCCACATTGAACTATCTAGATATGACGGTTGTAGTTTAAGATAAGTTCTTACCTAAACTGGTGAGGGACAGTTCTACACACTTTAAGATCTGTCTAGTTAAGAAATCCAGTGACGATGAGCATATGCCTTTTCAAAACATTTGCAACAGTGTTAAGATATCACTCACTGCTCTAATGGGGGGAAAAGCCAATGCTCCTAGGCTTGCTTTGGCATTAACTGTACTAACACCCTCAAGGATCTAAAGAAGGCTTTCAATGAGACTATAAGGAGTTCTGAAGAAGTTAGTACATGGAGGCAGAATTAGAAGAGGGTGCTGGAGGTAAAAAGAAGTGCAATAAAGGAAGAGACATGGAAAACGCAAGTAACCACATGCCTAATGTGGTTTTCTGGAAAGTCCTTAATACACTCGTCTTTAAAGATTCAGAAGGAATAACGATTGAGATTGCAATATCTTCATAAGAGTTAGGTGGCCCATTTTAATAGCATATATTCCAACTGTGATGTTGTTAATCAAGGTGATAAGGATGCTGAAGATCCTCTTGAGCATCTGTTAAATCTCAATGAACTAATGCCTATCGCATTCACTATAAATAAATTCACAACAGCAGTATAAACAGCTTTTTCAGCAAGGCCCCAGGTCCGGATGTGATTCCCATCGATCTTTTTAAACATATAAAAATATATTTGGGGCCCTTTGTTAACCTTAGTTTCAAGATCTATCTGTAGGATGGGTAAACTTGAAACATGGTCTAATTCTCGTATCATCCCTATTTTAAGGAGGGCTGTCGTAGTGACCCAAAGCGTTATCGCCCAATCTTACAATGGATTTACTTGTGAAAGTGTAATTTTGTTAGCGAGGTTAGAGCAGTTTGCACATCCAATACGGTTTTCACAAGGGTATTATGAATATTGACCAATGTCTCAACCTTGGCCTGCTCATAGGGACCTATACGGTGGACAAGAGGGGAGCTATGTACCTGACCTTAATTGATATGTCGAGAGCCTTCAACTTTGTTAATCACAGTAAACTTTACCGCTTGATGTTAGAGATGGAGGTGGCCAAATCTATTGTTGTTCTTCTTAGGGAAATTTATATGCGCTCAAGGGTTAGAGTCAAATACAGAATTAAAGGGGAATATTGCCATTTGTTTGAAATATTCAGAGAGGTGAGGTATGGGTGTGTGCCATTCCTTTTCACCCTCTTCATTGACAATCTGGAAGCGGTGTTTGTTGAGCAGTGCAGAGACATGCCCCAAATTGTTCATCATCCGGTGCCGGCTCTCTTGTATACCAACAAGGTAGTGCTAATGTCCCGTACCCCTAATGGGCTAGAGTCTTCACTGATCACGCTCACAGATTATATGGCCAACCTTGACCCTAAAGTCAATTTATGGAAGCCTTTTATGAAATGTGGGTACAACACCAGTAAGTCTGCCTCATTTAAGATTATGGGTGCCCATTTACTTTTTCCTATCTGGGGGTCATATTTGTTTCTTCAGGCTAGAAAGTATCCCTTTGACAAATCTGTTGAAGGGCTTTTTAGATTTGTAGCTATGTTAGGAAAGAAACGCCTAAAAGAAATGGGACTCATTTTTCAGGCAAAACGTCTGGTGATAGTGACTTATGGTACAGGAGTATGGGAGTAAGTTGATGTAATAAGTTCGCAGCTATGGGAAAATGCTTTTTTTAGGAGTCTGCTTGCAGTACTGAAGAGTTGTCCTAGTTATTTGTATCATAAGGAACTGGGTTTGCCCTTCCAGGATCATCTTATTGGGATCTGTCTTCTACTATTATGGCATAGGATTTGTCACAGGAAGAAGGCAGCTTTAATGGATTGATAGTGATTGTTTAGAACTATCTTTTGTTCTGAATATTCCATGGTTAAATGAAATTGACAATGAGACAATCTGGGCAGACACGAACTTTTCAATGCTCCAAACTCAATAACTACAAATTAGCAAGAAGGAGCTCCAGACTTTATTGATGATCTTGTTAAATGAATAACGATACAATAAGCAGTTTAACAAACCCAGCATTAGGACACATATCTTGTTGCTCATTAAAGATGATTTACAACCCTACTTGAGTATGTTACTACCATCAAACACAGATCTGTTCTCATGAGAAATGACTTGGTCCAGGTTACTTGCTATATGATCCTGTGGAGCAAAGGACTGCACTTTCCATTCTATTGTAAATATTACAATAAGCCAAGATCAAAGTTTATTGTATCACTAATACGGAAGTTTAAATGTAGTCAATGTAGACCTTCCTTAATATTTCTGTAACAATTGCACACAATTGAGATGTGTACCTCTGTTCCTCATTCATTCAGCAGGCTTTACCTATAAGAAAACATATGGTAGAGGCATAATTAAATCTTGACGATCTGTTTCTTTTTAATTTCTTTGTTAACATTTCAAACAACCCACAGCAATGGACAAGTTATGACAGTAGCGTTATTCAGTATAGAAGCTTAAAGCTCCTCTTCTTAACATCCCAAGATACATTCACTGATCCGGACTTTATATCCCCTGGTGTGAGACACAGTTTCGCCCTGTAGGGTAGAATATAGCTACCATCAAACAACTGGCATGTGTTGCAGTTCTTTTTAGCTCAGCTTTAATATTATGGAAAAAAATACCCAACTTAGTGCTGGATCTTGAGATTCTATCTATTGTAATTTGTTTAGATTGACTATGTCTATTCATTTATTTATTTTAGCCTTTTTGTCTTTTAATATGATGTTGGGCTGTTGACTCAGAGTTTTTAATGGTTTTTAATACTTTTGGTTAATAACACTGTTATGATATGCATTGTACTTTTATGGTGTTAAGAATAAGTAAACAAGTTTCTAATGAATGTGTCCTTTTTGGTTGGAGTTCAAATGTAAGTTATTTTGCGCTTCTGACAATAATTATGCCTTTCTTTAGTCACTCTGAGATACTGGTCTCTCAGGAGGAACCATCTAGATTCACCAGAAATGTTGATACACTCTGTTCTGAATATTGGTAGAGTTTTGAGTGTGCTTTTTTACTGAAAACTTGGGCAAATGCTATTTTCAGAATTGTTCTGAAACTGGTAGCATGTCTGGATGTTTCCTTATTGACTGTGGCTTAAACAACAAGAGGTCCCGCACCATTCTCAATAATTCTGATTACCATATACTGAAGTATTTTTTACTTTGGATGGCATGTGAGGCAGTACAAGAGGTTAATCTGTCATTAAACTATTTCAGATATAAAACAAAATCTTATATTTCCAAAAAGTTAATAATGCCTGCATCTCGAAAGATCTCTTGTCAATTTAATTGGGAAAGATCATGCTACCCATGTGAATAGATTTACACAGAGGCTGACATAAAGCTCTCCTGGGTGCATCTGCAATTTTAACACCATTTTCATTGCCTTTTAGGGTGGGGATGATGCCATGGCCTGTGTTCATGATGACAATGGAAGGGTTCGCATCCAGCACTTTTACAACGTTGGGCAATGGGCTAAAGAAATCAAGCGAAATCCTGCCAGGGACGAAGAAGGAATCTTTGAACACAATCGCGTCACTTGTCGCTTCAAACGCCCTGTTTACGTCCCCAGAGATGAAACGATTGTAGATCTCCACTTGAGCTGGTACTATTTGTTTGCCTGGGGTCCAGCTATTCAAGGTATGTTAATTTATTTAAATAGTTTCGCCACAGTCGTTAATGAATATGCTACCATATTTTACCTTTACTCTAATTTATTCCTTTATTCATTTTAGGGTTCCCAACTATCATGGTTTTTGTACATTTAAAAAAAAATGAAGAGCAGGCCATCTGAATTTAACAATGACTCGCTATGTACATTATAAGCATTATTGGAATGCAGAGGATATGGTGATCCTGACCCCTGTCCCCATATTAATACAGAGTATCAGAGAAAATAGGATTTAATTGGTCCTCCTAATGGCGATCTTGAAGGACCCCACAATATCATTGCTATAGCTGGGTCATCTTTCAGAGCCTACCGATCTGTTGTTTCAAAAGTCCAGATAAAGCTCCTAATTAGCTCTTGTAATCAAATGATGATTCCAAATAGAAAGCTGAGTGGCCCTCTGAGTAATTACATAGATGTAGTTAAAACAGAATAATCCCAGTAAGCCGCCACCCCTAGAGGCTCAGGGCAGGTTTCCATAGTTTTAAATCCTATTTAACAAGCCCTGTTATTATGACCTGGGTGAGAAAAACAAGAGCCATTTTTCAACTTATGACCTCTTTGCATCCTGTGGAAGAAATGGCAATGTTTTGTTTCCAAGTAAAAATAGCTGGGGCTTTAATGTTAGGATGTAATCCTCAAATCCAACTTTTTGAATTTTGTTTTGTAATCATATCATCAAAATTGGCAACTCCTAAGCTTTGAAAAGGATGGGGTATAGTTAACTGCTCTAATAGCGGCGTCTGAAATGAGAGACCCTTGCTGCCGCTAGGAGAAGGCCGAAGGTTAAATAGTGTGTTTTAACTAATACGATTGTCACTTAACTTTGCTAAGAAACCATATTCTCGAACGGGCTTATATATAAAAACAAGTCTACTACTTTCAGTGTGCATCAAACATGTTCACAGTCCCTAGAGGAGTTCGTTATGCACGTCCTCCTAACAAGAACAGTTTGAAAAAATTATGGAAAATCGTTAATTTACCAAGAAACTGTTTCTATTTGAAAAAAAGCCTGAATCTAACGGGGGCAGCATTATGCCAATGTTAGACATGCAGTGCATGCCAGCAGTATGCCAAGAACAATCTCCATTATGCCAAGGCTAGCATTATCCCGGGGAAGAACATTATCAAGACATGATTCCTCCAGTATGCCAAGAATTATAACCTTTCAGACCTGCCTGATGCAAGAAAAAGCCTGTGGCGTGGTATTGGCATCCTGGAGCACCACAACACCCCTGGGTATACAGTACATAGCCCGTCTAGGTTAAAAGTGGACTTACAACCTAGAACTTCAGGTCTTCAGAGAACGCTGAATTGGAATCAGAGATGTGGCATTCTAGGTGAGATAGGAATGTCAGGCAGAGTTGCAGGCGGAGAAATGGAACACTGATAAAGGATGGCAGAAATAACAATTAGAGTGTCCTCCAAAATAGGGATACCCTTTAGCTCACCCCAGTAACTCTCAAATAACCTCAGGGATGTGCCACGGAGAGAAATATGCATACAAGAGGTAGATTAGGACTAGGGCCAGCAAAACCAGTAACATATTGGTTTGTGAAGGCTATGTAGGCTGGACTGAGTGAGTTTATACTCATGGCTAGGAGTAAAGCAATGCAGAATTACAAGTGCAAAGAGATAGCTGCCATTTCAACAGATTGAAAAAAGGAAACATAAGAAATGCATAGCAGTGGTCCTATTGTCTTGGGCTCACTGAAAGAAGGTTGGTGTCCTATTTTTGTTTCTGAAAATGCACTTAAATATGTGAGATCAAAATTCTTTGGGAGATTTCCCCTAGGAAACCCATCTGCACCAGCCCCTTGATGACAGGGTAGCCAAAGAACCAGACACAAGATCTGGAGATCTGCTACATGGAGCATGACCCAACACTGCAGGTGGTCATATGGTTCAGAGCTAGGGGCAACCTTACATTGAAACACAGGTCCTTGGTCCAAAACACCAAAGAATGAGAAATTGGAGCTACTCAGAAGTATGTATTTATGTGTTTTTTTTAATAGAGCGAACCTCGCCAAAAGCAGTGAAGCACCGTACAGGGTCAAAGACAAACATAAAGTCAGTGCATGATAGGAAACATATCTGGTGTGTTAAGTTAATGCAATCTGACATGTGCTTCAAGTCTTTCCAAAATTGGAGCTGCGTTAGAACAGTTTTGAAGAACGTATATGTTGTTCCAAATCCTGGGTGCATGGTTGGAAAATCCTGCTTGTCCTGTTATTTTATTTTATACATTTCTTAGTCTGAAGCCCAATAGTCCAGGTTTGCTGAGAACCACCAGAGTTGCAATATAAGCAGGTGTTGGAGGTGATGTCTTGGTAAATGCTGCATCTGGTTTTGAAGGTGGTGCAGACCAGCAAGGGAAGCCAATAGAGTTCCATCAGGATGGCGATTATGTGATCATAAGTTTTCAGGCACTAGATGAGATGTGCTACGGCGTGTGGGATTCACTTATGGGGTGCCATTGCAGAGTCTGAGAGTTACCACTATCCAAAGGCAAGAGTACAAGGGCGTAGACAGCAGTTCTGAAGTCACTTTCTGGAAGAAACTGTTTCACTTTCTTTAGAAGAGAGAGCAGGTAGCAGGTCATCTTTGTTTATTTGGCAATATGTTCCTTGAGGGTGAAAGTGGTGTCAGGGTGAAATCAGGTGACTTGCATTAGGAGAATGTTGGAAATCGAAGCTACCAAGGTTCATGTCATTGAGCGAGGTTTGTACATTTTCAAGTTTGTTGTTCTTGGCAAGTAACAGGAATTCTGTCTTGGTTGGGTTGAGCTTCTCGTAGGCGCTGGACATCCAAGTCTGGATAATGTGTAAGCAGTGTTGGAGAAGTTGGATGTCTGAAGCAGAAGAGACATTCACGTACAGTTGTGTACCATAATATTGGTGAATCATGATTATGTGTCTATGAGTAGAGACTGCTGTAGCTCCATGTAGAGGTTGAAGATGACAGCAGATAGTTAGTAACCCTGGGGGACTCTGCAGCAGATAGGGATCTTTAAAGACTTGAAGGTGCCCATGTGAACAAATTGGTGTTGATTGGAAAGGTAGGAGGGGAACCAATGAAGGACATTGAGGGTGAATCCCCGTCAAGACTTCAGAATGAGTATGAGCTTGGGATGGTCCACTGTGTAAAAGGCAGCTGAGAGGTCCAGCAATATCAGGAGGCAATAATCATCTCCATCTGTGGTCTTGGGGGCATCATCTACAATGTGTAAGGTAGCAATCTCCATGTTGTAGCATGATCTGAAACCAGACTGGTAATTACGTAGTAAATCAGGAGATGGTTAGCATTAATATGACCTTGGAGTTGAACATAGACTGCTTCTTGAATGATGTTGCCAATGAATGACAGGCGAGTGATGGGGAGTAGTTGAAAACATCTTCAGGATCTAGTGTAGGCCTCTTTAGGAGTGGAAGGTTCTGACCTGTCTTGAGAGTTTCTGAGAAGACTCCTTGAGTGAGGGAGGCATAAACAATGGTGAGTAGGGGATGAGAGAGAATTCCCAGAGAGAGACTTGATGAAGGACGAGGGTAAGGCATCATCTTCAGAAGAAGTGGCTTTGCCGGAGATGAGATACAGAGAGACAGGGTTTTAAAGGCTGACTGTTGCAGGATTCTCCCTTAAGAGATAGACGTAAGAGATGAAGCCGGTTTGGCATTGTTGATGTGCCATTGGATCTTCTGTATTTTGGTCACTGAAGAGATTGATGGCATTCCACTATTTAAGCAGTGGTTTATAAACAAGTTTATGTGAGGGAGGGGAAAGCAGTAACTGGAGTATCTGTCTGCAATTACAGATCTGTTGTCGAGCAAGGAGGGGAAGCAATTGCTCATTGTTTATTGGAAGAAAAGGGTCTGTTGGGCAGGGAGGTAGTCATGGGTATAATCTGAAGGTCATGGCATATGACAGCACCAGTATACGAGGTCAGCATTATACTAGTGGTGGGTATCATCATCATATTCTGGATTGCCACAATTTACCATCAATTACCACCAGCATGCCATGACTGACATTATACCAGGGGTGGTATTATCAGGTCATAGATGCCCACAACATGCTAAGTTTTATCACCTTTAGCCCAGAGTCAGCACTAACTTTGTTGAACATTATGTCACTGATGACCACAATATGCTAAGAATTATCATCATTATTCCAGGGCTAGCAGTAATTTAGGGTAGGATTCATCCTGCCATGAATGCCCACAACATGCCAAGCATTATCCATCAATTGCTATAAAATACTAAGAATTACCAATATTCCTCAAGGGCCAGCGATTTTGTGAAGTATGAGCCCCATCATTGCAACGATGCCAGTAAAATACCAAATATTACCAGTTTTGCCAAGGACAGCATTATTCTTGGAGTGGGCACATTAACTCATAATGGCTTTCGATATGCTACAAACCATTATTATTATTATGTCAGGGCAAGCACTATCCCATGGGTGGGAGTACCCCAAGGATCCGCGCTCAGCCCCAAGCTTTTCATCATCTGCATGGCCCCCCACGCCGCCATCGTCAGACAGCATGGGCTCAGCATAGTCTCTTATGCCGACGACACCCAGCTCATCCACTCTCTCACGAAGAGCCCCGAAGACACCAGACTCAGCTTTCAAGAAGGAATGAAAGACGTCGCAGCCTGGATGAACGACAGCTGCCTAAAACAGAACTCGGAGAAGACCGAGGTCCTCTTCCTTGGTCTCTCCCCCATGGCGTGGGACAGCTCCTGGTAGCCCTCTGCCCTCGGGAACCCACCCACCCCGACGGACTATGCCCAGAACCTCGGCATCATTCTAGACTCCTCCCTCACCATGACCCACCAGATCAACGCCGTCGCCTCGAGCTGCTTCAACTCCCTCCACATTCTCCGCAAGACCTTCAAGTAGATCCCCCACGAATGCAAAAAGACCGTGTTAGACCTGGCACCATTGGCGTGGGTCTCCCTTACATTTTTTTGCTGTTGCCTCCTATGTTTTTGCTGGTCTAGATGCTTTGGGCACTTTGCCACTGCTATTCAGTGCCAAAGTGCAAGTGCTCCCTATTGTAAAGTGTTGTATTGGATTAGTGACTCCATGATTGGCTTATTTGATTTACTTGTCAGACTCTAGTACAGTGCACCATGTGTGCCCAGGGCCTGTAAATCAAATGCTGCTGGTGGGCTTGCAGCACTGGTTGTGCCACCCATAGAAGAAGCTTGTGAAATATGGCTCAGGCCTGCCATTGCAGAGCCTGTATGCAGTCTGGGACTGCCATGTCAACTCGGCAAGTGCACACACTTGCCAGTCCCTAAACTTTCCGTTTTCTACATATTAGTCACCCCTAAGGTAGGCCCAAGTGCAGGGTGAATTGTATGTAAAAGGTAGGACATGCTCTGATGTGTTTGGCATGTCCTGAATTAAGCCAGTTTCTTGTTTCACCATTGCAAGGCTATCTATTCCCGTAGGCCAGAATGGGCAGTTTGATTATAACATCTTATAATCCCAACCGACCCTAGGAACAAGATAGGAAAATAACATTTAGTATGCCTGAACTCAGAGTGTTAAAATACCCCTTTTAGAGTGGGTGATTTTTACATTCTGTGTTTCAAAATACCACTTTTAGAAAGTAGGTATTTTCTTGCCTAACCATCCAGCATGCCTCTTTTAGGTTTCTGTATTCCATGTCTGGTTTGTGAGTGACAGGGGGCTGGAGAAGGCCTTGGCTCCAGCAGTCTGATGGGTCAGGGCTGTGTTGAATAGGCCCTGCATTGAAAAGAGAGTAGGGGGTGGAGATTTCCTTTCACTGACCTGAGCCTTCATAGAATAGAGAGTAGGGGGAGGAGTTTTCCTTTCAGCTTCCTGGGTCAAGTCTGCTTTCAACAATGCTGCCTGCACCTCCTGCCAGGAAGCTGCACCAGGGAGGACAGAACTAGTTTTGGCTGGGCACAGACACCCTCTGCCTTCAGAGGACAAGGATTTTGCAGTATAAATATTGGGGCCCAGACCCCAGAACTTCAAATCACTTCTGGGAATCAAGACAAACCCTTTGCCAAGGAGAAGGATCAAGCAAGCTGTAGGAGGAGACTGCCCCTGTGCTGTTGGCTGTTTGGGGTTTTACCTGCAGTTGTTACTTTATTGCCAAGGAAAGGAGAAAAGAAACTTTGTGTGTACGTTTACTATCTTGATGAGGATCTCCAAGGGCTTGAAGTTGAGCTTGCCTCCTGTTCAGAAAGCTCAGGATCACAAAGACTTCACCAACAGCTAACCCCTGAATTTCCTTGCTGGGAATTCTGCCTACAGAGAGGTGCCTGCTGTTGTTTTGGGCCCTCTGGAGACTGCGTGTCCTGGGAGCTGGAAGCACGACGCATCGAGGAAGAAGTGTGTTGCCACCACAGCAGTTGCCGTCGCATTGCCGAAGAAGCGTGTCGCCGCCACAGCTTTTCGCCGTCGTATCACCAGAGAAGTGTTGTCGCAGGGCCTGTCGTGGCTCAAGAGTCTACCGAGTCGCCGCACGGACGTCAGGCGAGCATGCATCGCATCCACGTTGTTGCATCACATCAAAGACGCCATTTTGTTACATCGCACTGGATTGTCGCATCGCATCGAGGCACCATCTTGTCACATCGCAACCAGAATGCAGTAAGAAACCGATGCATCACCTCCTCTCCGGTAAGGAACCGACACTTCAATTCCCCTGCGGTGCAGTAAGGAACCGATGCATCACCTCCCCCGAAGCAAGGAACCGACGTATCACCTTCCCTGCAACCCTTTTGTTTGTTTTGCGAGAAGCATCCAAGGTACTTTGAGAGTAAAGTGTCGCATTTACCATCTACATTGAACTAGGCTATCTCTACCAGTTTAAAGTCTTATTTTTGATTACAGTATTGTGGATTTTTGTAGTTTGGTCTTGTGTTAAGTCTACATAAAAATTACTTATTTTTCTAAACGGGTGTGGTGTCCATCTGTAGTGTCTTCACTGTATTACTGTATGTGTTCACAAATGCTTTACACACTGCCTCTGAGATAAGCCTGTCTGCTCGTGCCAAGCTACCAAGGGGGTGACCAGGGGTTATTCAGGAGTGTATCCCCCTTTCCCTGACTACAAGCAAGGGTGTCTGTTTGGACAAAGGTGCAAGCCATTGCCAACTAGAGACCCCCATTTCTAACAGACCGCCACCCACGCACTCGTAACCAGCAGACTGGACTACCGTAACACCCTCTATGCCAGAATCAACAAAACCCTGCTACACAAGCTCCAAACCATCCAGAACACCGCAGCCAGACTCGTCCTTGGAACCCCACCACACAAACACATGGCCCCGCACCTACAAGACCTCCACTGGCTCCCGATCGATAAGAGAATAACCTTCAAGCTACTCACCCATGCCTACAAATCCCTCCACAACATCAGACCCAAATACCTCAATGAAAGAGTCTCCTTCCACGTACCCAAAAGGAACCTCTGCTCCGCTGACCTTGCCCTGGCAGAAACCCCACACATCCGCAGAACCAGAGCAGGCGTAAGGGCCTTCACCTACGTCGCAGCAAAGACCTGGAACGAGCTCCCAGTCAACATTAGATGCTTCCCCTCCCTGCACACCTTCAGGAAGAGCCTCAAGACCTGGCTTTTCAACTGATCCAGAGCTGCACCCCACCCCCCAGCACCTTAAAACCCTCTCGGGTGAGTAGTGCGCTTTTAAACCACTGATTGATTGAATCCCTGTTTGTATGTTTGTATATGTGAGTGCATTAATATTTATAAAATGCAAACCTAGCTGGAGAACATCAGGGGCCGTGTTATGGAAAGTGTTATGGAAAGTGTCCCTAATCCCTTTTAAAAGTGCAGACGGGTTGCCGCCTGCACAGTGAAACTCAGACTTGCTGCTTTAAAGCCGCTCTGTATTTCACTTGAATGTGGTGCCCCCAAGGCAGCACGACTTTGCGGCTGCCCTGAGCACAGAACATTAAATCTGATACGGAACACTCTCCTTGTTTAGGCAGGGTTCAACTTTTGAAAGGTGCATCGGGCGCAAAAAAAGAGAGGGCGCTGTATTCTGTAATATGGCCCCAGACCACTGTACAACATCAAGTAGTGTTGGGAAAGAAAACAAGATTATGTCTATTAAGTGGGGTCCATTTGGTTTTTAAATATAATTAATACCAGCCTGATGTAATTTGCCTAGTAGCAGACTTGAATAAAAATGAACTGGTATCTATTGGCTTCTTTTTTTTTAAATTATTAGTATTTATTATTTGTTTTACAAAACCATTCAATTTACAATAATTAATTTCTCAAAATAACACAATGTCAAACATTGTCTTCCATTCTACAATTTCACCACATAACACATCTACAGATCAGAATTAAAATAAATAAAACCCCCTATCCTTGCATACTACCATTCACACTCTAAAGTTTGCAGTTCATGAAGGAGAAATTCTCAAACTCATGTTGTCAATTATTTGACGATCAGTTGTCCCAATATATATCCAGCTCTCCCCTTGATACAAACAGCATTTCACAAATCATGGACCATGTATTATTTAATTGTAACTTTCATTAGGACATAGTTTGGTTTGGCTGTCAATGTTTCTCCAAAGTTACCTCAATACAGGTGTCTGCAAATGCATAATTATTATATCAGTGAATCTCTTTTCATAATTATTTACCATTATTTTTTATTCTTTAGGTATCTCATATAACTTGATATCCGCAGTAAAGCTCCACCATTTTTCATTGAAATGTCTTCTGTGCTAAATTCATATAACAATGACTTAATTATTCCTGCAACCTAAAAGGATGGAAATATAAAATTCACTTGTACTCTTCCATGTCTACTCACAATAATCTAAAACGAGTTAAACATATGCATAAGTTTATTCTAACCAGGTTTAAAAATGCCCATTTAATTGACCTTAAATAGAGTCTTTCAGACATCAACTCACTTTGACCTATTAGTTAAAATCAGTTGTGGTTTTATAATTCTCACCTCTTGCTTCACAGGAAAGCTTATATGAACTCCCATCATAGCTCACATTTTGTGATCCGAGTCTTACCATAATCAGTTTCTTGAGATCAAAAGGATGGAAAAATAAAATGAGAACAGCCTAAATATTTAATGTATGCCAAAGGGTAGGCTGACTTTAATGCGGGTGCAAGAAGTCAGACATGTTAGAATTAGGGCCCTACCCCATAGAGGTTGTAAAGCTCCCCACAAGTATTTTGACATTGCAGATCATAGCACTTTTAGCTCTTGCCTCGAGACAGGCACAGATACGGAGGCATTGGACGTGCATAATTTCTCCATTGATGTATATAAATGCTGTACTATGCACCATTCCAATATAGTGACGCCTTCCATTCCACTCAATAAGGAGGGCTAATTAAAGACCGCACGCTCTAACACTTAAAGTATCAGAGTTTGGCCACTTGTAACATTTGCTACGGCAGAGTATAAAGGAGGCACAGAAAGGTATTTAGGAGTTTATAAGAGAGCTACTCCTGCCTTTGAGATTACTTCAGAGTGCTACAATTATAGAATGAGAAAGTCTGCTTTGGATATGGAAGTTGAATGTAAGACTTTGATTTGTGAGGTGAAACCTTGTCAATGTCAGTTTTCAATCGATTTCTGAACCACATGTAGTTTGATTGGCTCTCAGGTTTGGGGCTTAGCTCAACCTTTATCCCTGGATCCCAAGCACCTACCTTCATCGTGAAGCCATTAGAAGGTTTGTTGGGGGATAGGTTGTGCAGTCCTTGAGCTAGACTGCCTACGTAAGGCTGGACTTGTCTTCAGACCTTTTCTTGTGGACCGGATTGGCTCCATTAAGGCAGTCGAAGGCAGCCACCAAAGTTGAAACCTGCGAGGGACTGCCTGATTGCTGTAAAACGAGCATATTTAATATGGCCTAGTTGCCAGTTAAGTGGACATCAAAATTTCACCCTGCCTAATGCACCAAAAATATTTGCATCCCTACTGTTTCTGATGTAGGTACATAGAGCATGGTAGCACTTCTCCCGTCAGCCTTTTTAATTTTTGTGATGTTCCTATGTGGGTGCCCCTTTTGAGTGCTTTCATGCTAACTGCAGTGTCATACATTTTGACTTATTGCTTTAATAAGTCTTTATGGCGGAGGAGAAGATGTTTGTTGTGAATGTCTTAAAAATTAGTAATTTAGATTCTTTCTTTTGCTATCTGTATGCTTTAAACCAATATCACTATATTGCATATACCATATTTCACAACACTATTGAAGAAGGCAGTGAAAGCTCAGCTTCAAAGCTCTTTTGCGTCATAAAATTTGTTAGACAATTCTCAGGCTGGATTTAGACCTGGACTAAGTATTGGGTAAGGTGGTCACCTTAGTAATGGATGATTTGCGTATGATGGTCAATGGTGAGGATCCTGGGACAGTTATTAGATCTGTCAGCTGCCTTTGATACTCTCAACCACCATACACTTATCCAATGGCTATCCAACATTACAATAACAGATACCATACTGCAATGTATTAAATCCTTCCTTATGGACAGAACTTAAAAGGTCTAAAAAGGATCTTTCTCTTTTAACCCCTATACTTTGGGTTAGAGTTTCCCCCCCCCCCCGAAAATCTTCTTTCTCACTCTTATTTTTAACTAATATTTGAAACTTTTTAGCCAGTGTACTTCAGCATTTTCAATTAAATACATGGAGGTATGGTGACGATACCAAACTCTTTTTTAAGTGTAAATCTATTAAAACTCCGACCATGACCTTCAAACAGGATTGGAAGTGACGTGTATATGGATGATTAAAACCTTTGGAAATTATATCCGTTCAAATTTGAGATACTTCTGCCCACCAGAAGAAAATTAAACTTATAGAAAGATTTGTTAGAGTTAAGTTCTATAAGTATTTGCCCAGATCCACTGCTTGTTGTAAGACTAGAATAATGTCTTAATCTTAAATACGAGATTTCAATAGTGATAAAATCCTATTACCATCATTTACAAATTTTGAGCCAAATATTTCTTGTTCCGGATTTCCTTCACATAACACAGTCTCACATTGACATTTCTGATTCAGTTTATGTAAGACTACCTGATAGAAGGTTCCAGCTACTACAGAAAATACAGAACTGTTTCTGAAATTTCAGGATCACCATCATGTCCTAAAGAATGATTAGATTAAATCCCTGCAGGACTTAATTGATATCAACAGTGGCCAACTCATGTGTTCCCTGGTGGAAATCTACATCCCCTTTGCCAAACACAGAACAATATTTAGTGTAAAAAAGTAAATGAAGTATTTTCTCAAAATTGAAAATGTACTTAAGAATGTTTTTTAAATCAGCCTGCAAGGCGCATAGCATAGTCTACATTGCAGGTCTCAGATTACTATGCCCCCACTATCCATTGAAATCCAGTTTTATATGTTTATTTGTTCTGCCCATATTTTCAATTAAAAGATAAGCAGACAGATCCTTCCATGCCCGGGGTACTCAACTTTGGAATAGCTTCCCCCAGATATTGTTATTGAATCTAAGTCGGGTAAAATTAAAAAATCACTAAAAACTTGGTTGTTCAATCAATCATATTGGTAAAGCATCTCAGGCTCATCATGGGTACAGTAAAGGTAAGAGCTTTGATAGGCCAAGAGACACCCTGTGAGTATGTGTTTGTGCTTTATTCAATCACAGTTATTAACAATATTAATATAAAAAAATATATAATGTCACTGCATGATTCCCTATTTTTATTTCGCCCTCACTTGTGCTGGGTGTGTCTTAAACAGGCTTTCTTTTCTGGAGGGCATTCACTTTGCAGACGTGGGGCCTAACTTCATGTAGAGGAACCCAAACTGTCTGAAGCTCAACTCATACAAAATGTTATGTAGTATTTTTGTCTACTTTATTTAAGTTTTGCAGTCTTACAGTCAGACAAGCAACACATATCATGCATTTCTATATGTGCAACTACTGTTTACAAGCGGTTGATGTACACTTAAAAAGTTATTTTGGAGGTTACAACTTTATATCCGACCCCCTTGTGTATGTGAAAGGGCCTTCTGAATACAAGCCCCCCACTTGCTGAGTGTCTGTGTATGTCTGTGACGCCTTCTGCTCCAAGCCCATTGATACCACTCCCAGTGCCCTGTTGCGGCTAACTTACACCTGTTCTGTTTTGTCCCTCCAATTCGTTTTCTGAAGCTGGCTGTCACGCTAGGTATTCCTGATATGACCCCCAAATATTCTTGGGCCAGCAGCAGATCGGGATTAAAGCATTATAATTATCAGACATGGTTGGAGCAATAAGCTAATTCAGCATGCCATTCCAATATCTTGCGTAGTGGTCCCCGCATCCAGCACATAGCTTCTCGGCACTTTGCTAGCAGTAGGCCAATTGCCGTCAATTTGCAAACTTACTTTGGTATATCCTTCTCGAAGCCTAGCAATGCTACCAGGGAGATCTCCGGTATATGTATCTCCAACATTTCTGTTAAAATGCTAAACACTTCCCTCCAGAAAGCATGGATACCCGGACATTCCCACGTGAGGTGGGTGAATCCGGCCTCGCCAGCCTCACAACGCAGGCACCTGTCATCATCCCGCAGACTGTGTTTGTGCAACCGGGCTGGGGTGTAGTAAACCCTGTGGAGGTACTTGTAGTGTATCAACCTGTGTCTCCCATTCTGTGAAATAGACTTTATATTTTCAAAACAATGCGCCCATTGTGCTTCAGTTATTTTTACTTCCAGCTCTACCTGCCATTCCAGCTGGGTCCTGCTCAGGGCCTGAGTGTCGTGTCTCCTAGTGAGTGCATACAATGCTGTGATGCCGCGCTGTGGGAATTTAGCATGAAGGAGATACGTCAGTGATTTCATCTCTTGTGGTTCTGTCAAGCGAATCCCCGACTATACCCCTCATCGCCTGTCGCACCCTGTATTAGTGCTAAGCGTCTAGTGTGGACAAGGGGGGGGCATGCGCTATTACTTGGTCTCATGTTTTCACTGTGCCATCATGAAAAAAATCCCCATCAGCTCCATTTTAAGTTTGCGCAGAGTTTGTGTTACCGCCCTGTCATCACTAAACGGGACCCAGTCGCACCACTCAAGCGGCAGCTTAGGAGAGTATATTAGTGTAAGCCGATGAGACAGTGCTATTTTCTTCAGCTGTGTCCTTGTACAACCAGTCGGGTCTATCACACCAGCCCTACATCGAAGCCCACTTAATAGTGCTTTGGTAATGGAATGGGGCTGACCTTGTTCCTCTCAAAGTAGAGCTGTGGGAGGCTCTGGGGTCCATGTATCCAGTAATATGCATGCAACAGATGTGCGGCTCGGTAGTATCTTTCGAGGTCAGGAGCGTTTAAACCCCTTTCTGTGTATACTCTTGTCAGGACCCCCCGTTTGACCCGGGACTGCTTCTCAGCCCATGCGAAACGTATCATTAGGGTGCGCAGAGTGCCGAAAAATGATGTAGGTAATATGATGGGAATGTTCATGAATAAAAAGAGAAACCGAGGGAGAATAATCATTTTCATTAAAGCGATGCGGCCTATAAGTGACAGGGGTAGCCTAATCCATTTATCGATGGACTCTGTTAGTTTATGTATAGCACCGCCATAGTTCTCCCGTATTACCACCTCAGGGTTGGTGTGTACCTGAATGCCCAGGTAATCTACGGGATCTGTGGTCCATTTTTTTGGGCATCCGGTAGCGTGGTAGTGGACATTAGTGGAAACATCGTTGATATATGCCAGTTAATGTGTAAGCCTGAGTGTTATCCGTATCTCTCGACCTCTTGTAGCACCGATTTCAGGTTTAGATCTGGAATGCGTATGTGCTATGTAGTTATTGCCATTTTGTTACGTGAAACCGTTTGCTTTGTAAATAGCATGGTCTACTCTAAACCCTCAAATTCCAATACCCATAACATCACACCAGGATCTTCATTGATGGCACTACTAAACCTGCCCATTGATACCACACTAGAAAAAGACGTTTATTTGAAATCTATGTGGTAGACTGGGTGTCAGTTAATGTCTTTGACCCCCCTCAAGCAATATTGTTATTGGTCATGCCTGTTGGTAGGAGGTGATGCTAACATATGTAATTGTGACCCCATGAACCTCAGAATAAATCAAGATTTAAAGGTTCAAGGGGCCAGACTGAAGATGGTAAATTGCACAGCTGCATTTATGAAATTAGCTGCTGCCTAACACTAATTTCTTTTATAGTGCATTTAATCATTTGATGGTACATGCCATCATTGTGAAAGTACAAGAAGATAATGTTAATTGTTATTACATTTTTGAGATTGTGGAGTGGTGTCATCTAGATGAAGGTACCAAGGGGAAGATTTAATACATACAGTAATTGAGAATAAGTTGAATAGCATGCTTGCAGAGCAATAGATAAAAGGCAACAGCATTGTGAAAATCTCCAAAGGGATGCAGGAGTGTGTGTATTGGACAGGCCACATGAAGGGCTTGCTCCCTCCCCGCATGACAGGGCCCGAGCCCCCGGCCCTCCAGGTGTTACCCACAGAAGCAACCCGCACCCCGTCCCATACGGGACTTCTTCCCCCGGACCTCTCTGTATCATGGGGCCGAACCACTACCGGCTCCCTCGCCCGGCCCGGCCGCCATCTTGGACACTGCACCACGAGGCCTCGTGGCCTCAGCTCGACCCTAACCCTGGGCCTGGCCAGGCCCCGACATCCCGGCACCACCATCCACCCAGGAGGTGAACGGACCACTTGGCAGGTCAATGGGAGAAAGAAGTGTCGATGGCTCTCCCCCGCCAGGTGCCGATCGCCCCCCAGCTCCCCCGGGCGCTGGCTCCACCCCCCTGCTGGGTGTCTGGACTCCCTCATCCCGGACCTCCCGACCTCCAAATGCGAGGGTCCGGACATCAAAGGGCGCCAGACCTATAACTGGGGCAGCTCCAGAGCAGGAAGGCAGTTGTATCCTGGAGTCGAGAGACACCGTGAAGAACTCATCCTTGACGGACTACTGGCGCTGCCGTAGCCCTGTTTCGCGAACTATCGTCCTGCCTGCTGGCGCTGCCGCAACCTTCTGCATCCTCCATCCTCGTTGGGACCTGCTGGCGCTGCCGCGGACCGTTGTAACTACCACCTTCGCCGGGACCTGCTGGCGCTGCCGCGGACCGTTGTAACTACCACCTTCACCGGGACCTGCTGGCGCTGCCGCGGACCGTTGTAACTACCCCCTTCACCGGGACCTGCTGGCGCCGCCGCGGACCGTCGCTACCTACGATCATCTTGGGACCTGCTGGCGCTGCCGCGGCCCGTCCATCTAGAACGCCGAGCTCGAGGATTGTGAGCTATCCATCATATCATCGCATCTACCAGATTGGTAACAAGACTGTCCCGCTACCCCCTTTCCCAACCAAGAGACTAGAATCGAGGGGACCCCTGAGTCCTGACCTCCTTGTACCATTCTATCGTACCTAAAGATTGCTTATAAAGAACGTTAAACCTTATCTTTGTGTGGTGTACATCTGTGGAGGGGAAGTTACTCGTCTGTACGATCGCTGGAGACGGCTCTCCCCGGAGACCTCTCCCCTTTACCTCGGCCGACCCTCCCGGTCCGTTTAACATTGGTGGCCAGCGGCGCGATCCGAATCAACGCGTAATCGTACAGTGAGTAGCTCACCCCACGACGAAACCACAATGACAACCAAAGAGAGCGGATCCACCGAGAAATTCCAGATGGAGAAATTGGAAGAGTACAGCCATCGTGAGTTGAAACAATTCTGCATTGAACTAGGCATTGCTACCACCGGTCTGAGTACCAAAGACGATTTCAAGCACGCCATTGAGTCGTGGGCAGAAACCGGGGCCGCCAGACCCCCGGACCAAAACATTGCAGCATCAGAGAGGAACACCGCGGCTCCCGAGGAGCGAAGAACGGGTCTCTCGCAGGAAGAGATCCAAGAGAGAGAAAAAAGCAGACTACATGAGCTAGAAATGGCACGGCTCAAAATGGACGGTGAACTAAAATTAGCTGAACAAAAACTGAACCTAGAACATCTGCGACTCCGAGAAGAACGGGAAGAAAAACAGAGGCAGAGAGAGCTCGAAGAAAAGAGATTAGCGTACGAACACGAGCGCCAACTGGCAGAAATAGACCTACTGAAGCAGAACAAAGAACTGGGGGTGCCCGAGCAACCGCGCACCCCAGGAGCGACAGAAAAGAAAGTCCACATCCCCAAGGATGTCGTTCGAGAGTATTTCCGAGATGACGACATACAACAGTGGTTCAAGGCCTACGAGATCGCCATGACCTCCCACCGGATCGATCGAAGTGACTAGGGAGCCGGTCTATGGGGGAGGTTCGTCAATGAAGGCCGCGATGCCCTGTTACAGCTCCCAGACCATCTGATGTCATCCTATGACCACATGAAGGCTGCCCTCCTCACCCGATATGGGCTCACACCCGAAATGTACCGCCAGAGGTTCCGAGACTGCACCCGGATCCCGGGTACAACTTGGGTGGAATATGTAAACTATTTCAGCCGAGCCTTCGAGGGTTGGGTCAAGGGAAGCCACGTAACGACCTACGAGCAACTTTTTAATCTCATGGTGTGGGAGCACCTCTCTAACAACTGCTTCGTCGAGCTCAGGCAGCACCTCCTCGACAGTAAATTGACTGACCCACGGCAGCTCGCCGCCGAAGCTGACCGGTGGGAAAGCACCCGAGTAGGCCGGAGAGGGCCGCACGAACAGAACCGGAACAACCAAGGTCAGCACCGTCCCCGAGGAGGAGGAGGCCAGGGACGAGGAAGAGACACCGTCCCGGCCGCTCCCGCTGCCAGCACCCCGCCCCCGGCCAGCCGGGGCAACCCCCCGATGCGCCCGGGGTTCCGAGCCAACGTCACGTGTCACCGATGCCAGCGAGTCGGCCACTACGCCAATGACCCGAACTGCCCACAGAACCAAACTCCGAGACCCCGCCAGGTAGCTGCCGCCGCCCTGGGGGGAGAACAAATCTCCGAAGAACAGGAAGAATGCGAACAAGAACAACAAGAGTGGGAACCGGCCGCCATGGTTCTAGCGTTCCTAGGGGGAAGAGACATGGTCCCGCGGGCTCCCCTACCCGCCAACACCAGAAAATATAGTCAATGGGTGAAAATTAATGGACGCCGGGCCGAAGCACTACGTGACACGGGGGCCAGTGTGACGGCCGTCCGCTGTCACCTGGTAACCCCAGAACAGATCCTGCCGAACATTCTCTGCCCCGTCCGTTCAGCCGACAATTCGGAGAGTCTATGTCAGATGGCCTGCGTCCCCTTCGAATGGGGAGGAGTCTCCGGCATGTTGAAGGTGACGGTCCGAGATGATGCCCCAGTGGACTGTCTCCTGGGGAATGATCTTGAGAGTTCCCCGTGGGCCGCAGTAGAAAGAAGAGAGCACCTGGGGATATTGGGCCTCCCGGACTGGGCGTGCGTAACCACCCGGTCCATGGCCGCCCGGGCCATCCCCCCGACCAGAAGAACCAGAATGGCCAGCACCTCCTCCCCCGATTGCTCCAGTGGAGGACACCGACCATACGGACCCCCCAGAGAAAACCCCCGAAGGGCTCGCTCAGCCCCAGGACCTTCCCGACCTAGCTCAGTGGCGTCAAGAAGGGGGGCCCACCCAGGAACAGTTCCGTCAAGAGCAGAAGACCTGTCCCTCCCTCGAGGGACTCCGCCAGCAAGCCCTCGCCCAGAGCGCAGGGGACACCACCGGAGCCCATTGGATCTATTGGGACAACGACCTGTTGTACAGTGAACAGAGAATCGCGGAGTTAGGGGCCAGTCGAGTGCTGGTGGTGCCCCTCCGTTTTAGAGACTTCTTGTTAAATTTGGCCCACGATGTCCCTCTGGCTGGACACCTGGGCCAGGACAAAACCTACAGTCGCCTGGTGACCCACTTTTTCTGGCCAAAGATGAGAAACGACGTCCTCAACCACTGCCGGTCCTGCCCCACATGCCAGGCCAGCGGAAAGAGCGGCCGCAAACTTAAAGCACCTCTGCAACCCTTCCCAGTTGTCACCACCCCGTTCGAGAGGGTGGGAATAGACATTGTGGGGCCCCTGGACCACCGTACAGCACAAGGACATCGGTTCATCCTGGTACTGGTGGACCACGCCACCCGCTACCCCGAGGCTGTTCCCCTGCGAACTGTAACAGCCCCGGTGGTTGGCTGGGCCTTAATGGGGATCTTCTCCCGGGTGGGCTTCCCCCGAGAAGTCGTCAGCGACAGAGGCACAAACTTTATTTCAAAATATATGAAGTCCCTCTGGCAACAGTGCGGGGTCACCTACCGATTCACGACCCCCTATCACCCTCAAGGAAACGGACTAGTTGAGCGGTTCAACCGCACGCTCAAGGGAATGATTGGGGGGTTGGAAGAGCCCCTCCGTCGCCAGTGGGATGTGCTACTTCCGCGCCTCCTCTTCGCATATCGAGAAGTCCCCCAGAAGGCCCTCGGCTTCAGCCCTTTCGAACTCTTGTACGGACACCCTGTGCGAGGGCCCCTCAGCCTAGTCAAAGAAGGTTGGGAGATGGCCCCCCTAAAGACCCCTCCAGACGTCTTCAAGTACCTCCTGACCCTACGCAATCAGACCAGGCGATTCAGAGAAATGGCGAAAGCGAACCTTGAGGCCAGTCAGGAGGACATGAAAAAATGGTACGATCAAAATGCCTCCTCCATCGAATTCGAACCTGGCCAACAAGTGTGGGTGATGTCCCCCACCGAACCATGTGCCTTGCAGGACAAGTGGACGGGGCCCTTCAAAGTGGTCGAGCGCAAGAGCCCCGTCACCTATCTCATCGATATGGAATCTCCACGGAACCCCCTCCGGGTCCTCCACGCCAACAGACTCAAACCCCACTTTGTGCGCTCGGAGCTCAGCATCCTGATGGCTACAGACAGTGGAGCGGAAGAAGACTCCGAGCCTCTCCCTGATCTCCTAAAGACTCGTGAGAAAGATGGTTCCGTGGACGGGGTCCGACTCTCAGATGCCCTCACCCCGGAACAGCGCCAATGCTGCCGGGACCTCCTGCTGCAGTTTTCGACCCTGTTCTCCCTCACCCCAGGGGTCACCCCCTGGTGCTTGCACGACGTGGACACTGGGGACAGTCCCCCTATCAGACATCGGGCGTACCGCGTACCAGATCGGGTACGGGCCTGCATCCAAGAGGAGGTGTCAAAGATGCTCACGCTCGGGGTCATCGAGCCCTCGGACAGCCCCTGGGCCAGCCCGGTCGTGCTGGTCCCCAAAGCTGCTGCCCCCGCACCACTCCTGAGCTCCGATTCTGCGTCGACTATCGGGGCTTGAATGCTGTCACCAGGACCGACGCTCATCCCATCCCCGAGCGGATGAACTGATCGACCGCATGGGGGCTGCCCGCTACCTCAGCATCTTCGACCTGACAGCGGGCTACTGGCAGATCGGTCTCACACCCCGGGCTCAAGAACGATCCGCCTTTTCCACCCCCGATGGCCACTACCACTTCAAAGTCATGCCATTCGGCATGAAGAATGCCCCAGCTACTTTTCAGCGACTAGTGAACCAGGTCTTGGCGGGACTCGAGGAGTTCAGCGCCGCCTACCTGGACGATATCGCTGTGTACAGCCGCCACTGGTCCGGCCGCCTCCACCACCTCCGAGAGGTCCTGCAGGCCCTCCAACGGGCCGGCCTCACAATCAAGGCCAGCAAGTGCCAAATTGGTCAGGGGTCCGTGACCTATCTCGGACACCAGGTGGGAAGCGGTCTGGTGGCCCCTCTACAACTCAAGATCGCTGCCATCCAGTCCTGGCAGCCTCCAGTCACGCAGACCGAGGTCCGAGCCTTCTTGGGGCTCACCGGCTACTACCGGCGGTTCGTGAGGGACTATGGCAGCATTGTGGGGCCCCTCACGGAACTCACATCCAAAAACCACCCGAAGAAGGTCAACTGGACCCCAGACTGTCAAGCGGCATTCGAGAAGCTGAAGGCCGCCATGTGCACTGCCCCTGTGCTCCAGGCCCCCGACTACAGTCGGGAATTCATCGTACAAACGGATGCCTCCGACCATGGCATCGGGGCGGTCCTCTCCCAGTTGAACTCCGAGGGACTTGACCAACCAGTGGCCTTCATCAGCAGACACCTCCTGGCCCGAGAACAGCGCTGGAGCACCATCGAGAGGGAGGCCTTTGCAGTGGTGTGGGCCCTCAAAAAGCTCCGGCCCTATCTCTTCGGTACCCACTTCCGGGTGCAAACAGATCATCGGCCCCTGCAGTGGCTAATGCAGATGCGGGGGGAAAACCCCAAACTATTGCGTTGGTCCATCTCCCTGCAGGGGATGGACTTCACTGTGGAACATCGACCTGGCCAAGACCACGCCAACGCGGATGGCCTGTCACGCTTTTTCCGCCTCGCCGAGGAGAGTCCCCAAGGGGATGGGTGACTCTCCCCGCCTTCAGCTGGGGGGGACGCATGTTGGACAGGCCACATGAAGGGCTTGCTCCCTCCCCGCATGACAGGGCCCGAGCCCCCGGCCCTCCAGGTGTTACCCACAGAAGCAACCCGCACCCCGTCTCATACGGGACTCCTGCCCCCGGACCTCTCTGTATCATGGGGCCGAACCACTACCGGCTCCCTCGCCCGGCCGGCCGCCATCTTGGACACTGCACCACGAGGCCGCGTGGCCTCAGCTCGACCCTAACCCTGGGCCTGGCCAGGCCCCGACATCCCGGCACCACCATCCACCCAGGAGGTGAACGGACCACTTGGCAGGTCAATGGGAGAAAGAAGTGTCGATGGCTCTCCCCGCCAGGTGCCGATCGCCCCCCAGCTACCCCGGGCGCTGGCTCCACCCCCCTGCTGGGTGTCTGGACTCCCTCATCCTGGACCTCCTGACCTCCAAGTGCGAGGGTCCGGACATCAAAGGGCGCCAGACCTATAACTGGGGCAGCTCCAGAGCAGGAAGGCAGTTGTATCCTGGAGTCAAGAGACACCGTGAAGAACTCATCCTTGACGGACTACTGGCGCTGCCGTAGCCCTGTTTCGCGAACTATCGTCCTGCCTGCTGGCGCTGCCGCAACCTTCTGCATCCTCCATCCTCGTTGGGACCTGCTGGCGCTGCCGCGGACCGTTGTAACTACCACCTTCGTCGGGACGTGCTGGCGCTGCCGCGGACCGTTGTAACTACCACCTTCACCGGGACCTGCTGGCGCCGCCGCGGACTGTCGCTACCTACGATCATCTTGGGACCTGCTGGCGCTGCCGCGGCCCGTCCATCTAGAACGCCGAGCTCGAGGATTGTGAGCTATCCATCATATCATCGCATCTACCAGATTGGTAACAAGACTGTCCCGCTACCCCCTTTCCCAACCAAGAGACTAGAATCGAGGGGACCCCTGAGTCCTGACCTCCTTGTACCATTCTATCGTACCTAAAGATTGCTTATAAAGAACGTTAAACCTTATCTTTGTGTGGTGTACATCTGTGGAGGGGAAGTTACTCGTCTGTACGATCGCTGGAGACAGCTCTCCCCGGAGACCTCTCCCCTTGTCCTCGGCCGACCCTCCCGGTCCGTCTAACAGTGTGTATTGATATAATTTTTTATTGTGGTACTAAAAACACATAGCTACAAGCCTGATTGATCCAGTGCATAAAATGAAGTATTGGAAGTGTGGAGGAAAATGGATTTGTGCTTGAGTTTATAGAAATAATACTTACAAGTAATTTCCACAAATGTTGGAAACACCAGAGCAACTGACATTTTGTTGAGGGTGTAAGTCACACCTGGATTAGAGAGACAACTGTTCTCTGTGAACCAAGATGTAGAATATGGATTGATATGCAAAAGGTAAAATCTATTTTACAAAAAAAAGGGTTAATGTTGTTGGGGTGTCAAGATTGTGCATATGTCCTGTGACCAAGTCTTGAGAGGGAAGAAAGGTATGGATGGGTTTAATAGTTGGTACATTCATTCATATGATTAACTAGGCAAATTATGTTTCTCTCAAGCATATGTGAATGAATGGTGCCCATCCCTTAGTGAATAGGTAGATGGGTAATTATGAATAGTAAATGAACACTTACCTGTATATACGTACCTTGACAATAGAACACAGTTAATATTCTTGAATAAATATTGTTGCAGCATGATATTTGTAACCAAAATATTTTGTCAAGAAAATCAAACTTCCCATCCTAGTGATGAGTAGTACCAATTTCACTTACAAGGTTCCTTGTTTTATTTAAAACACTGTTTAGTCATGGGCCATTGGGGCATCAGACATACAATACAAAAATCAGTAACAAGTTAGTGAAATAACAGCCAAAATAAAAAGAAAACAGTGAGACGCATACTATGAGTTTTACCCCTAATTAGAGAGAAGGCATTTAGCAAATTGTTGAAATTCAGTAAGAAAGAGAGAACTTTTGATGTGTTCTTTGATATCTAAGGAAATAAAGAGAAGAAAAAATGTAAGTTGAAATTTCACAATATTGGCGGCACCTGTCTTCAAGGTTAGAATTCTTCTCATGGGATGGTTGCAGGAGGTCTGTAATGCCACACTTTAAGGATACTAGACCTATTCTGCAGTAAGCATGTATTTAGCAACTAAGTGAATGCACCTGACCTCATTTATAGCAACTGAAACGATCAACAGTAGAAAATAATACAGATGTTTGCATTTTACATGTTACATTTCAAAGTGTGAGGGCAGGTGGCATATATTGTAAACAATCCTCTTTTTAATTAAAACTTCATCAATGCAACATTGGAGTACAGAACCGAGAACCCCACCACACATTCCATCATTTTACACTCTTTAGATACTTTCATGCAGTTCTATCAGAAGAACCATTGTTTCAAGACCCTGAAGCCAGCCTCAGTTCAAGTACTAAACAGTACAAACCCATAAACCACCACTTTGCTGTTATCAACTCACATTATCAGGTATTAAAATACATCACTTAGTATTTTTCCATTATTAAATCTCTGAGTGATTTACATTGCTTCAACAACCACTCCACCCCTTGGGCCTGGACTAGAACTCCTCGTCTTGTAAATTAAAGAATGCTGAAACTCTTTTTGATCCCACTGTAAACAGTAGGCCTGTGATTTAAGTGTTGGAGAGATGAGTTGAAGGCAGGCTTAGAATGTTGAGTACTGACTTAAACGCAGTGGAATAAAGACTTGTAAAATTACTCTCTGTGTGTGGCATGGTTATTGGCGAGTACCTGGGCTGTCAGTACGCTACATCTGGCAACAAGAAAAGGGATACGAAGCCTGTACACTGAAAGCACTCTTCCCGAGCGTTTGCTGTGGTCCAGCAAACTGCTTTTGCGTGCCATGTATGCCACAGTCAAAGTGCAGAATTGACACTGGCACCAGTGAAGTCTCAGCGCAATGGCAGGCTGTTAAAAAAGCTTAAAGATAAAGAAAGCGACATTGAAAATCTACGTGTCGGTGGCCTGGGAACTGTATGAAACAACCGCAACTAAAAGGTACTGTGCCATTACGCAAATTAATGGCATATGCTATATGGAGTAAGAATGCTAAAGGCGGATGAAACCAGGTTACGAAAGCAGCGCTCAGCAATATTTCAGTACACATCAAATTGAAATTCATATTCTATGAAGCAGAGATTAACCAGGTATTTTGTGGAGAAATATTTAAACAGAAAGCCAAGCTACATTATCAGATTTCATTGACTTGTAGTGTACAAAGAATTATCTCCTTACCTGAACCATTAACGAATCATCGGTCTACAATGTGCGGTGAAGCGGCCCCGGAAGGAGAGTCAAAGAGGTTGTGTTTGACAGCTGTGTGGCTCACCACTAAAGCTGCGGCATAGAGGCCCAGAACTGCTTCACAGACTGCCATCCAGTAAAGAGTTCCACTGGAGAGCCAAAGCGAGATCCACGCTCCAAAAGTTATTAAGGCTGACCCGAAGCCAGCACACCACCAGGCGCTAGAGAAGCTCTGTCTGATCAAGTTCCTCAGGAGGCCCCTGAGAGACCACTTCTGTCCTCCAATGTATATACAGCTGCTGGATTCTTAAAATCGCCACCTGCATTTGAAAGTACCAAAAAACACAATTTGGGGAATAGATGGACTGCGTAGATGTAGACTTTTGAAGATTTCATAGATGCAATAGACTAGAGAGATGATAAAAAAGATTGTAAATTATCTGAAGAACATGGCTGCTAAATCAATGAAAGAAGCCATGAAAAGACACCACAAGAAGGTGATGTGGCGTATGATCAAATCAAAACAGCCCTGAATATCAAATTTAATGAAGTATTAATGTCGATTATGAAAGATACATGTTCAGTCAAGAACACCTAAGACCACTTGAAACAATTGGTGAGTTTGTTGAAAGACTGGATATTCTGGTGAGGCACTGCAAGTTCAAGGAATTTAAGAATGAGGGAGCTACCTGCCTCAGAGTAATCAATAGATGTCTGTCAGATTTCTTTCAACGATGAATGCTGAAGCAAACTGAGCGTAAAACAAGTACTCAAGGCTGCTCGCGTTGAAGATCATGCTGATCATCAGGAGACTGTCATGGAGGCTGGAGGCGCCCAAAGTGCATAATTTATGAGCATGAAGAGTAAGCCTGAGTACAAGGCCAAGGGACACAATGCGATGTCGACACAGAAAAAGAAAACGTGTTACAGATGTGGACTGTCATTTCCACATGAAGATAAATGTCCTGCCATTGGTCAGATCTGCATCTGTTGTGGTAAAGCAAACCATTTAATGACGACATGCAAGGTAAATTGATAAGTAAATGCGTCACAGGTTGAAGATAAAAGGCCGACCGAATGCTACCTCAGTGACGTTCAACGCGCTCCCACAAGGTCAAGTGATCACACCAACTGTGGCAAATCGACACCAAATTAAGTCGATCGTCATCTAAATTATTGACAAAGACTTCCTCAGTATCAGTTTCCAGTGAAAATGACCATGCCAATTGTTCAATGTCGATGATTACTTCAGAAAGACAGGCACATGTGGGACTAGTCGAATGTGATGAAAAACTCAAGGTGAAGAAAAATGGACATGAAAAGGCACCATTAACAAGCAAACATTGTTCAAAGATGACTCTAAAGATAAACCGGTGTTCGATACAATTCATAATTGACAGCCGTGCGTCAATAAATATCACTTCTGAAGATAAGTATCAAGCATTATCTCTGTTACAACTTACAAGTGTCAGGTCTGTCAGATGATTAAATGGAATACCACTAACCTGTGGTCTGCACCCAGCAGGGATGATGGGTGAGGCTAGTGCTCCAATTACCCTTCGTAATATCTCACAGGAGCATATAGATATAGCTCTCCTGAAAAGACACCACTCAGGGGAAAAGGGATTAAATAACAAACAGCTGCCACCACCGTCTGGAAGACCTCGTAAGCCACGCCATCTCTAGTGCATGAACATGAGCCCTGTAGAGGAAAGGTATAGATCAGGCTTCTCCAACGAGTAGCTCGTGAGCTGCTGGTAGCTCTCCTGAGTGCAGCCCAGCATACTAAATTAGAAGCTTTTCCTTGGCTGAATTAATATTTGCATATCAAAACGAAAAAGTGTGTTTTGGAGATGAAAATGTGTGTATTTTCAGAACTCATAAGCTGATGTTTGAAGAAGAATGATTGAATTTCCAAAATATATTTAAAGCTGAGATTAGAGTGATGTATCCTGCAGCGCTGTGAAGACTTATTACTAATATTATTACCTTGGTGCTAGGGGCATAGCTTCTATGACTTTTACATATTACCCAGATAGAGGCATTCCACATTGACAAAGTGCTCTTTTGCATTACTGCTGGCAACCGTGCCTGATGCACTGAGGTGATCAGTGCAGGTAATCTTGCAAATGATGGCAACTAATATAAACTTGCCTGATGTGGTCACATAATTAGTAGCTCAGTATGATTTTAATTGAACATAAGTAGCTTTTAGTATTGTAAAGGTTGGAGATACCTGGTATAGATCAACACAATCCGATAGAAACAACAATCATATGAAAGAACAACATAGGTGGTGATCTGCAGTCCTTTATACTCAATTCCAAACTGTAAGGTAGAAGTAATTCCTGGCAACTCATCACTTAAGATGCGTAAATCAGAGTCATATGTAGGGTAAAAGGAATTGGCCTGTCTCCT
The DNA here is from genome assembly GCF_964204655.1 of Triturus cristatus. Classification (NCBI taxonomy): domain Eukaryota; kingdom Metazoa; phylum Chordata; class Amphibia; order Caudata; family Salamandridae; genus Triturus; species Triturus cristatus. The sequence goes on from NC_140588.1 coordinate 55,864,308, forward strand.
CTATAGTTACGTCATTATAAGGAATGCCAATATAACCCAACAGTCATTTCTACTAAAGTACACTCAAATAGAAATTCCAAATTTGTAATGAAGGCAATTGTTGAAATCCATAAAGGAATAAGGCAGTTCACATCAATGGAATAAAGAACAAAGCATAAGTACTTAGCTGATGTAATGGTGTTTTCCCATAGTTTGCAATATTAGAAAGCAGAAGCTTCATAAGACTCGAATAAATCCTTCAAGCCCTGAGACTCTGTGTCCAGATCGTGAAACAGTTAATGGAGCCGCCGCTCCAGAAGAATGCTCTCTGTTCGTGGAATTGCAACAATGTATCAAAAACGCCCTGCCTGGCATGTAGAAAGCCGTTCGGAAGGAACGCAGGATACACTGTAGCAAGTCTCCCCCTTTGAAAGTGCTCCTGCATGATGGGAGACCTGAATACAGTTTTCAAGCGTGTAACAGCAACACACTGAGCCACAGAAACAAAGTTACTTAAGAAACAAGCATTTACAATGCAATGGTCTCGGCAATATTATAGGTAGAGCTATTGGTCTTGCTCATTATTTTTTTTATCATTTTTGTATCCCTAAATAAATGGCATTGTCATTTCTATTAGCATTAGCTTTTTTTGCATATGTGATACCTATTGCATTAGCAGATTTTACTATTTTACAGGCAGACACAATTACAATTATCTTGCTGTAAAAGGGGCTTGATTGGAATGGTGCAGCAGGTGCAGTGGCACCGGGGACAGAAGCACTAGGGACCCCACTAAACACCAAATATTGCTATAACTAACTACGTAGCAAGCAGTCACAAGTGCAGTTACCTTATAGACAATGGGGCCATGATTTGAATGGTGCAGCAGGTGCAGGGGCACCGGGGCCAAATGTTGTCATGACTCCTCTGAACACCAAATAGTGCTGTATTTTACTACGAAACAGGCAGTCACAGGTGCAGTTATCTTACAGGCACTAGGAGCATGATGTGAATGGTGCAGCAAGTGCAGAGGCACATAGCCCAAAAGTTGTCAAAACTCCTCTAAATACATAATATAGCTATTACATCAATTAATTCTATTATGTTCCTCTTTCATTTTTCAAAATGTTGCTATTACTTACCCGCACTATACCACTAGTAACAGCACAATATATTGCCTTTTTGTAAATAGCACTTTAAGAGACGTTCTGTAACTTATATTGTACAACTATTCAGCAAGCTACAACTTACAGCAAAAAACAGCATATTATTAATCCCTTAGGCGAAGCCTAATGTATTTACCAAAGCTTGTTAAATACTGCTGGGTCAGAGACCCTTAAAACCCTGAAGTACACTTTCTAAATGACACAACATAACCATGATTAACAATCCAATTCAGAGAAGGTATATTCATGTTAAGTTAGCACAGCGACCCTACGCAAGGTCAAACCCTGCATGCAAAAACCCTGGACCTAGCAGACCTGCTCTCACCGAATCCCATATAGTTTTGACTAAAAATCAGGGGCACACCCTCCCCTCCACTCACCTCCACTCACCTCCCCCTCTCTTTTCTCTCTCCTCTAGCTCTTCCTCACTTGCACAACTCAACAATCACCTTATATACTTGAATAGCTCGCCCAACATCTTTGAAGTTGCCCCATGTGCTTCTTATAGTAGGCCTGTAACTACCACCTTTGTTATTACTAAAGCAACCTGCAAATCCAGACCTCATGAAAAGCAATGTCACTCTACAACGATCTCAGGTAACGCACAATATAACTAATTAATGCAAGGTACTGTAATGATTTGTCGAACTAAAATGTGCCATATATCCTACCTTGTAATGTGCAAGCGTCCTTTACTTTGTATCTGTTTAATGCTTATCTGCCTCTTTTTTCTATGCCTTGACAATAATACAATAAAATGTTTGAATACAAAAAAAGTTTGTACAGTGAATTAAAGTACCTGCTTCATAGCTCTTCCTGCATGGCACAAGTTTGAATCCTTGATCTGGCTGACTCAGACTGTTATCCTTAAGATGTCACTAAAACGATCCCCACCGTGTTACCCAATAATAGCATTGCAAATACCTGTGCCTAACCACGAGCATGCGTTATATTTTTCGGTTTTCTTTCAAGTCATTACGCAGAAGGTGTGAAGCAGTGGCATAAATGGAGAATCAGTGGATCTGGATTCTAATCCTCAATTCATGCCTTCCCCACATCGTGTGCTCCTGGGAGAATGGTCTATCTTCATGTGTATAGCTTTCTTTCTTCTTTTTTTTGCAGTTTTAATTCGAACTCGACCCTTCGTTTTAGGGACGGGGAGACTAAAGAGTCTGCTGGAAATACAGGCTGTTGACAGGACGCCGAGACTCGAACCTGGGTCTCTAATTCTAAAGTAAGCAGCTCTGGCCATCACGCCACATCCTTCACTTGTGGTGTATACATCAATAACAGCTGCTGCCCTGGGACATCAGCAGAACAAAACAATCTCGTTCATTATTATCACAACGGAGCTGGCATTTAATGTCGCTTGCTTCTATCTGTTGTGACTTTTGTTGTATATGTGGCCGCTGCTGGAGTCTTACGCTGTGAATCCAAGCGGATATATTCTCTATCGCTCGCTCTCTCCCTCCACAGAAAGGGACATCTGTGGCACATGAAAGGTTTTTCCCCCATACCAACACAGTACAGACACCACAAACCTGTGCGATGTCATTTACGACCTGTGAAAGGACATTAAAAAGAGGAAAACATTAACATACCGTTTTACAGCTGACATCCATTTGTTATTGTCTTCCACGCTCTGTCCCATTCTCTGCGCCTTTAATCACTCCAGGACCCTCCTTTCCCATCCATGTAAGATATCCATCGATCTGCGCGTAACTCCCTTTGATGTCACATTTACCCATGCAGCCATGGTAGCGGGGGGTGCGAGGTGCATGTTTACATTCCTGACTGAGCTGCCGTCGTCCGTCCACTCGTGGGATGTACACGGAGTCTCGCCCGAGACTTTGAAGTGCAGGGCACGAGACTATGCTGCTATATGATCATTGGAGCGTGCGCCCTGGAGAAATGTGAAGAATGCCTCCTTGCTGCTGCTGGGGGTTGGTTGAGCTGCTGCAGGGAAGGATAGTGTGCTGTTTCCCCTATTGGTAGAGGGGCACGCCACAGCTGCTGCTGGGAGGGTGTCCGTGCAGTGTCCCCTACAGCCACTAACACTGGCTGTGTCCCCGCTGAAAGAGGGTGTGTTTCCAATGTCCACTGAGGCCTCGCCATGGTACCTCTGAGGTGCGCGTGCAGAGCTCTAATGTTTCCTATGTTCAGCTAGTCCAGGTTTTTTCACGTTGCATTCCGGGACTTGTAGGCCTGTTTAAGGTTATTAAAAATTATGACCACAAATCCTAGAAAGCAAAGCAAAGCAAAGAACTAAGGGCTGTACTCCGTGGCCTTCGGTGTCCTTGATCATAAGAGATTCTAATCCCGAACCATCGGCTGCTGCCTGCCTTAGTGGTTACACGGATGGATCCTCACGGCCAGACAACAGCAAACAAGCTCATTGCGTGACAACACCGCACGGCTTCATTAGCACCTTCAAACCGAGGGGGAGAGGACAAGCACACCACTGACTTTCTCCAAGGCGAAGCAGAAATGCCTCGGAGAAACGCAGTGGCGTTTTCAGATTCGGGGGCGTGTTTCTTTTTCTCTCCTCTTGCCGTTGGCTGGAGGAGAGAAAAACACGCCTGAGAAAGGGTGTGGCTAGAAAGTAGAAAGAACAGCAAGGAACACGCCCCCGAATCTGGAAAAGACGGAGCCTATTTGGTGGGACGGCTCTCTCCTCCAATGGCTGGCCTCCGTTTAGGAAGCCAGCCAATGGAGGAGAAGCTAAAAGAGAGGCGGGCTAAATAGCCACTCTAGAAAACATTAAATCTCCGACTTCCGGTTCTGCCTTCGGCAGACCGGTAGTCCTCGACCTAAAAAGGAAACAGAACTCCGTAGCACACCAGCTACAAGTGAAGGGAAATGGAAAAGAACAGGCTAGCGTTGGAAATGCTGACCTTACAGGAAGCTTGGGTCACAGAAATGCGGGATTGTCAAGCACTGAGTTCTTCTGGTGAGGAATCTTTGTATTGGACACACAGGTGGGTGCAATTGGGACTCCAACATGCTGATTACAGGCTTTCTGAGATTTGTAGTTTTTTACCATCCATAACACATTCTTCCACCAGTCACACCATTATACACACGAGGTGTGTAAGAATGTGTATTGTGTGCGTTTTTTTCTTACTCTGGAGTATACCACCATGACACAAAGTCAAAGGCCAAAGTATTCGCATGGGCTGCCTCAATGCCCTTAAAAAGTCAAGGTTTGTTTGTAGCTATGATGAAACATAAGACAACTGTGGTACAAGCGGCTATTCATGTACTTCAAGGAACAGCTTCAAGTGCCTGTTTGCTGAGTTCTAATACTGCAGCTGATATGGGGCTGATATCAGCGAACTACAATATGAATGCTCATCATGAAACTGTAGGTCAATTTCCTTCATTATTTCATGGATTAGGAAAACTCAAAACAATGAAAATAAAGTTACACATAAATGAGTATGTTCATCCTGTTGCTCAAAGACACAGACAAGTTGTGTTTCACTTGCAAGAAGCTGTTGAAAAGGAACTTATTTGTTACTTAAAAATGACATCATTGAATGCTCCACTGGTATTGATGACTACTCCCATTTTCCATTGGTAAAATACCTTTCATCCACTACACATGAAAAGGTTATTCAAAAATGAGATGGCATCTTTATGACATGGGGTGTACCTGCAATCTTAGAATCTGAAAGCGGGGGGGGGGGCGTGGCTTGGCGCCAGCAAAGATGGCCGCCTAGTAGCGAGCTCCACTGGAGCGAAGCCTTAATTCCCCAATAATCCGGCTTTAATCCTATATGCGTCACGACAGAGAGGCGGGGAGGACCTCATAGAAGTAAGCGGCACCAGACTCTGCAGCTCAGAGGTTCAGAGATGCCTCCGTTTGCCGCAGCGTTCCCTGTGCTGGAGGTGGCTGTCGGGAGAATCTGGGAGGCAGGTAGCGGGAGCTCCCGTCTGCTGCGCACGCAACGTCCCGGCGTTAGCGGCGCCTGCCATCGGGAGGGCAGCCGGGCCTCGGAGCCCCCACCAGATTCATTGTAGTTGCGGAGGTGGACCGCACGACGAGCCGTGCCCTGGTATGTACCGGAAGACGGGGTTGGCGCTCGGAGGTTTGAAGACGCCTCCGTCCTAATAAGGTGAATGGTGCACACGGCTGCGGCCTGGCAAGCCTGAGGGCTGGTCAGTGGCACTCCTCTCTGCCATCTGTGGGACAGCCTGAAACCCGGAAAAATGGGGGCGCCTGCTTTTTGGAGGACGACCTGACCTCGGTGCCCCCCCCCCACCGGCCCCACCACATCACCGCAGTAGGATCGGGCAGTAAAATATGGCCCTGAATAGAGCAGTGGGGGACAATCACAGCTTGCTGCATGGACCTGTGAGGATTGAGGACTGCAGTGGCGGGAAGGCCGTGGTGGAGGCAAAGAGTGGGCCATGCTGTATTGCATCCTGTAACAACTGCTTGGTGACAGACCCTGCTTACATGTGCGCCCCTCCCTATGCTCCGGTGGCCCAGGACCTGATGGGCCCTTCTCGAGGGGGGAAGACAAGCCCCTGAATAGCCAAGGCGCTGTGAGACACCGCCGGAGGATGGTCTATCCTGCCCTAACGCCGGAGATTCAGGTACGGAGGCGGAAAAAGTGTGTGGCTGCCTGCGGCGAGGGAACTAGGGCCCACCCGGAAGACATCACTGCTGGCTGCATAAAGGTCTAGGTGCACCGACCCTCATGGAGGGAGGGGGCCCAAAGAGAGCACGTATATTATCTCCTTCTGGCTGGCCGGTGTGTGGACTGGGGCTGCTGGCGGAAGGAGGAGGCCCGGTTGGCACGTGGCGAACGCTCCTTACGGGGGAGTGGAGGCCCGTCAATACAGGTGGCCGAAAATCCTGCTGAGTGGTGGTGGGAACTGTGGAAAGGGGCTGCACAGAGACACCAAGGGGTGGCAAATCGTAAATCGGCCGGGAGAGTAAAATCGTTACCTGCTTACGGAACACTCACAGGGCAGTGTTGCACGACCTCCGTGCGCCCTGGCGGCCGGCGGCCTAGAAGAGAGAGACAGCAACATGAAACCTATAGGGGCTGCGGCTGCCCAAACGAACAAGCTTGACAGATATGCGGTCCCGATGTCGACCCCTCAGACCGAGGGAGCAGCGGGGGGCCAACCAGCGCCGGCGGAATCCTCCTTGGCTTCCATAATGGCAGCTACACAAAATCTAGGGACCACCCTCGAGACGAAAATTGACAAAATGTCCATTGAGATGAATCTTCTACCTGCCGATCTCAACAAGACGTCGGACAAGGCCAGAACTAATGAGACAGATATCAGGGAGCTCCAGGCCTCCTCCAAGAAGCTCGAGCAGAGGGTTAATGAACTTGTACACCAACACCGTCAGGTAGCCTTGAAGCTCGAAGACCAGGAAGGAAGGGCCCAGCGGAACAACATTCGCGTGGTGGGCGTTCCGGAAGGTTCAGACGGGCCTAGTATGGACCTCTTCCTTGAAGATTTGATCCTTAACTGCTTAAAACCGAAACAGCTCTCTACTATGTTCTCTGTCGAAAGGGCGCACCAGGCGCATATCCCCAAGCCTAAACCTGGAGCCCCACCGCGGACCATCATCGCGAAAATCCTCAACTATAGGGACCGGAACACCATCTTGCAGGCCGCTAGACAGATGGGAGACCTACAATATGAGAACGCAACAGACAGGTTCTTCCCTGACTTCACACTCAAGGTACAACGGGAGCGACGCTCATTTGATGGGGTGAAAGTGGCGCTTCGGGGAAAAGGTATTAAATACATGATGTTCTTCCCTGCAAAGCTAAAAATAACTGAAGGTGGAAAATCTCTCTTCTCCACTACGCCTTCAGAGGTGCAGGATTGGCTAGACAGAGGCGCATCGCAGACGTCGGCAAATGCTGCAGGGGACGATTGGAGAGACACCCAGGCCAAGTCACCGGGATCACTGGATGGCAGGTCTGACACAGACAGAACGAGCCAGAGCTCATGGCAATCGAGATCCCGCAGCCCTGACATGGGCGGCGCTCAGAGACACTAGTGGACTCGCGTTGATTGGAGAGGCTACGTTCCCAGATATCTGCAAATCGAACTGTAATGTATAATCTTTTCTATGTTATTGGGGGGACGGTTTGCCCGGGGCGGCGCCAACTGGGAGAGTGTTGCTTTCTCCATGCCCGGAACAGGGCAGATCTACATGGATAGGACTGGAGACACTTTCTGACTTTAATTACTTACACTGCACGGGCAGAATGCCCGACAGGCCTTGGGATATCGAGTGATGTAGTTGGTGGGGAACGGGATGGAACTGGAGGTGCCATTAGGGTCTTTTCATAATATGTGTACATATGTTTGAACAGCTACCAAAGATATGGGGAAAGGCGCTTAGCAGCTGGAGTTGGTGCCAGCGCACTCCCCACCTAACAGTTTTTCAGAGGGGGGGGGGGGGGGGGTTCTCTCCTTCCTTTGTTCGGGGCGAAAGGCGCTCTGCTAGTTGGGGATGTGGGTAGTTGTAAACCTACGTGGCAGGGTGGGGGGAGGCGGGGGGTCGACAGTTTCATTGTTATTTTTGGATGGTTGGTGCTGTTTTGGGGGGTGAGGGTCTAAGTTGGTCATGCAGTGAATGTACTTTTGGGGTGGTGCGGTGTTGCAGGCACTACGGACTATGTACTGGGATGGCTTTCAGAGATGGCTACAAGGTGGGATAAAAGTCTGAAAATCCGTAGTTGGAACGTTAATGGGTTGGGAGACAAGCTCAAGAGAAGTATAGTACTCCAATTTGTTAAACGGCATCTCCCAGATATTGTTCTCTTGCAAGAAACACACCTCATTGGTAACACAAGCCAAGCACTCATAGATGGGTATTTACACTGGCTACGCATGCCGGCTTCACTTCGGGATCCCGCGGGGTGGGCATCCTGGTGCGCCGTAACTTTCCATTTGTCATTGAGCACTCGGAGACTGACCCGCTGGGGCGCTATGCGGTGCTCTCGGGGAAGTGGGAAGGACGCATACTTAATTTGGTGACGGTTGATATCCCACCGGGACTCCAAACTCAGTCCTACCAGGATCTGGGTAAACTTCTCCTCTCCCTCCCTGAGGGGCAGCTTTTAATTGGTGGGGACTTCAACGCAGTACTATCGGGAGGACTGGATAGGCACCCACCCCGAAACGTTGCGGCGGGGCACATGTGGCTCTCCAATCTCTTGGAGGCATTCGGATTAGTTGACCTCTGGCGTATGCGCCACCCAAATCTACAGAAGTATACATTTTCTCGGGACCCCACCACACTTTTTCTAGGATACACTATATCCTTACACCTTTGCAGCAAGACACTACGATTCGAGAGATCAAACATCTGCACGGGGTATATCTGACCACTCCCCTGTATGTGCACACCTTACTATTGGGGAACAAAAGGTAGGCTGTTTTGCACCCATAAACCCCTGGTTCTTACGCAATCCTGGGATAAAGAGGGCGATCACCCGCTCGATAGACCAATATTTCCGAGAAAACGTGGGGACGGTGGAATCCCCTGCTGTCCTCTGGGAAGCATTTAAGACCGTACTGAGAGGTGAAGCCTCTCCAAATTTGCTGGCCAGCGCAAAGAAAAGGAGGCACAAATGCTTATCATTGAACGTGATATTCTCGCCCTGGAGGGGGTAGCACAGGTTTACGGGACTCCAGGGGCTCTGCATCAGATGCAGCTGAAAGCGACTGAGTATAAGGAACTAGCTACCGATGCCGCTAAAAACCTAGCAAGAGATAGAGACGGATGACTTTATGATCAAGGGGACAAAGCGGGCACATTAATTGCCTGGCTGGACAAAAAGCAGAAAGCGCAGAGGGTGGTGTCTGAGCTTCAGACTGAGGGGGGGCCCCCCTTACTGAACCTCAGGAGATAATCAGCGAGTTTGCAGCACACTTTAAAAGAGTATACAGCTGGGGGGTGGAGCGATCGGGGGAGGAATCCTCCTCGCTTTTTGCCAACATTAAGCTGCCCACACTTTCTGACGACGACCGAGAGACTCTGGACGGTGAACTCACCGCAGCAGAGCTGGCCAAGGCAATCAATGAACTCCGGCCCGGGAAAGCCTTAGAACCCAACGGCCTCCCTATTGAGTTGTACAAGCTCAAACCTGATTGCCTGGGTCTACCCCTTAAAAATATGTTTGATGACAGTAAAAGTTTGGGGAAGCTACCAGGAGACCAACGTATCGCCACTCTGGTGGCCATCCCGAAAGAAGGGAAACCTAGAGACCTGTGCACTTCTTACAGGCCAATATCATTATTAAATGCTGAACCCAAAATCCTTGCGCAGCTCCTTGCAAATAGGATCAAGCCGATACTCACCAAACTAATCCACCCGGACCAATCGGAATTCATGCCGCACCGCAACACAGCACTCAATCTGCGACGACTCCACGGGGTGTTAGGTCGCTGCCACATGATCCAGGAAGATGCGGTTGTGGTGTCGTTGGATGCCGCCATGGCATTCAACACGCTTGAATGGCCTTATATGATGGCGGTCCTTAAAAAGATGGGCTTCGGTCCTAATTTTGTCGGGTGGGTGCGCCTCCTCTACACTGAGCCACTAGCCCCGGTTGTGGTGAACAACAAAATCTCAGAGATTTTCACACTGGAGAGGGGGATGCGACAGGGCTGCCCCCTCTCACCCTTGCTTTTCGCCCTCTGCCTGGAGCCTCTTGCGGCCTGGATACGACAGGACCTCTCTTTACGAGGGCTCGGATGGGTGGGAGGACCGGATTTCGCTTTATGCGGATGACATCCTATTGTACCTGGCCTCCCCCTCCAAATCCCTCAGAGTTGCCCTAGACATTTTTACCAGCTTTGGGGAAAACTCCGGATACAGCATCAACTGGGGGAAATCATTAGTGTACATCTTACACGGCGCCCCCCCTTCAATACCGCGTGACTGCCTGATCAAGATAGCCACGGAAGGGTTCAAGTACCTTGGAATCTTTATCTCCAAGGATGTGGTGACCCACTATGAGAGAAATCTCTTACCACCTCTACAAAGGTTCCTAAGGGACACTGCCATTTGGAAGAGGCCCCCGCTGTCCCTATTGGGTCGGGCAGCGCTATTCAAGATGATGGCGCTGCCATGTTTTTTGTACGCACTCCAGAACTACCCTGATTTAGTCCCACATAAGTATTTTGTGGATATTGAGGCAACTCAAAGAGACCTGTTGTGGACCGGTATGCCACGTATATCGCTCCAGAAACTTACACTAGGGTGGTACGATGGGGGTATAGCACTTCCGGACATCCGCAAATACTACTGGGCTGCACACCTCTCGGCTATAAACCAGGGCACATATAGGAGTGAGGATGATCCCAGGTATGAGATGGACAGGTGGCTCCTTCCCGGGGGAAACTTTGAGGCCGCGCTCTACTCTAAACCTAACAAGTATCGCCTCACAGGACCTACAAGACACTCTGTCCAACTATGGCATATTGTGAGCCGGAAACTGGAGTGGGCTGACAAACTCACATTGGCAACCCCGCTCTGGGTCTCCGAAAGGCTAGGTACACTGGGTCGCACCAAAGGGTTTCGTAATTGGGATTTGATAGGGATCTCCCATATAAAGGACCTATGGGGGTCCAATGGCATGGTGACATTTGCCTCATTACAGCAAACATACGACTTGGCACAAACTGAATATTTCCGATACATGCAGATCAGGCACTCACTCCAGTCGAACATCCCACCTGGATCAATGCTTCCGGAGTCCTCCCCCTTAGAGGACAGACTGCTTGACGGTCACTTACCGGAGAGGTCTATCTCGCTTACATATAAAAAACTCATACATCACACCCCTGACCCATTGAGAAAATGAGAGACTGACGGTCTTGAGATCGAAGATGAGGAATGGAGAGAGGCACTTTCCTCCCCCAAAGAAGTAGCGATATCGGCTAAATTGAGGCTTATACAGCTAAAAATATTACACCGAGTTTATATCTCGGGTAGACGACTAATTTTGATGGGGAGGAGTGAGGACGGGCTTTGTAGACGACGGTGTGGGGAGGCGGGGACGTTTCTTCACATAATATGGGAGTGCCCTCTAATACAAACCTACTGGAAACGGGTGCACGACTATATGAATAATGTCTGGGGGGTAAGCCTGCGACCCGAAATTAACAGGTGCCTCTTGAACATCTGGGAGCCCACAGACTTGTCCGTAAAAGGTAGAATTTGGGCAACGCTTGGACAGGTAATTGCAAAACGTACTATAGCACGCCTATGGGGAGCAGGAACACCTCCAACGATAAGTGCACGGAAGAAGGACTTGGACTGGTGCATGCTGCAAGAGAAAACAGTCTATACAGCCCGGGGGTGCCCCTGGAAATGGGTGGCAGTTTGGTCAAAGTGGAATGAGTACCGGGGAAACTTGTGTGAACCTTCCATGCTCCCTCCCCTTGACGAACCATTACCGAAGCAATGATCATGTACTGATATCATCTTGTGTACTGTGACATCTGAAGTACTATGTTTGTATGAGAGTCTATGGATGCAACACTGTAATATATATAAGTGCAAATGTAAAATGACCAACAAGTTTATTTTTGCAAAAAGAAAGTTATAAAAAAAAACATCTGAAAGCGGGCCACCTTTTAATAATCAAGAATTCAAAGACTTTCTAAATCACCTCAATTTAGAGCGTAAAAAGCACTCTTCAGCCCTAGACCAATGGTCTGGTAGAACGGTTCATGACTACTTTAAAGTAAGCTGTTCAGCGTGAAATATTGGAGAAGCTCGACCTCAAAGTTGTTTTGAACACTACTCTATGAGATACTGTTTGACCCCTCACTCAACGGCAGCGGAAAGCCCTGCAACTCTCATGTTTGAAAGAGCCATAACGACCAAGCTGCCCCAATGGACCAACCTCAGATCCAAGAATAAGGAAGACTTTCATGCTACACACTTTGCTTGCAAACAGAAAAGGGAAATATATTCTGATAGACGACGTCATGTAAAAGATGCCACCTTTACAAGAGGAGATTGAGTGCTTGAGATGAGGACCACCTAACTACAAATGTCATGTATGGTGTCTGGTGCTAATCCCAGAGATCACTGATATATCCCTGTGTTCAAGTGTTGAGGGTAGGCTTAGGCAGATATATCATTTACCATGGCAGAGGTTTTCATTGTATACACTTTGCTTTTCATGCTGATTAGTTTGCTCAGTTGTATATGTTTTCTAATCGCAGCGCAGTTGCTGCATAATAGAGCATGATAGTTTCAATAAATAATGTAAACTTTCCTCTTGTCTTTCTTTTGTTTTTTATGAACATGCGTGAATGAGAAACAAAAGGTGACACTATGTTTCCTCGGATCCCCTGGGGACTAGAGATTTATTTTCTAGGTTGCCAGTTCACCTGTTATTCTGGAAAGGTTAGGAGAGCAGGCAAGGCACTGTGAGGTAGTCTTATTTGTGCCCATAGGTACTGATGTGGTATGGTGACTCATCCCCTGCATTCTGGCATCCTGTGATCCCCAGCACAGTTCAATTTCCAAACAGAATCCCTACAACCAACCCTTTACCATCACTAACACCAAAGAGCACATGGCGAATGCCCAGCATCCTGAGAAATCCCTTATGAGAGATTCCTCTCATTTTCAAAATGTGGCCCATCACTCACCAAACATCGATGTCAATGTAGAGACTGGGTCCTGACAGACTGTTGATGACTCTGTGTCTGCTGACAATTCCACCTCACCTTTGCAGTTCACTGACACTTCGACTGCCAGTTTCCGATTTCCAGTGACCCGATCAGGACTAGGCCTGGGCGTAACATTCCGCTCCAGTCGCAGAATTTGTGGAGTTTTTCTCACTCCGCATTCTAAGTAGAGCGCGGCATTCCGAAAAACTCCGGCTTGCAAGCGCGACTGAGGAAAATTCAGCACTAGACTACCTCTTGGTGAGATTTCTCAAAGCGGATGGTCGCGGCAGGTCACTACAACTCGCTTTAAGAAACTTGCTACCCGCGTTGAGGAAGCTGCTGCTTTTCTAGTTGAACATCTACTCAAGCAGCAGAAAAAAGCTGTGCCCTCTTGCGCTACATGTGGTGCAGTTTGCGCTCATTTCACAGCACAGGACAAACTCCTGGTGCCCAAAATCTGCGCGAGCTGGTCAACTTGCCTCTCTCTGCCACTTGCGGTACTCCACTAAGCACAATGTTTTTTTTTGTCACTTTGCGGAGTTCCGCATAGCGGAACTCTCTGAGCTCCGCCCATGCCTAATCAGGAAGTGTGATTTTGGCACCACTGTGTTTATTGAAGAGTTCTAATTGCCAGTATATCCATGATTATCTGTGTATTTATTCATGTAATTAATTACCTTATTTGTCTATTTTGAAAAAGTTGCAACTTTTTATTTAACTAAGTGGGAGATGTAGTGTCTTCTAAATAAAATAATACTCTAACTCTTTTGGTTCACACTGTACACCGTAGGCCTGTGACATAAGTACCTGGGCTGGCTACACATGTCAGTCTGTGTCACAGGAGGGAGTAGAAAATACCCACTGCCCTTCCAGTTCTGAGTCTTCTAGAAACTTCTCCCTTTCTGTCAGCACATATTGCAGAAAGGGAGAGTGTGAATGCTGTGCACGGTACCCTGCTGAAGGCAAAGTCTATATTCACATTGTACCCCGCTGTACCCTGCAAGTGTTAACATTTTACAAACTTGGAGCCTAGAAGGCACTATCTCCTGCCATTCTTCCAGGGAGCTCTACGTTTTTTAGAGTACTTGCTTCTCTTCATCATGCAGGCACATCTTTGCTCTGGAGAATTCTGACCTCTTCCCCTTTTATAGTCTTTTGAGTCATTAGCTTTCTGTTTATTACGAGCTACATTTATTTATTTCATGTTTTGCCTGTAGCCTTTTCAATAGTAAATTGTCAATGCGCATGTTTAGTATTCATATTTTATAGCTAATTGCTTCCTATTATGTGAGAGTTATGCCTAATAATGTTATGAATCAATGCATTGCAATGCAGGTCTTAGTGATATCTTCACACACTAAAAGTTTGAAATAGTTTTGGATGGGAATGTATTTACAATGAGTTTTTATCATTTAATGATCAATTCCAAATAAACTGTTTTACACCCTTTCATCGTTACCACTGGATAACTCAGTGTGTATTGCTCTGCTGTCCAAATAATAACCTTGAGCCTGCCATTTCTTTTGTTTTTGTAATCCCGTACTAATTTGGTAGTTTATGTAAATTTCTCAAAAGTCCCCCCTTACCTTCTTCTGGACTGAGTTGATGGACATGCCCATTCTTGAGTAAATCAGTGCATTATAAAACACAAAATGGCTGGATTGTAGCTTGAGTTTTTTCTCATTTTTTGTCTCCTAAAGGTTCAATAACTCGGCATGATATTGACTCTCCACCAGTGTCAGAGCGCGTGGTCAGCATTTACAAGTACGAGGACATTTTCATGCCATCTGCTGCTTACCAGACCTTCTCTTCTCCTTTCTGCTTACTTCTCATTGTTGCTCTGACCTTCTACCTGTTGATGGGCACCCCGTAACCACTGGCTGCAAAGGGACTGCAGGAAAACGCGGATTGCTGCTGTGGTGGTACTCAGAAGAAAATACCATTGCTACTGGAATGTCTCTCATCGTGTTGTCCCAACTGTTTCTGTCACAGCTGTTGCACTAGCCAATATGATGTTAGAGTCGCATCCATTTTTCCTTAGGTGAAGGTGCACCAACAAAGGAAAAGAAATAGACTGTTTCTATGGGGTAACATTCAATGGTGCCAAAATATTGCTTCTTAAAAAATTAAGTTGTTTTTGTAAAGCACAAAAGAAATGTCATTTAATTTGACAATAGCTACAAACAACTTAAGACTGCAAATTGTTGCAGCACGCTTATCCAAAGCAATAATAAGAATGATTCGCCCAGAATCCCAATCAGGAAACATAGCCCTGCTCACCTAAAACAACCGGTATTCTTTTAAAGTCAGGATGATATAGCAAATTCGGGATGCCTGGTCACCCTCGGATGGTACAATTGTATGGAAAGTGCTTTCTGGAAAGGTACCAGCGTAATGGCAGTAGCTGCCACCATACAGAAGGTTTCCCATATTGAGGGACCTGTAAATCCTGGCAAGTGATTGCATCATTGGGCCATTCTTGGAGTGCTTTTGGGGGTAGACGGAAGAGCGAGGTCCGGCATTGCACTCCACCACACTCTGGCCAGCTCCCTACTCATGCTGAGACAAACCCTGATATTCTGCACAGGATGGGCAAGTGCATTCCTGGAGTATAAAGCAAAATAGGAAAGCCTCCGGGAATTTCTTCCTCTGTAGTTGGCTGCACTGCATTGAATTATCTTGCCCTAAATCCACGGGAAATCTACTCTAGTCCTGCTGCGAGGGGGCCTGAAGCTCCTTGCAGACCCCTTGGGTGTTCTTTCATCCTGAGCCTGTGTCCTAACTGTTTGTGCAGGTAAACAATGTTTACCCCAAAACATTTTCAACGCAGGGAATCACAACATGGTCGTTACACCGACCGCGTTGTGATTCCGCATACCATTACTCCGCAAGTCGGAACAACGACTTGCAGGTGGGGGGGAGGTGTTGGATTTAAAATCCAACACCTTCCCTAGTGTCCGCAAAGACTGGAGTTGGAATAGTAAATTATACTATTCCAAAATCCTGCGGGGAAAAAGGCTGCGGAATAAC
Source organism: Triturus cristatus (assembly GCF_964204655.1). Taxonomy (NCBI): domain Eukaryota; kingdom Metazoa; phylum Chordata; class Amphibia; order Caudata; family Salamandridae; genus Triturus; species Triturus cristatus. Next base: position 55,880,162 of record NC_140588.1, read on the forward strand.
GTCATAGATTCGATTGTGCAGCCTAAAAGCTTTCTGTTAATCAGAAAAGTGGGGGCTTCTTACAGATCCTTTCACTGCAGCAGTATGAGGTCTACAAAAGCAGTGAAGGAACACATTTATTTGGGGGCAGTTGTAATAATTACACATGTAAATCCATCAGAATTGATTTCAGCAGAAACATGAGGCGTAACATGTGGAGCTGGTTTTGAGAGGACCAGATTCCACACATTTTCCCCTTTTCCAAGTCCTTTCCCCCTAGTTAATTAAGGCAGATTTGGCCTGCCAAATTTGATCAGAGGAAAACTCTGAGAGAGTGGAATAAATATTGCTCAATTGCAATTCTGATCTCTGTGCAATCACGTGTTGCACAAGGATCAAAATGTAGCACTTATATCATAATGAGCGCCCTAGACTGGTGATTATCACATTGTTTTGATAACCATATATCACAGCATGTAAGTATTCCTTATAGCCCTACCTCAGGAGATTGCACAGCATTCTAAACTGGGTGGGGGCAGAGTTTTATAATCCTCTTAAAAGAAATACAAATCAAACATATTCTTTTGTGGTCATCTTCACTTTATATTAGCCATCACTGAAAAGAAAACTGTGCCATACGTTGTTTTATTTGAACCTTTAACCGATCAGAAAGAACTTTATAGCTCCACACAATTAAAATGACTTTTAATCTAAATGGATATACCTGTTTTTTTCATTGATTTATGTTTTTTCTCAATAAAACCCAAAGGCTAATTTTCCAAAACGCTCAGTTCCTCAAATCTGCCTTGAAGAAAGTTTGAGGCTCTTTAGTGTTTTGAAGACGGGAACGGTGGTTAATTTTAACAAAAATGAGTGCAAGAGGTCAAATGTTTTATTAGGAACCTGTTGACGGCGCTGCCAAATGCCAGGGTCGCTGATTACCACGGCTGTGTAGTTTTGATTCACTCTCATGCCTCTTCCTTCCAGCACCTTACAATCCCTGTATCTCTTCGTCCCTGCTTTCTTCATTTGCCATTGTGTTCCCAGCTTTCTTTTCCTCCTTTCTTCCTGTTCTGTCTTTTTTTTTGTTTTTTTGTAGGTGAAAGTCTGGTGATGAATAAAAAGACCTGGTCCCTCAAAATGAGTTTAATTGACCACCACCTGCGAGTATGAGGACAAATTAAGCACTGTGCAGGAGGCGCTGTCGAACGTACTAGCTGGTAACCGAATGCACTTGTCCCGACTCTCCCTTCTGATAGGATCTAAACTGATCAAACGCCTCCTGTTTGCTTGTGGTGAGAAAGAGCACTTTACATATGGCAGCATCTACAGTGTAACCATCCTAAAATCAGAGGACACACTGGAAAGGAGAAACAGTTCTCCTATTCCATGATCCCCATTGGCTTGAACACAGCCTCTGCAATACACCTGGTGCTTGCATACATCCTTTTCGCTGTATGGACATGTTTCACTGTAAAACGTAAAGTACTATTTTATTATAACATATGCATTGGGCATCTTTGCCATGGGCAGCATCATTTCCATTTATGCAAAGAGCATAAAGTATGAGCATCTCCTGTCCGAATTATACACATTTCATTGGTGGACGTACAGGTCACTGCCATCGCTGTTTATTGAATATGTAGGAGTCCTAGGTGAAATCAGTTGTAGCCAGCAGATGTAGGTGCTGGATGTAAGCCACTGTGTCAGTTGCTTAGCAGTGAATTGATCCAAGAGGTGTTTCTCTCTGAAAGATCAATGGAGAAAGAGCCTCCAAAAAATAGGTGATAACTACAGAATAAGAAGGGACTTGTGCAAAAGTGGCAAATAGAATTGGACAAAAGCCTTACGGAGTGAATCTCTTGAAAGGCTTTCAGCACCTTGGCATCGGTGGGGGTCAGAGAAAGGTAATCCACCACCCCATTAACAAAGAGCGAGAACAGGGTAGGCGCCATAACGCACCCCTGCCGCACTCCCCGCTCAATGGGGAAGGCTTCAGTAACCTCCCCCTTGGTGTTTGCTCAGATCCTCCAGTGCCTGATAGAGGCTCTGGTTTGGCTAGGGAACAACTCTTCTCCAGTAGAAGGGATCACATCATCTAGAGATAATTAGCATGTGTGTCCTTAACACTAGCACTCTGTGCGGAACGCAGCGGGGAGAGCAGCGCTTCTTCGACCACACACAAAGAATGCAGCAGTAGGAAATGCACCAAGCATGTATTCACATGGTGGCCATTTTTATTGTACTTCTTGTATTGGGAGTTGTAATTGTAGCTGCAGTACAGTAAATTTTTAATAACTCGTGAATGCCCCAATGGCTTCCCTTCCCCCACCAACCTATGGTATCAACAAAGTACCCAAAACATAAAGAAAACACAGCTAATATTCGTATAAACTAGATTGTGCGCTGCGCTTTATTAGGAGTGGGATCGGAGATGGGTGCCTCACAGCCAAGAAAGAGTAGGGTGAGAGAACAAGATAAGCCATATGAGCGCTATGGCAGGTAGTGATATGGGCTGTATCCGCAGGATGGAGACCATATTGAGTGGATCACAACTGTCTTGTGTGGAGACCAGAGTTTGACAGATGAGTGAGTTTAAAAGCTCTCTGGGACAGTGTAGGTCTCACTGTGCAACAAAATGACTAATTTATTAAAAAAAGATCAGCAGTATATCATTATTCATCATGAAGAAAAGTATACATGTATTGAACTTATTAACATCAGTCTGGCAGCTGGAACATGGATGCCTTCATGTGACAAAATATTATTTCCTATTTGTTGGTGCCAGAGATTCTCCTCAGGCAGCCTCGGCCCCCACTTCCAAGCTAACATTACTTTTTCTTGCTTATCCAATCCTATATTGCCATCATGGGATATCTGCTCAGACTTTGGAAGGTTTAAAGTCAACGCTTGTTGAGGTCATTGCATTTTCAGCTTAGGGAGTATTTTCAAGGCTGTTTCTTATGTTGAAAGTTAAGGGGAAAAGGCCTGGTGAAATCAACAGATTGACAACATGCTCTCTTGATAGAGGTTGGTATCAAGGTTACTATTAGTAATATTGTGTGGCGGATATAATTACAAAGCTTTGTCACAGTACGGGTCCAATTGTGAACAAAAACAAATAATATTAGTTAAAAGAATTTCAGATCGACCCATCACTACAACAGGTCTTAAAAATGCTATGCATCTTTGATGGTAATTAGTATTGTTAATTTACCATGGGTTCCCCGCTTCTAAACACTCAAAATTATAGTGCTGTCTTGTTTTTTCAAAGTATTATAAGTAGCCTCTGGCCATCATAACAATTAAGCTTGTATGGATTTCAAGGTAGGGTTGTTGTCCAAGGGGTGAAATATTTGGACCAAGCTTAGCAATATAACTAATGATATGATGAAAAAATGAATGTCCATTTGAGTGTTTGAAGACCCATGGTACAAAAAGTGGTATAATATTGTCTATTTAACAAAATAAACGAGATTCTGTCCTCCACCTCCAAACTGGTAGGCTACCTAACACTTTTAGAGAACTCCAGCTTGTTGGTCAGCATCTATATGCCTTCAGCGTATCTGCAGGTGCAGTGGGTACACCGAAGACAGAGATGAATACAAAGCGTTTGCCATGTTTTTTTCACATGCTTGGTATTTATGCTTGGTAATAAAGTCCAAAAGTGGAAGTTTGTCTCAGAAAAATAAAAAATAAAAACAACGGTCCTGATGCTCATGGGCTTTCTCCGCGCTCGGTAGGGCTGGGCATAGAAAACCAGTTTTGATTGCTCTACCTTTAATAGGGAGGGATGGTTGCCACCGTAACTGGGAGTAGTTGCATTTTTGATTGCAAAGCCGGTGAGGCTCTTAGCGAAGTAGGGTAAAAGTGAGTTTGGCAGGGTGGGTGGTGCTCTATTCCCACCAAACTCTAAATGAGACCCTGCATGTGTTTTTACATTCCAGTTCCATATCCTTTCTACTTCACGTGCTTGGATTGCAGCATCAAGAGCCTTATATTTTATGCGGAGGTGTCAGTATACCACAGTTGAGATTATTCCTCATAAGTCCTCCTAGGAGCTATTTTAGAGTTGTGTGGTTGTGACAAATCCTCCGACTTATGGAGCAAGGGACTGAATCCGCAGGAGAATCCATCAGTCTAATTTCCTCTACCATACCATCCTTGTATTAAACTGTATTCTGATGGTGAAGTCTCCTTCAAAGTTAGTACTTTTTCCTAAATCAGAGGATTCTCCTTTACCACCCAGCTCTAAATCTGGCTGTGGATAGACCGTTCTACATATCCACTGTAACCTCCTTCTAAATGTTTTGATCATTTCACAAACTTACACATTGTCATTTGTATGCAAAATTCAAATGACTGTATTATGGAAATGTATGTCATATACAGTACCAGAAGTAGCTTTTTTATCTATGTCAATGGTTTTCTTTTAGGAGTGTGTATAACAACTAAGAAAGATTAAGTGTAATTTTGGTTTGATTGCAATTCGAACATGCCAATCGAAAGGTATATGAACTCTAATATTCGTATGTTCATAACTGTCGATAGAAATGTGCGGTCATCTAAAACTGATCAATACTTTGGAGCTGCTGCTGATCATGTGGTATCATTTCTTCTCAATAAATCAAATGCTGCTGACTTTTCTGTTGTTCCTTGACATTCACTGCACAGTGACTACAGATATCTACTCACTGACATCTTTGATTTATCATTGAGCAAGAGCATTAGGTTAACCATGCATGGAAATCTAACAGAATCAATTTTTCCAGATTTATTCTTGAGACCGCTTATTGTTCCTTTCAATTGCCGGAATCATAAAGCATTTTCATGACATTCTTTGTGCTTCATACCTGGGGCCTTTTTCTTCAGGGCAAAAAAAAATGCAAGCATTACTCTTCAGGGTGGATTAGAAAAATGCCTGGCAAGGCAGGTGCTCCAGAAACTGCACAGGGGAACAGGGAAAATAGGATATATTTGGTTATATAGAAATTGATAATGGATACAAGAACCTATGTTGGATGGATAAAAAGTTATGATTTTAGCAATATGGGGTAAACATTGTCCAGTTCAATATTAGTGAAAAACAATATATTATTTAATGAGACAAAGTAGTATGGAGGCACATCAATAGTATCACTACTAGAGGGGGACACAAGCTTACATCAGTTTTGTGATTGTCATATCTGATAAAATGCCAGTACTGCAAGGGATATGGGCAAATCTTTAGAAAATTCGATTATCTAGAATCTAATAAGGAATTCCAACTCTGTGCAGAATTGTATGAAATAAAAGCATCAGATTTCACAACAGAGGATCTCAATACGAGTGTTCTGTATGCTTCTGATATAAGTGGTAACTCCTGTTATCACATGTGTTGGAATCATGAGTTGTAAGGATTCACACCTCGTAAATACTGGGTGTGATACAATCTGCTTCCCTTGGATACATTTCAACAGGTCAAAACTGCCCTAATTTAGCAGGGAAAATCTGCCCAGAAAATACCAGGACACAAGAAGTTTAGTGTACTAAGCACCAAAATCTGGACGAGGCCCCATTGTGTGGTCAAAACTTGTAATAGGCAGGAGTTATCTCATAATAAACTTCCAACACTTCAGTGTTGGCTTTTAACATGTCGTATAATTATTGTACAAGACACCCGTAATGAGTCCCTAAGGAGTCAAATCTGTGAACAGATACAACCATCTCTTAGGCCCTACTAATGAGTTGAATGGAGCAGTATCCCGAAGTGGATACTGCTCTAGTCTACTAAAAGTGTAAGCTTTCCAGTGTCTCTGGGGCCAGAATTAGCGGGTCCGCAAACTCCAGGCCTGATGATTTAGGAGACATCGGACCCGGAGTTTAATGCCGAGCTGAAGGTAGGTACTGCACCCCCATGCCCACCCAATACAACAGCACAGGTGGGTTGGAAAAAGCCCCCCCCCCCCGCTAAAGTTTAAAACCTTGTGCATTCCTCCAAGCCCACACTCCCCCATCCACTTCCCTATTGCTAGGAAGAAAGAAAAAAAACTCCATCATTTACCACCTGCTCCAAGCAGGTGGTAAATATTTGTTGATTTGGGGTATTATATCTGTCTGAAGGGGGAAAATTATGTGGCTTTGTCCCAGTATTCCCAGGTTCAAAAGTTATTCCCCAGTATGAGAAAAATATCTTGATCTTGTAATCCCCATTAAGTCATGGGAGATACCCAGCAGAATTGTTAATTCAAGCATAGTATCGCCCCACAGAATTAATGGGGAACTTCTAATCAGGGGATTAGCAACAATCCTGAACTATATCGGATAGAAAAATTCAATACATTAAAGCTAGTGAAGCTTATTGATCAACAAAATTGGACATATTTCCTTTGATGAATGAATGGTATATAACACTGACTACTAGCACCAGTAAGAATTTTGGGTTCAGTTGAAGCAGAAAGGACTGAATCTTACAAGATATAATTAAAGACAACTCAACAGAAAGAACTTTGAGAATGCTTATTGTTCAAACACATTTGGTCTACAAAATTTATTGGAGACTTTGTCAAACAATTTTTGCAGGTAGCAGATAACCATGTGAGCAATACCACAAGTATCAGTACTCCAGTGTTAATTCTCATAACCTGACGCAGGATTTGCTTCTTTAAAAACCTAGAAAAGAAGGTAAGCCATTTTTCCATGATGGTACCCCACATCTACGTGCGGCATAGATTCAAATTACATTGTCATTGAAATCCAGTACGTAATACAGCAATACGATGGAATTCCATATTTTATAATGTGTGAAATGTGCCTGAAGTGGTCAGCACACTATTGCATTGTGTTTTTTTTCGTTATTTAAAATATTTTTGTGAATTGTGAGATTTACATAGATCTGGATTCGAACCCACTGAGTTCTTCTCACATTTCACCAGAGCAATTTAAAAACTAGGACAAAGGACTGACATATAATCGCATACTTTACATGTTTTACCCTCCTACCTATTTGACATCTTTTGTTCCATTGATCAAAGACTATAAACAATGCCATTGTTACAACCCTACAGAACCAAGTGGTTCTGAGCACACCTGTGGTCTCCCGGTCCTTTCTTCGTGGAATAACATTGTTCAATCTCCCTGTGATTACTTTGAGCAGTGCACCCTGTCACCTAAACTCTATAAATTAATTTGAGGTGGTATGTTGGTCTCAAAATGTGCTGTTCCTTTGGTATATTTTTTATTCGGAAGTGGCTATTTACCCAGCAGCTGGCCAAATGGTACATAATCTCTGCTATTTACCCAGCGGTCAACAAAATGCATAGCTGACCACAGGCTGCATAGTAAAGATGATGTACAAGTTGGGTGGCGGCCGGATAAATAGTGTGAAGGAGGTGTTTATTTAGACTGCCATTAAGAAAAAAGCGACAACAAGCAAAGGTAAGGTGGAGGCCATCTTGTAATGGGGATGCAACATGTGTGAGGCATTTGAATGTAAGTACATGTTCAAATGTACAATAGTTTGTATAGAGGTTAGTACATACATTCATTATAGATAAAAAAAGTTTAAAATAAATATTTTTTTAAAAAGTTATGTTATTTTGATATTCAAATAAGAAATATAGGAATCAAACGTCTATTTCAGGGGGCGGGGCTTGGTTTGCCGTGCTGCGAAATGGCCGCTCTGTGAGCGAGCTCCGCCGGCCGGGACAAAATCCTTCAACAATCCTGGAAACGGAGAGCTGCTGCGGCACCTACTAACGCTCCTCGGGTGGCGGAGCTTCACGGGACCCAATTGCTGGTGCTCCTGCGGCTTGGGCTTGCTTCAGGACCGAGCTGGGCGGCAATCTGCCGAGCCGTGGGAGGTCTGACGATCCTACCCTCCCACCACGGCCGGGCGTCTCTGGAAATCGAGCCCGTGGCTGCTGATGGGCCTCGGGCCATATTCTGGCTGTGTTGCTGCGATATTCCTGGCTACATTTCTCCAGCGGATTTGAGGCATTGCCAGAGCATACTTTGATGCGGTGAGCTGCGGTGTGCCCACGGCCGCCATTTTGAGATCGGGATATCGGCATCCGGAGGTTGTGTGCGGCTGGACGGCCGGAGCATCTGTGTCACGTTGCTCCCGCTGCTGCTTGCGGGGGCGCAGTGGACCTGTGGGTGAGTGCAGAACTGCGAGGAGCATACAGAAGAGGGGTGAATCCTGCGTGGTGTACCGACCGCTTTCACGGAGGCCCTGAGTGCTCACTGTCCCCACTGTTGGGCCCATCCGCCATTTTGGAAACACGATCTTGGCAGCCGGGGCTTGGGTGCGACTGACACTGCCGAGGCTTGTGAGATGCTCTTGCCATCGTTGCAGATTGCATGTATACTGAGGAGTTGCTGTACTACAGAGCGACAGTACGCGAAGCTGGAGAGGTGGGAAGAGCCCAGCATGGTGACACAGAGCGGCGCTCCCAGTAAATTGCGCTTCCTAGGAGCTTAGATCCCTGCCCTGGCCACTGCACATTTTGCGTTTCACCTCAGCTGGCTGCTGTGAGGCTTGGCCCGGATAAGTTACGCCAGGGGTGCTTCTCCTGTCCTGCCCTCGGAGGCCCCTGACGGGCGTTGTGAGGTGTGGAGCTACATTGGCGGTCCGGAGGGCCCGGTGTCCTGGGTAAATTCCGTAGCACTACATCCGGCTGTGATTCGCGGTGTTGGACTAACCAGAGTGCTACCGTCGCCTTGTTTTGTGGAACTTACCTGCGGCTGTCAAAATGGGCAAGCAAGATGCCAAGCAGCCTAAATTGACCTTTGAGAACAAACGCTCCACGAGGCATACGGAACCCGACTCAGATGCTCAGGGGGGTGGTCAGCACAAACCGTTGACGGAAGATCATGGGCAAGATCTGCGGACCCTTATGTTGGAGATGCGCTCCAGCCTGCGCAACATAGACACTAAATTGGACACTTTAACTGCGCAACTGGATTCTGTCAAGACACTAGTTGTGACACATGAGACCCGACTGGATGTCCTTGAGAATCGGCAAACGGAATTCCATGAATTTCAGGTGGACACAAAAGAGCAATTGTTACATATGTATAAACTACTGGGAATCATCAGGGCTAAGAATGATGATTTGGAGGCAAGGTCTAGGAGGAATAATCTCCGCATTACAGGTATCCCGGAAACCACCGCCATTTCCAAAATGGAGACCTTTGTGTCGGACCTACTGCACGAGCTCTTCGATCCTCATTTGTCATCAGTGTTTGTGGTGGAGAGAGCGCATAGATCTCTGGGGCCGAAACCTCCTGGTGGCGCGACTCCCAAACCAATCCTAGCAAAGTTGTTGAACTATTAGGAAAGGGATCTCATTTTGTGCTTGGCTTAGAAAAAGGCCAACTCTCCCATAAAGGCAACACCATCTCATTTTAATCCGACTTCACCCCAGCAGTGCAAGTGACGCGTCGAGAATTCCTCCCCACCAAGCGTATTCTCATGCAGGCACAGATTCCTTACTCCCTGCTGTATCCCGCTAAGCTGAAGGTTTCACATGATGGCACTGCTCACTATTTCACAGATGCGAAATCCGCCTTGAGGTTTGCCAAGCATGTTGGTGGGAAAAAAGCAAAAGACTCCTGTGCTGCTGAGGGATCTCTAACGGGCCATCTTAGTGACAATGATTAACCTGGATTCCTCGCTTCTGCTCCTTTTACCTATAGGCCGCAGTGGGGTGAGATGGGGACTGACATAATTTCATGTCTTTTTGATTCTTCATCTTTCCTTCTATTTGGTGTTATGTGTCCTGGGGGCCTCGCGTCCTGAGGTTTCGTGTGTGACTTGCTATTGGAAGTATTGACTGCCAGCTTTTCTGCAGTACTCCCGGCCACCCTGTGCAAACAGGGAAGTTTGCCAGTGTTATCACGCCCTCATGGGAAATATCCCTTTACTACTTTGTGATTCTTTGTTTTTAAGGTTTGGGGTGGGTACTCTGCAACCTGATTGGGGGGTTGGAGTGGGACGTGGGTGGTGGGTAGGGGATGTTCGATTGTTCACAGCCAGTATGCTTGCGCATTGTAGGTCAGGTTATGAGACTGTTATTGGGTGTCGACACGTTGCCTCTGCTTGTATTGTGTATGTGAGTATACTATGCAGGACTACACGCTTACACAATACATTTTCTCACATGGAACATCAGAGAGCTGAATGACAACAGAAAGGCTAGATTCGTACATGCCTATCTATCCAGGCACAATATTGACATGTGTCGATTGCAGGAAACGCATTTAAATGTCACACCATCTCAGAGGCTTCGACATAATAGGTGGAGTAATGTGTATGCATCTATTTATTCCAACTATGCTCACGGAGTGGCTGTCCTGATAAAGAGGGGAATGGACTGCTGGGAGGGTTACACCTACGTTGATCCAGAGGGGAGGTTTCTTCTCATACATGGTAGTCTGGGTGGCGTATCCTTAGTCATGGTAGCAGTATACGGCCCTAATTTGGATTCACCAGAGTTTTTTCATAATATTTGGTCTAAGATCAGAGCGACCGGTTGCAGCACGATACTATGGGGCGGGAATTTTAATGCTATTTTAGATGACGTAATGGATAGGTATTGTACGGCTCGTTCCCTACACCCAAATGCCAGTGCTGCCTTACAAGCTATTATATCTGACTGGGATTTAATTGATATATGGCGGAGTCGTCATCCATCAATCAGGGAGGGTACGTGCATTTCCAGCCACCGCAGTGCCTGGTCTCGGTTGGACTACTGGTTGGTCTCACTCGATATAGCAACCTGGGCCTCGGAGGTCTCGTCCTTGGCACGCTCTTTATCAGACCATGCCCCCTGCCTGCTGAGGTTGCAAATTCCTGGTGCGCCCCCCTGTGCCTTCGCTTGGCGCCTTCCCCCACATGCCCTCCTTGACGAGGTTTTCAAAAAAGAAATCCGCTCAGACATTACTGATTATTTTACCCTTAATGCAGGCACAGTAGACACTGAGGCCTCACTGTGGGAGGCGTTCAAAGTTGTTATCAGGGGTCAGTGTATTGCAGACAGGCGGGTGTATTGAAGGCCTTCAGAGGTACGATTGCTTCATTAGAAACCCAGATAAAAGCTCTTGAAAACCAGTTTTATTCCACAAATGAGCCTGAAACAGCTGCCCTCTTGAAAGCCAAATTGTTGGATTTTGCTGAGGAATCCCAGCGCGAAGTCAAGTTCCTGGGTAAATACGCTGAGGATGGAGGTATGGTGAGGGTGATAGGCCGGGCCGCACGCTGGCTGGTATGATCCGTCCATCCAGGTCCGCCACCTTTATACACGAACTTCACAACACACGAGGAGACATCACCAGGGGACAGGCGGCAATTTTAGATGCCTTTTCTGCATTTTATTCTCATCTCTACACTGCTACCCAGCAAACATGCCTAGAGGGGATTCAAGAATTTTTGGATTCCATTGCACTAGTCTGGTTTAATAATGCCAATAGGGAGTATATGGATCTCCCCATTATGGTGGAGAATGTTGCTCGGGTTATAAAGAGCCTATCACTCGATAAAGCCCCGGGGCCTGATGGCCTGACTACCTCGTTCTTTAAGATGTACATGGAGGAGTTGGCGCCCAGGATGTTGGCGGTTTATGAGGAGGCCCTGAAGGCAGGTGCCTTACCCCAATCCATGAGAGAAGCAATAATTGTCACCCTGTTAAAACCCGGAAAGCCAGAACCGGAAATAGATTCCTATAGGCCACTGTCGCTAATAAACGTGGACGTTAAAATCCTCGCAAAGCTAATTGCTAATAGACTGCAACCTATGCTTCCCATGATTGTGCTCCGTGACCAATCGGGGTTTATCCATGGGAGGTCGACTGCCCATAATTTGAGAACCATTTTCTCAGTGCTACACTATCTCCACCCGGAGGTGCATGCTGCCACTTTATTTTTAGATGCCACAAAGGCCTTTGATATGCTTGAGTGGCCTTATTTGTTTGCCATACTGAGTCGTATGGGGTTCAGCCCGCTTCTCATCAACCGCATCCGGCTGTTATACACTTTGCCAGTGGCCCGGATTAGGGTGAATGGTTTACTCTCTGATCCATTCCCAATATCGCGTGGTACTAGGCAGGGGTGTCCGCTCTCTCCCTTGCTCTTTGCCATTGCAATGGAGCCTCTGGCAGCCCGCATCAGACAACACCACACGGCTCGGGGCATTGGCTTTAGTACCAGAAGCCTACTCATTTCTCTTTATGCGGATGATGTGACTTTGTACATCATTAACCCAGAGGAAAACTTGAACCCGGTCCTTAGGGAGTTTATTCGGTTTGGGGGCCTCGCCGGTGTATCAGTCATCAATTGGGCAAAATCGGTGGTGTTCCCTCTGACGGATGGTACGCCCCAGATGACATCTGAGTTCCCCTTGCGATGGGAAGCCAAGGCAGTTAAATATTTGGGTGTGGGCTAAGTCGGGACACACAGGAGGTGGGAAATCTGAATTTTGGGAGGGCGGTCACTTGGTTGGAGGAGAAGGTCAAAATTTGGTCCAAAATGCCTTTGTCAATGGCAGGGAAGATAGCATTGGCTAAAATGGTTATTTTGCCTAAGTTTATATATTTATTTGTCAATATCCCAATCCCTCTCACGCAACATCACAGCTGCTTTCCCTGGTCTGGGCCGGGGGTCAGGCCAGAGTCTCCTGGGACCTGCTGACTCTCCCGTTACGACAGGGGAGCTTAGGTGCTCCAGACATGCATTTATATGCTTTATGTGCTCAGGCCCAATTTCTACACTTTTGGGTCCATCCGATGCCCTATCAGCTCCATGTGGCAGTTAAAATTGATGCCGAGGAGATTTGGACACTGCCGGGACTCTGCGGTGGGCATGGGGGGAGCTGAGGAGAAGGGCTGTCATCCCGATGCTTTACGCTCCTTCCGTCCCCCTGGCACGGAATCCCATGCTGCCATGTATCCAGGATGGGGTCAGTAAGACCCTAACTCAAGACATGAACCTACACACATTTGCAGAAATGTATCCTGAAGACACGTTCAGGCCTCCCCCGGAGGTGGGTGCAGATCAGACGATACCCTTTGCTGAGCTCTTCTTATATCACAAACTGCGTGCAGCATGCTGTGCCTTATGGGACGGATTTCCTGCGGCTCCCCCATCGTTGCCTGCATTGGAGAATGTTTTGAAATCTTCATCTCCCCGCAAACTTATCACACGCTTATAAACCCAAATGCAAAACAAGAACCCGTTGGTTAAGCCCAAGTCCCTTCAATGCTGGAACAGCGAGCTCCTCAATCCACTAACTGAGGCCCAGTGGGATTTTTGCTACGGGCAGCTCACTGAACTCTCTCCAAACTATAGGCTACGGTTGATCCACTTTAAATATTTGCACAGATATTATAGGACGCCTGTGGGTCTGTGTCGTATGAAGCTCAGGGAAGACGAGAGTTGCTGGCGCTGTGGATACGCTCCGGCTTCGTTTTTGCATGTGGCTTGGGAATGCCCACAGATAGCGGCATTCTGGTTGGGAATTTTTGTAGTTGTGAACCAAATCATTGGTAGAACTGATGTTCCGTCCCCCCACCCCTGGGCCTACTGGGGTATGTCAAAGACACGCTACCTAGCAACGTAAATTACATGCACTCCTCCTACATTTTGCTAAAAGACAGGTTGCAATTCACTGGGGAAGGAAGAAGGTGCCCTCAATCAAAGATTGGATGAATGATGTCACATATGAACACACACAGCTGAGTACGTTTTGGGAACTTATGTCCCCGACCTCGAGGCCCCGTAACATATGGGAACCATTCCTAACCTGGGCCCAAGGCCGGCCGGAGTCCTCTACGTTTGCACACACCGAGGATGATTAGTTGTGATAGGAGCCTTTATATTGCCTTCGCCTTCCTATGCTATTTATATTATCTTGTACTTCTAATGTCCATATGCTAGGCCTGTTTGTACCCTTTAGGTTATACATCCTCTATAGATTGTACGGCAATATTTTCTTAAATGTCAAAGATTGATGCCTGAAGTTGTGAAACCGTACGTTCTCCGCAGTGAGGTATACGTGGGTCACTCAATGCCATTCATTGTCTTTTGAAATATTCTGACCTTGCCTTATATATTACTTGTGCTACTGTAACATCATGCTGGCTTTATGTGTTGTGATTGTCAGTTGTTTTTTTCTCATTTGAAAATATAAATAAAAATTAATAAAACATTTTTTTTTTTAAAAGTCCATCCCCTGGGCAGTGGAAAAAAAAAACCTTCTATTTCAGGAGCTGCAGGATATAGCACACAGATGTTTTGAACTGCAGTCTAGGGGTATTTGGCTGTCTGTAAAGAATAATGAGTATGATTTTAAAGATTGTTATATAAATGTTTTATTCACTCATGAGAATACTTTGTTTTTTTGAATATTTATGATCATCCTTTTGATTATTTTAGATGGACGTGTTATTTTTGGGCCTCTTATGGCAGGCCTTGTGCTAGATTTAGGCTTCTTTTTAAGGGGGGTTATGCTTGCTAATTAATTCAATCCTGGCAACACAGTAGCAGTCGACAAGCAGTAGCAAAGAGAGAATGAATAAAAATAAGTGAAATTTGGACCCTGCAAGAAGCAACACGTTCAGTAGGCAATTGGTGCTTGGGGGCACAGTGCTTTAAAGTGCTTTGAGACACTTGCAGAAGGTAAATTGAGTAATGGGGCTTCTGTGGAATGGGTAAGTGAAAGCAGGAGACTGGGAATTAAAGCAGCTGTATAATTCACAGGCAAAGTTCACTCTGCCTCCTTGTTCTCAGTATTAACCCAGCATAGTAAATTTCAGACATAGATGATTATTGGTCCCATGTCATGAGTGGCCCCTTCAGCCACACTGACATTTCAGTCACCTACACAATGTATGTTAGGAATGGTAGTTTTGTTTTTAAAATGCTAAGCAGTATTTTAAGTGGGCAAGGTTTTGTCTCCAATGATCCCTTAATTATGTCCTTGACAGGGCTGCCTCAGCAAAAGAAATCTTAAACCAAAAAAAAAAAAACTATGGGTGACAGGATTGAAGGCTGCACCTGACTAAATCCATTGTGGATTGGCTCTTGGGAAGGAAGGAGTAGTACCAGTAGGAGCAGGAGGATGACAAGTAGGAGAATATGGGCCAGAAGGTGGACCACCAGGAGGTAAAGGGTGAAAAGGTCCCGATCCCTTACTGGCT
Organism: Triturus cristatus; assembly: GCF_964204655.1. Lineage (NCBI taxonomy): Eukaryota > Metazoa > Chordata > Amphibia > Caudata > Salamandridae > Triturus > Triturus cristatus. The sequence continues at coordinate 55,895,314 of NC_140588.1, forward strand.
GTATATTGAGCAAAAGTTCTCTTGTTGTGATGCTTGCCCTTGACAGGGGGAAACCCCTAACCCCCTAATATAAACAAGGTTCAACAGAATTGTCAGGGCAAGATTTTGTTTCCTGTATTATTTATGGAAAAATTCCAATCAGACAGTGGTTCATTATGTAAGGTATTTCTAATAGTGTTGTCACTCTATCTGTGAGAGTTAGTGAAAGAACAGCCAACACATGTTTCACCCCTTTACACGTCCATCCGGCCTGGGGCTTCCTCAGGGCGTATTAAGAGTATATAATCGATGAGTTTGTCTCGTCCAAATTAAGGTTCCTTATACTTCTCTTATTATCGGGCGTAATGCCGTTCCAGAATGGCTCTCTGTAGTAGGACTAGTGCCAGAGGAATGAGGACCATTACTAAGAGGGCAATGATAGAGAGGACCATTATCAGACAGACAAGATGAAGTTGGAACAGGTAAACCAGTAGACCAGGAGGACTAGACTAGGATAGGGCAGGAGGACTGGGGGATTGGGAGAGCTAGGGAAACAAGGCCAGCGGGACCAGCACCAGAAGACCTGATACACGAGGACCAGACAAATTAGTACCACAACTAAAACCAGGACTACATGGACCAGGAAAACCAGGAGCATAAGAATTAGAAACAGGCAAACCAGTAGAATAGATATACCAGGGGAGCAGGACCAGCAGGACTAATGGCTGTGAATTAGGGTGAGGGGGTGAAAGGGTCCAGGACCAGGAATCTGTGAAACAGGAAACCCAGGATGCAAATAACTAGATGCAGGGGAACATGGGCATAGGGACCAGATAGACCAGGAGGTACAGGGCCAATCATTTCTAAGGCTAGCATGAAAAACCATGAGTGCATAGAGCTGGAGGACTAGGACCAGGAGGATCAGAATCGGATCGAAGAGAACTAGGGACAATGGCCAGTAGTACCAGGAAATGAGGATAAGCAGGACCGGGACTAGAAAGATCAAAGGGACCAGTACCAAGAACACCCAAAAGACCAGAGGAAGGGGGACTATTTGAATTAAAAGGATTGTGACTAGGAGTCCTGGAAACAGGGTTGAGGACCATGATGATTAGGACCTAGGGGACCAGAGCGTGGATTACCAAGTGGGACAGAGCAAAGGAACTGGACATTGGCTGCCCGGGAGGACCAGAGCCAAAATGACCAGGCTCAGGAGGACCCAAAAAAGGAGAACCTGGATCAAGGTGTCCAGGATCAATGGCTGCAGTACCAATAGGACTAAAATGACAAGGCAAAGGACCTGGAGGACCAGGGCAATCTAAACCAGAAAGACAAAGACTAAGAGGGCCAGTACACGAGAAGCCAGATGGACATGGATCTGCGGCACCAGGGTTATGAGGTTCAGGGTGAGAAGAGCCTGTACAAGGTGACCAGGGCTAAGAGGACCAGAAAGGAACAGTGCCAGATGGACCAAGACTGGGGAAACCAAGAAGGGCCAGAATGGACAAAAGGTAAGGTTTATGATAACAAGCACAATAGTATAAGAAGAGACAAGATGATCAGGAACAAGGAGACCAAGGCTAGGATGGTTGGTGAACCATGTCTTTGACAACTAAGCCCAGGAGAAACCAAACTATAAGCACCAGGACCAAGAGGATCAAGAACAACAGGTATATAATCTCGAAAAGGACAAGGACTATTACAAACAAGAATAGCACAGCCATGGCCACAAGTGCCATTGGAGGTGAGTCCAGGGACACCAGAGCTAGAAACAAAAGTTCTAAGAAGACCAGGAAACAAATGATTAGGGGGACCATGAAGATCAGGGTAAGGAGGATCAGGTCCTTGAGTACTAGGACCAGGGTACAATGGATCAGGACAATCACAACCTGGAGATCCAGGCCATAGAGCAAGAAACAGGATGACCAGGAAGATGACCAGGAAGATGACCAACAGAATGGACAGACCCATGAGAACCAGATAAAAGAGGACCATGATGGGTTTGTGTAGAAGCACAAAAACAAGGAGCAGGATGTCCATCGGCAGTAGGATCCAGACCAGATCCAGGAAGACCAGATCAATGCCAATAGGACCAGGGAGCCAGAATAAGCAAGGAAGATGAAGGAGCCAGTACTAAGAATCCTAGGAAGACCATAGCCAGGGGGATAAGAGCAAGAAGGATTAAAGAGATCAGCATCAAGAGGACCAGGAACAGCCCTAGGAGTGTCAGGGGAATCAAGCCCATAGGACTAGGCCCTGAGTACCAAGTAGAGCAGAAAGACCAGGACCTGGTGTTAGCAGGCCTGGGGTGATGAGGATCAGGAGGGCCAGAAGAGCTAGAGCCAGGATGACTAGGGACACTTGACCTGGATGTCTAGTGTGGTAAATAATTTAATTACCGGAACTGAATTTGATACGGAATCTTAGAAAACATAGCTCAGTAAAATAAGAGGCAGAATCCGTGGTATAAGAGGTTTCAGAATGGGCTTTATTCCAATAGACGCGATTCAAATCGGGGCCTCCAAGTTCCATCACCACGGGGGTTCAGGAAGTGAAGTACAATGCTTTATTGATAAGTCATCATTTTTATAGAACATACATTACAATGAAACCAATGTAAGAGGCGTAACAATTGATAGCTAAGATAACAATTCACATGCGTAGCCGAAAATGGGCGTAATGGGGAGTAACAAGGAAACGTTATTGGTTGTGATGTCACATATAGGTGGACCTATGAAATGATTACGCAATGTCAGCAGAAATACTTGGCAGAGATGCGCGCGCAGCAGCATGACGTGTAATTGACGTGCAACTAGGGAGTGAAGGGGACTTGACATTTAGCTCTACATGTGGAGACAAGAAGTCTGGGGGGTCAAGTCAACCTAATCCCAAATCATATCTAACATCCTATGTTTAGAGAACTATGTTATCCACAAAGGAAGGACTCTTGGACAAAATCTATTCTATACTGACTGTGTGTGCGTGCACAAGCGTCTAAGTGTCTATATGAGATGCAAGGGGCAGAAACCTTTCCATGGTAACAGGGCTATGAATTACTTGCATGAAGACAGAGAGGCTAGGCCCTTTGCTCAGTAGCTGAAGGAAATGTTTACCTAAACTACTAGACAGGAATGCATCGGCTGAGGACCGAAGCAGATAACTCGAAGGTGAAATACAGTTTTTGGCAGACCGGCCGAGGCAGGCACCGTTAGCCGCACAGGGAGTAGGACAAAGTTCATGGATACAGATGCGAGCTCAAGCTGAAGCTGTCAGAGGCAGCAAGCAAGGAAAAGGCTTGATGGCAGAATCAGGGCCTACTCGCCTGAACTGCAAAATGGAGTAACTGAGCCATATAAAGTCGGTGGCCTTTCGTACTTAGGAATCGAATATCCAGCCCATTCATGGCGGATCTGAAAGAGGACATGTTGACGGTGGACGCACATGTGTTTGCGTCTTCATAACTGGAACTGGAGGGAACATACATGTACTTGTAACATGCACATAGAACCGTTGGGGTCCAAGATAGGGGACATAACTGATCATAAAAATCCATATTTCCACATTCCCTCCTTGTCCCCTACTTGCCCATCAGGAGATATCAATCTTCATTAATCCATTGATCTGTTCATCGAGCATCATTTGTTCTTCTTTTTTCTTCCGAGATCTTGAGTGAAAACCTTGATGTGGAATACACGATGTGGCACACAGGCCACAAATCGCTGGTCCACATTGCAGGCATAAGCAGCAACTGAATAGTATAAGAAGGCCAATACCTAGGAAGGATAGAACTCTCCATCCCCAGGCTGATATCACGCTCCAAAACCACCCGGACCAAGTCCAAGTGCCTGGATTCTGGTGTATCTGGCTCACAATCTTATGAAGGCGGGTTATAGCTTTATATACAGATGGCGAATTTTCTGGTATGAATACGCAGCAGCTTGATCCGATGACCCTACAAGCTCCGCCCCTATCGGCCAGGATGACGTCAAGGACAAGACGATTTTGAAGAACAACAATCCTCATCGCAGACTGCTCCTCTGTCAAGTTGCCTAGGGCGGCAATAGTTTCATTCACTACAGCTTCAAGAGTCCTAGTTAATCTACGTATTAGCTTACTATTTGTAACTGTACCTATATAGGGAAAGAGGCCTTTATTAAAATCTACATACTTTTCCCATGCCGTCTCAGTGTAATCGACAATTGGGAGATCTCTCCGTTCTCTATTGTGTACTAAATGAATATTTCTGTGGTAGTCTGGAGGAGCTAGGAAAACAGGTGGCAAAAGAAATGCAATGTAACAGGTACCATCCCAATCTAGAGGCAGACGCATATATGCAGTCTGACCACATATGAAGTAGGAATGGCGTGAAGCTCTAAATGAAGATTTGCCTTGATCACTGAATTCTATTACAGTAGTGCATTTACTATGGCCCATATGTATGGAACCATTCTTTCTTACACATAATTCACCCTTAGCTGGGAATACTGACATGGCGGGCAAAACTGGTGCAACTTCGGATTCGACATTCAGAATCATGAGATTAAGTGTAAAATTACCTAATCCATATACTTCATTTTCTAGATCAGTTCCTGTTCTTTTGGGGCGACCCTCCTTTTCAGGATAGCAAACTTTGAGTAAAACTAGGTTCAGGTTTCCCCATACCCAATTGTCTTGATAAACTGCTGTGTTTGAATCTATGGAATTGATTAAACTAAACCATGCTCCACAGGAGCCATTGTGTGTAAACGGATATGGAAAGAGGGGCAGAACTCCCTTATAATTCTGATAGGGAGGGAGTCGGCCACACACCCAACAATTGGTAGCATTACTAGTCTGATGGGAATGATGTAACATACTAATGAAAGTGTTATTGCGCAGCGCAAATCTATAGGACAATTCATGCGGGGGTAGGTCACTAAAAGAATGTTCAGCAGTAACATTGAAAACATGTTTAGAAATAGGATAATATATATGCAACAATATACTTGCAGTTATTATTATAAGACTCAAGAAAAACAAAATTAATAACGTCACTATACAATGGCTACGCAGTGATTTACAGTACGCATGTCGTTTCAACATTTTTCGAGTTTTTCCTCTATTCAGGTCTAAGGGATACATGTCAGAGACAAATTCAACCGCTTCACCTTGGAGAGGACTTAAACAATCAAATTGTCCGACTGATTAGACCTAAGTTTTAGTTTGTATTGTTCCTGGCTACTGGCCTCAACCAAAGGTAGCTTTGAGTCAATGGGTGAAGACACACGAGGTGTGCTATTTACATCCGATGGAAGTCCATGAAATTTCTTGATATGACTTGAATGCACCCATCCTTTTCTGCCTTCGATCTTCACGGCTGTCCTTGTAGTGAGCAGAACGAGTTGAGGCGACTTCCACCTAGGCTCCAGCTGAGTCTTTCGGTCAAAGTTCCTCACTAAAACGAGATCCCCCGGAACTACGTCATGGGGTTTCACCTCAGTGTTGTCAGGAAAGGCTGCAGCTACCTGTGAACGACAAGATTGTAGTGCAGACATCAAGGAAGCCAAGTAATCTGTCAGCATATTACAGTCAACATCAGTTATTTTACGGGGTATAGGCGTCCCCCACATATTCGGTGGTCTTCCAAAGATCACCTCATAAGGGGATAGCCCTGTTCGAGAGTGTGCTACCATTCTCATGTAAAAGAGTGCAACTGGTAAAGCTACTACCCAATCAACACCTTTCTCTCTACATATTTTGGACAATCTGATTTTCAAAGTTTGATTATGTCGTTCCACGAGACCTGCTGCCTCGGGGTGTCGAACACAATGAAACTTCAACTGATATCCTAGCAAGAGTGAAACATGTTTCATTAGTTCGGATGAGAACGGCTGGCCGTTATCTGAATAGACAACACGTGGTAAACCGTACCGTGGGAAGAATTCTCGAACTAGCTGCTTGGCAGTAGTCGGGGCAGTGTAATCTGATACTGGGTACGCTTCGGTCCAGCGGGAAAGAGCGCAAACAACTACGAGAACATATTTGAATCCTCGACATCGTTCCATCTGGATATAATCCATCTGGAGGACTTCAAAAGGGTGATCAGGAGGCTGAAATCCACCCTGCTCTACGGGGATGCTTTTACCTGGGTTAAACTGACAACATATCATACAGGTACGGACTTTTTGCTTAGCTGCTGCTCGTAAATGTTTGTTGAACCAAATGTGTTGAATGCTGTCTAGCATAGCTTTCTCTCCTAGATGCGCTGGACTGTGAATTGTAGTTATGATAGCTTGGACCATAGAGTCAGGAAGAAACCATACAGATTTCTCCTTCGTCATCCATCCCTGGTCTGTTTGGATCCCTCCTAATTCAGTCCATTTCTTTATTTCGTCTGGTGTAGCATGTGTCTGTATGTCAATTACGTCAAGTGCGGGATCCTTAATCGTCATACAATGTGTTGGTATCGGAACTATGGTCTTTGTCATGTCGGATGTGCGAGTTTGAGCAGTCTGTTTAGCTGTTCTGTCAGCTAAATCATTGCCTTGAGAAATGATATCAGTAACTTTCGTATGCGCTTTGCATTTCATAATCGATATAGCAGTGGGCAGATGGATTGCGTCTAACAGAGCATGAATGAGGGACCCGTGCTGAATGTGGGTACCGTGGGAAGTTAAGTAACCTCTCTCTCGCCACAGCACGCCGAAGTCATGTACAACTCCGAATGCATAACGTGAATCAGTGTATATGTTAACTTTCTTATTTGTGGCTTGAATACAGGCTTGTGTCAGAGCAGTAAGCTCTGCTGCTTGAGCTGACAAGGTATTTATACAGATTGTTTCAATGACTTCAGTATCTGTTGTGACTGCATACGCGGCCACTAAATCTCCTGTACTTGTTCTCATACATGATCCATCTACATACAACGTCAGGTCTGGATCTAACAATGGAACGTCTGTCAAATCTTGTCTGGGTTTCGTCGTTATTGTAATAACTTCAACACAATCATGAGCTAGTGGGTCTGTTCCGATTACAGGTAAAAGTGTAGCAGGATTCAATGTATTACAGCGTCTGATTTCTATATGTGGCTGAAACAATGTTAATTCGTACCCTGTAAGTCTTGCTATGGTCAAGTGTTGTGTTTGCGTTCGGTTCACAAGAACCTCTACTGCATGCGGTACTTGTACTGTCAACGGATGTCCTAACACTATGGCATCGCTTTGTCTGATTGCTAAAGCTGTTGCTGCCACTGATTTCAGGCACGCAGGCAAAGCCTGGGCTACGGGATCTAATGTACTAGAGAAATAAGCACATGGCTTGCGTGATCCTGCTTGTTCCTGAGTGAGCACTGACAAGGCAGTACCTTCACGTTCTGTAACAAAGAGTGTAAAATGTTTATGGTAACATGGTGTCGCTAAAACAGGTGCTTGACATAGAGCTTTCTTTAAGCTTTCAAAAGCTAGTGTGTGTTCCTGAGTCCAAGGGAGGACAGTCGATGTGGCCGCCTCCTGTGTTGTCAACTGAATGAGTGGTTTTGCTAAAAATGCATATTGAGGGATCCACTGCCTACAGTATGAAGTGAGGCCTATAAAAGCCCGCACCTCCTTTTGTGTCTTTGGTATTGGCATGTTAGCAATTAACTGAATGCGGTCGGGTGTAAGCTGCCTTCCCTCCTTGGACAGCGAGTGTCCAAGATAAACAACTCGCTGGACACAGAATTGCAGCTTAGAAGGGGACACCTTGTGCCCCTTTTCGGCTAGAAACTGTAAAACCGTCAGTGATGCTTTTTCACATTCAGGTTCGCTTCGGGCGGTGATCAGCAGATCATCGACATATTGAAGCAGTGCAGTGTTAACTGGCATGTGTATACTGTCAAGTTCTCGTTTCAGTGCTTGGCTATAGATGCTGGGGCTTTCTGTAAATCCTTGAGGTGCGCGCGTGAATTTAAAACTTCGTCCATTTAAACTAAATCCGAACAAGTATTGGCTTTCCGGATCTATTGGGACGCTGAAAAAGGCATTCTTGAGATCAATTACTGTAAAGAACGTTGCTTGTGAATCAATGGCTGTCAGTAATGATGAGATATCGGGGACCACAGGAAATTGTGGCACAATGCATTTGTTTAATTCGCGCAGATCAATAACCAATCGGTAGACTGGTGGGGCCTTCGGATCAGTTCGTTTAAGAATCGGAATTATCGGGGAATTACATACATTGGAGTCAGTTTCCACAACCACTCCTTGGGCAATAAGCTCGTCAATGATTTTCAGTAAGGCCACTACAGCATCTGGTGGTAACTTGTATTGCCGCATTCGTGGTAGCACCACTCCTGCCTTTAATGTGACTCGATATGGTGTAATGTTCATGCAACCAACATCAGTAGGGCCTTGTGCCCATAAATGTGTGGGTAAAGTCTGCAGTCGGTGATCCATGTCTCTGGACACATAGTGCCCTTTGAAATCACGTAAAAACAATCTTACTCCTTCCGGAGAACAACATATTATAGCCCCTAGGGCTTTCAATGTCTTTATACCTAACAAGTTTTCTGGACATGATTTAGTAAGCAATAAATCTGTAGTTCGTGTCAAGGGTCCAATCGTGAGTGGAAGAGGCTGTGATACTTCATTAACAATAGGTTTTCCTGAAAAACCAAGGGAAATATTCTGTGAGCCTGAGAGGGGTGCCCCTGGAACTTCACTACGTTTTATTGTTGTTCGACTTGCCCCTGTATCAAGTAAAAATTTTCTATCTTGACCCAATAATTCATTGTGCACATATGGCCCCTCTTGATCTACAGGGACCTCGATAAGGGGTAAGTCAACTTCCCTCTCTAGGCTGGTTCATGCGTATCGTTGATACTCAGGATATTCATACTGTGCGGTCTGATACATTTGTCGTGTCGTGGTTTGTGTGGCAGCAACAGGCAGCGCTGGTGCAGCTGGCACAAACTGTACAGACTGTTGTGCAGCTGGCATAGACTGTTGCGGAGCTGGCATGGATTGTGCATGCGGAGCTCCTTGTTCATTCTGATCCTGTCTAGGTAGTCGTGGTCTTTCCTTTGCAAGACCCACGGCGATATTGCGTTTCAGGACTGGACAATCGTGTACATAATGACCTGGCTGTTTACAATAGTTGCATGTCCCTTTTACAGGAACTGCTGAATCTCCGGAATGTGTCACACCCTTTTTGTGACCATCCGCTGGAACTGTCTGGGAAACTAGCATTTTCATTTTAGTGTCCTTCATACGTCTTTGTTCATGTTCTTGTTCCTCTCTTATTCTATTGTGATGGTACTGTAACATCTGTAACATTTGTGATGGGGTGTTACCTTGCCAGGTACTCTCGAATTTCAATACTCTATTCTTCACTTGGGGCAAGGAATTTTCAACTAATTTTGTCACAAACAGATGTGGATATGACTCGCTACTTGCTTTTATACCACTATTTATACCAAAACATTTTTCAAATCGGGCATAGAAATGACTAGTGTCTTCATCTTGTTTTTGTTTACAGGCTGAGATTGCACCCCAATCTTCCTTTTTCGTAGTTAATAAACGTGGCAGTACCTGTACTAGCAAACCTGGTAGTGCTTTAACTTTATCCCCGAGCCCTGAACCTGCAGTTCGGCCCTTTTCTTCGGCTTCTAATGCTGTCCAGTCTATCTTCTGGTCTCCCACTTCCCACTCTTTTTCCTTAAGTTTTTCATAATTGCCAGCAGGCATTAACACCTTTAATATCGTCATAATGTCAGGATAGGTATACTCTCCCATCAGTAACATGTCTTTAATTTCTCGGTGAAAACCCGCTGGGTCTTTGTCATGACTGGGTACCACTTTCTTCATTTCTAACAATTCTATTTTAGATATGGGCGTGTATACAAATACACGTTTAAACTCATTGTCATCGCCTTTTATTGGGTGCACTTCCCGCAAGGGATTCTGTCTATCCATGTAATACGGCGTTCTTTCTTTGATGGGTAGTGAGACATGTTCCGGACATACAAAAAGAATGTACTGCTTTCTGGATTCTAGTATTTCTCTAATTAACTTAGTACCTGAACCTCTCCATCTATTCGTGAGTAATTCAGTTAATATATCAGGTAAAGGACCAGGATCGGAATGTTGGTGCTTATATAAGATAAGAAGTTGTTGAATCATATAAATCCCAGCTAAACGCTGTTCATCTGGGCTGAGGTTCAAAAACGTGTGTGCTACTGTATCATCACCATATTTTCCAGGACTGTCAATCCAATGAACGGCTGACCTGGCTAATTCTTGTTCATCCATAGAATCAAGTAGGTGATAACCCCTTCGTTCTCGGAGTACTTTGTCAGCGGCTTGGAACGAATGTTCGGGAGACCTCATATTTATTATAGGTGTTGGATAAGTTCTGTTATTATCTGGACATATCGGACGTATCGGATCAGTAAAACATCTAGTATTATTACAAGGTCTTCCTCTACCTACATAGGCTATAGTGTCCGACTGTCTTGCGGAAAATTCTGATTCTCCCCCCTCGGTTTGCTCAAACTCGTCTACCTCCAATCTCTCTTCATGTATTCGCTCTATTTCTTTCCTGATCTTTCGGCACATGGCTACTATACATCCTTGCTTATCATGTTTCCCGTCTGATATATTCTGGCTCCATCTCGTAAGGGTTTGCATTACTTCCGGGTTTACCCCCGGTCGGTCTTGATTTCTGATCACACAATTTACGAGAAAACGTAACAATTCCCCCTGTATCTCCACTTTCTGGTATTCCATAGCTCTGTTAATACATTCAGAATCTCTCCCTGTTTGGACAAAATGATATATGTTATCTAGATGCATAGTCATTCCTGGTAGCTTCCCTAAAAACATTGCAGCTCGTCTGATACGTAATGATGCCAGGACCATTTCGTCCTCTTTGCCGGGCACCGGGTCATATCTACAATCTACTAGAAGTTCCTTAAGCGTGCGGGTATTTATAAGTTTGGGCGTACGTGGATGTGCTGGTTCTTGAAAAGTAAGTTTACTTATTCGGGGTGGTGTAGAATAAACGCTAGTAGCACCTCCGGTAGCCCCATCTGGGGTACTGGGCGCGAAAGGATTCGTTGAACGTGATACAGCAACTATAGGTGTGGACGCAGCTGTAGAAACGGCTGCGGGAACAGATGTAGAAACAGATGTGCTTGCCGAAGCTTGTGTCGGAGTTTGTTGTTGCACAGATACAGACACCTGGTCTTGACGTTGAACCCCCCCAGCAGACGGTCTATGTGGTGCGGGGTTAGCATACTCGGGAGCTGCGTCATCTAAATATGAGGAAAGAAAAACATCTTCTGCTGTTCTGGGATGCCCCTTTGGATGTGCCTTTATCGGAAACAATGGGGGTGGCAAGTCTTTTGGTATCTCCGCAGTAGCCTTAGGTAATCCTTCGGCCAGAAGGGGATACATACCTTTCATAAGGGCATTTCTTTGTCTATCGGCTTGTTCTGCTTTTACTCGTGTACCTTCTTCAATTAACAGATTTTCTCGAACTTTATTTGAATTTTCCTTACTTCTCTCTTCCTGTCTTAGTGCTTTTTCGGTACGTCTATGCGATTCTTTACGCCATAACTCAACAGCGTCTTTCTGTGACTGTCTAGCTTTCCTTTTCCATAACTCTTCTTCCACTTTCATAATGCACTCTGCATCCCAGGTCCCGGCTGCGGGCCACCTTTGACTTTCTGGTAATTCTTTGGTGTAGTCCACCCATAAATCAAGAAATAATATGGCGTCTAAGCCATGTTTGTGATACATGAAGTGCCCTGGAGTGTCCCTAGGAGGAATAGGAACAGCTTCTTCGAGTACCCCTTTTCTAGTTGTGATCTGTCTTAATTTCGAAAAGAGCGGCATATTGACAACTGATCTGATACTTAATCTTGAACACACTTAATACAAAAAGCACAATAATGAACAATCATTCATACCACAATATGCAAAACGTTTTAACACATTAAACATTTAACATTTAAATGAACAACAATGATGATAGTCTGAAAAACTAATCACCAAGCATAATTCTCGACAATAACTAGATACTTCGGAATACTTGATATACTGCTAAACAGTACATATACACTGCTGAAACAGTGCAGACCGGATTTGTGTACCCAAACCCGTCTTGACCGGCACAACCTATGTGCACGTCAGAACGCCTCCCCAGCAATGGTACTCACCGGGTAGCTCGGAACGGAAGGCCTCGGAACGGAACTGAACTGGACTCGACTCGAAAACTTCGGAAACTGCGGACATCGGACCCTCTGGACGTCGGGACTTCGAAACCTGGTGGGCCTCTGTATACCTCGGATCTTGCTCTCTCAGCTAGGCTCTGGTCGGGATACTTCGCACTTCTCACCGCCTCGTCTGGGTTGATCGCAGCCTCAGTCGCCCCCGCTTGACCGGAGGGAGATACAGGAAATCCTGCTGGTACGCGTTATTGTCCGTCCAGCTGTGGCAGGAGACCGGGCCTGCAACGCACCACCGGCGCGTGAGATGAGAAAGTGTCCCTGTTCGGGCGCCAATCATGTGGTAAATAATTTAATTACCGGAACTGAATTTGATACGGAATCTTAGAAAACATAGCTCAGTAAAATAAGAGGCAGAATCCGTGGTATAAGAGGTTTCAGAATGGGCTTTATTCCAATAGACGCGATTCAAATCGGGGCCTCCAAGTTCCATCACCACGGGGGTTCAGGAAGTGAAGTACAATGCTTTATTGATAAGTCATCATTTTTATAGAACATACATTACAATGAAACCAATGTAAGAGGCGTAACAATTGATAGCTAAGATAACAATTCACATGCGTAGCCGAAAATGGGCGTAATGGGGAGTAACAAGGAAACGTTATTGGTTGTGATGTCACATATAGGTGGACCTATGAAATGATTACGCAATGTCAGCAGAAATACTTGGCAGAGATGCGCGCGCAGCAGCATGACGTGTAATTGACGTGCAACTAGGGAGTGAAGGGGACTTGACATTTAGCTCTACATGTGGAGACAAGAAGTCTGGGGGGTCAAGTCAACCTAATCCCAAATCATATCTAACATCCTATGTTTAGAGAACTATGTTATCCACAAAGGAAGGACTCTTGGACAAAATCTATTCTATACTGACTGTGTGTGCGTGCACAAGCGTCTAAGTGTCTATATGAGATGCAAGGGGCAGAAACCTTTCCATGGTAACAGGGTTATGAATTACTTGCATGAAGACAGAGAGGCTAGGCCCTTTGCTCAGTAGCTGAAGGAAATGTTTACCTAAACTACTAGACAGGAATGCATCGGCTGAGGAGCGAAGCAGATAACTCGAAGGTGAAATACAGTTTTTGGCAGGCAGGCAAACCGGCCGAGGCAGGCACCGTTAGCCGCACAGGGAGTAGGACAAAGTTCATGGATACAGATGCGAGCTCAAGCTGAAGCTGTCAGAGGCAGCAAGCAAGGAAAAGGCTTGATGGCAGAATCAGGGCCTACTCGCCTGAACTGCAAAATGGAGTAACTGAGCCATATAAAGTTGGTGGCCTTTCGTACTTAGGAATCGAATATCCAGCCCATTCATGGCGGATCTGAAAGAGGACATGTTGACGGTGGACGCACATGTGTTTGCGTCTTCATAACTGGAACTGGAGGGAACATACATGTACTTGTAACATGCACATAGAACCGTTGGGGTCCAAGATAGGGGACATAACTGATCATAAAATGTCAATAACCTGAAGAACCCAAACCAAGAGAACCAGGACCGAGAGGATCTAGACCATTGGGTACGGTGAGGACTATGAGGACCTTTCTCGGGGCCAAGAGGACAAGGATGATCAAAACCAGGAAGACAAGTGCCGAGAGGGCATGGCCTAGGAGGGACAGGACACAAGGGGCCAGGTAGTACTAGGAATCAGATGAGCAGGGTGAGAAGCATCAGAAGAACCAGGTCAAATGGATGAGGATCAAGAGGATTGAGAAATAAAAGAAAGAGCTAAGAGAAGGGGGTCTCAAGAGGCCGAAACGGCCAAAAGGACCACAACCAAAAAAATTAGGCATACAAAGGACCAGAAACAAAAGGATCAAGTCCAGTGGGCACAAAACCAGGAAGAGAACAGGAACTGTGAGGATCAGGAATAGAAAGACCATTGCCAGGCAAACCAAGCTGAGGGTGAGGAAGCTAAGAACATGACCTGAAAATCAAGAGAAGTTGGCAAGGTAACCAGATCCAGCAGGACAATAGCTAAGCTGACCAGGGCAAGAAGGACCAGTGGTGAGGATGCAGCCCACAGGTGCCCAAAGTCAGTAGCAGAGTCTCTTGATGCAGGAGAATGACCAGCGCTATATAGCGTTTGGCTGCTGTTCCCCGATTACTCTTGATGGCAAGTTCTGCTGGGCGAGGAAGACCAGAGGCGCCTAGAGTTAGTAACAGAGTCCTGTGCTGTGGGAGGAGGAGGCGCTATAAAGAGCTTGGCTGCCGTGCATTGACTCCTCTTGATCACAAGGTGTTGTGGACAAAGCAATCCACAGGTGCCCAGAGTAAGTAGCAGAGTCCAGCACTGCGGAAGATTGAAGGGGACTATAAAGAACTTGGCCCAGGTGGCCCGCCTCCTCCTGATGGCAGGGTGTTGTGGGTGATAAAGTCCACAGGTGCCCAGAGTAAGTAATAAAGTAAACTCAGTTTTTTATCCTTCCATTGTCTGGTTCACACTCATGCATTTCAAAGCATTGGAGTTTATGTACTTCTTTGGGTCCACCAATATAGGTTTCATAATGGAAAACCACAACACCATGGCTCCTATAACACATTGAACCTTGTACTGACTATTGCATAGGGTGTGAATATGAGCACCTTGAATTGATTTTGACAAATGTCAAATATGAGCCATGCAAAACAGAGAGAACAGTGCAAACTTCAAAATCCAAGCCATTTCTCTTGCTTCTCTTTTGAACCACCTATATGCTGTTGTAGGAGTTTTGTTAATATGGGATTGGATTATTTTTGTTCCCAATTAATGGAGGTCATAATCTCTGGCTCGTCCTTCAGTCATCTGGTGGGATGCGACTGCTTATTCCTAATTTTCAGAACTTTGCATTTATCCCTGGGTCTGCTCTCTTATAAATGACAAGAGCTACTCAATATTTTAAATCTGGGAATATTACTGGGGATAAGAACAGTCTTTAATATGACCTATTGGGCTTAGCAGACAAGTCTGAGCTCTCACCACCTCATCAAGAATAAAAAAAGAGCAAAACTTGGCAGACTGAAGTTGAGTAGGTAAATGTTTAGAAGGATTGAGGATGTGTGGGTGCAGGTTGTATAGGAAGACAACAAAAATTATTTAATGATTTTAGTCAAACTATGCATATAAATTACACAAGGAGGATATTTTTAAATGTCTTCCTCTGCTTTACACACATTCTGTGTTCCAGTATTTTACACTAACCTCCTCTGCCCCACCCTAGGCAATAGGGCTATGAAATAACTTACATATCTTTACATAATTTTTTTACGTTTTCTAGGGACATATGTATGAAGCTGTTTTGCGATCGCAAACACGGCGAATCGCAAAAAAAGGTGTTTGCGATTGCAAAACAGAGATACCTGATGTATGAGAGCCATAGCGGTCGCAAAATTGCTAATCGCAAAATTAGCAATTAGCAATTTTGAGAGAAATCGATTCGGTGAATAAATTCGTGGAATCGCTATCTCAGCCACGCAAATTGCGAAAATCGCAAATAAGGAATCTCAAATTGCGAATTCGCAAAAAACGACCACCAAGTCTGAGCAGGTGGTAACCAGGTGCAACCTATTTAAAGAGTCCCACAATGCCACAGGCCTTTTCCACAATGGCTGGGCTGTATGTGATAGCCAGGAGGCTGTGAATCAGAGCTGCTGCACAGAGAAGGAGACGCCAGGAAAGGATCTTCAGAGTGTGCATCACCCTGTTCCAGTGGACTGAGGAGGAGATCCATGTACACTACAGGCTGGATGAAGACAGCATCCTGGACTTAATAGCGGAGCTCATACCCATACATGAACACCCCACATGCAGGACACACACCATCCCCACCCATTAAAGGTCTTGTGCTCACTGCACCTACTGGCATCAGGGAGTTTCCAGTGGGTGATAGCCACAGCAGGAGGGGTCTCTCAGAGTGCGCTGTCGCATTTCTTCCATGTGTTCCTTGATTCAATGGTACAGAGGCTGCATCACCACATCCAATTTCCTAGCACACAACAGGCACTAGACCAAACCAAGCAGGAGTTCAGATTGCACAATTCCCCCACATCATTGGCTGCATAGATGGGACCCATGTCGCTATATCCCCACCCTCTCAGAACGAGTATGTGTTCAGGAATCGCAAGTCCTACCATTCCCTGAACATACAGGTAGTGTGCAATGCCAAGCATATCATCACTGACATCGTAGCGAAATACCCAGGCAGCACCCACGACTCATTCATCTTCCGCCACAGTGGGATTCACCGACGACTCACAAATGGTGAATTTGCTGATGGGTACTGACTAGGTAAACATATTGGTAACAAGGACACACCAGTGAAGCGCAGAAGCGGCAGGACAGTGTTTAACCTGATTCTGCTCACCCGACAGGTGACAGTGCGTATGCTGTCTGTGACTACATACTGACTCCGTACCTGAATCCTGCCACCGCTGGGGAGCGGAGGTACAACAGTGCCCACACAGCCACCCGCTGTACCATTGAGAGGATCTTTGGAATACTCAAGAGCCATTTCTGCTGCCTACATAAGAGTGGAGGGGCACTGCAGTACAGCCCCGAGACCTGTTGCAAGATCGTGGTTGCGTGTGCCATGCTACACAACATTGCCACCAGGAAAGGCACCCCAGTGGAGCTCACAGACGGGGAATCATCAGATGAGGAGGGGCCAGCTCCAAGATGCAGACCAGCCTGTGTGATTGGCACGGCTGCCGGGTGCCAGAGGCGAGATGAGATCACACAGAACTATTTCTAGGTAAGTAATGATGACACAATGCTACAGATTGGTGCAAGACTGTGTTTTTATTTCTTTATGCTCAGGAAAGTTATCATCACACAGCCTGTGTTGCACACTATGTTGGTCCAAATGTCGCGCACATGTTGAACACAGTGCAAAAAAATCATACCAAACATGGGGCTGTGTGCAATGGGTTAGCTCACCCATTGCCATGTGGTAGTCAGGGAACCTAAACGTCTGCGTTGACAGCTCGTAGCCTCTCGCTCAGAGTGCACAGTGCCCTCTCCTGAAGCATTGGCAGCCCTACCCTGACGCACACTACGGCACCTGTCCTGTGGGAGGGGTGGAGTGATGCTGCTCCTGCTTGATTGCCCATCCTCCTCCAGTGAGCTGAGGGCTCCTGTGCCAGCAGTGGCTGCAGCGTACATGTGACCTGTACTAGTCCCCTGGCAAAGTCCTTGCTTCAGTGTGCCAAATCATGCTGCATGCTGATGCAACGACGTGACAGCACCGAGGTGGCAGAAGACAGGTGGTTAACGGCCCTTGTATAGAAGTCCAGGCGTGTGTGGAGGCGCTGTCTCTCCCTGCACCTGGCTGCACTTTCTTCTCGGATCTCAGCGCACAGTGCCTCCAGGGCACCCATCAGACCCATGAAGCCCACCCTCATTTGTCGCTGAATTGATTTTATTGTGTTTGCCTGCAGGCGTTGTACCTCCAGCATGTTGCCCTGAAGCCTTCTGAAGACCGTGTCCTCTCCTGCTGCAGCTGGGCTTGTGGATGGGCGTGCCCTGTGCCTGGTTGGAATAGCTGGAATGGGACGTGCAGGGGACTGTGCTCTGTGGTGTGTGTCAGACTGGCCCTGGACTTGATGCCCATCCTCATCTGTGTCCAGTGTTTCCACCTCCAGTGGTGGCAATGGTGGTACTGCGATGCGCCGTGGGCGTTTCGCTAGGATCACTGGGCTGCCTTCCTCCTCCTCCTCTTGCCCTGACACTTCCACGCTGTGGGATTCATCCTCCCCTCCTGCCATCGATCCCTGTGTTTCTGGGGGTGCTGTGAATGTAAATGCACACATTCATTTGGTGTCCTGCCTTGCATTTGTCATGCAATAAATTACACTGTTTGGAGTTACATGGGTTCTAACTGTCTGTATTTGGCCTTTCTTGATACACACAAACTGATTGACCCTTGCTGGGTGTCACTGCTCCAATGTTTGGTGCATGTGACTACATCTCCCATAATGCATTGCTTTGTGTGCTAGTATGCATGCACTGGACTTGCATTTCTGTTGGGTGCCTTGGTCTCTCCTGGGTGTTTGGGTGAAGTAGGGAGGTATCATGGGTGTGATGGCATGCTTCTTACCTGGTCTGGGGTCTGGGTGTTCGGAGATGTCAAGATCTGCCACGCCACTCACACTCTCCGGCAGCAAGGTCCCCTTGACCAATTCCTCCAGTGGCGTGGAATCAGTGGCAGTGGACGTCCAACCACCAGTCTTTCTTGCCTCATCCAGCCTGGCAGCAACCTTTTCCTTAGACCGCTGGCAAGTATCATACCAGCGTTTTCACAGGTCTTCTACGTTGCAGTGGGTGACGCCAATGGAGTTTACCTTTTCCTGGATGTCAGCCCAGATTCTGCATTTGCGGGTCTCTGGCACATGCAGGGATTTTTTTCCAAATAGCAGCTCATGGCTCACCACCTTCTCCTGGATGATCACCTACTGCTCCCTTTCAGAGAACTTCTGTTTTCTCTTCCTGGTTGTTTTCCCCTGCTGATTATCCTGTGTGGCCATTTCTCCTTTCTCTGTAGCAGTGCACTGGTGCCTCAGCCCTCCTTCCAGCTCCCACACTGCTTCTGAAACTCAGGTGCAGCATGGGTAGTCACACTTCCTGGTTGTGATGTCATCAAGCTGCACCTGAATTTCAGATTCACTGATTTGCGATTCATTATTTGCGATTTCGCAATTAAGGAATCACAATTTTGGTATTAGCATTAAATTCTGCGAATTTTTGGGAGCTGCTAAATATTAGAGAACTTTTATATACATCGGGTATTGCGATTCTCAAAATGCAATCCGCTAAAAATCGCATTTTGAGAATCGCAAAATCTGAGTTTGATACATAAGGCCCCTAGTTGCATATCTTTACCTATGAAATACTTACACGAAGTCCATAATAAAACTAAGCAAAGCTAAGTGAACACGTCTTAGGCAATGGCACTGTGACAATGATTATTTTTATATTCATATAGTAATTGTATAACACAAATGAAGCCCTGTGTTAACAGAGTGATATACACAAAATGAATAGGTGCAAAGAGGAGCCAAAGACAGAAAAGAAAGAGTGAAAGTGAATTTTAATTTAGCAGATATTGCTTGAAAAGATGTAGTTAATAGAAGATGTCATCACTGGAAAAATCTTACAAAGTCCCTTGAGATAGTCACCTAAATATCCTTTGAACTACTTCACTGTTTTCCAAAAACCTAAAAATCACACTCATTCTAAGTAATCTATTAGAACATGGGGCAACATTGCTTAAAGTTGCTGCTTGTGTTCACAGGGTTTTTGAAGTATGTGTTTTCTATTGATCTTCGTCCTTTGTGGACTACCAAAAAAAGGAAAAAAGCATTTGCAATGCAATAGGTCTCGCATTATAAAAGTGTGAGCAGTTGGCATTGCCAATAATAATGCAACACTAGCTATTGGCATTGTAAATGATAATGGCATTTATTTATGTATTTGTTTTATAAAATAGATAAAAAAGGCATTGTCATGAACAATGCCAATAGCTTACATTTTTGCAAATGCGAGACCTATTGCATTGCAAATGCTTGTTTCAGTACTGTAGGCTTTTTTAAAGTTTTAGTCACTACTCAAAATGAAATCCATTTTATCAGCGTTGCCAGTGCTCCTTTATGTTTAATGCCATAAATGAAACACAATATTCTAAGCAGATTTCTAAATAGCATCTCCAGCCCCGATCACAATGTCTCACTTCATGCTGGACAGTGGGCACCCTGTTTTCATGCAGCGTCAAGACGGGGTGAACTAATGCACAGACTGAGGTCTGTCAGCCTCCGAGGCTCAAAGCATTCCTTGCAACAGTCCACTGTGTCAAGGTATTGCCATGTGTACAGCACACACTCACCAACAGCAAGTGGTTTCAAAGTTGGGGGTGACTTCCCAAACTTTCCCGAGGTTTTCATAGTGGTTGGTGACAGCGTATTTATGCTGACCGCCCAAAAAACTGTTTGTGGTTGTGTGTGTGTGTTGTGGTTGTGTGTGTATGTGTGTGTTTGTGTGTGTGTGGTTGAGTGCGTATGTTGTGTGTGTGTGGTTGTGTGTGTGTGGTTGTGTGTGTGTGGTTGTGGTTTTTTGTGTGGTTCTGTGTGTGGTTGTGGCTCTGTATGTGTGATGTTGTTTGTGTGGTTGTGTGTGTGGTTGTGGCTGTGTGTGCATGTGGTTGTGTGTTGTGGCTGTGTGTTGTGGTTGTGTGTGATTGTGTGTGTGGCTCTGTGTGTGTTTGTGTGGTTGTGTGTGTGGTTGTGTGTGTGTGTTTGAGGTTGTGTATGTGGTTGTGTGTGTGTGTGGTTGAGTGTGTGCATGGTTGTGTGTGTGTAGTTGTGTGTGTGATTGGTTGTGGTTGTGTTCGTGGTTTTGTGTGTTTGTGGTTGTGTGTGTGGTTCTGTGTGTGGTTGTGTGTGGGTGTGTGTGTGCTTGTGGTTGTGTGTGTGTTGTGACTGTGTGTGTTTGTGTGTTGTGGTTGTGTGTATAGTTGTGGTTGTGGGTGGTTGTGTGTGTAGATGTGTGTTTGTGTTATTGTGTGTGTGTGTGGTTGTGTGTGTGTGGTTGTGTGTGTAGCTGTGTGTGTGATTGTGGTTGTGTGTGTGTGGTTGTGGTTTTGCGTAGTTGTGGTTGTGTGTTTGTGTTATTGTGTGTGTGTGCGTGTTTGTGTGTGGTTATGGTTGTGTGTGTGTGGTTGTGTGTGTGGATGTGGTTGTGTGTGTTTGTGTGTTGTGGTTGTGTGTGTGGTTGTGTGTGTGGATGTGCGTTTGTGTTATTGTGTGTGTGGTTGTGTGTTTGTGATTGTGTGTGGTTGTGGTTGTGAGTGTGTGTGGTTGTGTGTGTTTGTGTGTGGGTGTGTTGTTGTGGTTGTGTGTGTGGATGTGTGTTTGTGTTATTGTGTGTGTGTGGTTGTGTGTGTGGTTCTGTGTGTGTGTGGTTGTGGTTGTGTGTATGGTTGTGTGTTGTGGTTGTGTGTGTAGTTGTGTGGGGTTGTGTTAATGTGTGTGTGTGGTTGTGTGTTTGTGTGTGGTTGTGCGTGTGGCTGTGTGTGCTTGTGGTTGTGTGTGTGTGTGTGGTTGTGAGTATGTGTGTGTATGTGGTTGTGTGTGTGGTTGTGGTTATGTGGTTGTGTGTGGTTGTGTGTGATTGGTTGTGGTTGTGTTTGTGGTTGTGTGTGTGTGTGTGGTTCTGTGTGTGTGGTTCTGTGTGTGTGGTTGTGGTTGTGTGTTGTGGTTGTGTGTATTGTGGTTGTGTGTGTGAATGTGCATTTGTGTTATTGTGTGTGGCTGTGGTGTGTGTGTGTGGTTGTGTTGTTGTGGTTGTGTGTGTTGTGGTTGTGTTGTTGTGGTTGTGTGTGTAGTTGTGGTTGTGTGTGGTTGTGTGTGTGGATGTGTGTTTGTGTTGTGTGTGTGGTTGTGTGTGTGGTTGAGGTTGTGTGTGTGTGGTTGTGGTTGTGTGTGATTGTGGTTGTGTGTGTATGGTTGTGTGTTGTGTATGGTTGTGGTTGTGTGTTGTGGTTGTGTGTTGTGGTTGTGTGTGGTTGTGTGTGTGGATGTGCGTTTGTGTTATTGTGTGGGTGTGGTTATGTGTGTGTTTGTGTGTTGTGGTTGTGTGTGTAATTGTGGTTGTGTGTGTGGATGTGCGTTTGTGTTATTGTGTGTGTGTGGTTGTGTGTGTGTGGTTGTGTGTGTGGTTGAGGTGTGTTTGTGGTTGTGTGTGTATGGTTGTGTGTGGTTGAGTGTGGTTGTGTGTGTGTGTGTGTGGTTGTGGTTGTGTGTTGTGGTTGTGTGTGTAGTTGTAGTTGTGTGTGGTTGTGTGTTTGTGTGTGTGTTTGTGTGTGTGGTTTTGTGTGTGGTTGAGGTTGTGTGTGTGTTTGGTTGTGTGTGATTATTGTGTGTGTATGGTTGTGTGTGTGGGGTTGAGTGTGGTTGTGGTTTGTGTGTGTGTGGTTGTGTGTTGTGGTTGTGTGGATAGTTGTGGTTATGTGTGGTTGTGTGTTTGTGTGCATAGTTGTGGTTATGTGTGGTTGTGTGTTTGTGTTTGTGTTTGTGTGTGGTGTGTGTGGGTGTGGTTGTGTGTGTTTGTGTGTGTGGGTGTGCGTTTGTGTTGTGTGGGTGTGGTTGTGTGTGCTTGTGGTTGTGTGTGGTTGTGGTGTGTGTGTGTGTGGTTATGTGTGGGTGTGTGTGTTGTGGCTGTGTGTGTTTGTGTGTTGTGGTTGTGTGTGTAGTTGTGGTTGTGTATGGTGATGTGTGTTTGTGTTATTTTGTGTGTGTGGGGTTGTGTGTGTGTATGTGTGTGGTTCTGTGTGTGTGGTTGTCGTTGTGTGTGTGGTTGTGTGTGTGGTTGTGGGTGGGTGTGGTTGTGGTTGTGTGTATAGTTGTGTGTTTGTGTTATTGTGTGTTTGTGTGTGTGTGGTGTGTGTGTGTGTGTGTGTGGCTGTGTGTGGTTGTGGGTGTGTGTGTGGTTGTGTGTGTGTAGTTGTGTGTGTGTGTGGTTGCGGTTGTGTGTATGGGGGAGTGTGTGTGTGTGTGATTGTGGCTGATTGTGGTTGTGTGTGGGTGTGAGTGTGGTTGTGTGTTGTGGTTGTGTGTGTAGTTGTGGTTGCATTTGTGGTTGTGTGTGTGGTTGTGGGTGGGTATGGTTGTGTGTATAGTTGTGTGTTTGTGTTATTGTGTGTGTGAGGTTGTGTGTTTGTGTGGTTGTGTGTGTGTGGTATGTGTGTGTGGCTGTGTGCGGTTGTGGGTATGTGTATGGTTGTGTGTGCTTGTGGTTGTGGTTGTGTGTTGTGGTTGTGTGTATAGGTGGAGAAGTGTGGCTCAATGGTTAGAGCGGCAGACCCTGATGCAGAGGTCTGGCCCGGAACCAGGGTTCAATTCCCCGCCTCGGCGGGTCTTGGGCTCAAAATTCCACGGACCTGACAATTCTCGCCTCGGTGCCTATTCCAATCATGGAGTCCCACTCTGCAACTCTGGGCAATAGCTTGCTTAATCTCCACAACGGCCCCCACAACGCTAAGGATGCCTGGCCTCCACCTTGGTGGTGTCCAGGAGTGGACACCTCACAGGGAAAGCCAGGATGGGTTCCACAGCGGTATTCGTACAAGCGCCTTGAGGCCCTTGAGGGTGAGTAGTGCGCTATACAAGTATCAATTTACATTTATAGTTGTGGTTGTGGGTAGTTGTGTGTGTGGATGTGTGTTTGTGTTGTGTGTGTGTGTGTGTGGGTTTGTGTTACTATCCTTGTGGGGACTTGGGTGTGATAACACACTCGCGCTGTGGGGACTTGATTGCACTGTGGGGACCTGAACCCAGGTCCCCACAAGGCAATGTTTTCTAAATGATAAAAAATGACTTCAGGAACATCTGTGCCAATTTTTACAACTTTTTAAAAAAATTACCTTGTGGGGACCTGTGTTTCATCAAGTGTGTTTATATTTCTGCTCAGCTCTGCCCCCGTAGACACTAGGCGGTACTGCAGTCTTAAACACACTTTGCATTTAAACACACTTTGCTGACAAGAAAACACCCAGTAGCAGCAGAAAGGACAGATATTTCGAAGGAAAAGCTCTATAAGTTGTGTTTATCCAAATATTTTTCATCCATATTAAACTTTTCTCTATTTATTTAAAATAAAACTTTATTTACATGAAGCTATTGATGTTAGATTTTTTTGTATCTAAAAATTATTAGTGATTTTATGAACATTGCTAAAAGTAATTTGGGTCAGTTTCAAATCCCAACACTCTTTGCTTTTGCCATTTGATCCTTATTTGTAACTAAACAATGATGGTGCACTACACTGTGATTCAGTATAAACTGAATTGATAATTTTTGTGCACATAACCTACAGGCATCAATGCCTATTGTTACATGTTAATATCTGTACCAGGAATTCAGAATTGTATGTTGCTTTTCCTCAGTTTACATATTTATATGCACACTGTAATATGTTTTTTTAGATGATGGCTAGATAAGCGAGTGACTAAGCTTCCACTTTGCTATGGGTTACATTTTGCAGACAGTGAACTGAAGTATGTTCTTATAAAATGAATGAACTTCTTAGAAGATAAATATTCTATTATTATCATATTATGCAATTACATTTAAATTGTTTGAATTGCTTAATTTAAAAACTATTCCTAAAGCTTTACGAATAAGCATTGGCAAATCCAATAAGTCTCACCTATGCGATTGCTATTGGCTTTGGCAATGTGTTTTAGCCATGTTGTACACCACTGCGTCTGCTGTTCAGCAAGGCTAAAAGTTCATGGGGTGGGGTAGGATAGACTGGAGAGTGGTAGATTGGGGTATAGTGGAATAGGCCAGATTGGGGTAGAGTGGAGCATGGTAGACTGCCATACATTGGAGTGGGGTAGATTGGGGTAGAATGGAGTGGGGTGGATTAGGGTAGATTGGAGTGGGGTGATTGTAGTGGGGTAATTTAGAGTGGTGTAGTTGGGTAGATTAGCGTGGTAGATTGGAGTGGGGGCAAATTGAAGTGGGGTGGAGTGGGATAGATTGGGTTGGAGTGTGGTGGATTGGGTGGAATATTGTAGACTGGGGTGGAGTGGGGTTGATTGGAGTGGGGTAGATTGGAGTTGAGTAGATTGGAGTGGGGCAGATAGGAGTAGGGTAGATGGGGTAGATAGGGTGAATTGGAGTGGGTAGATTGGACTGGAGTGGGGTAGATTTGAGTGGCATCTGGTAGTATGGAGTGAAGGCGAGTGGGGTAGATTGGCTAGAGTAGAATAGAATGTGGTATATTGGGGTAGACTGGTGTCAAGTAAATTGGGTCGATTGGAGTGGGTAGATTGGACTGAAATGGGGTAGATTACAGTGGCATTTGGTAATCTGGAGTGAAGTGGAGTATGGTAGATTGGGTAGAGTAGAATTGAGTTTGGTTGGTTAGGGTAGAGTGGACTGCAGTGGGGCAGATTGGATTGGACTACATTGGACTGGTGTGGGGTAGATTTGAGTGGCATGTGGTGGTATGGAGCGAGGTTGAGTGGGGTAGATTAAACTTGAGTGTGGTTATTGGAGAAGAGTAGAGTGGGGTGGATTGAGGTAGATTGGAGTGGAGTTGGCATGTGGTAATATGGAGTGTGGTAGATTGGGGTATAGTTGAGTGGGATAGATTGGGTGGATTGGGGTGAGTAGATAGGATTGGAGTGGGGTAGATTTGAGTGGCATGTGGTATTATGGAGTGGAGTGGAGTAGATTGGGTGGATTGGAGTGGGTTACATTGGACTAAAATTCAGTAGATTTGAGTGGCATGTGGTAGTATGCAGTGAAGTGGAGTGGGGTAGCCTGATTAGAGTGGACTGGAGTGTGGTAGATCGTAGTAGAGTGGAGTGAGGCAAATTGGATGGATTGGAGTGGGGAAGACTCGACTGGGGTAGAGTGGAGTGGGATCGATTACAGTGGGGTGGAGTGGAGTTGGATAGATTACAGTGGAGTGAGCTAGGTTGGGGAAGAGAGGAGTAGAGTAGAGTAGGATAGACTTGAGTGGAGTAAAATGGGATAGATTAACATGGAGTGGAGTGGGGCAGATTGGGTGGATCAGAGTAGGGCAAATTGGAATGGAGTAGGGTAGATTGGAGATTGCCAGACCTTCACTTGACCAAGACTGGTCCTACCCATGCAGTGGGACACACACTGGACCTAATTTTCTCTACTCTCCACTCTCTTCAAGCTAACACCCCAATTTCCCTAATCTGGACCGACCATTTCCTGATACGTTTTCAGATTCCTACCAGGATCAGATCTGCCAAACCTACAGTTCAGAAGGGCATTAGTTTGAGACAATGGAAGCAGATTACTATGGAAACTTCCCAATCTGTTTTTACTGCTCCCAATTTAGACAATTCACAGGACATAAACTCAGCTTTGGCTCTATTCCATGACACCTTTTCAGGAGGCACTTGATATCGCTGCCACTTATAAGTAACTTCCCGCAACAATGTCTAGGCCTAATGCTTCGTGATACAGAGCTGATCTGAAAAATGACAAAAAAATGCACGGAAATGGAGAGCTACTAAAACAAATACAGACAAACAAACATATAAATCTGCCCTTCGAACCTACCACTGTTAAAGATCACCCTGAAGGCATTTCCTTGTCAACCAAATAGAACAAGCAGGCAATTCCTCCAAAGAATTATTTAAAATCTTATACAACTTTGCTAAACCTCAAGCCTGCTTAGCGGCCATACCTGCTTCTCAACTACTCTGTGACACCTTGCAAGACATTTTCACACTAAAATGGGCAATATTCACAATAGTTTTAATATACTGACTAATGCACCAGACCTTTCTATAACCAATGGGTCACCTCAAACGACTGCATCAGTAATATTGGAAAGATTTAACCCTATCTCTAATACACAGACGCATGACCTGCTGCATAATGCAAAATCTGATTCTCGTTCTGACCTCTGTCCCCCTTATATCATTGCCACTCTCTCTTCTCTTCTTGCTCCAGTTATCACAGTTCTATGCAACCAGTCCCTGACTCAAGCCTCTATTCTGCAACATTGGGAAGCTGCCCAGGTTACATAAATACTGATAAGAATAAATGCAGACCTGAGCAATCCAGCTAACTATTGCCCGAAATTCTTCCTCCCTCTATTGGGTAAAGTTCTGGAGACCCACATCAACAAACAATTGTCTTCGTATATGGAGACTTATGGCCTGTTGGATGCTTCTCAAACAGGTCACAGACCTTCCCACAGCAGGGAGACGACCCTTCTTGCCTCAGCAGATACTATCAGGCTATCCCTTAATGCTGGAAATCCAGCCATGTTGGTTTTGCTTGATCTGTTGGTGGCATCCAATACCATCTCACATTCCATGCTAACACAAAGGTTTTGAACAGATTGGCATCAAGGGCGCCGCACTCAACTGGCTGAAGGACTTTCTTATGACAGGGTCTAGACTGTCTCTATTGGCCCTTATCACTCTAAACCACCTGCTTGGACAAGAGGTCCCTCAGGACTCCTCCTTGAGCCCCTCACTTCCTTCCCCTGTCCCCTATTTAATACAGATATTTGCCTTTGCTGTGCCTCCCTTGGAAAGGCATAATGTTTTGGTGCATTCTCAGGTTTACCAGTTTTGGTAAATCTGGTGATGCATCAAAAACCATGGGAGTTGCATGGGAACAGCCAGGCAACTCCTTCCCAGGGCAGAGTAATGCAACACAGCTATTCGCAATTTCCATTGTGTTACTCCAGATTTTTGGAACCACTCAGCCATGCAAAGTGGCTTTGCATGGCTTCAAAAATCTGACTTGCCACCCAAAAACCCACACAAACACTAAACCCTAAAAGATTATTACCACCCAAAGACCCATACCCACACTAAACCCTAAAAGTTCACTTGCCAACCAAAACCTATGCCTAACCTAAACCCTAAAAAATCTCTTACTACCCAAAAACCTATACCCACCCTAAACCTTAAAAAATCCCTCTCCACCCAAATACCCATAACCACCCTAAATCTAAAAAATTCAGTTGTCACCCAAAAATCCATACCCACCCTGAACGGTAAAAATTATTTTGCCACCCATAACCCCATACCCACCCTAAACCCTAAAAATTACCTTGCCACCCAAACACCCATGCCCACCCTAAACCCTAAAAAGCCCTTCTCACCCAAAAACCTATAATCACCCTAAAAAATACCTTACCAGCCAAAAACCCATACCCACCCTAAAACATAGAAATTCCCTTGCCACCTCAAACCCCATACACACACTAAACCCTACAAAAGCCCATATCACTTATAAAAAATCATACCCACCCTCCAACCTAAAAAGTCCCTTGCCACCCAAAAACCCACACCCACCCTAAACCCTGAAATTCCCTGGCCACCCAATAACCCATACCCACAATCAACCCTAAAAAGGCCTATGGCTCCCCAAAAACCTACACCCACCCTAAACCCTAAAAAGCTCTTATCACCTAAAAACCTATATTCACACTAAAACCTAAAAAAATACCTTACCACCAAAAACCCATACCCACCCTAAACCATAGAAATCCTCTTGCTACCCAAAAAGCCATACCCACCCAAAACCATAAAATTTCCCTTGTCCCCAAAAAACCCACACCCACTCTAAACCCTAAAAATTATCTTGCCAACCAAAAACCCGTACCCGCCCTAAACCCTAAAAATCCCCTTGCCACCCAAAAATCCATACCCATCCAAAACCCTGGAATTTCCCTTGCCCCCCAAAAACCCATACCCACCCTAAACCCTAAAAAATCCGATGTCACCTAAAAACCCATACCCACTTAAACCTAAAAAATCCCTTACCGCTCAAAAACCCATACCCACCCTAAACCCTAAAAAATCCCTTAAGACTCAAAACCCTATACCCATCCTAAACCCTAAAAATTCCCTTGCCCCTCAAAAACCCATACTGACCCCAAAAAAATCCTTGCCACCCAAAAACCCACACAAACACTAAACCCTAAAAGATTATTACCACCCAAAGACCCATACCCACACTAAACCCTAAAAGGTCCCTTGCCACCCAAAACCTATGCCTACCATAAACTCTAAAAAATCCCTTACCACCCAAATACCCATTCACACCATCAACCCTAAAAAATCCCTTACCACCCAAAAACCTATATTCACCCTAAACCCTAAAAATTCCCTTGCCACCTAAAAACCCATACCCATCCAAATCCTTAAGAATTCCCTTGCCACCCAGAAACCCGTACCAACCCTAAACCCTAAAAAAATCCCTTACCACCCAAAAACCCATACCCATCCGAAACCCTATAAAATACTCTTGCCATACAAATGCTAAACCTTAATAAAATCATTATCGCCAAAAACCCATACCCGCCTTAAACCGTAAAGGCTCCCTTCCCACCCAAAACCCATACCCACCCTAAAACCTATAAAATTCCATACCACCAAAAAACCCATACCCACCCTAAGACAGCTTACCACCCAAAAACCGATTACCACTCTAAACACAAAAAATTCCTTATCACCCAAAAACCCAAACCCACCCTAGACCTTAAAAATTCTCTTGCCACCCAATAACCCAAACACCCTATAAACCCTACAAAATTCCTTCCCACTAAAAATCTCACACCCACCCTAAACCCTAGAAATTCCCTTGCCACCCAAAAACCCATACGTGCCCTAAAACGTAAAAATGTCCATATCACGTAAAAACGCATACCTACCCTAAAACCTAAAAAATCCCTTGCCACCCAAAAACCATACCCACCCTAAACCCTAAAAATTCCCTTGCCACCCAAAAACCCACCGTAAACCCTAAGAAATCCCATATAACCTAAAAACCCATACCCACCCTAAAACATAAAAAATCCCCTACCACACAAAAACCAATACCCACCTTAAACCCTAAAAATTCCCATGCCACCCAAAAACCCATACCCACCTTTAACCCTAAAAAATACCTTACAACTAAACACCCATACCCACCCTAAACCCTAGGTGTACCTTCCTGCACAAAAGCAATCCTGCTTTCAACGCACGCACCCTTGCACCATGACGCAAAGGTGACTGCGTTTGTGTTAGGCAGCACATTGTGCGCCAGCACAAGGAAAAGACAGGAATGCATCATATAATGTTAAATACAGCGCATTCCTGCCCTTTCCCTATCGCGCAGAGCAGCAAGGTGGGATGCTGCGCTGCTTGATTTCTTGATAAATGTGAACCCAAGAACGTGTGTGTCTAATGCCCTCTTGTTTAGCTGTTCAGTATTGGGAACAGATTGAAAGCAAAGTAGACCTAGATTTACTAAACTTTAATGAGCGAGCACATGCGAATCAATTATAGCAGTGATAAAGTTCCTCTTTAAAAAGGAATTTCTATGTGAAAGTTGATGCAAGCACAGTGACAAATGCAATGCTTTGTATAGCAGGGCAATATCCCTGTGCAAAGAGAGAGGAGGTGATAACAGTGAAAACACCTCTCAGATTCCATGCAAAGCAAGATCAGCCAAAGTCTTGATAAGTGACGTAATGAAATCAGGTGCAAACAATGGACAAAGGAAATTGTACAAAAACGGAAAAGAATTTATGCTGACAACAAAAAAATGTGTTCCTTAGCTGCTCCATTTTATGTACATTAGGTCATGAATTTTAGTGTTCCAGTTTCATGCAGCATGAAGAGTTGCACACTCACAATATTTTATGAAGGATGAATACTGATTTAAATGTAATGCACTCTTTAGTTTCTCGCCGGAGTATCCCGCCATTATTTGTATTTTCTTCTACTTGTTTAAAATAAAGAGCCAGGACAAAAACATGTAGGAATGAGAATAGTTTACAGAAAACAAGCCCTGACCAATGCAACTGTTCCTATTGACAGTGAGAACCCCAAGCAACGCTTAATTTAGCCCAGCCAGCGACGTGCAAATGCACGATCGCGCATAACAAAACACTGATTAGCATGACCAGAGGCCATGGCTGTGAAAGTCCCTGAACTTGCTGAAAACCGGCTGGGGGAAGGGCCCTGCTGGAACTGAGCACACCTTTACAAAGCTGGCAGACAGGGCAGCAGTATGATTATCTGGTAAATCTGACAACAGCAACGATGGGGCCGAGTCAATGTATAATAGGCTCTTCCGAATCACCGCTCGGACCTTTTTATGCTCTCACGAAGCAGAGACAGTAAAAATGTCAAGTGGCCTGCCAAACTTTACATTCACCTGGTCACTTAATTGTTGTTTCAATGCTACCTGGTAAATAAACAACGCTTTTCTCTTGCGCAAGCAGCAGCTGTGTTTGTGGTAAGGCTCAGTGACAGGAAAACGTCTTGGTAATAGTTTATTGGAGATATGTGTTTTGAAATGGGTACATTTTGGATGATTTTCTAATAACTAGATCGTAGCAGTAGCTGTTGCTTTTCTATATTGGCTTTACTAAATTCCCCTGGAGAGAGCGCCTAGCCTTTCCCACCTCCTTTTCTCTTCAAGGGACGGAGAGCAATAGTGAATGATTATACATCAAAATACCTGCGTGGGGTGGTGGCATTGAGGGTGGGGGGATGACATAAATACAATAGATTTCCTTGGCATTTTTTAAATTTAAACAAGAGTATAGATGGAGTGAAATGGGTTACAGAGAAAGGTATGTAGGGAAGAAGGAGAAGTCGGAAAAGTCGAAGTGGAAAATAGAATATGAAAATGAAGATCCATATAGAGGGGAAAGACGAAGAAGGAGGAATTGTAAAGACCTGGAAAACTTACCTCCTAAGAAGAGACGTGATAGTGAGGCACGGACAAAGTGTATATTACACTTTGGACAAAGTGTATATTACACTTGATTAATCGTCATAATTTTGGGAATTTCCGATTACACTTTTTATGTAAAATTCCTTAAATTACTCTGTGATGCCACTTAGCATATTCACAAACCATTTGTGGGAAAAAGTTACCATAAACGCACGGTAAAAACAGGACGTGGGTAACTGCTCTTCATGGTGCTATAGTTGTTTTGCACTATTTTTGCACGAAATGCACTTCACATCAAAAATTGATGTGAGGACACATTTTGAGAAAAAACAATATAGCATAGGATGAAAGATTTGCACTTAATGTAATTTTGTGTAATTTCACAGAAATTTCACATAGTTAAATGACAGCAAATTTCTCACACCCCTATTGATGGCACAGATAGTAAAAAACAGAACCCGGTGAGTAAAGAGGCAGGTGCAAATTAAAGGTAAGGGAAGGAGCAACTCCAGGGAGAAAGAAGGGTAGTCAGGAAACAATTCATGTGTATGAGCCAACAAACTAACAGGGAGATCCGAGCCAGAACCGAGCCAAGGGTCAGCTCTGGCTCCAAGTGCCCATGCATGAGTTGAGCCATGAAAAAAGTTGGCATGCAAATCATGTAACAACAATATAATGCAGTCTCTCCAAAATGCACTTTTTAACATACTGAAGGGTTTCATTTTACATTTAGATTATTTCACTAAACAGAGAGGCATTTACTAAAAATGATAGTTATTGAACTTGAAATTATAAACATTCCTGCCCTCTCTTGACCAGTCTCTTCGGGTAGCCCCTTTGTACAAGTCGGTCGCTCAGCTCCTCAGATTCCTGCATGAAGTCTTCTTTCTTGGAGCAGTTCCAATGGATCCTCAGGAACTGCCCGAAGGGCAAATTGTCCCATAGGCCCCTCAGGTGGTGGCAATTGTAGTGAAGTAATGAATTGCGTTCCGATGGCATCCGATATAATGTAGTGTATAATAAATTGTTCTCATTCCTGATGGTGATATCAAGAAAGTCAATCTTGTCTGAGTCACAGTGTATGGTGAACTGAATATCCTTGCTCCTCTGATTCAGCCATGAATGAAAATTGCCGAGCTCAACTGAATCAGCGGTCCAGATCATCAAGATGTCGTCTATGTAATGCCTCCACAAAGTAACCCGAGTGTGATAAGGGTTACTTGTGCAGAATACGTGTGAATATTCAAAATGGTCCATAAAAATATCGCTAGGTCTGCAGCAAAGGCCGCCCCCATCAGTACACCTTTAGTCTGAAGGTAAAAATGGCCTTGGAAAAAGAAGAAATTCTGCATCATTGCGATACAGAGTAGTTTGATAATAAACTCAGTAGGTACAGCCACGGGTGCTATTCTCCGTTCCAGGGCTATCCTCATCACTTCAAGGACCTGTTCTTGGGGTATACTGATGTAGAGTGACATGATGTCTAGGGTCACTAGAAGTTGTTGGACCAGGTCGATAGGTTGCTGGTCCACTAGGTTGATCATCTCCATCGTATCCCTTACGTATGCCTTAGTTGTTTCTGCAACGGGCTTAAGAAAGAAGTCCACGTATCTACACAGAGGTTCGAGCAGAGATCCGCAACCTGAAACAATGGGTCATCCAGGCGGGTTCTCCATATCCTTGTAGATCCTAGGTAATGTGTAAATCGTTCGGTGGAGAGGCTGCTGTTGATTTAGAAACAGAAATTCCAAGTTGGAGAGGAATCCTTGCTCTACACCCTCCTTTGTGATTTCCAAGATCGCTTTCTCCAGTTGTTTTGTGGGGTCTGACCTCAGTCTCCTATAGCTGATTCCATCTTGCAATTGGTTGAAGATCTCAGTTGTGTATTTGGTAACATCCTGCACTACAATAGCACCGCCCTTGTCAGCTGGCTTAATCATGATTTCCTTATTCTGCTTCAAGGACACTACGGCTTCTCTTTCCGTTTTGGTGACGTTGTAGTTAACGTTTTTTTTTTGTCTTTAAGAACCTTGGAAACATCTCCCAACACAACGCTCTCATAAGCTAGAATTTTACTGGTCATGGCATGGGACTGTTGAAAATTGAAACAACGATGTGATTAAGCATTCACTAAAGACATGAATTCCCCTTCTAGATCGAGTTTCTTCTGTTATGTTGGCTAAAGTCTGGACTCCATTTTATATTGTCATGTCTCCACGTGCTCAGCACGAGAAGAGTCCTATCTTCGTGTTAGTTGCTCTTGTAATCTGCCTAGTAACAGTCTATAAATAGCTCCTTTGTCCGTCTGGCGCATGCCCAGACTTGACCACATCTGTTATCAGTTAGTCCTTGCTTGACCATGTTTTCGCGGGCTCAAGGAGTGTGTTAGCTCCGCCCATATATTGATTCTGTATCGAAAATGACCATAAAAGGTAACGAATGTTGCCTCATGTTGTATCCACCCACTTATGAACCCCTCTGTTGTGTATAAAAGGGGACCGTGTACGCAAGTTTTTTGTGCTACTCTATGCAATACTGAAGAGTGTTGTATGGATTGTAGGACCACCCTTAAGGGTTAATAAACTTTGTCTTTGTACTTTGCAGTTTCCGTGCCAACTTCCTTGTAGATTCCATTTGCAGGAGAGCGAACCCTTGTGTCCTGCGGGCCTAGCTGGGGCCAGTATTCATCAATTGGCGCCCATCACGTGGGGCTCATCGGCGACTCGGATGCTCG
This sequence comes from Triturus cristatus, assembly GCF_964204655.1. NCBI lineage: Eukaryota > Metazoa > Chordata > Amphibia > Caudata > Salamandridae > Triturus > Triturus cristatus. Next base: position 55,929,481 of record NC_140588.1, read on the forward strand.
AAGGACTGGTCGTGACAAAGGTGAGGAATTTGGCCGGGGATGTGATCACTGCCAGAGGCATTTTAGTCCTGGCATCCCGAGGTTTTCTTCCTTCCCTTCCGAACTGACCATCTGGGTGGCGCCGGTCCTCGACTGAGACCTCTTCTGTCGGTCCTGCCGTGACAGCCGTTTGGGCGAATTTTGGAGCTTGGCAGTTGGAATCTGGACACTCTTGATTGGTAAGAACCGTTGTACGGTACTTGCTCTGAGTTTTTGAAGCCTGGGTTGGCTATTTGAGTTTGATTTGTGATGACCGGTCATATCTTGTATTGATTACTGTGAGGATATATGCGTTGCAACACATATAGGCAGGTAATGTGGAGATATTTCTCCGGAGCTGTGTAAATTTGAACGGCGCAAAGTTTAAGTGCCATTTTTGATAATACTGCATATTTTGCATTATTTTTGAGCATGCCTGCTTTTAGCGCACTCCGTAAGTGGTGCTGCTGCTTTGGAAACCGGTTAAACCTCGAGGACTCTGCTCCAGCCCCCCCAGAGGGGACTCCTAATAGGGATATGTATGTGAAGCATGGTCTTTCCTCTATAATGTACAGCACAGTGTGGAGGAAATACACCAAAAAGGATCCTGAGTTATGATGGCCTTTGTATGGATCGTTTGATATGCGTAAGATTGAGTATGTGGAACAGTGTATGTGTAAACGGCGTGCTCGTCAAGATATGTTTGAGTGTGTGCGGTTATGGGTGAAGGAAGTGCGTGAGCGAGAAAAACGTGAGAAAGCGCTGTTTGATAAAGAGCAACGGAAGAATGATCATGTGCGAGCGCAGGAAGCGAAGCGTCGGGAGGAAAAAGAACAGGCGGAGAGACAAGAGAAAGAGCGTAGGCTGCAAGTGTCGGGTCAATATGCTGTTCGGCAGCCTCTTTATCCTGTCCTTACTAATCTTGATGATGATTTTTTCCTATTAGATCGTTCCCCGCCACCTTATGTAGGTGCGTCTGCTCCGACAGTTCAGGATTCTGGATCGGGTAAAGATAAGATAGACACGCGATCCATGTTATCTCTTGAGCGCTTGGGTGAGCTTCGGAAACTTTCTTATCGTGCAGTTTCAAATAAGCTGTCATTTGCAGAGCTGTTACCGGATCTGGAAGGATGGCAGGATAGGGAGAAGTTGTATTTTGCTGCCATTTTTTTCTGATGAAGTAGTTGCTGCCTTTCGCAAATATTCTGATGTTTTTGAGCCACAGGAGATAGTGTCGGATTCTAGAGCACTACGTAATGGTACTTTCTCTCCCTCTCAGGTGCCTGATGCGGTCCGACGTCTATTTGCGCTACGGGATGAGATGCTTCGACTGCGGGACAAAGCGCGCCGGAACAAGGAGGAGGAGAGCTTGACCTTGCAGGCGGACGACCAGCAGCCGTCTTCCTCCCAGTCAGATGGGAGCGAGCTAGTGCATGCTAAACCCATGCGAGAGGCGGCACCTTTGTATGTTCCTCCTAAAGGAGCGGGAACTAGTGCGGATATTACCTCTGCCGATGCTAAGGGATATTTTGTGTACAATTGGGTTTATACTCCCTGGCATAGGGCTGATGTTATGGCATTAAAGAATGCATTGCCTGATCCCCGCAAGAATCCAGCGGCCTTTTACGAAGAAGTCGAAGGGGCCTTGAATTCTTGTACTATGACCTTAGCGGATATAGATCTGTTCTTTGGGCTTATCTTACCACCGGATATGTGGCGGTCTGTACGGAAGGTGGATGATCAAGCCGCTTTTAAGGCCCGGTGGTCTGAGCTTGAGGATGAGGATAGGGAGAGAAAGCCCGCGCAGAAACCGCCTCAGATTATCTTAGATCTCCCCGCTGCTATTTTGACCAAGTTAAAAACAATCATTCCCCCTAAAAAGATTGACTGGAACATGTTAGCTTCGTGTAAACAGAAAGTTCATGAATCAGTTGCGGATTTCTTTACGCGCTTTGAGGAGACATTTCATAATTTTAGTGGACAGTCACTTACGGATGATACGGGTCGGCACCTTTTTGCTGATAAATATGTGGCGAATTTATTACCGGCAATAGCAGCTTGTCTAAAAGCGAGTGAAAGTTCTTGGTCCACCGCGTCTCCGACAGCCCTCCTGACTATAGCTCAGTATTATGAGCGTCAGGAACAAGAAGCGAAGGGGCAGGAGGAGAAGAAGTCGAAAGATTTAAAAACGAAGGTGATGTTAGCGCAAGTGTATGGTCCGCCCCGTCGGGGTGTCAATAGAGGTAGGGGAGGATTCTATGGTCCTCCTTCGGGTCGATCAGATTTAAATAGGAATCAATGTGCGTATTGTAAACAATCGGGACACTGGGCCAGAGATTGCCCGGCGTTGTATGCATCGCGTCAGGGGCATAATCAGGGTGGACCGAGAGGTAGAGGGGGTTCCTCGAATTTTAGAGGGAATTCTAATGATCATGCTCGTTTTGAACCTACCGGGCAGCAACGAGATAGACCTAATATCTTTGATCGACAGCACCAGTATCAAGTGTCAGGGACTGACCGCTCTGGGTACCATGATTCACAGCATGCATAGGAATGCGTTGGATGGGGGTTAGAATCAGTTGAGGTGCCGGTTGATCAGAAGGGTCCTTATGTATCAGCGAAGGTTTTGGGTTCTACTGATCAGTTCCTAGTGGATACAGGGGCGACTCGTAGCGCGCTGTCTAAACAATTGGTTCCGAGGGCTCCCCCATCTGGCTTAATGGTTACATCGGTAGGGTTTGATGGTACACTCTCCCGAAGCCCTCTTTCTCGACCCCTTACATTCCAGGTTGATCCCTTTTCTGCACCCTGTCAGTTTTTGCTTGCCCCGAACACGCCTGACAACATTATGGGTCTTGATATGCTCAAGCACTTCAGAGCTACGATCCGCTGCTCCCCCGCTGGAGTATGTGTGATATTAAACGATAATCACCCTCTGACTGAACGGATGTGTGTGGTTGCAGAGGATTCTGTGTTAGCTTCTCTCCCTCGTACTTTGTGGGCCATTTCGGATACCGATGTGGGACAGATGGTGATTCTGCCTGTCCATATTAGTGTCCAGGAGGGGGCGGTGTTACCACGCCTCCCGCAGTATCGTATTTCCCAGGAGGGGGAGGAGGCTCTTATACAGATTGTGCAGGATTTGATTAAGGTGGGAGAAGTGGAGGAAGTTCCCTACAACGTCTGTAACAGTCCGATTTTACCCATCTTGAAGAAAGATACGGATGCCAAAGTTTATCGGTTTATCATTGATTTGAGGGAGGTGAACAAGATCGTGATACCTCAGTATCCAGTGGTTTCTGATATCACGACGTTGCTCACTTTGGTCCCGCCAACGGCGACCACGTTTTCGGTTATTGATTTGAAAAATGCCTTCTTTTCGATTCCTATTCATCCTGATAGCCGATACCTTTTTGGTTTCACACTGAATAATAGGTCTTATCGATTTTGTAGAGTTCCTCAGGGCTACACAGAAAGCCCTAGCATTTACAGTCAAGCCCTGAAAAGGCAATTGGACTCCTTTGTTCTGCCCGAGGGTGTCGCCCTCATACAATATGTCGATGACATCTTGTTGGCGGCTGACACTCCTGAGTTGTGTGAGGAAAGTACGTTATCCTTGCTTTCCTTTTTGGCATCGCACAATCACAAAGTGTCTAGGAAGAAATTGCAATTCTGTAGACCAAAGGTGACTTATTTTCACCTTTTGTCTAAGGAGGGGCGTGCACTCACACCAGATCGTATTCAAGCAATTTCGGACACGCCAGTGCCTTCCGTGCAGAAGGACGTGCGCGCATTTTTGGGTCTTGTTTCTTTTTGTAGGCAATGGATATTAGGGTTTTCACACATAGCTAAGCCCTTATTAGCCCTATTGACAAAAGACACACCTATTCCTCTTCCCTGGTCACACGAGTGTGACATTGCCTTCCAGCAATTGCGACAGACCCTTTGTTCAGCACCAGTGTTAGGGACTCCTGATTATACAAAACCCTTTTCGCTGTACGTGCATGAGAAAGATGGATGTGCATTATCAGTTTTAGTGCAGATGCACGGCGACAAGCAGCGCCCTTGTGCATATTTTTTGGCTGTACTTGATCCTGTTGCCCGAGCATTACCTGGTTGTTTTCGCTCGGTTGCAGCGACAGCTGTGTCAATACGCCAAAGCGAGGGAATTGTGTTATCTCACAAACTGTTGGTATTAGTCCCCCATGCTGTTGATGCCCTGCTTAATCAGACAAAAACGCAGCATTTGACCAGTGCCCGTTTAACGGGATATGAGTTGACGCTTTTGGCTCCTCATATTACGTTAAAGAGGTGTGTAACGTTAAATCCGGCCACATTGTTGCCGTTCCCGGAAACTCAGTCTGAAGCACGAAAAGCACATGATTGTATTCTTGTGACTGAGGAACAGACAAAGGGTCGTATTGATCTCCAGGATACGCCCTTTCCAGATGTAGATGGAGAATTGTGGGTGGACGGATCATGCCTGAAGCTACCAGATGGTACGACTTCAGCAGCGTATGCAATTACCACACTGCAAACAATAGTGGAGACAGCACGCATACCACAGAAATCAGCTCAGGCAGCGGAACTTATAGCATTAACACGAGCATGCGAGCTCAGTACAGGATTGTGTGTGAATGTTTATACAGATAGCCGCTATGCCTTCGGAGTAGCGCACGATTTCGGCCTACTCTGGAAGGAGAGAGGGTTTCTAACGTCGCATGGAGTACAGATAATGCATGGAGAGTTAGTTCACAACCTTTTGACTGCATTGACATATCCAAAGAGGATTGCTATAATTAAATGTAGTGCCCATAAGAAAGTGGTTGACAAAGTTGGAGAAGGGAATGCTTTGGCAGACCGGGTGGCACGGGAGACTGCAATGCAGCCTGGTACTACTGCCATGTACGTAGTGAAGTCGCAGGTAGAAAGATGGCACGATGCGAAAAGAGAAGTGCTGGAAATACAGAGGACCGCTTCTGACAAAGAACGGGAGCAATGGTCCAATGATGGAGAATTGGATGATGAGGGTTGTTGGAGAAATAAGCAGATGGATAGGTGGAAGTTACCCACAGCTTTTGTACAACCTATGGTTCAGATGGCACATGGGCTAGCACATGTTGGAGCTTCCGCAATTATAAAATTGCTTACTCAAGTCTGGGAGCATCCAGAGATTGCTAGCACGGCAAAGAGGGTAGTGCAGACCTGTATGATTTGCCTGAGGTACAACCCAGGAAAGGGTACTCGAACTCCAGCAGGAGGATTTGTGACACCTACTGCACCCTTTGAGGTTTTGCAGATGGATTACATCCAGCTTGAGCGCTGTAACAATTTGAAGTATGTTCTAGTAGTGGTTTGTGCCTTTAGTAAATGGGTTGAGGCATACCCTACGAAAGATAATACTGCAATGACTACAGCCAAGATGCTATTGAAGGAGTTCTTCCCTCGATATGGCGTTTGTAGACTGCTGTGGAGTGATAACGGACCCCACTTTATAGCGGATGTTATAAAGTATGTCCTGAAGGGTCTGGGCATCACCCAGAAGTTTCACGCAGTGTTTCACCCTCAGTCTGCAGGACTGGTCGAGAAGTATAATGGTACACTGAAGCTCAAGATCGCTAAGATCCAAGCTTCGACTTCTTTGACTTGGCCAGATGCTTTACCACTGGCATTATTGTCAATTAGATCGATACCGCATTCTCAAACCGGTCTTACGCCGTACGAGATTGTTTTTGGACGCCCAATGAATATTTGGGGTCCACCATGGCCTAAGGCTGTGTATGATGTACCTTGTGTAATGATGAATGATTATCTGGCACAGTTAACGGATAACTTGGTTTCTATTCATCAACAGGTCCGAGAGGCGCTCCCTGATCGGTCCACAGGCGAAGGTCACAGTCTCCGACCTGGAGACTATGTTATGCTGAAGATTTTCGAAAGAACGAACAGCTTGGAGCCGAGATGGGTTGGTCCTGAGCAAGTCCTACTTGCAACGAGGACGGCTGTGCGGGTTTCCAACCGAAAGAATTGGACCCATTCCCTGCACTGTCGCAAAGTGCCGTCTGGGTTGGTGGAGCCTGCTGTATTGACCGACCATCGAGAAATTCTGACTGCAGAGAAAGGCCGTGCCGTGGAACCGAACGACACTGAGGAGCTCTTTCCGGACCACGTGATTCCTGGAGGAAGACGATATCATCTCAGACCAAGGAAGTGAATTCTTCAGTATCAGGACAAGTTGTCGGAACGGCCCTTAGGTTAGTGAAACGGAGAGCCGATGTGGCAAGGGGGGGATCAGCCCTGCATTAGTGTAGCGACACTCGTCTTGGCCCGCTGGTGAAGAAATCAACCGCTGCCTAAGGGGAAGAGTTCTGACAACCTTTTAGTTTCAGGAAGATATTGACTTTTTTTTTTTATTCTAAAATGGAGAAAAAGAAAATCTTTTGTGCAACAGGTTTTATTCTTACAGTAGCTATTGTTGGGATAACCACATGGTTTGTGGAGGATGTGACTCCTGCTCGAGAGTTGCTTGTTTTGACTACTCCAGTGCCTGCGGAGCACTACTTTTATACCCTTCCGTATCAAGAGTTGAAGCATCGCCAGTCTTATTTGAATAACACTTTCATCCAGATGTTGTATCATACCCATGTTGCCACTAATGCTACGAACTGTTGGATATGTGGCATGATGCCGGCTCACCAGAAGAAAGGAGGAACTCCGTTCATACCTCTTCCTTTTTCTCATAATGGCTCTTGTAGAGCATGGTACACTTTGCTTTTTGCCACACGGAAGCCTACAGTGGGACGGTTACTCTTCAGACTTAATAGGGAATGTCATCAAGATAAAGATGGTTATCCACAAGCGAATGGGACAATTTGGGAATGGGAAGAGTATCGACCAGACAATGAATTGATTCCCTATATTTTCACGAACACTAGAGACACTGTGGGGAAAGACCGATTCGTGATTCAAGTGGCACAAGCTCAAGCGGACCTGTGTGTCCAGAGTGTGGGTTATATTCCTGTTGGTGTTAGTGATTGCATCACTACCTTAAACATCGACGGGTTGAATAACAGTACCTTCTTAGCATCCCATAATACATACTTCGTATGTGGAAATAAAGGTTATTATCGTTTGCCAGCCGGTTGGTCTGGAGTATGTTATGTAGCATTCCTATTACCTCCTGTATTCTTGGCACCTGCATCTTATCATAAAGATTTGAAGTTGTTGAATAATGTGACTGTAAATAGGTATAAACGTACTCTATCGATTGATGACGTGGACCAGACCGATACTAGCCTGCAGCAGTATATTGATTTTAATTTAGGATTGTTCTTCTTTGTTGGAGCTGCCCTAAATAGTAGGAAAGTTCGCAGGTTAACAAGAGTTGTAGAGGCTGTGACAAATCAAACCGCTGCTGCTCTTGGGAACCTTACGGAAGAATTGCAAATTACTAGAATTGTTGCATTGCAGAATCGTATGGTGTTAGATGTTATGTTAGCTGACCGAGGTGGAGCATGTAAAATTATCGGAAGTAGTTGTTGTGTGTTTATTCCTGACCACACGCCATCAGTCTATAATGCTATTAATAAATTACATAAAATTGCAGCTGAAATCCATACAGAAAATGGCACTTGGACCTTTTCTGGATGGTTTTGGGCATTGATCACCACATGGGGATGGAAGGTTTTAACTGGTCTCTGTATTATTGTAGCGATTTTGTTTTCCTGTTGCATTTGTATCCAATGTGGTCCTTTACTCTGTTCCCTATGCATGCCACTCTGTATTCCTGATAAGAAAGCTATTGCCAATGTCACTTACCAGAAACATTTGACTGAAGAAATAGGAGAAATGATGAAAATTGACATATACGATGATTATTCTAATAAACCGGATGTCTTCAGTAAATGCTGAAAGGGTCGTCTGTTGAAAATTGAAACAACGATGTGATTAAGCATTCACTAAAGACATGAATTCCCCTTCTAGATCAAGTTTCTTCTGTTATGTTGGCTAAAGTCTGGACTCCATTTTATATTGTCATGTCTCCACGTGCTCAGCACGAGAAGAGTCCTATCTTCGTGTTAGTTGCTCTTGTAATCTGCCTAGTAACAGTCTATAAATAGCTCCTTTGTCCGTCTGGCGCATGCCCAGACTTGACCACATCTGTTATCAGTTAGTCCTTGCTTGACCATGTTTTCGCGGGCTCAAGGAGTGTGTTAGCTCCGCCCATATATTGATTCTGTATCGAAAATGACCATAAAAGGTAACGAATGTTGCCTCATGTTGTATCCACCCACTTATGAACCCCTCTGTTGTGTATAAAAGGGGACCGTGTACGCAAGTTTTTTGTGCTACTCTATGCAATACTGAAGAGTGTTGTATGGATTGTAGGACCACCCTTAAGGGTTAATAAACTTTGTCTTTGTACTTTGCAGTTTCCGTGCCAACTTCCTTGTAGATTCCATTTGCAGGAGAGCGAACCCTTGTGTCCTGTGGGCCTAGCTGGGGCCTGTATTCATCAGGACGGTGGGACAAAAGTAGATGGTATCCTCAATCCTAACTGGGAAGTCACCCCGGTGCAGGAGATTGTCTGAAGAAATAGCGTAAGCAAATCTTCCTCAAAAAATGGTTGAGCTCTGTCTTTATGGTGAAGTGATTCGGATGGGCAGTGGGCACAAAGGAAAGACCTTTGCTCAACACCTTAGTATCTTCTTCTTTGAGAGTGTAAGAGCCGATGTTCACTATTGGGTTCTCCGGTTGTTTTACCACCTGTAGACCCTGCGGCGGGTTTGAATCTCTCCATGGCTCTCTGGTTGGAACCGGACCTGTTTCTGTGCTCTCAAGCAGCCTACTTTAATTTGGGGTCGAAACGTCAACAGTGTTTCCCTTGTGTGGCAGTTTGGTCAACAGTGATTTTTTTGCTGTGCATGTACAAACAATGGCTATGTATTCGCTATCTGCTAACAGTGAGGCTGATGAAAGCCGTTTTTACAGTAAATAATGGTGTGATGCATTTATTGTCACTACTTCTTCTATTCCCTCCTTCAACCCTCACTTGATGCGCACTACCTTTCCCCTTTCTCCCTCCTTTTTACGTGGGGCACTTGTTTGGTACAAAACTATATTTTGTGTTGATATATGAGCATCAGTTCAATGTGATTAAATAACATTGGACTATGAATTATGGAATTCTAAGAGTGCACCCACCCAGCTCCAATACACTAAATCCTGTCTGGTAGGTGGTGACACCTCCCTGTGACAGGATACCTTTTGTTGGGCTTCCTCCACTGCGAGTTTCGGTCAGCAGCAGGAGGGCAGCCCAGTGTCTGTGCTGGTGGCATCCATTTTGTGATGCCAGGGCTCTAGGAGATTTCTACCGTTTAGTACAGTGGGTACATGTCATCCCCTGTAGAAGGGTGGGATCATACTCTCACATCAGTTACTGGTGTGGGGGTATGATTCCAAGTTGTTTGACACCAAACCCGACATGTTTTGATGCTGTCATTCCAAAGTTAGCATTTACCGTGAGGTTATAATGCACTTAAGAGTATATGGTTTAACCGCATCCAAAAACAGCCACAGAGAATAGACTCTGCCAGCTGCAGAGAGGTCCTGTTCATGCAGAAGCACCCCCTCACATAGTAAACCAAGAACCCTGCCCTCCGGATTGTTAGGGCCTACAATAGGGGTGGCTGATAGGTTTATATGTGTGTGTATGGTGAGATATAGGAACCTATACCTCAGTGAGGAGTGCTAACACTACCTCACACAGGCTGCAGTAGCAGGCCTGTGGTGTCAGATTGAGAATGCTTCCCAGGGGTGGCATAATACATGCCGCAGCCCCTGGTAGGCCTGTGAAGTACCAATGCCCTAGGTACCTAAGGTACCATATACTAGGGGCTCATAAGGTACCACAGTATCCAATCACTAGTGCATCTAATATGCACACCAAGTTGTTTAGAGAGATCAGTGAGACTGGGGCCTTGATTAGCAGGGACCCAGTCAGACTATAGCCAGAAACCAGTGTATACATCAGAAAAAAAGTGGGGGCAACATAAGTGCAGATCCTACTCTCCTACACAGATGGCTATGTTACATGAAGAGGGGTCGACACAGGTCAGGATAGAGGTAAATAGAGAGACAGATTGCTCTAGATAGAAATGCATTTAAATTCAATTCAGAGTATCTTTCCTTTCTTTCTTTCTTCTTTACTCCTTCCTGTGTTTCTAGTATGTCTCTTCAACCTGTTCCTCAGCTTGTCTTACACTTTTCCTGTCTTTTCGTGTCTCTCCCCATTTCTATGTTATATTTCTCCCTGTTTTTCTCTTTGTCTTTCTTCCTGTCTTTCCATCTATTTCTGTCTTTTGCCCACTGTTTTTGTCCCCCTTCCTGTCTCTCCCTCCTTATGACTCTGTCTAACTTTATTTCTCTCTCCCCAATTCTAACTCTGTCTTTCCTTGACTCTCTCACCCATATGTCTCATATCTCCCAATCTATCCCTATTTTCCCTCTTTCCTTGTCTCTGTTTCTGTCTTACATTTTCCCTGTCTATTGCTGTATATCTATCTTTCGATGTCTCTCACTATATTTAATTTATCTGCCTCTCCTGTCATTCTTGCGTCCTACCCTGTCTCCCCCTATATCTCCAACTTTCTCTCCCCTGTCTATCTCTCTCACTGGTTTTGTCTGACTTTCATTATGTCTAAATCTCTCTCTCCTGTTTATGCCTATCTTTTTATTTATCTCTCTGACTTTTACCTCACCCTTCTCTCCCCAAAGCTGACTCACCTTGGTTCTCTCCCGGTCTCTCTGTGTTTTCTCTGATGTTTTCCATTTCTCCCTATGTTCCTCTTACTTTATGAGGCTGTTTTCCTCCCTCTTCATTCTCTCCCCATATTCCTTTACCTGAGCCTGTCTTACTGTCTTGGGCGAAATGCACATTAGAGGCGCAATGCTTTATTTTCAGGTACTCAGTCATTTATACTAACTGAAAGGAGATGAAGAGGATGTGGCATTACTGCCAGAGCTGCCGACTGCAGAAATGGGAAGCCAGGTTCGATTCTCGGCGTCCGCTCAATATCCTGTAATTATGGGCAAATCACCTAACCTCCCAGTGCCTACCAAAAATGAACGTGTCTTTGTGTAACGTAACTGATGGTCATTTAAAGCACTCCAATACCTCACGGGAGAGTTGGTGCTATATAAACCTGCAAAGGATTCAGCCCTGAAAGGTTAGAACTGCAAAGCTTTGGGTTTAGTTGCTTTCTATCTGTGTTATACATGAACTGAAACAAAGTGAATAGCACGACTGTTCGCAAGGGTACCAGATTTATTTGTTTGTCACTTTGTTTCCGAGAGTTGGTCCAGAGTTGCCGGGAGCAGGGGATAGTGGACAAGTTGCAAATAAATACATGCTTACATTGAAGGATGAATAGCTAGAGTCTTGAATTGTCAGCACGTAGTGCACCAAAGTCTTCCCTCTCGTTTGCTTCACTAACAAAAATTACGAAAAAAACAATTTATCAAAAACGATTGACTTTAGTTTGTGCGTTGTCAATCTGGGCATTGCAGTGCATAATCATATGGTTATTGGTAGACTGCAAAGAAATAAATTGCAGTTTCTTCTTTTCGGGCAGCCCTTGTCAAACGCCTATTAATTGTGCAAACTGTCACTTGCAAAATACATTTTTTTTCAAAAGGGTTCTTCCGTGGTTCGTTGTTAAATTCAGTGTCTGCACTAATTACAAACCCCTTGCGACACCGATGCGTCACTTTTAATTTGGAAAAATGTGAGTACCGGCGGCACAGGGGGCTTGTAAATAAGCCCCCATGTTTTCAAGAGTTTTTCTCAATGCTGCAATCAACCTGTGTTTGGATGTTGGGGGGGGGGAGAGGTGTTCCTTTCATTCCTAACTTAAATGCTCACCTCTGTGATCAGCCGAAACACAAAGGCTGCGATCTGCATACATTAACACTTTGACGGCTGCTCAGGAAAGTGCTCTACCTAGAAGGAACTGCGAACCACCTGCTCTTTGACCTGTCGCCTGAGAAAGGATGAAGATTTAATTTCTTAATTTTCTTTAAAGCCGATTTGTAGGGCCCGCATTATGACGAGCATGTTCTTGCTGTTGAAATTATTACTTGCTTTTAAACCGTGTAGCATGAGGCAATTTTGCTGTTTTAGTGCTTTTAAACATTATACGTCAGTTTGTTTGACGTAATGTAACTATGATAGATAAAAAGACATTATCACGTACCCTCAATGTATTATATTTTACATTTTTCAAACTATGCCACCTACTGTTATTTAGCATTGTAAAGAGAAGGAGACAGATGTTGGAGGAAACGTCGAATTGTCTCTTCTCATGTGTGATAATGCAGATTTTGAGATCAATGTTACACGCCCCAAGGCCTCACATTCTGTGGGAAGTGGATAGAACTGTCTTTTGTCTCCCTTTGAAGGGACAAGGCTGTGGGTCTGACAGCACAAGTGCACTGTAGCACCTTTCAACTCGTGATAGAGATCATTGTAAATGTTCTGAAGAATCTTGCTGCAGGTCTGGTAAACGTGTTTGCAAGGGTTGAGTAGATGTTTACTTTATGAAAAAGGTGTGCTCTGCAAATGGTACACTTCTCTCAAGGCATAGATTAGGAAAATAATTTGCAAAGATGTAGACTTATTTGGGACTGAGTGCTTTTGAAAAACAGCACTGTGAGTTGTGTAGCTTAGATGTGTTGCAAGTGATTGTTTTGCACTGCCTAAATGGTAGGCTGCTAAGATAGTTCAGAGGGCTGAGCGTCTCTCCCCGGAAACATACGGGTCACTGCTGGTTTAAGTCCTGACATGGACAAGGATGTCTATACAAATATCTAGAGTTATGGTGGCATCTTGTACGTAATTGGCTAGTTTTTTTTATTGCACACTACATGAATAAGAAATATTGGTCACCGTTCCAATATTAAAACTGTGGTTGCACCAACAACAAAGGAATGATGGATTGACTAAGGCAACAGTATATGCTTTTATATAGTAATATGGTGCCTCGAGCTGATCTCATGCACACAAACCCTGATTAATTTAATCTCACAATTTGCAGGTTCAAACTGCCCAAATAGCGAAGCCACAAATGTGTGCTTCCCTACGGCATAGTACTTATTGGTGTACAATTTGCATCTATTTCTCATGTGCATCACCCAGAATGGGAAACTATACACAACATGCATATAATTCATCAATTCCCAGGTTCAAAAACTGGAATTTCAATTATATACACACCTTGAACCTGCAATTTGTGTCAGGTTGTACCTAACACAAATCACAGGTGCAAAGTCCTGCTTCATACCCATTTAAGATTTTGTGCCCAATGTGCTTATCTAGAAATAATGTATGGCGTTTGAAAAAATCGACTACGTAAAGAGTATACCTATAATTGGCCTTTACAAACAAAATCTTAAAACTACACCTTTATATGCACTCCGAGATATGGACATATGTTTTTTTTTCTTATTCACAGAAAATTCCATTGTTCATTTGGCAAGCTGCCCAAGGTGCAGGTTTCAAGCATACATCTGTACATGTCATGCAACCTTTTTTTTTGTAGGCCTTTCACCAGTGCAGAAGTTTACACTCAATCTGTATTGGAAACACTTTAAAAAAAATCTCTATTGGGGAAATATTTCTCTGTGTGGCAAAACCTGCTCTGAACTAAAATGACCACCATGAATCTGCTCCAGTGTGTATAGTCCTATATTTGAATTAAATAGATATCTTTTTTTCTTTCAGTAATTTATTCGTATTTAGGATAGAATACGTAATACAGGCTATTTCAAGAAGAAAAGTACATGGCATTCATGCTCATTAAGGCATTTTGAGACGACTGTTATCTTTATTGTGATATTATCAGATAAATCACTTAATTTATGTAAGTGTGTGAGAGAGAAAGAGAGAGAGAGAGAGAGGGAGAGAGAGAAAGAAAGAATAGTTCTAGAGGGAGAGGAGATTAAGGGGTACAGATGTTTAATACATGGGATTCTGCAATTCCTGTGTATAAATTCATCTGTATAAACTCATCTCCAATTTCTTTATAATAGGCAACTTGTCACGCACCCAGACATCTATTATAAAGAAATGATGTCAGAGCTCAACTGTACGAACTCGTTATAGTTGAGGTCTGGCATCACAATGCTTGTTAGCAGGCGAGAGGAGAGTCAAGTTAGCTCACAGAACATAACTAAAGCGGCTGTTTAAAGTAGTAAACAAAAAATATTGCTTTTATTTCTTCTGCTTTTTTTTCTAGCTGTACAGGGGCAAGCAGACCGGCAACATGTTTAAGTCAGAATCTTAATGCATGTTTCAACATATTCTGAGCTACTGCGCCTTTAAAAAAAACTGATTCGTATTAAACTGATTCAAATATGCAATTAATTTCTTCATGTTTAATTTTGCAACTATTCTTCATGTTTGCAAACATTCTTTCTCTTTCATATGAATGAGCTACCACCAATGAATCAAGTGGTTTGTGGAAATAGTGATGGTGTGACCATTGGAAATAATAAAGTACCCCTTGCTGTGCATGATAAGGATATTGAAAGTCACCTTGGATTTCCATGACCTTACAAAAAAACTCAGCTTTCAGCCTCATATCTCTATAGGCAGTGGCGACTGGCAACATTAATAATGGTGAGACACTCACCATAAAGGCTGGCGGCTACCGGGCACTTCAAACCGATGCTCCTCTATCCACGCCGATCCTGGGGGTGACGAGGAGCAGGAAGGAAAGGGAAGGATTTCCTTCCTTGCGCAACACAAATCCAACCAATCCTGGAGCAGCAGAGCAGTTCCAGGAATGGTTGGAGCAGGCTGACCCAGCACTCATTTTGAGGCTGGGGGTCTGTGCCTGCAATCCCTCAGCTGTTTTACACTGCTGGGATTGCGGGCATTGAAGTGCACATGTCAGATTGGCAGGCGGCAGGCAGTATTGAGCACCTACAACAATGTCATCCTACAATCTGCAGGAATCTGCCCCCTCCCCCCCCATTCACTCGCTATGGCCAGCAGCAAACAGAATAATAAAATAGTTATGACCATTTTATTATTATGCGTTTACCACTGCACACTCAGCAAGTAGAGCAACACCGTTCTGCCCACAAAGTGAAGCCACCCTTGTCTAAACAGCCAAGTAACTAATCAAGGACTTGCAACATCTCCAGTTGAGATCAATTAGGGGCAAGAGGGTAGTAATCAACACTTTTACAGTGGATTAGAGTTTCGGCTGTGTTAGACCTGTCAGCCTTAGGGTGGTCTTCCCCCAAACCTTCTGCTTTTGTCCTCCATTTTTTGCAGATCTTTCTTTTTGTTGGTCTTAGGACTTTGCGCACTTTACGACTGCTAAGCAGTGCTAAAGTCCTTGTGTTCCCTCTTTTAAACATGGCAAAATTGTCTTACACCCACTTGGCACATTTAATTCACGAGTAAGCCCCTACTAAACTGGTACTACATGTACCAAGTGTTGTATTCCGCTTTAGGTGTCCGTATATAGGTTTCCTGAATCATGTCCTTAGATAGGCACAATTTGCATTGCCCTTATATAGGCATAAGATCCCAGTCCTTATTTAGGCATTAGCCATGCTATCCAAATACAGACATGGTCACCTACATCCGTTCACCCAAACGTCACAACGAGTTCCTAGAAACCAGACTTTTATACAGTTGGGAGTTTCCCTAGCCCAGGATTATTGATTTATCCAAGAACTAATTTATTATGCATGAACCGCTATTCCTTAAGGGTTCATTCATGACGTCTTCCCCTGCCTGACTTTACGTCAGTGCAAACATTCCTAAGCACCTTCCAGATATAAATTTACCTTCCCTTGCCACGGCAAGGAGGGCAAGTACGGAGGAGACCTCGACTTTAGAGGAGCCCTTGTCCCAGCCTGACGCACCGACAAGAGATGCGGTCATCCCTGCCCGCAGAAAATCCAGCTTCCAGTGTTCTGACTCCCTTCGCGGGGTGTTAGAGTTCGAGACCCGGAAAGAGATTCCCACCTCTCTCATTCTCAAGGTATGGAGCTGACTAGAACCTAGAGGGACTCTTGGCATTCTATACTGAACTATAGAATAACATCCTATAGAATACAGCACCTACTTCTTACATAGTACTACACTTAGGTTAGGTACACTGGGGTAGAACTAGTTAGAGAAGCATCTCATGAGTACTCACATTTTTAGCCTATGTTATTTATGTATATGAATATATGTGTCATAGCTAAAAGATAATGCTAGCGCAGTATTATTTCTTTCTACTGCTTACGCTGTACATAATATATCTTGCATACTGTCTTGTGATTATAACAGCTCATATCTCTTACACGAGAAACAACTGTTCAATAAATCATTTTATTGAAACGCCGGTCTATTCTTTCTGTGTAACTCTGAAGAAACTAAGCATGCACGATTAGCTGAGCGAAACTGTTATCTGCTGTTTCCACGATTCTGAGAGTGTTCCGATTCTAAAGGGAAACAAAGTTGTCATGTTTATGCGGTAGCCAGAAACTACTCCCTTCTTGTTTACAGGGAGTTTCCAGTGGCCCCTGAGTTAGCTGGTACAAATGAATTAAGTTTAATATACTCGATAGGGGCATACTGATCTCAGTCCTGTGCCAAATCTATAGGGTATATTATTCCAATGCGCAGAGCCTATTAGAGAAATAGGAACTATACTATACCAGGGCCTGTAAATTAAATGCTTGTAGTGGGCCTGCAGCACTAATTGAGCTACCCACATAGATAGCTCTTTTAAACAGGTCATAAGTCTGATAATGCAGCCTGTATGTGCTGTTTTAATTATTCTATTATAACCTTGCAAAATAAACCTCCTTTCAAAACATATGTCACCCCAAGGGTAGGCCCTAAACAGCCCACAGGGCAGGGTGGAGAGTATTTAAAAAGTTGGACATGTACTTTTAAGCTTTACATGTCCTGGTAGT